>NC_081555.1:177575602-178244352 GCF_963082655.1 Stomoxys calcitrans
TTTAACCAAACTCGGTTCGGTTGTTCATTGAAATCGGTAAAAACTACGACTTTATAAAATCAAGATTTCTTATCGGAAGATCGGTATTAAAGGTTCTATATTAAGATACAGGCCATCTTTGAAATTTAGGCTGTAGAGTGATTTAAACAAACAGACGACGCACGTGCCTAGATCGTCTATATAACGACGATTTATTGGGTTGCCCAAAAAGTAATTGCGGATTTTCCATATAATCGGCGTTGACAATTTTTTTCACAGCTTGAGACTCTGTAATTGCATTCTTTCTTCTGTCAGTAATCAGCTGTGACTTTATGCTTGCTTTAGAAAAAAAGTGTAAAAAAAGTATATTTGATTAAAGTTCATTCTAAGTTTTAATAAAAATTCATTTACTTTCTTTTAAAAAATCCGCAATTACTTTTTGGGCAACCCAATATATAAATATGTCGGATTTTTCAATAAGAGCGCTGCAAAAGTTTTTTATACCCTCCACCATAGGATGGGGGTATACTAATTTCGTCATTCTATTTGTAACTACTCGAAATATTCGTCTAAGACCTCATAAAGTATATATATTCTTGATCGTCATGACATTTAAAGTCGAACTAGCCATGTCTGTCCGTCCTTCCGTCCGTCCGTCTGTCTGTCAAAAGCACGCTAACTTTCGCTCCACGTTTTGATATAGCTGCCATATAAACCGATCTGGGATCTTGACTTCTTGAGCCGCTAGAGAGCACAATTCTTATCCGATTTGGCTGAAATTTAACATGAGGTGTTTAATTATGACTTCCACCAACTGTGCTGAGTATGGTTGAAATCGGTCTGTAACCTAATATAGCTGTCATATAAACCGATCTGGGATCTTGATTACTTGAGCCGTTAAAGGGCACAATTCTCCTCCGATTTGGCTGAAATTTTGCATGACGTGTTTAGTTATGATTTTCAACAACTGTGCTAAGAATAGTTCAAATCGATCCATAACCTGATATAGTTGCCTTATAAACCGATCTGGGGTCTACACTGCTTGAGCCTCTACAGGGAGCAATTCCTATCCGATTTAGCTGAAATTTTGCAAGACGTGTTTTGATACGACTTTCAATAACTGTATTACAAATGGTTCAAATCGGTCCATAACCTGATATAGCTGCCATATAAGGCGATCTGGGGTCTTGACTTCTTGAGCCGCCAGAGGGCGCACGTATTATCCGATTAGGCTGAAATTTTGTACAACGGCTTGTCCCATGACCTTTAACATACGTGTCGAATATGGCATGAATCGGTTTATAGCCTAATACAGCTACCCTTTAAACCGATTTCCCTATCTTACTTCTTCAGCCCCTTAAGTGCGCAATTCTTACTAGATTTGGTTGAAATTTTACAAAATGACTTCTACTATGATCTCCAATATTCAATAGTCTTTTATACTTTGTTTGGCTAAAACGAGATACTGTGGAAAGAGCTCGACAAATGCGACCTATGGTGGAGGGTATATAAGATTCGGCCAGGCCGAACTTAGCACGCTTTTACTTGTTTTTAATTAAAACAAAAACGGTTGTGAATATCAGTGACATTTTTATGCCCACCACCGTGGGGTAGGGGTAAATTCATTTAGTCATTCCGTTTGCAACACATCGAAATATCAATTTCCGACCCTACAAAGTATATATTTCGGATTGTCGTAAAATTCTAAGACGAATTAACGATGTCCGTGTGTCTGTCCGTCCGTCTGTTGGAACCACTCTAGAGTCTTCAAAAATTGAGATATTGAAATTTGGCACAGATACGTAATTTTGATGCACGCTGGTGAAGTTATTGAACGGGCCAAATCGGACCATATTTGGATATAGCTGCTATATAGACCGATTTTCCGATAAAGTGACTAATGCCTAAAAATACTTTATTTTTCATCCGATTTTGCTGAAATTTGAAACAGTGAGTAGTTTAAGGCATCCCGACAACTGATCCAAAAATGGTTTTGATCGGACTATATTTAGATAAAGCTACCATATAATCCGATTTCCCGATAAAGGGCCTGAAGCCCATACAAAGTTTATTTATTACCCGATTTCGCTGAAATTAAAAACAGTTGGTTATTTTAAGTCTACCGAAATCTGACCTAAATTTGGTTCAGATCGGTCTATATTTAGATATAGCTGTCATATAGAACGATCTCCAGATAAAGGGTCTGAAGACCATAAAAGCTTTATTTATTACCCGATTTCGCTGAAATTTGCAACAGTGAGTTATTTTAAGCCTTCCAAGAACTGACCTAAATATGGTTCAGATCGGACTATACTTAGATATAGCTGTCATATAGACCGATCTCACCATAAAGGGTTTGAAGGCCATAAAAGCTTTAATTTTTATCCGATTTCGCTAAAATTTTGAAACAGTCAGTTATTTTTAGCCTCCTGATACCCGACCTAAACATGGTTCAGATCGGACTCTATTTAGGTATAGCTGCCATATAGACCGATCTGGCGATAAGGGGACTGAAACCCATAAAAGCTTTATTTATTACTCGATTTCACTGAAATTTGAAACAGTGAGTTTTTCTGAGCCTCCCGATATCCGACCTTAATATGGTTCAGATCGGTTTATATTTGGATATAGCTGCCAAAAAGACCAATATTTTGTTCCACACAATTGAATAGTGACATATGTATTAACCGCTCAATATCCGTGCCGAATTTGGGTGCATAAGTTATCAAATTTTCAACGGATTGTGACGAAAGGGGATTTGCATATATACCCGAGGTGGTGGGTATCCAAAGTTCGTCCCGGCCGAACTTAATGTCTTTTTACTTGCTAAATTTTGGGCTATTTTTTCAGAACCGTAATCCGCAATTTAAATTTTATAACTTTTCAAACGACACCATATACATTTGTCCTTGCAATTTCCTGAAATGCAATGTATGAAGGATCTTTCAGGTGATTCAGTTTTTTTCCCTTTACCTAAACTTAACCTAAAGTTTAAAATTTCCCCAAACCTTGTCATCTTTTTCCCTTTACCAAAACTTAACCCATGGTTTACAATTTCCCCCAATTCTTGCAAATCAAAGGTTAAAGTTCATTAAATGCTAGCAGCCAGCAGAAATGTTAATCAAACATAATGTCTTAAAAACCAGACTCCACTCATGTCCAACTAATCTGGCCATAATTAAAGATTCCTTGAAGAGAGCAAAGCAAAGAAAGTGGGAAACTTAAAATCTCCACCGTCTGCATAAACGTGAAAACTACATTTGGAAATTTCTTAAGCCTTCCTCCTACTTCCCCTTCCAGCAGGCAGAATAGCAAAGGCAGAAAAGATAAGGAAACTTTTAACGACTTATGGACCACAAGAAAGCGCGCCAATGGAAAGGGGACTGAAAACCAATGAAGCCAAACAAACGACCAATGTGCCATCGCAAAATTTACCTAAAATCTATAAATCTCTGGATTTTACAAAACTTAAGGGGACAGACAGCAAATGAAAAAAAAAACAAAAAGACAGAAGCGTATTTGTCTTGTGGACAAAACTTTGCAAAAACACATCTGCTACCGATGCTGGTCTCTGCGCCTGAGGGAGGTTAGCTAGGACTAATGAGGAAAGTTTATGGTGGTGGGGGGCTAAGGTGTGTCTTTCCAAGTGCTTGGTATATTGTAATTGTGAAAAATACTGTTTATTGTGATAAAATCATAATCCCATTTATAATGTGTCGTCCTGGCCAAGGATAACTATCCAACTGCTACTTGCCCTTCCTCCCCTTTTGAACACTCTTTGACATTTCCTTTGTTTTAGTGTGAGTTTCCTTAGCCTGTGGTTAGCCAAAAGGAAAGAGGCCAATATTGAGATTTTTGGGTTTTTGAGTTTTTACGCAAATAAAGGAGGATGGTGTCTGAAGGTTGCCCAATGCGAAACTCTGGCAAAAAATCCTTTAAAATTTACCCTCTTTCGGCAAATGAAAATCTTGATAGCAACATCTCGCATGTGTTTGCAAATGATTTCTAATGGAGTGTGTATGGTTGAGAGAATGAGCTGATGACGATGGTAAGGAAGGTGGTTGAGCTGTTTAGTTTTGGTCCCGCACACTTTCGTTTAAACTGAGGTCACAAGGCACTAAATCAAGTATAAAACTTTCTTTGTATTCCTCTCCTTGCTTAGCGTCAAGACGATTTCAAGGCAAAACTTTGGCCGTGTTTTGTTTTTCTTTTCCTCTGCCAAAGGCCAGCACAACTCTAAGAAGCTTAAAAATTTCTAACTTTACTTGGAAAACATTGTTAAAGACGGTGGGCAATGCATGAAAAAGGATTGCTTAGATAAGAAAAAGGCATCAAAGTTTCTTTACCCGCATATTTGGGTTCATACGGCACGTATTACACACACATGGGTAGTGAAAAGCCTTGTTAGTACGCACCAAAACAAATTTCCCTTGTATCCAGTTCTAAAGATGTTACATTGTAGTCTTTGTGATAATGTGGGGCACTGAGATACTTTGCAACATTACCATACGGTGTGCGCACTATCAAAGCCTTGGCCCAACAGTGGCCACCAATGTCTTTGGGTTCATGCTATGGCACTTGTATGCGGAAGAACAAGGAAACGGATGTCATTGTTGAACACCAGCATTGTTGCAGCTGGCGAAACAAATGAAAAACAAGTAAAAGCGTGCTAAGTTCGGCCGGGCCGAATCTTATATACCCTCCACCATGGATCGCATTTGTCGAGTTCTTTTCCCGGCATCTCTTCTTAGGCAAAAAAGGATATAAGAAAAGAGTTGCTCTGCTATTAAAACGATATCAAGATATGGTCCGGTTCGGACCACAATTAAATTATATGTTGGAGACCTGTGTAAAATTTCCGCCAATTCGTATAAGAATTGCGCCCATTGGGGCTCACGAAGTAAAATAGAGAGAACGATTTATATGGGATCTGTATCGGGCTATAGACCGATTCAGACCATAATAAACACGTTTGTTGATGGTCATGAGAGGATCCGTCGTACTAAATTTCAGGCATATCGGATAATAATTGCGACCTCTAGGAGTCAAGAAGTCAAGATCCCAGATCGGTTTATATGGCAGCTATATCAGGTTATGAACCGATTTGAACCTTATTTGACGCAGTTGTTTAAAGTAAAAATAAAATACGTCATGCAAAATTTCAGCCAAATCGGATAGGAATTGCGCCCTCTAGAAGCTCAAGAATCAAATCCCCAGATCTGTTTATATGACAGCTGAATCAGGTTATGGACCGATTTCAACCATACTTGGCACAGTTGTTGGATATCATAACGAAACACGTCGTGCAAAATTCCATTCCAATCGGATAAGAATTGCGCCCTCTAGAGGCTCAAGAAGTCAAGACCCAAGATCGGTTTATATGGCAGCTATATCAGGTTATGGAACGATTTGAACCATACTTGGCACAGTTGTTGGATGTCATAACAAAACACGTCGTGCAAAATTTCATTCCAATCGGATAAGAATTGCGCACTCTAGAGGCTCAAGAAGTCAAGACCCAAGATCGGTTTATATGGCAGCTATATCAGGTTATGAACCGATTTGAACCATACTTGGCACAGTTGTTGGATATCATAGCAAAACACGTCGTGCAAAATTTCATCCCAATCGGATAAGAATTGCGCACGCTAGAGGCTCAAGAAGTCAAGACCCCAGATCGGTTTATATGGCAGCTATATCAAAACATGGACCGATATGGCCCATTTACAATACCAACCGACCTACACTAATAAGAAGTATTTGTGCAAAATTTCAAGCGGCTAGCTTTACTCCTTCGGAAGTTAGCGTGCTTTCGACAGACAGACGGACGGACGGACGGACGGACGGACGGACGGACAGACGGACGGACATGGCTAGATCGACATAAAATGTCGCGACGATCAAGAATATATATACTTTATGGGGTCTCAGACGAATATTTCGAGTAGTTACAAACAGAATGACGAAATTAGTATACCCCCCATCTTATGGTGGAGGGTATAATAACACACGAAGCATGAAAACTTGCAATACATGTCCATCTCACATACAGTGGTTCGATGACATGAAAGACCTGTAGATTTGTAGCAGGGATGATCACAAAGAAAAAATTATAGTTTTTCATAAAGAAAACTGTTCAATGAACGTTTTTATACGAGGGTTGCATTTTATATTTCGGGATTAGAGAACATAAAAACAGATATTAACCATCGAAAATAGCTTTATTGTTTTCCAAAATATTTCCCATTAAGATCTGTACATTTTGCATGCGTTTGAACCAATTGTTGAAGCAGTTTAGCCACTCTGATTGAGGTAACTCCAAAACATGCATTCTGAACTAATAAACCGCTTCTTCGGGAGTTGAAAAAGATTGACCTCTCTCTCATATTAATTATTACGTACGGGAATGAAAAGAAGTCATTCGGTGCCAAGTCAGGACTATACGGCGGATGACTCATCAAATAGATGTTTTGAGTGTTCAACAAGTAGAAAGGCGTTAAGTGTGGCCGGGCCGAACTTTGGATACCCACCACCTCGGGTATATATGTAAACCACCTTTCGGTTTAATCCGGTGAAAAATGCATAATTTATGTCCCCCATAGCATCTTTATCGAAATATGATCCGATTTGGACCAAATTCGACACCGATATTGAGTGGTCTATTAAGTACAAGTCATTTTTCAATTTTGTAAAATAAAATATTTGTCTTTTTGGTCGACATATCCAAATATAGACCGATCGAAAATTCTAACATATGTCACTGTGTCAAATTTCAGCGAAATCGGATTATAAGTGTGCCATTTATGAGGCCAAGACTTTAAAAACAGAGATCGGATTATATGGCAGCTATATTAAAATCTGAACCGATCTGAGCCAAATTGAGGAGGGCTGACAAAGGAGCCAAAACCTTAAATCGAGAGATCGGTCTATATGACAGCTATATACAAATCTGAATCGATCTGGGCCAAATTGCAGAAAGTGGTTGAAGAGCCCAACGTCACTCACGGTCCCAAATTTCGGCGAAATCGAACAATAATTGCGCTTTTATGGGCCCGAGACCAAAAATCGAGAGATCGATCTATATAACAGCTATATTCAAATCTGGATAGATCTAAGCCATATTGCACAAAGATGTCGAGGAGCCTAATACAACTTACTTTCCCAAATTTCGGTGAAATCGGACAATAAATGCGCCTTATATGGGCCCAAAACCTTAAATCGAGAGATCGGTTTATATGGCAGCTGTATCCAAATCTGGACCGATCTGAGCCAAATTGAAGAAGAATGTTGAAGAACCTAACACAACTCACAGTCCCGAATTTCGGTGAAATCGGACAATAAATGTGCCTTTTATGGCCCCAAGACCCTAAATCGAGAGATCGGTCTATATGGAAGCTATATTCAAATCCGGTACGATCTAAGCCATATTGCAGAAATATGTCGAGGAGCCTAACTTAACTTACTGTCCCAAATTTTGGCGACATCGGACAATAAATGCGCCTTTTATGGGCCTAAAATCTTAAATAGAGAGATCGGTCTATATGGCAGCTATATCCAAATCTGAACCGATCTGGGCCAAATTGAAGAAGGATATCGAAGGGCCTAACATAACTCACCGTCCCAAATTTCAGCTAAATCGGACAGTAAATGCGCCTTTTATGGGCCCAAAACCTTAAATCGAGAGATCGGTCTATACGACAGCTATATCCAAACCTAGACCGATCGGTGCCATTTAGCAGAAGTATATCGAGGGGCTTAACTTAACTCACTGTCCCGAATTTCAGCGACATTGGATAATAATTGCCCTTTTTAAGGGACCAAAACCTCAAATCGAAAGATCTGTCTATATGGCAGCTACATTCAAATCTGAACTGATCTTGATTGATGATTGATGATGAATGTCGAAGGACTTAACACAACTCACTGTCCCAAATTTCGGCGACATCGGACAGTAAATGCCGTTTTTATGGGCCCAACAGCTTAAATCGAGAGATCGGTCTATATGGCAGCTATATCCAAATCTGGACCGATCTAGACCAAATTGAAGAAGGATGTTGAAGGGCCTAACACAACTCACTGTCCCAAATTTCGGCGACATCGGACAATAAATGCGGTTTTTATGGTCCCAAAACCTTAAATCCAGAGATCGGTCTATATGGCAGTTATATCCAAATCTGGACCGATCGGGGCTAAATTAAAGAAGGATGTCAAGTGGTCTAATAGAACTCACTGTCCCAAATTTCAGTAAAATCGGATAATAAATGTGGCTTTTATGGCCCTTAGACCCTAAATCGGCGGATCGGTCTATATGGGGGCTATATCAAGATATAGTCCGATATAGCCCATCTTCGAACTTATGGACAAAAAAAAAAGAATCTGTGCAAAGTTTCAGCTCAATATCTCTATTTTTAAAGACTGTAGCATGATTTCAACAGACGGACAGACGGACGGACATGTCTAGATCGTCTTAGATTTTTACGCTGATCAAGAATATATATACTTTATAGGGTCAGAAATGAATATTTCGATGTGTTGCAAACGGAATGACAACGAAAGTGGAAAAGGAATATACCCCAGCCTTCCGTGGTGGGTATAAAAATTAAAAAACAAATTACGAAGAGAAATTTTAATAAAATTTCTTCTAAAAATATGAACTTTGTTACATGTAAGAAAGGTGTTATAAATACATTTGGAGACAAATTAAAAAAAAAATGTATTACAATTTTTTTTCTCAATATATAATTTGGTAGTCACTGTTCATCATCGACATCACTTAAATAACGACCATACAAACTCGCAAAGGGTTATATTTATGCCCAAACGATAACAGGCACGGTACAACAATGGCGGCTGTATGGGTGTTGGTGTAAATCACTTACACATACTTACAGCCAATATATTTTTCAAAATGGCACATTACCACCATTTACCAGGCATTTCTGCCCATGTTCCTTTGGGCGTAGGAAACAAAAGGTGGTACTGTCATTCACGCGATACCATAACGCAAGAAGAAAGCAACTATAGAACCACTAATCTGTAACTAATTTGTTGTGAAACTTTAATTAAGATGTTGTAGTAGTTTGAAATTTATTCAAATTATAGACTTTCGCGCTAGCAAGGAAGGGGGATTTACTTAGACTCATTTCAGCTCCATCTGCATGAAGAATGTGAAAATGCTTTTATACACATAGGAGCCATAAGTTATGGAACTGGTTGTTAGAGTTCAGATTCATATGCCGATAATAAAATGTGGGGAATATTCTTTAGAGGGGTGGCCTTTAGGAGGCATACTATAAGTATGTGAGTATGCAGTAGGGTGTATGTTTTATTTTGCTCCTTTGCCATTTTAAATTCTTGCTAAGCCCTAATTCCTCTTGGATCCTAAAGAGCCCAGTGAACCTCTGCTATTTGCCTTTGAGGTTTAAAACCATTACTGGTGATTGCTCCATTTTTTCTGTTGGCATTCTTATCTGATTGAATGCGAATGTTATAAAATTTATTTGCCCTTTTGTTTGTTACATTCTTTCGACCATACTTCTACTCAAAATTTGTAAGGGCATTTCATGTGTGCATTGATAAAATTTTCATTAAAAAGTTCAAAATGAAAATGAACGAGAATTTTCAGTGCTTCTTAAACTGCTAAGGAAAACAAGTCAAAGCGTGCCAAGTTCCGATGGGCTGAATCTTGGAAACCCACCACCATGAATTCTGCTAAAAATTTATACAAAATAAATTTAGTTCAAGGGCATAATTTTGTAATTTGTAATTTGACAACAAGTGCTGTAAGGAGACGCCCTACAGGGATAAAGAGTATTAAGAGATGGAGTCGCGCCGTCTCAAGCCAAATACATAACGAGTAACGCTATTAAAAAAGGTGTTTATCTTACGTCCACTTACCAAGTCGCAATTAGCAAACAACTCACAGCCGTAGAGAATGCCATGAACAAGATAAGTCTTTGCCAAGAGAAACCTAACCCGCAGCGGAGTGACCGACTGAGTGGCCCAGAGAGCACGCAATTTTGAATATCCCTGACCAACGACAGAGTCGATATGATTACTCCAAGTCAGAGTGCTATTAATAACCACGCCCAAGTTCTTTGCATGAGGAACGATTTCCAATTTAGCGTCCTTAATGAATATACCGAGATCACATGAAAAACGATACAGCCTGTTTCTGTTAACAACACACAGGGACTTTACAGGGTTGAGACACAGGCCATTGGCTTTCGTCCACGTGCTGACTCCTGACAGATCATGATTAAGCAGACGTATGTTTTCAGCAATCTTATCCCTCGGACTGCCGATATATGTATATCTGTACATCGACAGCGTACATATGCACCTTCCAATAAGACAATTGACTCGCCAAGTCGTTACTGTACAATGAAAAGAGAAGTAGACCCAGAATTCATCCCTGAGGAACACCTTTTAAAACAAGTAGTGACGACGATACAGAAGATTTATAACTGATCCGCTGAGTGCGATGTGACAGGTACGACAAACTAAGACGAACGGACGTAAAATGTGTAAAGGTGTCTCATCTTATCACATAACAAGGAATGATCCACAGGGTCAAATGCCTTAGAATGGTCAAGTAGAACAAGCAAATTTATCTTGTAATTCTCCAAATTGACCCTGATCCTCTCAGTGACCTCTGCCAAGGCAGTTACGCATCTGTGGTTAGGACGAAAACCCGGACTGTCTCATATGTAACAAAGAGTTCTCGTTGACAAAAGACGACATTTGCAAATACAGCAATTTCTCAATGACCTTTGACAAGTAACAAAGAATCGCAATTGGTCTATATTCCTTGAAATTTTTAGGCAGTCGGATGACCTTGGCATGCTTTCACGCTAATGGAAAATAATTCGTGGTTAAAATCCTAATGAAAACATAGGTTACATGAGGAATAATAGTTCCCCTCCCCCCTCCACAGTCTTACAAATCTAGGATCAATGCCATCAGATCCGACAGCGTTAGACTTTACAGTCGCGACACACTCAAGGACATCGGTGGGACCAATACAGCTGAAGCCAAAACCAGAGTTGTCATCGAGAGAGGAGGAGATATTGAAGCCATAGAAATTGGGATCAACTGGGATCTGTGGGACATTAACAAAGGCATCATAAAGGCCATTGATGTCTAAGTTTGTTGAACATCTATTAGTAAATATGCAAATTTTGCCCATGAACATTCCACTAAGGAATAGGGGCAAACTTCTCACCTATCAATGAGTGCAGTCCGATTCAAGTTTTAAGCTCAATGATAAGGGGCCTTCTTTTTATAGCCGAGTCCGAACGGCATGCCGCAGTGCGACACCTCTTGCGAGAGAAGTTTTACATAGCATAGTACCTCACAAATGTTGCCAGCATTAGGAGGGGAAAACCATCGTTGAAACTTTTTTCTGATGGTCTCGCCAGGATTCGAACCCAGGCGTTCAGCGTCATAGGCGGACATGCTAACCTCTGCGCTACGGTGGCCTCCCTGGCCTGGAACATCTATTAGTATCTCTCCCAATTCCTATGTCTCGAATAACCTTCCAAGTTCTCTTGGAGCCTATTGCAGAAGTAAAGCGTCTATAATAGTAGTGTTTTTTATGGCTGAGGCGTCCTGAAAAGTCTCCACCTGCGATGCGACATATTCCTCTCGTGAATAGCCGAACGAATATCCCGGGAGAACCACGGTTTCGATCTGGAGGACACTTCTCTAGTCTTGAGTGGAACCGTAAGTTCCTGTAGGTCACGGATGTTCCTCATGTAGAAACTCAGTTTGTTCATCGATAGTTTCCATACGAAATATCAGATCCCAGTCGATAAGCACAGCACTCGAAAGCAAAAAAATAATGGTCGAGACTGGAAAAATCTGTATATGAATAAGTTTCCCTAGTCCTGGTGAGCTCAAATTCATAACATAAAAGGATCAAGTCATGGTTCGAAAAACATGAGGCTGACACTTGGTCGTATAGGAGGACTTTAGAAGTGTCACTAACAAAGAACAGATCGAGAAGCGTCCTGAAGGATGCGGAAAATGCGTGGGAATTGTTGAATTGCCAGGCAAAATCCCCAAGGAAGACATTTTAAATGTCTACATACAAAACTTCTGTCAAACCATCAAAAATTAAGGCTTCTAAGAACCGAACCAGGATGATCGGAAGACAGGGAGCTATATTAGGTTATAGACTGATTTGGACCGTAATTGACGCAGTTGTTGGAATCGCGGCTTGTATGGGCTCAAGATGTCAGATTGGGAATTTGGTTTACATGGGAGCTATATCAGGTTATAGGCCGATTTGGATCGTATAGGCAAAATTTCAGTCAATTCGGACAAAAATTGCGGCTTCCAGGGGCTCAAGAAGTGAAATCGGGAAACCATTTGTAATGCCTAATGACCTTCAATTAAATTTCAAGAGACTAGTTTTACGCGTTCAATCGCTATCGTGATTTCGATTGACGGGCAAGGCTAGATTGACTCAGAACGTCGAGATGATCAAGAATATATATACTTTATGGGGTTTTATACGAAAATTTCGAGGTGCTACAAACGGAATGACTAGATTAGTATAGCCCCATCCTATGGTGGTGCGTAATAAAAGATGTTTATGAAGTTGGAGTTGTAGGAGATTCATCGCCCTTGGATCAGACCACTAGGGATATACAGTTTAAGGTGATTTCCTCACTTCTTAGCATTCAATTTAGAGCCACTGAGAGAAAGATTAACAGACAGAACGACTTAAATAATCATAACGATTTTGAGTATATACACTCAACAGTATATTTCCCTTTAAAATCAACATTTTCTCAAAGTGAGAATACACTCACCCCTTGGTGTAGGGTATATAAGGCAATGGTCTTAAAAAAAGTTTGGCTACCTCTGCTTTGAAGCATATAAATAGTCCTGTCTACAACTAACGATATGAAAGTTGATTTCTGATTTGATTTACCAAAAGGATATGGGAAACCTGCATTGAAGCAATCAAACGGAAGACCAGTGATTGAATTAAGCATTTATAGTTTATTTACACTTGCACACCACAAAAATACCGCCACATGAGGAAATGAACTTGCAACATACGAGCAAACTACCCGCATTATTTAATGAAAGGGAATTCGACCATAAGGGGGGTTAATGGCAATCCTTTGCAGGCATATTGAAACCCAGCAATCATTTACCCTTATCATCAATGGAAAGGGATTATGGTAAATATGTTATACAAATACAGCCAAAGGACTTTAAATTTAAAGCATTTAAAATTTAATATATTTTTCCCAAAATTAAAGTCTTAAATTAAATGTCATTGCATTTTAACTTGTCTTGTCTTGTCGTAACATTGTCGTCTAAAACAATTACGAAATCATTAAAAGTCACAGCAACATCACAAAGTCTTTAAGCCAAAACAACAAACTCAGTCTGCAAGGGACGAATAATAAGCGCACAAACCAAAAGGGCCAACGATAAAATTGGCCATATGAGTACTGGATTCATAACCGTTACTTGCAGCAGTAATAAGGGCAGCAAGTGGGCCCCATTTTTCAAAAAAAAGAGACCTATGTAAATATGTAAAATGTATCAACATTTCAAGTTGCACATACCCATGGTCATCGTATCGCAACAAGCAAATTTCGCAATCAACAAACTCTAGAGAAGCATTTCCAGCTAACTGCTCGACTATTTAAGCCTTTGGCATTTACAAAGGAAAAGAAAAAATAATAAAACAATTTACAACGTTGTCCTCATCGTTGTTGTGTCGTTTTTACTCCTGCTGCACATTGTTGAACATAAGAATATGTAAGTTAAAATTACAAAATCTCTACATTGGCCACCACAGGGGGGAAAAAAAACGAAAAGTGTCACTCGGTAAAAATTATTGCCCTTCACACACACACACACATACACACGCAAACATACATGAGCAAAGGATAACAGAAAGACGAAGCCAACCATCAGAGTGACCTTAAACGTCACAGCAGCCAAACGATTTACAGCTAATCCCTTATGGGCATTTTGTAGCCATTTCACATTTCCCACCATTCTCCACATAATACATCCACCATGGAACACATGCATGTAGTACATATTTCAGATATGGCCATGTGGAGTAAACGCGAGCAAGCAACACGTCAGTTTAGCTGCTGGCCGAGCGACTTCAGCTTCATGCAAATTTAATAGAACGTTTTTTTTTTGTTGTTTGGATTGTTTTATTTGCTTACAAACATAAAATACATTTCCTGTCGTCTAGTCTAGTGCGAACGTACGTACGTTGTTTAGTGGAAAAAATGGTCTCTAGTATTGTAGGATGAAGGAATTGTCCGAATGTTCAGAGCTGCTCAGCTGATGCTGCCCATTGCTGTTTGGTTAACATACTGATTTGACCAAATGATCTGCATACATAGAATTTGTTAACGAGCTTAAAGCCCAACTACACTAACAGAAATGCTGAAATCAAATTTTGATTGGTTACCGTTTTAACTCTCTTAGAGGAGAGAATCAAGTTGATTTGATCATGAGAATAAATGTCGCCGGAGAAGAACACATCATTATTTGACATTTCAAACCCCCAATCATTTAGCTCGTCTCGATAGAGAAACAAACGACGACAGGCAAAAAACTTGAAAATAAAAATTCGGCAGAGCCTGGCCAGGATTCGAACCTCGACACACGGAGCAACAGCGAGAACGTTGCCATTGCCTAGGGTTCGAAGCCATCCATACTACAGAAATGTGTATGGCATCCCTGTAGGAAGTCTGGTGTTAAGTGTCCCCAAGTCACCATATATGTCTACTATGTATGTAACATTGTCACCAAATTGTCTACACTCTTGTCTACATTGTTCTTATTGACAGGTGACAAACTATAATTTATTTTATTTTTTTCTCAACTGTTTTGTTGAACATAATTTTGATGCTTCGAAAATATTTAGGAAAACAAGTAAAAGAGTGCTAAATTCGGCCGGTTCGTATCTTATATACCCTCCACCATAGATCGCATATGTCGAGTTCTTCTTCCGATATCTCTTTTTAGGCAAACAAAGGATAAATGAAAAAAATGCTATAATATTGGAGCTATATCAAGTTAGGGTTAATTGAATTGAATGTTGAAGACCATAGTAGAAGTGTGGCTTCAGACCATTGTTTATGTTTTCTATTCAAAGAATAGTATAGCAAAAAACATTTAAAAGTCAGCAAAGAGCGAGTTGTTGCTAGAAGCATTTAACTGGTTTCCTGTATTGCGATTTCATTGTCGACCAAGAAAAATCATCAGCAGGGGATGTCAAATGGATCATGGTGCTTTACAACCATCTGTTCCGATTTAGAAAAAAATGTCGTCCAATTTTGAGAAATATTGCAAAAAAAGTGCTCATTTGTTAACCGATTTTCCCGAAATTTGGCATGAGGGGTTTTCTTATGTCTCTTAATATTACTAGTGAATTTCCTAGAAATCGGTTCAGATTTAGATATAGATCGATAACCTTTTGCCATCTTCCTGGCAAATTTAGTATTCCACGCTCATAGAACTTCTGGCCTTTATCTGCAAAAAACTGAACCAAGTGCGATTTTAATGCCTCATCATTGCCGAAAGTTTTACCATTTAAGGAGTTCTGCAAAGATCGAAATAAATGGTAGTCTGATGGTGCAAGGTCAGGGCTATATGGTGGATGCATCAAAAGTTCCCAGCCAAGCTCACTCAGTTTTTGGCGAGTGACCAAAGATGTGTGCGGTCTAGCGTTGTCCTGGTGGAATATGACACCTTTACGATTGACCAATTCTGGTCGCTTCTCCTTGATGGCTGTATTCAATTTGTCCAATTGTTGACAGTAAACATCCGAATTAATCGTTTGGTTGCTTGGAAGCAGCTCAAAATATACCACACCATTCCAATCCCACCAAACAGACAGCATAACCTTTTTTTGGTGGATATCAGCCTTTGAAGTGGTTTGAGCTGGTTCACCATGCTTGGACCATGATCGTTTTTGACTAACGTTGTTGTAAACAATCCATTTTCATCTCCAGTTATGATTCGTTTTAAAAACGGATCGAATTTATTGCGTTTAAGGTGCATATCACAAGCGTTGATTCGGTTTGTTAAATGAATTTCTTTCAATACATGTGGTACCCAAATATCAAGCTTTTTCACCAGTCCAACACTTTTTATGTGATAATGAACGGTTGATTTTGCTATATTTAACTTCTCTCCTATCTCACGCTCAGTTACATGACGATCCAATTCGATTAATGCTTAAAATTTGCTTAAAATTTGTCAACGCCGACTATATGAAAAATCAGCAATTACTTTTTAGGCAACCCAATAGCTCCCATATATATGTTCGTCAGATTTGGGGTAATTTGCAAAAATGTCGTCCTTTGTCAACCGTAGTTATTACAGTTTGAACAAATTTGCTTTACTCGACATTTGATACGTGTTGTTTAATAATCCATCTGAAAACCTCCGCCGAGGTCCATCGAAATTGGTTATGAATTGGGTATAGGCTCCACATTGTACTTATAGGATAGGTGTAGCTGTTGTATAGACCGATATGCCGATTTAGGGTCTTAAGCCCATAAAATCTGCATTTGTTGTCCGACTTCGCCGAAATGTGAAAGCCTCCCCTCATCCGACCAGTATATTATCGAGATCGGATCATATTTAAATATGCTACCATATGGACCCGTTCTCAATAGCTGTTTTTGTCGTCTGGACTCTAGTGAACTGGACTCTAAGTTGAACTATTTCACTATCTGCTGTAGTGTTGCTGTTTTCATTTCATTTTCGGCATGTAACTACGATAAGTAGTGAATTGCAATGAGCTTTCTTATCCATTTTGGCATCAAATCACTATAAAGTCACATTCAACTCCTTCCCCCTATAGAGTAATTGCTAAAGTGATACCACTACTACTACTGCACTACACTCTGTAGTCCTTTACAATAGAAAGCAAAAGGAAACAACGAAACGAAATTTATTTTTACCGCATTTATAATCCAATAATGAATGGAATATTTCCGACCTCGGGCATTAAATTAAATGTTATCAGTCGACTTGCAGAAAATTATCAATTCTGGTGTTCAGTTGCGACTTCATTTGGTTGCCAACTACCTACCAACCTGCCTACCAAAGCTCAAGTCAAAAACTTTTGGCACTTAAAATGTAAAGGATAATGGAAGCTAGAGACTGAGTGTTACAAATGACTACAGACCACACATACTGCTGGTCTGCTGGCTTCAGCTTCAATTAAAACTGAATTATGAGCTCATGTTGACTTTTGTGTTTTATTTTATGGTTATTTTCTGATATATTCTGGTCTTTTTATTTTACTCTTTTTTTTGGCGAAAGGGTTTCTTTGGGATTTTAAACGAAATCAGTAGACATATTACACACATGTGAATTAAGGACATGGGCCCATGTCTGCTGTGAGTATCCTTTTTTAACATCCACCAATGTTGGCCAAATGTAAATATGCAAAGTTATGTTTCTGTTGATAAGCAAAGCAGCAAATGGGCAAAGGCAATTAAATTGTTAACTGGATTGTTAAACTGTTTAAAACATAAAACAAAACACAAACAACACTAAGCAAGCCAAGCAAAGAGTAGGTTTTTCATTAATTTCCATATATGTATTAAAGAATGTGGGCACAATTCTCTTGTTTGCCAAACGAGTTTTCTATTTTGATTTGAAATTCCTGAATTTTAATAAAAACTTTATTCTTTTTTCTGCACACTTCCGAAAGATGGAAGTGTATCCATTTGCGACATATCGTAGTAAATTTCTTCTATGACTGTGAACGCATGAGTTCGAACCTTGCCTCTCTCATATGCTGACGAGATTTGTGGGGTATTCGGCCGGGTAAAACTTCATTTCTGTCAATCTGCGGCACTCTTTTCGGACTCGCCAATATAAAGGAGGTCTCCTATCATTTATCACTTTGGTCGGTTTGTCAAACACAAAGACCGATTTGACTTTCATTTAAGTTTTTTTTTTTTTGGCCATTAATTCAGCGGATTGCTAGGCTGTTTTTCCCCAATTTTCATACTATGCTAGTAAGAACAATGCAGTGACCTCAAGACTTCTTGTACAAATATATCTAGACCTCTCAAACATGCAAACATACACATCTACATCATGTTCATGCTTCTAAGGATTTCAGCGTTTGTGTGGATGCTGTATATTTGTTTTTATCCATTAAGATAGCCAAACGACCATAGGATCAACCAACTGGCCATTCAACCACATGGAGATAATTGCTTTATGAGCTGCTGTAGTTATGATTCTAAATGAAATTTTCAGTTATTAAAACAAATGGCCATTTTGGTCATGCCTTGACCATGAGCATACTGACGGAGATCCCAAATTGGTATAATTGTCTGGGACAACTACGTACACCATATAAGTGTTTGGGTGTCTTTACCCAAGTATGTGTGTGTGTGTGTGTGTGTTTGGTTGTCCAAGAATATCTTAATTTTGGCCATGAATTATTTAATACGGTTATGACACTTGTTTGTGACTTCACATACCATTACAAATAGAGGATGGGAAGTAAAATTATTGGTGCGAAAACTTCCCTAAGGATAATTCAATTTATTTAGTATCAACACTTGGGTAACTATATATGAGATGTTGTTATCCTATCTGCAATTTTATGCCACTTTAGCAAAAAGAAACTTCCATAAGAGCATAGATGAAGAACCAAACTTTGTTGTTTCTATCGATTGCTTGGATCATTAGAAGTGTCGCTAAAGTTTTGTTATATCGAAATTATTGTCTAAGTATGTGGAAAACAATTTCGTTAAAAGGTTTTCACTGAGCATCATATTATAAGTGGCACCTGTCTTCGTGTTAGTTATTTCTTTCTTTTGTTTGAAGGAATTTTTTATAAAAAGAAATGATGGTGAAAACAAATCAAGGAATCGATAGTTTGTAGAAAGTATTTCGTAAATCTTATATATCTTATATATAAAAATTAATTTGTGTTAGTTTGTCGGTCTGTTTGTTTATTCCGTATAGGCTCAAAAGCGGCTGAACCGATTACCTTGAAATTTTCACAGTTTATGTTGGTTGGTCTGGAAGGAAACATAGGCTATATAATTTTTTAATATCGGAAGGGAGGGCGGACCCTCCCCCTCACCCCAAAAGTACTTCCCGATTAGGACAATATGGGACTCAAATGAAAGGTATTCAAGAGTAGAGCACGAATTTAATATTAAAAATTGGGTCCAAGTATTTGGGGGGCCCCAACCCCAAAACATCCTAAAATAGGTTTATTGGACGAGCATGACAATATGGAACTCAAATGATAGATAGGGATAGGGAGTAGATTCCGAATATAGTCAGGAAGAAGGAATAGGCTTTATAATTTGTTGATATCGGAAGGGGCGGACCCTCCCCCCTTACCCCCAAAACACAACCCAAAATCAAAAGTGGATCGATAAGGACAATATGGATATCAAATGAAATGTATTGAACAGTAGAATACGAATATTGTATTATAAATTGGGCCCAAGTACCCAGAAACTTCTAAGAACGGACATATTGAAAGTCTATATCAATATGGGGCTCAAATGAAAGGTGTTCGGAAGTAGATTACGAATTTGGCATACAAAAACGGATCGAAATGTAGGGGGTAACTCCACCCCACAAAAACCCCCCCAATGGACAAATGACCCACCATGACTATATAAGACTCGTTATCTTAGTTTGTTCTGTGGAATCAAAAACGGGTAACGGGTATAAGGTAACATAGGCTATATAATTTTTAGATATCGGATGGCGGCAGACCCTCCCCCTTACCACAAAAACGCACCCAAAACCAAAAGTGAACTGAACCCAAAATCATCTAAAAAGGTCTCATCCAGCAATCCAGAATAATCCAAGGCGTCTTTAGGTGAGCCAAATGGGATAGACCCACTTCATAATCTTTGAACAGCAAACAATTGAAGGTCTTTTTTTCAGCATGCTACCGTACATGTTATTTTATAACACTCTGGTTAATAACACTATTATATAACATCTGCTTTTTAACACTCTGGTCTGGCAACAAATGTGAAAAAGAAAAATGGGTATATACTCGTACTTAGTCCCTGATATAATGTTTTATAATTTCGCTTTCGCTTTTCTAACCAGGCACTGGAATCGCCTTTCGCTGGTGTGCAAACTCATAGGTAAAGCTTTCTGCACATTTCACAAAAGTAATCCGGATTTCAAGTTCCTGCATGTGAGCTTTCAAGTTTGACGGAGTAGAAAAACGCGACGAACTTTTCTCACATTTAAACTGCTTGTAGGCGTCCTGATGGTGGCTCATCATGTGCTGGTTCAATTGCAATTGTAATAGGCATTAAAATAACCGAATAATCGAAGTCTTTCCCTGAGGGCAAGGGTTTTGGACACTCTTTGCATGCAAATTCATCGATCCTCTTTTGGGCCGATTTTATGTGGTTCTGTAGGTTAACTTCCTGGCGATAGCAGTTGCCGCAAAAATCACGGCGTCCCAGCGGTATATATAAACTTGTGTCTGGTAAAGTCTGATTTGCCCCTGAGTTACTTCAGGCACACGGCCCACTTGTAACTTTTCCTAGGACGCTTGTTTGACGGTTCGTCGGTCAACTTGTCCATATTCCTTTGAACTCTTTTTCTTTTCTTGTTTTATTTTGCAAAAACTAGGAACTAGAGACTGAAATGTATTGGGTTGCCCAAAAAGCAATTGCGGATTTTTCATATAGTCGGCGTTGACAAATTTTTTCACAGCTTGTGACTCTGTAATTGCATTCTTTCTTCTGTCAGTTATCAGCTGTTACTTTTAGCTTATTTTAGAAAAAAGTGTTAAAAAAGTATATTTGATTAAAGTTCTTTCTAAGTTTTATTAAAAATGCATTTATTTTCTTTTAAAAAATCCGCAATTACTTTTTGGGCAACCTAATATGTTTTTTGCTGTAAACTTACTGAAATTAACGATAGTATCGATAGTTGTTAATATTTTTTGAAAAATATCGAATGTTGCAAATATCGATTGTCCGAAATTTGGAATAGTGCGCAGATTTAACCCTCTCAACATCCGACCCAAATATGGTACAGATCGGACTATATTTAGATATAGCTGCCATATAGACCGATCTCCCGATAAAGTGTCTGAAACTCATAAAAGCTTTATTTATTACCCGATTTCGTTGGAATTTGAAACAGTGGGTAACTTTAGGTCCCCCTACGTCCGTCCCAAATATGGTTTGTATCGGACAATATTTAGATATAGCTTCCATACAGAGCGATCTGCCGATAAAGGGTCTGAAGCCCATAAAAGCTTTATTTTTTATCCGATTTCGCTGAAATTGGAAAGAGTGAGTAGTTTTAGACCACATGCCATCCGACCCGAATATGGTACAGATCGGATTGTATTTAGATATAGCTGTCATATAGACCGTTATTTCGGTTAAGAGTCTGAAGCTCATGAAACCTTTATTTATTACCCGATTTTGTTGAAATTTGAAACACAAAATTCAAACACTCAATGTCCGTGCCGAATTTGGGTGTATAAATTATCCAACTTTCACCAGATTATGTCGAAAGGGGGTTTACATATACATCCGAGGTGTTCGGCCCTGCCGAACTAAATGCCTTTTTACTTGTTTTTTCTTTTTACACTTTTTTCTAAAGCAAGCTAAAAGTAACAGCTGATAACTGACAGAAGAAAGAATGCAAGAATGAAAGAAGTAGATCGGTTTATGTGGCAGCTATATCAGGTTATGAACCGATTTGAACCATACTTGGCACAGTTGTTGAATATCATAAAAAAATACGTCGTGCAAAATTTCATTCCAATCTGACGGACATGGCTAGATCGGCATAAAATGTTACGACGATCAAGAATATATTGGGTTGCCCAAAAAGTAAGTGCGGATTTTTTAAAAGAAGGTAAATGCATTTTTAATAAAACTTAGAATGAACTTTAATCAAATATACTTTTTTTACACGTTTTTTCTAAAGCAAGCTAAAAGTAACAGCTGATAACTGACAGAAGAAAGAATGCAATTACAGAGTAACAAGCTGTGAAAAAATTTGTCAACGCCGACTATATGAAAAATCTGCAATTACTTTTTGGGCAACCCAATACATTTCTCCCTGAGCTATCGCAGTGGACGTAACTGGCCTCAGAGTGAACTCACAGTGGGCAACCCATTCAACCACAACCAACAACACTTTAATTTTCCACTATAGTATTGTAGTGTTGATATAATTAGGGTTTATTCCAACATTATTCTCCCGCTTTGTAAAACTTCTCCATCAGATGTGTCCTTTTATGGCACACATCTCGTTCATACATCCTCCCAAATAAATAGCTTGCTACCAACTGCAACTGCAACTGATTAAATATTGTGTAAATATGTGTTTTAATTATGGTAATTAAATTAAAAATAACCTCTTTTAAATATTCACGCCATGCATAAAGGCCAGCAAATAATAAATATTTATGCCATAATCCAAAGCCATTGATTGGTAGAGTTCAAGCCAAAACCATTCAAATGGGCATTTATGGTCATTAGCAAATTCCCAGCCACAGCCGCCATGCAATCCACGAAGGATGGTAGTGTTAATTACTTTTATCTAACGTTGCACTAAATGTGTTTATATCGATACGATTATGGTTGAATACACCGGGAAAATCTAAAACGAAATATTTACCAAACGAATATTTTTGTTTTTTATTGTAGAAACTGGTACCCTGTTCTACATTCGATAAAGTTATGACACACAACTTTTGTGCAATTATCTGTTTTATATCCTCCATCATAGGATGCAAATGCAAATTTGTCCATGGACATTCCATTAAGGAACAGGTTCGATTCAAGATAAGGGCCTTCGTCTATATAGACGAGTCTGAATGGTGTACCGCATCGTGAAACCTCTTTGAAAAAAATTTCAGCGATGGTTATCAATGTTGCCACTCATGAAAACTATTTCCTACCAAACCCGAATGTATTTTTAACCATTTGACCATTCCATCACACATCAAATTACACTATATACAATTTCAACGCTACAAAATACTATTGGGTTGTCCAAAAAGTAATTGCGGATTTTTTAAAAGAAAGTAAATGCATAATTAATAAAACTTAGATGAACTTTAATCAAATATACTTTTTTTACACTTGTTTTCTAAAGCAAGCTAAAAGTAACAGCTGATAACTGACAGAAGAAAGAATGCAATTACAGAGTCACAAGCTGTGAAAAAATTTGTCAACGCCGACTATATGAAAAATCCGCATTTACTTTTTGGGCAACCCAATAGATGCCCGTTATTCATACAAAATCTAGATACGCCCGTCCGTCTGTTTGATAAAATTACTCTACGTTCAAAAAAGACATATCTCGATATTGAACCCTTTAAACTGATCTCCCGATAAGAAATCTTGAGTTCATAAAGTCGCATTCTTGACCCCATTTCAATGAACCACCGTGCCGAGTTTGGCTAAAGCGGTCTTCATATTTAAGAGTTTAAGCCCAGAAGTGCTTTTCTGCACTCTTAATGATTGTACAGAAATGACAAGGAGTGATTTTTTCGGTAATTAACTTGGTATGTATGTTGGAGAAACCTACCAAAAATTGGGGACAGCCTACCAACCTACTAAGACAATAAAAACCTACCAATTTTGGTAAGAACCTACCAAAAACGGTTAGCCGCTCCTAATGCTGGCGACATTTTTAAGGTGCTATGCCATTCATAGAACCCATGTAAAAACTTCACCATAGGTTAGGTGTATACTAATCTACTCTTTGCGTTTGTAACACCTCACAGTCTTTGAAGCTACGTTCGTCTGCCGGAAGCGAAACGAGTAAAGCTAGCAACTTGAAGTTTTGCACAAATACTTCTTATTGATGTAGGTCAGTTGTGATTGTAAATACGTCCATGTTTTGATATAGCTCCCATATAAACCAATCATCCAAATCAGCTGAAATTTTTCACACTGATAGAAAAAAGACGATACTTGCTAGTACCATCAGGTATTATTTTGTTCACTTTATTGGTAAACAGTTTTAATACCATATGGTATTAGTCCAATACTAGGTGAAGGAAATAACGTATAAAGTCTTGTGATCGCGGCAAAAGATGTGCTTAGGTTAGGCTAGGTTGAAAAGAGGTTGCGGATATTAATCCGCCTCATGCCACTATGGATATACACCAAAGCCAAAAATCTAAGTTAAAAAGTCCGTGTTAGTTGCAAAATCCCTAATTGTTTTCCATACTACGCCCCTAAGTTTGTGCTGAAGTCTGTAAGGCGCGAAAGCCTGGCAATGACTTAGAAAATGCTCCAACAATTCATCACCTCCCCTTCGTCGTGCTACCCACCGTTTCGCTGTTCAACAGTGTTACGCCCAAGTTCTTAACTCTCACTGCGTTGACCCTAAAGGCTTCGGGTTATCCAAATTTATTGATGGCAGTCCTCTGGCCTACACTGCCAAATCGTCTGCTCTTTCATTCGCCCTTAGACTTTTCGTCATCTTACCGTCCTGGTTGTTATTGCCCTGATCGGCGATCAGTTCGACGGCCCGAAAGAGCTTGCTCATATATGGAGCTTGATGATCGAGGATCGACACCTCCACCTACAAATATAATTACAACAACACCTCCAATTCAGTTTCCTGTCCAAGATCACTTGACCTTGCCAGATATCGAAATCGTTCTATTGAGGAAACGTGGTGCGTCAAATTGGCCTATCTTCGTCTTCCTTGTGAACAGGCTGATTTCAGTCTTCTCTGGGTTAACAAGACCCTTTCGACACTTTTACATAGCTGATTCGAATCCTAATCCCTTAAAAGTATTATAGCATCGTCTGCGTAGCAGACGTGTTCTAATCCCTCCTCAGTCAGCATCCTTAATAAGTTGTTTATTGTGGTCACCCACAGGAGTGGCGATGAAATACCCCCCTGTAGCATGCCCTGTGCCACTTTCTCACTTATTTATATGTCATGGGATTATGTACGATTGCATTATTATTATACACACACTGTAGGATAGGGGGTACATTCATTTAGTCATTCCGTTTGCAACACATCGAAATATTAATTTCCGACCCTACAAAGTATATATATTTCGGATCGTCGTAAAACTCTAAGACGATTTGACGATGTCCGTGTGTCTGTCCGTCCGTCTGTTGTAGTCACTCTACAACCTTAAAAAATTGAGATTTTGAGCTGAAATTTAGCACAGATACGTCTTATGAATGCACGCTGGTTAAGTTCTTGAACGGGCCAATTCGGACCATATTTGGATATAGCTGCTATATAGACCGATCTGCCGATAAAGGGTCTAATGCCCATAAATGCTTTATTATACACACCACCGAAGGATGGTGTTGTATTCATTTTGTCATTCCGTTTGCAACACATCGAAATGTCCATTTCCGACCCTATAAAGTATATATATTCCTGATCTGCGTAAAAATCTAAGAAGATCTAGCCATGTCCGTCCGTCTGTCTATTTGTGGTGAAACTTTCACAGATTCTTCTCTTGCCTATAAGTAGGTTAAGTTCGAAGATGAGCTATATCGGACTATATCTTGATATAGCCCCCATATAGACCGATCCTCCGATTTACGGTCTTAGGCCCATAAAAGCGACATTTATTATCCAATTTTGTTGAAATTTAGGACAGTAAGTTGCGTTAGGCCAGTCGACATCCTTCTTCATTTTGACCCAGATCGGTTCAGATTTGGATATAGCTATCATATAGACCGATCTCTCGATTTAAGGTTTTATGCCATAAAAAGCGCATTTATTGTCCGACTTCGCCGAAATATGGGACAGTGAGTTGTGTTAGGCCCTTCAACATTCTTCTTCAATTTGGCTCAGATCGGTCCAGATTTGGATATAGCTGCCATATAGACCGATCTCTGGACATCAGGTTTTGTGCCCATAAAAGGCAAATTTATTATTCGATTTCGCCGAAATTTGGGACAATGAGTTGCGTAAGGTTCTTCAACGACTTTCTGCAATTTGGCCCAGATCGGGTCAGATTTGGATATAGCTACCATATAGACCGATCCCTCGATTTTTGGTTTTGAGCCCATAAAAAGCGCATTTATTGTCCGATTTCACCGAAATTTGGGACAGTGAGTTTTGTTAGGCCCTTCAACATTGTTCTTCAATTTGGCTCAGATCGGTCCAGATTTGGATATAGCTGCCATATAGGCCGATCCTCGATTTAGGGTCTTGGGCCAATGAAAAGCGCATTTATTGTCCGACTTCGACGAAATTTGGGACAGTGAGTGTTGAGCCCTTCAACATTCTTCTTCAATTTGGCTTAGATCGGTCCAGATTTGCATATAGCTGCCATATAGACCGATCTCTCGATTTATGGTTTTGGGCCCATAAAAGGCGCCTTTATTGTCCGATTTCACCGAAATTTGGGACAGTGAGTTGTATTAGGCCTCTCGACATCTTTCTACAATATGGCTTTAAGCGATTCAGATTTGAATATAGCTGTCATATAGATCGATCTTTTGATTAAGGGTCTTGGGCCCATAAAAGGCGCATTTATTATCCGATTTCGCCGAAATTTGGGACAGTGAGTTGCGTTAGGCTCTTCGACAACTTTTTGCAATTTGGCCCAGATTAGTTCGGATTTGGATATAGCTGCCATATAGACCGATCTCTCGATTTTTGGTTTTGGCCCATAAAAGGCGCATTTATTGTTCGATTTCGCCTAAATTTGGGACAATGAGTTACATAAGGCTCTTCAACAACTTTCTTCAATTTTGCCCAGATCAGTTCATATTTGTATATAGCTGTCATATAGACCGATCTCTCGATTTAGGGTTTCGGACCCATAAAAGGCACATTTATCTTCCGATTTCGCTGAAATTTTGCACCGTGACTTATGTTAGACTTCCCGACATCTGACCCCAAAAAAGGCCAGATCGGACTATGCTTTATTTATCACCCGATTTTGTTAAAATTTGAAATACAAAATTCAACAGTGACTTATATTTATTAGACCACTCAATGTCCGTGCCGAATTTGGGTGCACGAGTTATCCAATTTTCACTGGATTGTGACGAAAAGGGGTTTACATATATACCCGATGTGGTGGGTATCCAAAGTTTTTTATTTGAATCGATAATACGGTCCATATAATTTAATATTTGAAGATTATTATTTAATGAGAAAACAAACAAAAATAGCCTAAAGGCGTTAAAATCGCACAATCTAGGCGGCCAATTAACCGGTCCCTAACGTGAAATAAAATGACTCACCGAAGTCATCTCTCAATAAGTCTAAAAAGTTGGATATTATATCACGATAGCGCTCGCCATTCGCATCATCTTTGAAGAAGTACGGTCCAATGATGCCACCAGCCCATAAGCCGCTTCTGAGCCAAAATGAGCTTCCTCGATTGAATGGAAGAGGCGCGCGATGAACTTTTTTAACAGAGCACACATTTTGATAATAAAATTCAATAATTTGCAAGCCTTGTTTGTTTGTTAGACGATTTATAGTTTAATTATAGACCAAACTGAAGATGTGTGGCACTGAAACAAAACACAAACGTGCGTGAGCGGTTTAAAGCAGTGTTGCCAAAAAAGGATAATAGCTAAAAAATGACCCTTTATAAGTTAAATTTAATTTTGTTTAAAAAAACTTTGGATACATTTTATATCTGAACATTTCAACATTTTCTCTCGATGTATCTCTGGCAGAAACGCACAAAAACACAATGTGCTCCGGACACTCGAGTAATTGAGGCGAGCTTTTGACAAGTTTTGAATTTATGATTAAATAATTTAATAAGTGCAAACTTGCATTGCAACTACATAATAAAATTATTATGCAAATATTGCATTGGCCATAGCCAGATAATATTATCCCCAAACACACACACACACACAGTCAAACAGCCAATATGCAATTGTATTGACCAACAATGACTATTTATTGAATTGGCAACCATTTATGGTTAATATGATTATGGCAAATAAATATTTATAAAAGCCGATTTAATTTAAACGCGTTTCTGATCAGTGGCCATATAAAAAGCATTGAAAGGACAATCGAAACTCACTGAACAATTGGTAATTTGATAGCAATTTGAACTATTAAATATCATTATGAGAATATCACTTCTTTTTTTTTGGTGTTATACTCCAGTTGTTGCTAAGCCTTTATATTCCCACCATACTTAAAATTAATAAGCAATTTTTTTAGGTTGTCGTTTTTTATTTTCTTTTTCTGTTTTGAAAAATTCTCTTTAAAATTATTTTTCATTAGTCTATTGTTTGCCGTTGAACTTTCGCCACCACCAACTTATCCTCAATTATTTGGCAACTTTGCCCTCCTTGATATCCATCCTTCCGTTTCGGTTTTTGTTTCATTGATTCTTGGCTGAACTTTTGCTCTTTTGTCTATCGCGTCTTTGATGCCGCCTTATGGTTTGGTTTGAGTCTGTAAATGATTCATTTTTCTGTTGTCTTTTGTGCAGCAATTTTACTGTTGCATAAGTTATAAGAAGTTCGCGCCAGGCAGTAGTCCTTAAGATGTTGCTTAATCCTTTATTTTTACGCTAAGTAATACGCCACTGCTGATGACATGAAAAGGAGCACCATGGGACATATCACTACAAAAGCACACTTTATGCTAAATAAAATGAAACAATTAGATTAATTAAAATAATATAAATTAAAATGAAAAAATAAAACAATGGCGGTGCCCAACCAAAAAAAAAAAAAAAACAAGTAAAAAGGCGATAAGTTTGGCCGCGCCGAACTTTGGATACCCACCACCTCTGGTAAATCAGCTGAAAAAGGTCATTTGGACCAAATACTAATAAGTACGAGTCATTGTTCAATTGTGTATCACAAAATATTGGTCTTTTTAGTAGCTATATTTAAAAATAAACCGATCTGAACCATATACGATACGGATGTCGAAAAGCCTAATATAAGTCACCTGTGTCAAATTTCATTGAAACGGGTTATAAATGCGCCTTTTATGGGGCCAAGACTTCAAATCCAGATATCGGTCTATATGGCAGCTATATCCAAATGTGGACCGATTTGGGCCATGTTTCAGAAAAATGTCTAAGAGCCCAACACAACTCACTGCCCCAAATTTCGGCGAAATCGGACAATAAATGCGCATTTTATTGGCCTAAAACCCTAAATGGAGAGATCGGTCTATATAGCAACTATATCCAACTCTGGACCGATTCGGGCCAATTTGGGGGAGAAGCCTTCCACAACTTACTGTCCTAAATTTCTGCGACATCGGATAATAAATGCGCGTTTTATGGGCCCAAAACCTTAAATCGAGAGATTGGTCTATATGACAGCTATATCCAAATCTGGACCGATCTGTGTCATAACTTAACTCACTGCTGCTTAACTCACAGCTTAACTTTACTCACTGTCAGAAATTTTGGGCTACACAGGACAATAAATGCGCCTTTTATGGGCCTAAAACCCTAAATAGAGATAGATCGGTCTATATAGCAGCTATATCTAAATCTGGACCGATTCGAGCCAATTTGAAGGAGAATGGCGAAAAGCCTTCCACAACTTACTGTCCTAAATTTCTGCGACATCGGATAATAAATGCGCGTTTTATGGGCCCAAAATCTTAAATCGAGAGATTGGTCTATATGGCAGCTATATCCAAAACTGGACCGATCTGTGCCATAACTTAACTCACGGCTTAACTTAACTTACTGTCAGAAATTTTGGGCGACACAGGACAATAAATGCGCCTTTTATGGGCCCAAAACCTCAAATCGAGAGATCGGTCCATAAGGCAGCTGTATCCAAATCTGAACCGATCTGGGTCAAATTGAAGAAAGATGTCGAAGGGCTTAACAGAACTCACTGTTCCAAATTTTGGCAAAATCGCACAATAAATGCGCGTTTTATGGGTGCAAGACCTTAAATCGAGAGATCGGTCAATATGGCAGCTATATCCAAATCTGGGCCGATCTGAGCCAAATTGAAGAAGAATGTTGAAGGGCCTAACACAACTCACTGTCCCAAATTTCAGCAAAATCGGTAAATAAATGTGACTTTTATGGGCCTAGGACCCTAAATCGGACTATCGGTCTATATGGGGCTACATCAAGATATAGTCCGATATAGCCTATTTTCGAACTTAACCTGCTTATGGACAAAAAAATAATCTGTGAAAAGTTTCAGCTCAATATATCTATTTTTAAAGACTGTAGCGTGATTGCAACAGACAGACAGACGGACATGGCTAGATCGTCTTAGATTTGTACGCTCATCAAGAATATATATACTCTACTAGCCGAAACGGGCCCGCTCCGCTACGGCTTCTTTAACTCTCTTATATCTTTTTAGGGTGGGGACACTTCGCCCTGAGTGCGGATATCGAATTCGCGCTATTGTAGCCTATGACGCTAAACGCATTCGAATCCTGGTAAGAACATCAGACAAAGCGGTGTTTATCCCCTCTTAATGTTGGTGACATTTGCGAGGAACAATGCCATGCATAGGCATTTAAAAAATTTTACCCAAAAAAGATGTAGCACTGCGGGGCGCCGTCCGGACTCGGCTATAAAAAAAGGTCCCTTATCATTGAGTTTAAACTTGAATCGGAAAGCACTCATTGATGTGTGAGAATTTGCCCCTTCTGGGTTTCTGGTGGTAATGTTCATCCTTAGGGTAATGTTCTCCTTAGGCGAGGAATGGCAGCAGAGACATTTAGACTCAAATATGGATATCAAATTCGTGCTGCACTTCCATATCCCCGTAATTTGAGCCCCATATTTCCATGGCTGGTAAATATGAACCGTTTGGAGGGTGTTCTGGGGCTGGGGCGGCCATCGGCACTTTGCACTGAAAATAGATATCAAATTCGTTCTTTATTCCCAACGGGACTGAAATTCATTCGTTTTCGGTCTCCAATACTTTTCATTTAATACCCTTATTGTGCCCATCGGACCACTTTCAGATATAAGTGGCGTTTTTGGGGTAAAGGGGAGGGTCCACCTCCACCCGATATCTAAAAATTATATAGCCTATGTTTTTTCCAGATAAACTTACATCTACTCCCGAATACCTTTCTACTCCCGAATACCTTTCATTTGAGCCCCATATTGAAATTAACGTTTAATGTGTTTGTTTGGGGGAGTTTCGGGGTTGGGGCGGCCCGATGGATACTTAGACTTAAAATTAAATATCATATTCGTATTCTACTCTCCAATACCTCTCAGTTGATACTTTTATTGTCCCGATCGGTTCACTTTTGATTTTGGGTCGTGTTTTTGGAGGATGGTCCGTCCTCATAAGGAGGAGGCCTATGTTTCCTTCCAGACATAATATGCGAAAATTTCGAGAAAATCGTTTTGCCAGACGTTCAACCAGAGTAGTTCTGGCTCAATTATGTTCCGGCAGATGCAGCCGCCTCAATTCCTACAGAGCAAGGATTGATGCCGACGTGCAAGATGTATGTCCCGATTGTAACCAGGGACCGCACGATACACGTCACCTGTTTAACTGCCCGGCCAGACCCACTCGACTCAGACCCAGATCCCTGTGGACGCACCCCATGTTAGTCGCAGACTTCCTGGGTCTTGACACTCCACAGAATCAAGCAGCCGAAAGATAGAACACAATAAACTGCTACAACAACAACAACAACTGTTTCCAACCTTCCAGTACGCTCTAAGCTAAATGAAGGCGTTGTTAAGTCACCTCAGCGACACTGTGCCATCTTGTGTGATAATCATTATAATTGACTTTGCTCTTGGCTTAAGTGCCAAATTGAAGAAACATGTTCATCGTTTAGGACTAACTTCGAGAGCACACCACATCTGCAACGCCCACTCCAACAGCCACCGCTGCGTCATACTTTCCTTAATCAAAAGAAACTTTGTAACTTTGCCATTTGTGGCAGGCGAGAAGCCTTCAAGGCATAAAGGAACAATTATTGACTTATTGTTCATATGCTCATATTTGTATTTCCTTTCGTTTATCTATTTTTGGCTTAAATTAAAGATGAAAGTCTTCTGCTTGATGCCACATGGAGTGCCATGGCTCTCTGCACCTTGTGGGACATGTGCCACAACAATCATTAAAGTCTTTATAAGAGCTGATGCCACAGCTTTCCAGGTCATGCATAAGGTGGTGAATTGTGAAAGACATGTGCCATAGTTAGACAAACTCATAGTCATAGGCATAGCAGTATTTGAAAATGTTTTAAGCCTTAAACGATCAAACAACCTGACCGAAGGACAGACGGATGCACAAATGGATTCTTGTCAGGCATATAATTTTTGAAAAATTCACTTAACTGAAAAAAATGTCACCAACAAATCACATTTCCTCCTAAGGACTCCATTCTACATTGTCCATTGGCTTGTTACGGCTTTTCTTCTTTTGAATATCTCCAAGGAAATTTTTAATATGGAAAACTACATTTGATGAAAAGTGTGCCCTCTGGCTGTCCAGCATAATGCATGAATGAATAAACTGGACATTGCTCTAAGAACATCTTACAGGCATTCTTTCATGTAACGTTTTTTTTTTAGTAGTCACTTGCTGGTTGCTACGACTTGTAAGGACTTGGAAGTCCTACAAGGAATTCTAAAATTCCATTTTATTGCTGAATTTTTATTGTTATGACAACAGCTAATCTTGATGAAGGCAGGCATTTAAGATATGTTTTTATTGCTTAAAGATGGAATTGCTTTGAAATGGATTGTAACAATTGTAACATTTCATCGTATGTGACATATGCATGTCCTGCAGGTTTGGTCCCTTTTCCATAGCAAACCCAAAACATGGTGGTGTAACATGTGCTGTTGATTGAAAAAGGATAAAAATATGTTGTTATTAGTACATCTATTATATAAAAAATAAATTGTTGCGATTTGTTTGTTAGTTTGTTTGTCGGTTCCATACGGAATCAAAAACGGTTTAAACGTTTAGGGTACTAAATTTTTTGATATCCGAAGGGGGGCGGACCCTCCCCCTTACCACAATTTTCAAAAACACCAGATCTCGGGATGGGTGCACTGATTTAAGCGAAATTTTGTATGTCACCTTCTGGTACCCCAAAAACCCGAAATTGGTAAAAAAAAAACTGTGGGGTCAAATAACCTGGGGGGACGCCCCATCCCAAAACCCATCCGAACGGACATGTTTACCGATTGGGACAATATGGGTATCAAATGAAAGGTATTTAAGAATAAAGTGCAAACTTGGCATAAGAATGGCACCCTATGTGTCGGGAGGTCCCCCACCCCCAAAAACTTCACCCAACCGGACACTTTAACCGCTTTGGTCAATATGGGTATCAAATGAAAGGTATTTTAAAGTAGAGTACACATCTGACATAAAAATGTATTTCTTGGTGTTTGAGGGGCCTCCCACCCCCACAAAAGCCCCTAGCAGGATATATTTTGCGATTTGGGCAATATTGGAGTCAAGTGAAATGTGTTTGATTGTAGAAAACGAATTTGATATCCAATTTTGGAGCCTAAACTGAACTAAACATAATGGGTGAAATAACCCATTTGACGTAGGAGGAAAAACGCCACCTAGACTTTAACGCAAATTTAAATGTCATATTCGTAATCTACTCCCTAATACCTTTCATTTGAGTCCCATATAGCCATGGTCAGCTAATATGCCCTTTTGGGAGTATTGAGGGTGGGCGCCCTTTATTACTTGGACCTAATATTTTATGCCATAATTGTAATCTACTGTCAAATACTTTTCATTTGAGTACCATATTAACATGAACTTCGAATATATCTATATAGAGGAGTTTGGGTACTTGGGGAGGGTGCTGAGTACTTGGACCCAAATTTTAATACGATATTCGTTTTCTAGTCTCCAATACCTTTCATTTGAACCCCTTATTGTACCCTTCGGACCACTTTCGGATATGGGTGGCATTTTTGGGGTAAAGGGGAGGGTCCGCCTCCATCCGATATTTACAAATTATATAGCCTATGTTTCCTTCCAAACAAACGTACACAATCTATGAAAAGAAAATCGGTTCAGCCAAGTCTCATACAGTCATAATTGGTCTAAAGTCGTTTTTGAGGGGTGGCGTGACCCCCTATACTTCGATCTGATTTTGTATGCCAGATTCTGAATCTACTCCCGAATACCTTTCATTTGAGCCCCATTTTGAAATGAACGTCCAATATTTGTGTTTGGGGGTAGTTATGGGGTTTGGGCGGCCCGATGGGTACTTAGACTCAAATGTTAATACCATATTCATATTCTATTCTCCAATACCTTTGATTTGATAACTATATTGTTCCAATCGATCCACTTTTGATTTGGGTTGTGTTTTTAGCATAAGAGGGAGGGTCCGTCTCCCTTCCGATACTGAAAAATTATATAGTCTATGTTTCCTTCCAGACCAACCTACACATTATGCGAAAATTTCGAGAAAATCGGTTCTGCCGTTTTTCAGTCTATACGGAACAAACAAATCCAGTCCCATATACCCGTGATTGGCTAATGTGCCCATTTTGGACGTTTTTGTGAGGGTGGGGTGACCCCCTATACTTCGACATGAATATGTATACCAGATTCGTTATCTACTCCCGCATACTTTTCATTTGATACCATATTGTGCTTATCGGTCCACCTTTGATTTTGGGTGGTGTTTTGGGGGTAACGGTGGAGGGTCCGCCCCCTTCCGTTATCAATTAATTATAAAGCCTATTCCTACTTCCTGACCATATTCGTAATCTCCTCCCGAATACCTTTAATTTGAATTCCATGTTGTCATGATCGTCAAATAAGCCTATTTAAAGTGGTTTTAGGGCTTGGGCGGCCCCACAGGTACTTGGACCCAACTTTTATTATGAAATTCGTACTTTAATACCTTTCATTTGAATTCCATACTGTCCCGATCGGTTCACTTTTATTATTGGGCAGTACTTTTGGGGTAAGGGGGAGGGTCCGCCCCCCTCCCGATATCAAAAAATTATATAACCTTTGTTTCTTTCCAGACCAACCTACATAATCTGTGAAAATTTTAAGGAAATCGGTTCTGCCGCTTTTGAGTCTATACGCAATAAACAAGAATTTTATATACAAGATTTTTATACCTTCCACCATAGGATGCGGGTTTACTAATTTCGTCATTATGTTTGTAATTACTCGAAATATCGAAGGAGTAAAGCCAGCCGCTTGAAATTTTGCACAAATACTTCCTATTAGTGTAGGTCGGTTGTGATTGTAAATAGGCCACATCGGTCCATGTTTTGATATAGCTGCCATATAAACCGATCTTGGTCTTGACTTCTTGAGCATTTAGAAGGCACAATTCTTATCCGATTGGAATGAAATTTTGCACTACGTGTTTTGTTCTAATATCCAACAACTGTGCCAAGTATGGCTCAAATCGATACATATCCTGATATAGCTGCCATATAAACCGATCTTGGGTCTTGACTTCTTGAGCCTCTAGAGGGCGCAACTCTTATCCGATTGGAATGAAATTTTGCATGAGGTGTTTTGTTATGATATATAACAACTGCGTCAAATACGGTTCAAATCGGTTCATAACCTGATATAGCTGCCATATAAACCGATTTTGGGTCATGACTTCTTGAGCCTCTAAAGTGCGCAATTATTATCCGATTTGAAGGAAATTTTGCACGAAGTATTTTGTTATGATGTCTAACGAATGTGCGAAGTATGGTTCAAATCGGTCCATAACCTGATATAATTGTCATATAAACCGATCTGGGGACTTGACTTCTTGAGCTTCTAGGGGGCGCAATTCATATCCGATTTTGCAGAAATTTTGCATGACGTATTTCAATATGACTTCCAACAACTGTGATAAGTATGGTACAAGTCGGTCCATAACCTGATATAGCTGCCATATAAACCGATCTTGGGCCATGATTTCTTGAGCCTCTAGAGTGCGCAATTCTTATCCGATTGAAATGAAATTTTGCACTACGTATTTCCTATAACTTTCAACATTTGTGCTAAGTATGGTTCAAATCGTTCATAACCTAATATAGCTGCCATATAAACCCATCCCAGATCTAAACTTCTTGAGCCTCTAGAGGTCGCAATTTTTATCCGATTTGCCTGAAATTTTTACGACGTATTTTATTATTACTTTCAACAACTGTGCCAAATAAGGCTCAAATCGGTTCACAACCTAATATAGCTGCAATATAAACCGATCGACGGATCCGGATCCACAGGTCTCCAACATATAACTTAATTGTGGTCCGAAGCGGATCGTATCTTGATAACGCTCTAATAGTAGAGCAAATATTTTCTTTCATCCTTTTTTGCCTAAGAAGAGATGCCGGGAAAAGAACTCGGCGAATGCGATCCATGGTGAAGAGTATATAAGATTCGGCCCGGCCGAACTTAGCACGTTCTTACTTGTTAATTCCACCGTAGCATGGGGTTTCACTAATTTAGTCATTCCCTTCGTGATTTATCGAAATATTGTTGTGAGACTTACCTACAAAGTATGTACGTCATATTGTTGATCATTTCGTTCATGATAAAAGTTTTTCTCATTTCTTTTCATTTTAAATCTGCCAACATTTATGCCAGTAACCTGGCTCACAACAACCTCGTTAAATTCAATCGAATAACAATAATAATATTTCATAACCTTCGATAAGTGTGATATGCAAACTAAAATTTCATCAGCATTGATTAAAATTAACATCCTGAGGACAGACAGATAGCCGGACACGGAAATCCGTGTGATGATACAAATGCACAAACTGAACTAACCACAAAGCCAGCCATATGGCCATACGTTTCCCAAACATGCTCCATCAAACACCATTAAGCCCAAGCCCAACCCCCACCAAACCAATGAAGGGTACTCATAAAACTGAGAAATATTGATTTTAAAATTTGTTGTGGTCACGTAGGCGTTAATTTTCTGGCCACAAAGTGTTTGCCGGTTACACAAACACTCTCACACATATAAATTTTCATAACTGGTCAATTTCCATATTCACATGCAGGACAAACACAGGGGGCTCGCTCCCATGGCCTTGGGTATGCTGTCAGCAAATTTTAAGCCCGCATAAATAGCGCGTGGCATATGAGATGCATAATTTCATAATACCACAAAGTGGACATTTGAAGCTTGAGGTTTTTTTTCATATTTTTTGTTGGTGTTGACGCCGCAGCAGTTGCATTCATGTTTGTTAATAATTTTCCTCATGGAAAATCATGCGTGAGTTCATAACTGCACGGAGTCAACCAACACATGAATGAATGATTGCAAATATTTGCTTAGGTTGCACCAAATTCTGAAATAGTGAGTCCCAGGCCATTCATGCGTGCAAACCCTCAGCTGACCAACTGTCCGTTCAGATTGTGAATCAGCGAATGCATTGCTGAATTCATTAAAAATCAAATTGACTTTGCAGCGTCTGTTTGTAGATCGTGTTTAATTCAAATAGAATTAAAATTAATTTCAACTTAAACATAATAAATTTTAATTTAATTAAATAAAAAAAAATAAATGACTTTTAAATCATTGCTCTTTTTTCTCTTCAGCAGGATTTGTGTTGCAAGGAATTGCACCCATGCTGGTTGAGTGCATAAATATGCCACTTTGTGTAACTTTTGTTTTTTAAGGCATGGTTGCACATTTTTACGTCTCGAAACTCTCGTCATTCAAGCAGAATGAAAAAGGGAAATTAGCTGAAAGGGTCGTCACATGAGCAAAGAAGGTAAGTGGATTTTTTTTTTTACGCCGTCATATAGGATTGATAAATAAAAACAAGTAAAAAGGCATTAAGTTCGGCCGGGCCGAACTTTGGATACCCACCACCTTGGGTATATATGAAAGGGGGGTTTCGTCACAATCTGGTGAAAATTGGATAACTTATGCATCCAAATTCGACACAGATATTGGTCTTATAAATATAAGTCACTGTTGAGTTTTGTATTTCAAATTTCAACAAAATCGGGTAATAAATATGAGCTTCAGACACTGAATCGGTCACATCGGTCGGCACATCGGTCCATATGACACCTATATTTAAATATAGTCCGATCTTTACCATATTTGGGTTGGATAGCAGGCGGCCTAAAACTGCTTACTGGTTAAAATTTCAGCAAAATCGGATAAAAACTAAAGCTTTTATTCGCTTCAGACCCTTTATCGGTATATCTGTCTATATGGCAGCTATATCTAAATATGGTCCGATCCAAACCATGTTTGGTACGGATGCCGGGAGAACTAAGACTACCCACTGTTTCAAGTTTCAGCGAAATCGGGTAATAAAGAGAACTTTTATGTGCCTTAGACCCTTTATCGGCAGATCGTTCTATATAGCAGCTATATCTAAATAAAGTCCGATCTGAACCACATTTGGATCCTATGTAAGGAGGTGTAAAACTACTCAATGTTTCAAGTTTCAGCGAAATCGGTTAGAAAATAAAGCTTTTATGGGCTTTAGACCCTTAATCGGGAGATCGTTCTGTATGGCAGCTATATCTACATATAGTCCGATTTGATCCATATTTAGGTCAGATATCAGGGGGGTTAAGATAACCCACTATTTCAAATTTCAGCGAAATCGGGTAATAAATAGAGCTTTTATGATCTTCAGACCCTTTATCGGGGATCGGTCTATATGACAGCTATATCTAAATATAGTCCGATATGGACCATATTTAGGTCAATGTTTAAAATTTCAGCGAAATCTGATGAAAAATAAAGCATTTATGGGCATTAAACCCTTTATCGAAAATCGGGCTATATAGCAGCTATAACCAAATATGGTCCGATTTGGCCCGTTCAAGAACTGAACCAGCGTGCATCAAAAAGACGTACCTGTGCCAAAATTTAGCTCAATATCTCAATTTTTGAAAGCTGTAGAGTGATTACAATAGACGGACGGACAGACGGATAGACCGACAGACACACGGACATCGTTAAATCGTCTTAGAATTTTACCACGATCCAAAATATATATACTTTGTAGGGTCGGAAATTGATATTTCGATGTGTTGCAAACGGAATGACTAAATGATATACCCACCCACCTACGGTGGTGGGTATAAAAATATTTAAAAAGTATTACAAATTTGTATAAACTAAAATATAAAACGAAAGCTGATTTACAACACAACACGGACTGTTAGTAGCAATGAGAATCTACGACTAAGTAAAACTCTCGCAATCGCGAGATAAAATAATATTGTCTGAAATTCGGACTATAATCTACCACGTATGTTAGAATATGTTGCAACGACAAACAGTGGGAGAAACCGATTTTTAAGGACACTTTTGTCTGCAAAATTCAAAAGGAACTGCTAAGATCCCTATTCGTTTCTTTTCTTAGAATTTGTTCAATCTAGAAATTTTTAGCACTATCCAGCAAAAAAGAGTTTTGAAAATCGAACCACAATGAAGATTCGGCAGCCGGACCCTCCCCCTTACCCAAATTTTCAGAAACGCCAGATCTCGGAGATGGGTGGTGCGATTTAACCGAAATCTTTTGTGCCCCCATATAGTACCCTAAAAATAAAACTTTGGTATCCAAATTTCGGATGGGGTAACTAGGGGGGCTGCCCCACCCTAAAACCTACGAAAACATATATTTAAACCAATCACGACAATATGTGACTCAAATGAAAGTTATTTAGGATAAGAAAACGTATCTGATATCCAATTATCGGACCAAGTGCTAGGAGTACTACCCCAATCCCCAAAACACCCCTAAATCGGACATATTTACCGACCATAGCAATATGGGACACAAATGAAAGGTATTTTGCCAGTAGAATACGAATCTGATATCCAAATGTGGGACCACGTTTCTGGGGGTCCACCCCTTTCCCAAAACACCCCCCAAACAGGACTTATTTACTGACCATGGGAATATGGGGCTTAAATAAAAGGTATTTGAATGTAGAATACGAATCTGATATCCAAATATGGGACCAAGTGTTCGGAGGGTCGCCTCTCACCAAAAACATCCCCTAAAGGGGACAAATTTACGACCATAGCAATATGGGGCTCAAATGAATGGTCTTTGGGAGTAAAGCACGAATTTGATATCAATATTCGGGAAGAGTGTCTATGGGGCCACCCCACCCGCACAACACCACACAAATAGCAAGTATTTTCTGTCTATTGCAATATGAGGTTCAAATAAGAGGGCTTTTAAAGTGGGACAGGAATCCGATATATTTTCAAGGCCAACTCACTAAATGGCCGCCCATTCCACAAAACACCCCCAAGCCAGTCATGTTTGCCGACTATGGAAATATGGGGCACTAATTAAAGGTATGTGGGAGTAGACCACGTATCTGATATCAACATTAGGGGCCAACTGTCTAGCGGACGTCTCACCAACATATCAACCCCCAAGGAGGACGTATTTGCTCGCCAAGTCATTTTGGGTCTTAAAGAGAGTGGAACTAAATATTCATAGTTTTTAGATCCAATACCCCAAACCGGACATATTTGCTGACTTTTGCAATAAGGAGTTTAAATGAGAATAGGAAACGAATTTGATATCCTATTTTGAGGACAATGGCAATATGGGGTTCAAATAAATGATATATAGATATATGAGAATAGAGCACGTTGCTGATATATTTTCCGGGCTTAGTATTTGGGGGACCACCCCAATCCCCAAAACATCCCTAAATCAGGCATATTTACCCACCATATCAATGTGGAGCTTATATGAAAGGTTTTGGGGGGGGGGGGGTAGAGCAACAATTGATACCCATTTTCGGGACCAATTTTCTGGGGGTCTACCCCTTTCCCAAAATACCCCAAAAACAGCAATTTTTTACTGACCATCGCAAAATGGGGCTCAAACAAAAGTATTTGGGAGTAGAATACGAATTTGATATCCAAATGTAGGACCATGTATTTAGGGCATCAACCCTTCCCCAAACACCCCGCAAAGGGTAAACATTTTTCGACCACGCCAATATGTGGATCAAATGAAAGGTATTTGAGATTAGAAAACGAATTTGATAACCTAATTTGGGGCCATGTGTTTGGGAGACGCCTCATCCTGTAAACTCCTCTTAAGTCAATGACAATATGGGGTTTAAATAAATGGTATTTGAGAGAAGAGCACGATGCTGATATTTTTCAGGGCCAAGTATCTGGAGGACCACCTCTCCTCTGAAAACACCACTAAATCAGACATCCTGAGAATATTGGGCTGGAATGAAGTATTTTAAGAATGGAGTACACCTTACATCCAAACTTAAATTCGTAGACCAATAAAGATCATGTGGGATTCAGATAAAGGCACTTATATTGTTAAACTGTTAGTCCAGCGATATACTATTTTCGTAGCATGGTATTTCACTAAAAGCTCTTTAATTGTCGAAAATAAATATTCCAAGGAAACTTTTGTTACATATAAACTAAAAGAAGGCGCAGCGGAGCGGGCCCGGGTCACCTAGTATATATATATACTTTATGGGGTCGCAGGTCAATATTTGGTGGTGGGTATTAAAATCGGATATCCATTTGTGGTATCAGATGTATTAGGGGCTTCGAATATACGAGTGAAAAGTGTTAAGAGTGTACCTGTTTTCTCCGATGAGTGCAATTCCCGAGTCTTAGTAACCGGTGAAGAATACGTGACACATGTGACAGATCTTAACAGGGCTAAAAGGGAGGCCCTGAGATATATATTTGGTGCCAGGAGGCCACCGTAGCACAGAGGTTAGCATGTCCGCCTATGACGCTGAACGCCTGGGTTCGAATCCTGGCGAGACCATTAGTAAAAATTTTCAACGGTGGTATTCCCCTCCTGATGCTGACAATATTTGTGAGGTACTCTGCCATATAAAACTTCTCTCCAAAAAGGTGTCGCACGCCGTTGGGACTCGGCTATAAAAAACTTGTATCGGACTGCACTCATTGATATGTGAGAAGTTTGCCCCTATTCCTTAGTGGAATGTTCATGAGCAAAATTTGCAATTTTGCCATTGGTAACACTGATACTTGGTCCTTTTTGGTTATGTTGTTGAGTTGAGTCCAATCCATCCACCTGTACAGTAAGAAACTGGATAAGGGACAAGGTTGAGACTACAATTACTTACAGTTAGCCTTCTTAGCGGGCTGGCGCCTAGACTAACAACTGTACTAGAAAGCAATATAACGGCCCTTCGCTGGACTTTCAGATTGAATTAGGCATAGTTGACAGGACATTTGCGATAGTTACCTACTCTAGTGCTTCAGAAAAGGCGGATTGGGTTAAGAGACCATAATATAGATATTTAGAGATGGAGATCATTTTAGCCGGGAGTATCAACAGTACGAACATCTGTATATTTAGCGGTAATCATACAGCGCTAAAGGCCATCTCTGGTACCATAAATCGACCAGCGATAATTATAAATCCACCTTATATGAGAATCCACCCATGAACATTCATTTAAGGAACTGGGGTTATTTCTCTCATTATCGATCAGTGCAGTTCGATTAAAAACCAGGCCCAATGATAAAGAGCTTTCTTTTTTTATGCCGAGTGGAAACGGCGTGCTGCACCACTTGGTAGAGATGATCTTAGCAATTCGCCTTTTAAATAAGTAAAATAAAGGGTGATTTTTTTGAGGTTTGGATTTTCATGCATTAGTATTTGACAGATCACGTGGGATTTCAGACATGGTGTCAAAGAGAAAGATGCTCAGTATGCTTTGACATTTCATCATGAATAGACTTACTAACGAGCAACGCTTGCAAATCATTGAATTTTATTACCAAAATCAGTGTTCGGTTCGAAATGTGTTCAAATTTTGACAAATTTTGTTCAGCGATGAGGCTCATTTCTGGTTGAATGGCTACGTAAATAAGCAAAATTGCCGCATTTGGAGTGAAGAGCAACCAGAAGCCGTTCAAGAACTGCCCATGCATCCCGAAAAATGCACTGTTTGGTGTGGTTTGTACGCTGGTGGAATCATTGGACCGTATTTTTTCAAAGATGCTGTTGGACGCAACGTTACGGTGAATGAACACATTTCGAACCGAACACTGATTTTGGTAATAAAATTCAATGATTTGCAAGCGTTGCTCGTTAGTAAGTCTAATCATGATGAAATGTCAAAGCATACTGAGCATCTTTCTCTTTGACACCATGTCTGAAATCCCACGTGATCTGTCAAATACTAATGCATGAAAATCCTAACCTCAAAAAAATCACCCTTTACAAATAAACTACCTTCAACTAAATTTTACGCCACATAAAGGTTAATTTTCATAACGAATTGCTTCATATCCACGCATTTTATAATTTCCCAAAACACTTGAATCCTACATGAACAGGAAGCCATCATGCGTCTCCTGCATAACAGCAAAACAAACATTGGCTGTGGGGAAAGACTTTCGTCTTGCTCAAAGTTAAGCATTATTAGCCATTGGAACGTGTATGTGGAGCGTGGAGCGTTAACTAACACTTGAAGGCGTTTCTCAACGTTAAACGAAAAGAGTTAAAAGTCAAAAGCCTGCAGGGATTTCCATTTCAAAATAAAACACAACAACGCAGCACAAAAAACATGGAAGCGTTTTTTGAATACCAAATAAAAGAAGGATAAAAAAACTTTCAACAGGACAAGATGAAGGGGGTAACAACAGCAAAGATCCTTTAAGGATGGTGGAATGAGTTTTTTTTTTTTTTTTTGTTCAACGTTCCACGCCACAGAAGGTGATGAGACGAGTTTGTTGTTGTGGCAAGATTATTTAAAATTATTGCGTGAAATGAAAGTTTTTTATTTCCTCCATGCAATGCCTTCTCCACATGTTGGTTGAATTCTACATTTATGTGTGGTGGATAAGTTGGAAGGGATTGTTGCAAAGAATTCAAAAAAGAAAAAAAATGTAAACGGGTTATGAATCCTTTGGCTGCTTTGCTTTCCAAAACCCCTTTCGCAATGCAGGACACGTTTTACATGTTGCAATTGTTTCGACGCTATCGCTAGAACAGAGCAGGCCATATCCTTGCCATGCTAAACCTTTTTTTCTGGTGGCTGAGAAATAGCTAAGAGTTTACATTTCGCTATTCCTGGAACTTCTATTTTTGGTTTTGATTTAAAAAAAAAATAACAGCTCCTTACATGGATTTGCCATTGTTGATTGCCTCATTAGATATGAACTCATCCAGAAGTTACAAGAACGCCTGCAAATCTAGACTGCTAAAGAAAAACAATCTCTAGTAAAAAGGGTGCAAAAGGAACGTGTGCCTGCGAAAAACATTAGCGTTATCATCCCTTTTCATCCCATCTCATGCATGCCAACTGAATTGAAATCGATTTTCCTAGGCGATTTTATTGCAGATATTGGCAAACGTTTGGCATTCCGCTTCGATTTGTTTTATGGGATTTTAAAATTTTTATGATCACATTTTAACACGTTTTATGGTGGTAAATGGCATTTGGCGGTAAGATGATGGTGATGTTAACCGAGCTGAAAAAAATTTGCTGGCATAGGCCGACTTTATGAATGGCGGGAATGAGTTGATTACACGTCCATAATCGTTGATTCCTACATATGTTATGAATTGGAAATATGAAGGGAGGGTCTTAATGAAGAGCTGTGGGACTGAGGCAAGATAGTAAGCGATAGGAATAGCACTTAAGGAACAACGTAACACTTGTTTCTCATAAACAAATTTTTCGTAATATTTACCCTTACGAAGAATTTTTCACAAAATTTTTCCAACATGTCCATGAAATTATCTCAAAAGACAAATTTTAAGTGAAATTTTCTCTAAAGAAAAAAATCCTTAGATTTTCTCCTAAAATTTAATTTTTTTTCATGGAAAAAATTTTATGAAATGTTTGTTCAAAAGCGAAAATGTCCATTATTTTCTTTCTACATGCAAAAATTTCATAAAATATTCCCTAAAAAATTGTCTTTTAATTCTCCCGGTAGATCGCATTTGTCGAGTTCTTGGCGCTTTAGACAAACAAAGAATAATGAATAAAAACTGTTATTAGAGCTGTATCAAGTTATAGTTCGATTCGGACCATAAATGAATTGAATGTTGAAGCCCATATTAAAAGTCATTTGGAAATATTTCAGTCCATTCAGATAAGAATTGAGCCTTGTGGGGGTTCAAGAAACAAAATCGGAGCTGTATCAAGCTATAGACCGATGCAGACCATATTGCACATATATGTTGAAGGTCATGGGAGAAACCGTTGTACAAAATTTCTGCCAAATCATATAAGAAATGCGCCCTCTAGCGGCTCAAGAAATCAAGATCCAAGATCGGTTTATATGGCAGCTATATCAGGTTATGCACTAAATTGAACCATACTTAGCATAGTTGTTGGAAGTGGTACCAAAACAACACGTGCTAAGTTTTTATTCAAATCGGATGAGAATTGCGCCTCGTTCAGGCTCAAGAAACCAAGATCCAAGATCGGTTTATATGGCTATACCAGATTATGCACTAATTTGAACCATACTTAGCACAGTTGTTGGAAGTTATACCAAAACAACACGTGCAAAATTTCAGCCCAATCGGACGAGAATTGCGCCCCCTAGAGGCTCAAGAAGTCAAGACCCGAGATCGATTTATATGGCAGCTATATCAAAACATGGACCGATTAGGCCCATTTATAAGCCCAATCGACCTACACTAATAAAAAGTACTTCTTCTAAAGTTAGCGTGCTTTCGACAAACAGACGGACGCACATGGCTAGATCGACTTTAAATGACATGACGATTAAGAATATATATACTTTATGGGGTCTCAGACGGATATTTCGAGGTGTTACAAACAGAATGATGAAATTATTATTCCCCCATCCTATGGTAGAGGGTATATAAATGAATTTGTGTTTGTTTGTGTGTTCCGTATAGATTTTCTTAAAATTTTTACAAATAATGCATTATAGACCCATGGTGAAAATAGGGTACTTCATTTTTTGATATCTGAAAGGGGGGGGGGGAGCCTAATTTTCAAAAACACCAGATCTCGGAGATGGGTAAGGTGATTTAAGCAAAACTTTATTTGCATACTTACAGCAGCCTAAAAAAAATGGTGCCTAAATCTGGGGTGGGGTACATAGGAGGGCCGCCGACCCCCAAAACCCGCCAAACGGATATATAGACCAATTAATATAATATGGGTATCAAATTATAGGTTTTTGAGAATAGAAAACTAATCTGATATCCAATTGTGGGACAAAGTGTTTCGGTTCATCCCACCCACAAATAACCCCTCAAATCGGCCATATTTACCGACCATGGCACTATGGGACTCAAGTGGCACTTAGGGAGCAGAGTAAGAAATTGATGCTCACTTTCGGGATAAAGTTTCTGGGGTCCATCCCTTCCCCAAAACATCCCCCAAGAGGACTTATTTACTGACCATGGCACTATGGGGCTCATGTAAAAGGTAGAATAGAAATCTGTTATTCAAATGTGGGACTGATGGGGCGCAGTTTTGAAAAGGCAAAATTTTCATGAAATTTTCTTTAATACCAAACTTTTTATAAAATTTTCTCTAAGCTAAATTTTTTATAAAATTTTCTCTAAGCCAAAATTTTCATGAAATTTTAACTAATACAAAATTTCAACGAAAAAACAAACTCAAAAATGTTTCTTTAAAGAAAAAATTTTCTTTAAAACCAGTAAAGAAAGGCTAAAATCGGGTGCAGCCGACTATGTAATACCCTACACCACCGAGTCTACCTACAACTTTTAATAAATGGAACCTATGTCTAAATCTTGTCAGACTTACCATGGGATTCCAAATCCTGGCTACCGCAGTTTTAAAAGCGAATATCAGCTAAAAATTTATATGGGAGCTACATATAAATCTAGACCGATTTTGATACAATTTCACACTCATATTGGGATGTCAAATAAAACACCTCATGCTAAATATTGTAAAGATCGGGCCAAAAATGTGGCTTCTACAGCCTTGAAGGCCATATCGACGGAAAGATATATATTGGAAATATATCGAAATCTGATCCGATTATGATGAAATTTTGTAAACATGATGGTACCTTCTTAATAGAATACATCATGTAATAAATTTCGGGCTAAAGTTATAGATACTAAAGATTTAAAAGGCCACATCGGAAAAAAATCGCTTCGTACCAAATGTTGTAAAGATCGGACCACAATTGTGGTACCCATAATAGACCATATTAGATGAAAAATATATAAGAGCTATATCTAAATCTGCCCCGATTTTGATGAAATTTTGCACACGTATTATGCGTCCAACTTGCCTAACCTTTATAAGTTCCATGCTATGCTTTAAATTTAATTCAAATTTATGCTTTGAATATGATCTCGAGCTGGAATAGGTTTGAAAAACCACGTATAGATTTTTAAAGATCGGTATTAAAGAGCGCAAGCTGACAGATATGATATTTTCTCCAAAAGACTAAGTTTCCAATAAACTTTCTCAAACGAAACAGGTGAAATGGCATTAAGTTCGGCCGGGCTGAACCTGGATACCCACCACCTCGGGTATATATGTAAATTCCCTTTCGTCACAATCCGTTGAAAATTTGATAACTTATGCACCCAAGTTCGGCACGGACATTGAGTGGTATAATATATATGTCACTATTCAATTCTTAGAACAAAATATTGGTCTTTTTGGCATATATATCCAATTGTAAACCGATCTGAACCATATTAAGGTCGGATAACGTGAAGCTCAGAAATACTCACTGTTTAAAATTTCAGCGAAATAGGGTAATAAATAAAGCTTAAATGGCCTTCAGTCCCCTTATCGACAGATCGGTTCCGATCGAAATCGGATAAAATTAAAGCTTTTATGGCCTCCAGACCCTTTATCGGGAGATCGGTCTATATTACAGCTATATCTAAATATAGTCCGATCGGAACCATATTTAGGTCAGATGTCGGGAGGCTTAAAATAATCCATTGTTTTAAATTTCCGCGATATCAGGTAATAAATAAAGTTTTTATGAGCTTCAGATACTTTATCGGGAGATCGGTCTATATGGTAGCTATATCTAAATATAGGCCGATCTGAACCATATTTAGGTCAGTTATCGGGAAGCCTTAAACTACTCACTGTTTCAAATTCCAGCAAAATCGGATGATCGGTCGAAGCAATTTTATCGGGAGATTGGTCTGTTTGGTAGCTATATCTAAATATAGTCCGATCTGAACCATATTTAGGTCAGATGTTAAGAGGCCTTAAACTACTCACTGTTTCAAATTTCAGCAAAATCGGATGAAAAATAAGGTTTTATGGGCATTAGACTATTCTATATCTATATAGCAACTATATCCAAATATGGTCTGATTTGGCCCATTCAAAAACTTAAACCGCGTGCATCAAAGAGGCGTATCAGTGCTAAATTTCAGCTCAATATCTCAATTTTTAAAGGCTCTAGAGTGATTGCAATAGACCGATAGATAAACGGACATCGTTAAATCGTCTTAGAATTTTACGACGATACGAAATATTTTTGCTTTGTAGAGTCGGAAATTGATAATTCGATGAGTATACCCTCTATCCTACGGTGGTGGGTATAAAAATGTTTATTAAATTTTCTCTTTAGAACAAAATTTCCTTAAAAGTTTCCCAAGGACTTTTTTAAATAAAAAATGTTCCCTAATTTGTTTCTAAGAATTTTTTTTTTGACAAATACTATTCGACATTACTATGTATGGACACATTTGCTGGTGTATCAACCACACTTCAAAAGCCAAAATTTTCCTCTAAGAAACCTTTTCACGAAATTTTCTCTAAAAACAAAATTTCCATGAAATTTTCTTTAAAAATATTTCCACGAAATCTTCTCTAAAAACAGAATTTCAAGAAAATTTTCTTTAAAAATATTTCCACAAAATTTTCTTATAAACAAATTTTTCATAAAATTTTTTCCTAAGAAAAAACTTTTTTTTTTAACTCACTCTGAAAACAAAATTTTAGGGAAATTTTCTCAAAAAAATAAATTGGAATGAAATTTTTTCTAAGGACAATATTTTTACGAAATTTTTTTCTAGAGCAGCATTTCGCTAAAGATTATTAAGATTGATTATTTTTACTTGTCACAATCGATTCAACATCTTCAAATACTTTAAACCAACTGCTCCCAAAGGGACCTACTCACAGCCCCAGGTAATAATAAATTCGTAACGTCGGAATAATTTATGCACTCGGTTTGACGTTAATGTGACCTAAACAGACTTAAATGCCAACAGATAAGACATATGAGAGTATATTATTTACATAAGACATAACATATATCATATACATAACCCACATGCAACCTTTAACATGCTTGTGTGTATAGGTAGGTGCTTGTATTGATGTGTGTGTGTGTGCGTGTGTTAGTAGTGGCAGATTACATCTCATGTATCATTTTATACGGTTTGTTGATTCCATTTACCCTGTCTGCAACATATGAAGACATTATCCTTTTGCCTGTAACATCTCTGCGTTTATCATTGGCTGTTGCTATGCTCTGCTAAAAGGACATAAATGAAGAAAATATACAAAAAAAAGTCTTCCCCTTCGTGTCTGAGTACAGCAAATATATTTGGGTGTTGCAAATATTTACTTGGTGAAAAAGGGGAGAAGACAAAGGTGATGCAAGAGTGTTGGGTTCCACTTGACTAACCTTCTATAAGGCGGACCATCAAGCCGCAGAGTAGCGATAAGGTAACCAAAGAAGAAGGAAATCTCTTTCTTCACACGACCATTATCCTTTTGTTCTGGTATTTATTTTCGAAAGGGGGAGGTAAGGGGACCCTTTGAATGAACATTCATTTGCCTCACACATCATTAATCATATCCAATGGAACGATTTTCTTACCATCCATAAACCAACCAAGGATATGGATGGTTGGGTGAGCCACGGTAAGAGGAGGAAATGTGTGAATGTTATCGAGCAAAGTCTATGAATTTTTATTTGCTTTTTTGTTTATCGTTTTTGCTTTTCCTCACCCTTCAGTGGGCGGAGGGAGACATTACAACGCGTTAAATTTATTGTTAAACGTTTGAATTTTTATTTGAATATCCACCTACTGCTTTTTGTCCTTTTTACGATTTAGGTTTGGAATCCACAGGTTAGTGAGTTGATATTAAATGTGGTACTCGTATTGTTGTTATTGGAGGTAGTGGTATTTGAGCAATTTACGAACCCAGAAAAAAAAATAATTAGAAAACCTAATAACAAATATTTAAACATAACATTTGCATTTGAAAAATAATTTTGTTATGGACCATTTACAGCACAGTGCTTAAAGAAGGGATGGAAGAAACAAAATGTTGCATTATTAACAAAACAAGTAAAAGAGTGATAAGTTCGGCCGAGCAGAATCTTATACACCCTTCATCCTGGATAGCATTTGTAAAGTTCTTTGTCCGATATCTCTTTATAGGCAAATAAAGGACATTGGATAAGAATTGCTGTGATATATCCAGTTATGAACCATAGAAGAAGTCACATTGCAAAATTTCAGCCAAGTCGGATAAGAATTGCGCTATTTTATGGAAACCATATCCGGTTATGGACCGGATCATATTTGGTACGCATGTTGAAGATCATAGAAGAAGTCGTTGTACGTTGTGTAAATTTCAACCATATCGGATAACACTTGCGTTCTCTTGAAACTTAAGAAATCAAGATCCGGGACCGGTTTATATGGGGGTTATAACAGGTTATGATCCGATTTAGACCATACCTAACCCACAGTTCTTGCTAGTCACAACAGAACACCTCATGCAAAACTTCAGGCAAATCAGATAAGAACTGCGCCCTCAAGAGGCTCAAGAAGTCAATATCAAGGATCGGTTTATATGGCAGCTATATCAAAATATGGACCGATGTAGCCCATTTTAAACCCCAACAGACCTACACTAATAGAAAGTGTTCATGCAAAATTTCTGGCACTTAGAAGTATTCCTTCTATGGTAAGCGTGCTTTCGTCAGAGAAACAGACGGACGGACGGACATGGCTAAATGGACTTAGAATGTCAAGACGATCAAGAATATATATACCTTGTTGGGTCCCAGATAAATATTTCAATGTGCTACGAACGGGATGACGAAATAAGTATGCCCCCATCCTATGGCGGAGGGTGTAAAAATGCAGTTTTGCAATATAATAAAGACTTTTAATAAAATATTTGCTAAATAAAACAAGTAAAAGAGTAAAAAAGTTCAGCCGGGCCGAATCTTATATACCCTCCACCATGGATCGCAAATGCCAATTTCTATGAATGACTTTTTAATATATTGGGTTGCCCAAAAAGTAATTGCGGATTTTTTAAAAGAAAGTAAATGCATTTTTAATAAAACTTAGAATGAACTTTAATCAAATATACCTTTTTACACTTTTTTTCTAAAGCAAGCTTAAAGTAACAGCTGATAACTGACAGAAGAAGAATGCAATTACAGAGTCACAAGCTGTAAAAAAAAAATTTGTCAACGCCGACTATATGAAAAATCCGCAATTACTTTTTGGGCAACCCAATATATTAGCCGAACCCGCTCCGCTGCGTCTTCTTTAAGTCTCTCCACATTCGCTCTGAATGTGGATATCAAATTCGTGCTATATAGCCTATGACGCTGAACGCGCTCGAATCCTGGCGAGAACATCGGACAAAGCGGGGTTCCCCTCTTAATGCTGGCGACATGGTCATGTAAAAAATGTTCCCCAGAGAGCTGCGGGACGCCGTTCGGACTCGGCTATAAAAAAGAACCCTAATCATTAAGTTTTAACTTGAATCGGAAAGCACTCATTGATGTGTGAGAAGATTGCCCCTGCTCGGTTCCTAGTGTTTTTAAAAATTTAGGGGATGGATGGCACCTCAGACATTTCGACTCAAATATGGATATCAAATTCGTGCTCCATTCCCATATCCCTTTAATTTGAGCCCCATATTACCATGGTCGGTAAGTTTGAACCATTTGGAGGGTCCTTTGGATCTGGGGTGGCCACCGTTACTTTGCCCTGAAAATGTATATCAAATTCGTTCTTTACTCCTAAATACCGTTGACTTGAGCTCCATATTGCTATAGTTGGAAATGAAGTTCAGTATGGAGGGTAATTTAGGGCGTTTGGATTGGAATTAAAATTCGTTTTCTAATTGGATATTAAATTCGTTTTCTACTCTCAAATACCTTTCATTTGAGTCCTATATTGTCATAATGGTTCAATTAACCCATTTAACTTATCCTTAGAAGGAACCCAAATTTTAATGTCAATTTCGTAATCTACTCCCAAATACCTTTCATTTGAGTCCCATATAGCATATGATCGGCTAATATGCCCATTTAGGGGTATTTGGGGGTGGGCGACCTCCCTTTAGCTGGACCTAATGTTTTATGCCATATTTGTGATCGACTGCCTAATACTTTTCATTAGAATCCCATATTGACATGAACTTCGAATATATCTGTTTAGAGGAGTTATGGGGTTGTATGGGCCCGGGTACTTGGATTTTTTAATACAATATTCGTTGTCTGGTCTCCAAAACCTTTCGTTTGATACCCTTATTGTGCCCATCTGACCACTTTCGGATATGGGTGGCGTTTTTGGGTTAAGGGGGAGGGTCCGCCTACATTAGATATCGAAAAATTTTATTGCCTATGTTTCCTTCCAGACCAACCTAAACAATATAACAACATTTCGAGAAAATCGGTTCTGCCGTTTTTCAGTCTATACGAAACAAACAAATCGAGCCCCTTATACGTGATTGGCTAATATGCGCATTTTGGGCGTTTTGTGGGGATGGGGTGACCCCCTATACTTTGACATGAATTGGGTTGCCAGATTCGTTATCTGCTCCCGCATACTTTTCATTTGATACCCATATTGTCCTTATCGGTCCACTTTTGATTTGGGTGTTTTTGGGGTAACAGTCCGGCCCCTTCCGATATCAACAAATTCTAAAGCCTTTTCCTACTTCCTGACCATATTCGTAATCTACTCCCGAATATCTTTCATTTGAGTCCCATATTGTCATGATCGTCAAATACAACTATTTTAAGGGGTTTTGGTGCTAGGTTGGCCAACCAGGTACCTGGACCCAATTTTCATTATGAAATTCGTACTCTACTCTTGAATACCTTTCATTTGAAAACCATATTGTCCCGATCGGTTGACTTTTATTTTTGGTTGGTACTTTTGGAGTAAGGGGAAGGGTCCACCCCCTCCCGATATCAAAAATTATATAGCCTATGTTTCCTTCAAGGCCAACCTACACAATTTGAAAATTTCAAGGTATTCGGTTCAGCCGTTTTTGAGTCTATACGGATCAAACAAACAAAAATTGAATTTTGTATATAAGATATGAGCAACATCAAGTTATAGACCGATATCGACCGTACTTGTCATGGCTGTAAGAAGCCATAGAAAAATATCACCTCCAAAATTTCAGACAAATCGATTTTTATGGCAACTATATCAGGTTATAAACCGATTTAGACCAGGCATTGTTGTTGGAAGTCATACCAAATCGACCTATGCAAAATTGTAGTCAAATCGGATTAGAATTGCACCCACTAGAAGCTCAAGAAGTCAAGACCCAAGATTGGTTTTTATGACAGCTATATTAAATCATGGACCAAACTGTTCCATTTTCCATCCCAACGACCTACACTAATAAGAAGCATTTGTGCAAAATTTTTAACTTTACTCCTTCGAAAGTTAGGGTGTTTTCGATAGAGGGACGGACGGACATGGCCAGATCGCCTTAAACTGTCATGACGATCAAGAATATATATACTTATAGGGTCTCAGGTCAATATTTCCAGGTGTTATAAACGGAATGACTAGATTAGTATACCCCCATCCTATGGTGGTGGGTATAAAAATGTCAGGGAATTTTTTTTTAAAAGCGTAATGGGGTATACTAATCTAGTCATTCCGTTTATAACACCTGGAACACCTGAGACCCTGTAAGTATATATATTCTTGATCATCTCGATATTCTAAGTCGATCTAGCCATGTCCATTCGTCCGACCGTCCGTCCGTCTGTCGAAGTTACAATAGCGGTCGAACGCATAGAGCTAGCTGCAAACATTTTGCACAGATACTTCTTATTGATGTAGGTCGGAGGGGAATGCAAATGGGCCATATCGGTTCAGATATGGATATAGCTCCCATATAAATTGCTTCTTCGAATTGACTTCTTGAGCTGCTTGAAGCTGCAAGTTTTTACCGAAAGGGCTGAAATTTTACATATAGTGCTCCAAACCAAATATGGTCTGAATCGGTCTATAAGCTGATAAAACTCCGATATATACCGATCTTCCGATTTGACATCTTGAGACCCTAAAAGTCGCAGTTGTAATCCGATTGAGATGACATTTTGCACGTAGGGTTCTGTTATGTCTTTCAACAATCGTGACAAGTATGGTGCAAATCCTTTGTGTAAACTTTTACCAGAATCCATGGTGGTGGGTTTTCAAGACACGGCCCGATCGAAATTAACACGCTTTTAGTTGTATCAAAATGATTTTGTATACATTTTTATACCCACCACCGTAGGATAGGGGTTTATTCATTTAGTTATTCCGTTTGCAACACATCGAAATATCAATTTCCGACCCTACAAAGTATATATATTACGGATCGCCGTAAAATTCTAAGACGATTTAACGATGACCGTGTGTCTGTCCTTCTGTCCGTCCGTCTGTTGTAATCACCCTAGAGCCTTCAAAAATTGAGATATTGAGCTGAAATTTGGCACAGATACGTCTTTTTGATGCACGCTGGTTAAGTTATTGAACGGGTCAAATCGGACCATATTCCGATAAAGGGTCTAATGCCCATAAAAACTTTATTTTTCATCCGATTTTGCTGAAATTTGAAACAATGAGTAGTTTAAAGCTTCCCGACAAATGACCCTAATATGGTTCAGACCGATCTCCCGATAAACGGTCTGAAGACCATAAAAGCTTTATTTATTATCCGATTTCGCTGAAATTTGCAACAGTGGGTTATTTTTAGGCCCCCGACATCTGACCTAAATATGGTTCAGATCGGACTATAATTAGATATAGCTACCATATAGACCGATCTCCCGATAAAGGGTCTGAAGACCATAAAAGCTTTATTTAGTACCCGATTTCGCAAAAATTTAAAACAGAGAGTTATTTGAAGCCTCCCGACATCTGACCTTAATATGGTTTAGATCGGACTATATTTAGATATAGCTACCATATAGACCGATCTCCCGATAAAGGGTCTGAAGACCATAAAAGCTTTATTTATTACCCGATTTCGCTGAAATTTGCAACAGTAAGTAGTTTAAACATGACATAAACATGGTTCAAATCGGACTATATTTAGATATAGCCGTCATACAGACCGATCTCTCGATAAAGGGTGTGAAGCCCCTAAATCTTTATTTATCACCTGATTTCGCAGATATTTTAAACCGTGGGCTATTTTAAGCTTTCCGACATCTAACGTAAATATGGTTCAGATCGGACTAAATTTAGATATAGCTGCCATACAGACCGATCTCTCGATAAAGGGTCTAAAGACCATAAAAGCTTTATTTATTACCCGATTTCGCTGAAATTTGAAACAATGGGTAGTTTTACGCCTCCCAACATAGGACCTAAATATGGTTCAGATCGGACTATATTCAGATATAGCTGCTTAATAGACGGACAAATATCCTGCATGGAATCACAAAAACTAATTTATATAGACATTTTTCTTTGAACAACCAACAAAAATTATTTTCTAAAGACAAGACTTATATAAAAACTTTTATAAATTTTCCCTTAAGGAAAGGCACATCCATCCTTTTAGACACACTGTGCAACAAAGCTTTGTTATCCTCTTTTTTTGTGAAAATTATAAAACTAAACATTAGATACGCATCATAAACTCGAAATCTCAGTTGCAGCAACTGCCCCAACTTCATGCAGAACAGAGTTTGTTTATGCATCCATTCGGAATTGTGGCTACCCATAAAGTAAATCGCGCTTTTAATCCTAGGCTGATTAGCTTAATTGTTGCTTTGCGGTCATTTAAACAACAAACGCTCATTGGCATAGGCCAAGCAGCCAGCCGGCTAACGTTAGCCAACCCAAATGCCATCATCCTGCATTGGAAATGCAAATCTGTGCTGCCAGTATGCCCAAAAGGATAGTGGACATTGTTTAATGTTGTGTGGCACCAAATACGGCAAACAAATTTTCTAAATTTGCATAAAGCATTGTTGCAACAGCAAGGCAGGAATCTCGGTTGCATACTATCGATTTACTCGCTCTCTACTTCTCTTTCTTTTATTTTCAATGAGGCTTTGAAACTGTATTGGTTTTGTTGCAATTTCAAGGATTAAATGTAATTTATAAACGTTTTCATTTCATTTGATTTAATGATCATTCGAAAGCACCCAACGTGAGTCTGAATGAGTGAACAGCTTTCCCCACCCAGTTTGGGGATTAAATAAAATCGAAATAAACGATTTTTAATGGTTGTGTCCAGCCATTTGGCCAACTCTTCTGCTTTTGTAGTATAGGGCACTCCAGAGGAACGTCGACAACAACTGTTGGCCTCTTAATGAACATTGGCTTACAAACATGCAGGAGAACATTCTTACTTTCAATTCAGAAGCAAACCAGTGCATATCCTTGCAGCACAGATATTAACAATGGGGTGTAATGAAAATGAATGGAAAAAGTCAAGACATTTTCCAGTACTTTTTATATCCACCACCATAGGATGGGGGTATGCTAATCTAGTCGAAATATTAATGTAGGACCCCATAAAGTATATATATTCTTGATCGTCTCAAAATTCTAATTCGAACTAGCCCATGTCTGCCCGTCCGTCTGTCGAAATCACGATAACGGTCGAACGCGTAGAGCTAGCCGATTGAAATTTTGCACAGATACTTAATATTGATGTAGGTCGTTGGGGATTGCAAATGCCCATATCGGTCAAGAACCTGATATAGCTCCCATATAAACCGATTCTTGAACCCATGGAAGCCACAATTTTTGTCCGATTTGGGTGAAATTTTGCACATAGTGTTCTATTTTGAGTTCGGATTAAATTTGATCCCATATAAACCGATCTCCCGATTTGACTTCTTGAGCCCCTGGAAGCCGCAATTTTCATTCGATTTGGCCGAAATTGTGTTTATAGTATTCTGTTATGACTCCAAACAATGGAGCTAAGTACAGTCCAAATCGGTCTATAACCTGATATAGCTCCCCTATAAACCGATCTCCCGATTTGACTTCCTGAGCCCCTGGAAACCTCAATTTTCATCCGATTTGGCTCAAAATTGTGTATATAGTATTCTGTTATGACTCCCAACACGGAGCCAAGTACAGTCCAAATACGGTCCAAATCGGTCTATAACCTGATATAGCTCCCATATAAACCGATCTCTCGATTTGACTTCCTGAGCCCCTGAAAGCCGCAATGTTCATCTGATATGCTTAAATTTTGTTCTGTCATGACACTCAACAACTGCACCAAGTACGGTCCAATTCGGTGTATTACTAGATGTAGCTCCTATATTTTAGCGGAATCCATGGTGGTGGGTTCCCAAGATTCGGCCCGGCCCCGAACTTAGCACACTTTACTTGTTTTACCTCTCGTCATTACTGTTATTTCGTTTGGTAGAGGCCACCGTAGCGCAGAGGCTAGCATGTCCGCCTATAACGCTGAACGCCGGGTTCGAATCCTGGCGAGAACTTTTTGGGCGGTGGTTATCCCCTCTTAATGCTGGCTACATATGTGAGGTACTACGTCATATAAAGTTTCTCTTCCAAGAGTTGTCGCACTGCGGCACGCCCTTCGGACTCGGCTCATCATCATTGAGCTTAAAACTTAATCGGGCTGCACTCATTGATAGGTGAGAAGTTTGCCTCTGTTCCTTAGTGGAATGTTCATGGGCAAAATTTGCAAGATATCAAAATATTGTTGTCTGATCCTCTACTAGTATCTGCATGATAACTTTTCTTTAATTGGCTATGACAGAATGTTTGTTCCACTAGCCAAACGTAGAATAGCGTTCCAAGCGCCTCGATCTTCTGCGCTCATTCTTAAATCTCTGACACCAAGTTTCGAGGTGTCTACCACGACTTGATCTTTCCATCGGGCTTTTCGTGTTTGCCTTCAAAAGACTTCTTTGCTGGAGCTTCTAGCCAGCGCAGCCGTTGTATTTTGATGCGTGTAACTATGCTATCGTCGTCATACAGCTCATACAGCTGGTGGTTCATACGTCGTCTATATTCTCCATTATCGCAAACTGGTCCATATATTTTACGAAGAATCTTTCTCACAAATACTCCAAACACTGCCTCATCTGCTCACATCACAAGTACCCATATGTCAGAACCATATAACAACACGGGTAGTATCAGTGTCTTGCATAGTGTAATCTTCATCTGTGGAGAGTTGGCCTTGTTTCCAATCTGCTTACTTAGTCCAAAGTAGCATCTGTTTGCCAGTATTATTCTTCGCTTAATCTCATAACTGATGTCATTCGTTTCGGTTACGGCGGTGTCGAGGTAGATAAAGTTACTGACTATCTCAAAGTTGTGGTTCCCAACTTTCTCCATTTTCTTTATCTGCTCGGTTGTGCAAGGCTTTTTGGGAGTTGAAACCATCCATTTCGTCTTATCTCCATTTACTGCCAGACCCTTTTTCACTGATCCCCTTTCGATTCTTTCAAAGACAGCAGTTACTTCTTCGGGTGGCCGACCTATGATGTCGATGTCGTCGGCATAGGCGAGTAGCATGTGTTCTCTTGTGATTAGCGTGCCATATCTATTCACATCTGCATCTCGTATAATCTTCTCCATCAGGATATTAAAGAGATCACACGATAGGCTGTCTCCTTGTCTGAAACCTCGTTTGGCATTGAATGATTCGGAGAGATTCTTTCCTATTCTCACTGAGGAACGGGTATCAGCAAGTGTCATTCTGCAGAGTCTTATATAGTTTTGCAGGGATACCAAACTTAGACATGGCTTGAAATACCTTTGAACGTAAAGGAGTATCGAAAGCGGCTTTGTAGTCAACAAAGAGATGGTAGTTGTTGATTTGTTCTTCTCGGGACTTTTCCAGGATTTGGCGCAGTGTGAATATCTGGTCCATCTGCATGATTACAACGAACATATTGTAAACATGCAACTAATTGAACGACCTCTGTCCATAATAAACAAAAAATATAGAATCTGCTACTGCCGTTTGTAAGCTCTTTATTGCTTATCTTATCTCTTCTATATGAGAATAATGCAATGTTCTTTGGCTGGCAAAATCTCGATACTATCGATATATTTTTTTTCTGAATATTGATTAATATTTTTCCTATCGATACTTTCGGCAAAGTTAAACTTTTTGCAAAATTGAATAAAAATAAGCGATTCGGCATTGAATGTAGCCTTTAAGAAACATTACACCTATAGAGGGCGCTATTTTCATCCGATTGGCCTAAATTCGGTTTTATATGGTCTGTGCTTTGATATTTCTTCTATATAAATCGATCTCTTGATATTTACTTCTCATCTTCGTTTGAAATATATATTGATAATGGGAAATTAACGATGATATCGATACTATCGGTATTTACTATTAGAAATATCGAACGTTGCGATTATTGATAGTTTGCCAGCTCTACAATATATCCCACATGCCATTCTTTAAAGATATTGAAATCTTAATTTCTCATTACATTCTAATATATCTGCTAATGACTATTTAAAAGCGTACGTGTGGCTAGGGATTTTAAGGACTCTTATGAATATGCGTTGGTTTATACATACCTATGTGTATGCATATGTGTGTGTCTGAGTATGTGTCTGTTGTTTTTGTTATGGGTAGCTTTCATTTGTGCCTGTTGTTGGAATTTCCTATGGCCCTTTTGGCCAAACAGTGGCAAAAACGAGGTCATTAATTATTTTACTAAATCTGTGAGATAAGCGTCATGGGTTAAATTTTTGTAACCACCAGTTCGTTATTCCTCATCCTCCCACTCTCACTCTCGTTCACCATACCATATCCTTCCAGTCGAATAGGCTAATAAGTGCGGCTGGCTGGCTAGCCAGAATGTATTTGAAAGGACCCCAGAGTATGAAAGTGGAAACTAATGAGTTGAGACGACATACCCTTTTGCTGCTCTGCAACGGTCGTTGGCCATCATTATCTATGGTGGCCGGATGCTTGCGTGTTGACCATCAGCCGCTGTAAAGCAAACGACGACACAACACTCATTTGAATGGGGCACAGGCGATTAATTAATCTTCAAGGACTTTAGCTCTTTAAATTAAGGGTTTCCATATTTACTTTCCCATTAATGAATTTATTCAAATGATTTATGGCCATCCACATTAACCTCTTGCACAGTGCCATCTAGGCTTTGCAAAATTTTCTGAGTGTGAAAAGGATATTGGTAATGTCCTTGCTATGTGATTGTTCAATCAAACCATATTAAGTTACTTGAAGGTCAAACCACACAATATATCCTCTTCCTAAGGAATGGTAAATGTTTTGTTTTGAATGTATATTCTACAATGTTTGAGTTATCGACTGCTATTGTTATCGATAACTATGCATTGACATTGCATCTGTTACCCAGGCTTAAAGTGAAGATTAACAGATGAAAAGGTATTTAGTTTGGCCGGGCCGATCTTTGGATACCCACCACCTCGGGTATATATGTAAACCACCTTTTGTCATAATCTGATGAAAAATCCATAATTTATGCACCCATAGCAGCTTTACCGAAATATTGGAAATATGGACCAAATTCGGCACTGATATTGAGTGGTCTAATAAAAACAGTCACTGTTCAATTTTGGAGAACAAAATATTGATCTTTTTGTCAGCTATATACAAATATAGACCGATCTGAACCATATAGGACACGGATGTCGAAAAGCCTAACTGTGTCGAATTTTAGCGAAATCGGTTAATTATACTTTTACGAGTCCAAGACTTTACACCGAAAGATCGGTCTATATGGCAGCCATATCCAAATCTGGACCGATGTGGACCAAATTGATGAAGGATGTCGAAGGGCCTAACTCAACTCACTGTCCCAAATTTCAACAAAATCGGATAATAAACGTGGCTTTTATGGGCCTAGGACCGTAAATCGGCGGACCGGTGTATATGGCAACTATATGCAAATCTGGACTAATCTGAGCCAAATTGATGAAGAATGTCAAAGGGCCTAAAACAACTCACTGTCCCAAATTTCAGCAAAATCTGATAATAAATGTGTATTTTATGAGCCTAAGACCGGAAATATTTACCGACCATGTTTATGTGGGTTTAAATGTAAGGAATTGGGGGGTAGAGCAACAATTCATACCCACTTTCGGGACCAATTTTCTGGGGGTCTACCACTTTCCCAAAACTCCCCACAAACAGCAATTTTTTACTGACCATCGCAATATGGGCTCAAATAAAAGTATTTGGGAGTAGAATACGAATTTGATATCCAAATGTTGGACCATGTATTTAAGGCATCACCCTTTCCCCTAAAACACCCCCCAAAGGGTAAACTTTTTTCGACCATGCCAAAATGTGGCTCAAATGAAATGTATTTGAGATTAGAAAACTAATTTGATAACCTATTTTGGGGCCATGTATTTGGGGACGCCTCATCGTTTCAACCAATGGCAATATGGGGTTTAAATAAATGGTATTTGAGAGAAGTGCACGATGCTGATATTTTTTCAGAGCCAAGTGTCTGGGGGACCACCCACACCCCAGAACACCCCTAAATCAGACATCATAAGTATATCAGGCTGGAGTACATCTTGCATCCAAACTTTAATTCCTAGACCAATAAAGATCATATGGGATTCAGATAAAGGCACTTATATTGTTAAACTGTTAGTCAAGCGATATACTATTTTCGTAGCATGGTATTTCACTAAAAGCTCTTTAATTGTCGAAAATATATATTCCAAGAAAATTTTGTTCCATATAAAGTAAAGAAGACGCAGCGAAGCGGGCCCGGGTCAGCTAGTGTCATATAAAATCCATATTTAGCACCTAAAATTATTTTCGTACAAAAATCCACCTTAAATTATTGCCAACATAGATATGACGTCACATACATCATCAATTAAGCCTTCAATTAGCAAACACATGAACGGAGACGCATCAACCAAATTCACACTTTGGTAGAGGCAGTTCTAATCCTACAAGGCCAAGGCATTATATTTCATACAGTGTCACTCTTTTTGGGCGATATAATCCGTAACAAATGACAAAAGGACAACAAACATTAGACGGCAAGGACCTCAAGGGAAGCATGGTACATGGGAGCAAAGAATATCAAAAGGATACAAAAATTCCCATATAAATAAATAAATACTGATGCTGCAGTCAGTGGCCATTGTGCTTGTCTTCATTGTATTGAGACATTTATTTTTATTACCGGCCAACATTCATTTCTATTTGTTGGTCATTATCCGCTTTATCCCTTTTTGATGTGACAAAATTGAGGTTGGTATCATCTATACTCTAACCTTAGGAAAAACAAAAGAGAAGAGACGGTATGTGAGACTGTCTTTAACAGACATTTGAAATCCTTAGAAATATGCCTTTCTTTGCCTTTTGCCTTTTGTGTAGGGGGGGGAGTAGGGGTAAAACCCAAAAGTTGCCTTTTTTATATCCTACTGAGATTGATAAAAGTCAAATGGGATTTTTTTTTCTTGTCGCCAAACTCAATTGATTTAAATCGCATACCCGGTCAATGATGTTATGGTCATTGGCAGCGGAGATCATTGTGGCCACAATGTTTCCTCGATATCTTAATTACATCCTTGAGTATAAAAATCCTGATTAATGATTGCAACGCGCTGGCATAAGACCATGAATTTTTGAAAAAGTGACGTTTGCGTCTACGGCAGATATTCACAGATGCCAGTTTTGGCCTTTGAGAATATGGAAATGCATCAATTTAATTACGCACGTGCGCCACGTGACTTTGAGTAGCGTGGCAATTGCATTTTGCAAGGCAAAAAGCAAAAAAAAAAAACAACCCCTTTTAATGGGTGTTTCAGGGGTGAAGGCAGAAAATTTCATTAAATATGATAAATGGTCAGCGATTAGCGGCGAAAAAACAACAGCAAACAGGAACAGGCCACAATGACACCCAAAGGCATTCACTGACACTTTGAATCTTCGATCTATGGAAATTTATGCAAAATCTCGGAAAAAAGCTTTACTGAGCAACCTTTTTCTATGGCTCTTTTGTTTGTTGATGCCTTGCTGGCTTAGTTGTGGTTTTAAATTTAAAAAGGCGAAAACCTTTAAAATAGAAGCCAAGGAAATGGAAGCCTTATACAAATACATCCCAACCACCCACTCATTACTTGGTTGACATGATAAATTGTTTGTCATTTTCTTGTTGTGTTTTTTTTTTTCGGAGTTGCTATCTTGGGCCTCCTTAAGTGAAGAAGAATGCGCGGTGATTTGTTTTAAGTATTCTTGAAAGTTAATTGAACCAAACAATGACAACACTCAAGGTAACAAAACCACAAAGTTGGCAACATCGTCATCGGCAACAACCACGACAAACAGTTTTCAAACAACAGCCACTAGGAAATAAATTTCCCGCTAAAGATTTGAAAAATTGTGCATCTTAAGGGTGTGAGGGATATGAAATTAAAGAGCAGAAAATGTAAAACGATAGAAATCAACAGATTTAGTTTGTAGAGGAAATTAAAGAATTTGAAGGATAACAAAATATTGCACTCCTTGTCATTTTGATTATGCGTTGATTTTTTAGAAAATTTTGAGTTTGAAATGTAAATTTAAATTTTAATCAAAATTTTTAAAACCCTTCACCATAGAATGGGGGTATACTAATTTCGTCATTCCGTTTGTAACTCCTCGAAATATTCATATAGGACCACAAAAAGTACATATATTCTTGATCGTCCGGACATTTTAAGTCGATCTTACCATGTCCGTCCGTCTGTCTGTTGAAAGCATGCTAACTTTCCGATATAGTTGCCATATAAATCGATCTGGGATCTCGACTTTTGGAGCCACTAGAGGGCGCACTTTCTATCTGATTTAGATGAAATTTTGTAAGATGGCTTCTCCCATGACCTTTAATATATGTGTCAAACATAGTCTGAATCGGTCTATAGCCTGATACAGCTCCCATATAAACCGATCTCCACTGATTGAGCCACTAGAGGGCGCAATTCTTATCCTATTGTATTTGTCTAAAATTTTACACAATGACTTCTACTATGTTCTCCAACATTCAATTAAATTATAGCCCGAATCGGACCATAATTTGATATAGCTCCAATAGCATAGCAATTCCTTTTCTTTATTCTATGCATAAAAAGAGAAGAATTCGACAAATGCGATCTATGGTGGAGAATATATAAGATTAGGCCCAGTCGAACTTAGCACGTTTTTATACCCTCCACCATATGAAAGGGTATACTAATTTCGTCATTCTATTTGTAACACCTCGAAATATGCGTCCAAGTCCCCATAAAGTATACATATTTTTGATCGTCATAGCATTCGTCGATCTAGCCATGTCCGTCCGTCTATCTGTCAAAAGCACTCTAACTTTCGAAGGAGTAAAGCTAGGCGCTTGAAATGTTGCACAAATACGTTTTATTAATTAAGGTCAGTTGGGATTGTAAATGGGCCAAATCGTTCCACGTTTTGATATAGCTGCCACATAAACAGATCTTGGGTCTTGACTTCTTGAGCCTCTAGAGGGCGCAATTCTTATCCGATTTGACTGAAATTTCGCACGCGGTGTTTTGGTATAACTCCTAAATCTGAACCGATATGGCCCATTTGCAATCTCCAATGACCTACACCAATATTTAGTATCTGTGCAAAATTTTAAGCGGCTAGCTTTACCTGTTCGACCGCTATCGTGATTTCGACAGACGGATGGACGGACATGACTAGATCGACTCAGAATGTCGAGACGATCAAGAATATATAAAGGGTGATTTTTTTGAGGTTAGGATTTTCATGCATTAGTATTTGACAGATCACGTGGGATTTCAGACATGGTGTCAAAGAGAAAGATGCTCAGTATGCTTTGACATTTCATCATGAATAGACTTACTAACGAGCAACGCTTGCAAATCATTGAATTTTATTACCAAAATCAGTGTTCGGTTCGAAATGTGTTCATTCACCGTTCAGCGATGAGGCTCATTTCTGGTTGAATGGCTACGTAAATAAGCAAAATTGCCGCATTTGGAGTGAAGAGCAACCAGAAGCCGTTCAAGAACTGCCCATGCATCCCGAAAAATGCACTGTTTGGTGTGGTTTGTACGCTGGTGGAATCATTGGACCGTATTTTTTCAAAGATGCTGTTGGACGCAACGTTACGGTGAATGAACACATTTCGAACCGAACACTTATTTTGGTAATAAAATTCAATGATTTGCAAGCGTTGCTCGTTAGTAAGTCTATTCATGATGAAATGTCAAAGCATACTGAGCATCTTTCTCTTTGACACCATGTCTGAAATCCCACGTGATCTGTCAAATACTAATGCATGAAAATCCTAACCTCAAAAAAATCACCCTTTACTTTATGGGGTCCTAGGTCAATATTTCAAGGTGCTACAAGCGGAATGACTAGATTAGTATACCCCATCCTATGGTGGTGGGTATAAAAAATACAAATATAAATGTGTGTCTCAGTGGATGTTTATAATCACCACTGAATGTAACATTCCAGAATCTTTTTCCTTTAAATTTAATAGAAACAAAAGGGCATGTAAGTTCTGTACACATAGAAGAGCAATAACAAATAATACAAGAGAGCTCAGCCACATTTCGAAATGTAAACCAATGGATGGATCAGGTAGCTTCTTTACGATAATATTCCACAAATTAAAATCATCTCTTACAACAAAATTTCTACAAATAAATGCCTACAATAAATTAAAACAAGCTATAGATCGACTCAGACCATGTTGCACACGTTTGTTGAAAGCCATGGGAGAAGCCGTTGTACAAAATCTGTGCCAAATCGGATGAGAATTGTGCTCTCTAGGGGCTCAAGAACTTAAGATCCCAGATCGGTTTATATGGCAGCTATATCAGGGTATGGACCGATTTGGACCATACTTCGCATAAATGTTGGAAGTGATACCAAAACAGAACGTGCAAAATTACAGCCAAATCGGATTGGAATTGCACCTTCTAAAAGCTCAAGAAGTCAAGACCCATGATGGGTTTATAAAGCAGCTATATCAGGTTATGGACCGATTTGAACCATACTTCGCACAGTTGTTTAAAGTTATATCTAAACAATATGTGCGAAATTTCAGTTAAATTGGAAATCAAGACCCAAGAACGGTTTATATGGCAGCTATATCAGGTTATGGACTGATTTGGACCATGCTTCGCACAGTTGTTGGAAGTGATATCAAAACACCATGTGCAAAATTTCAGTCAAATAGAATAAGAATTCCGCCTTCTAAAAGCTCAAGAAGTCAAGACCCAAGATCGGTTTACATGGCAGCTATATCAAAACATGGACCGATTTGGCCCATTTACAAACCCAGCCGACCTACACCAATAAGAAGTATTTGTGCAAAATTTCAAGTGGCTAGCTCTACTCCTTTAAAAGTTAGTGTGCTTTCGACAGACAGACGGACGCACGGTGGGGCATGGCTAGTTCGACTTAAAGTGTCACTACGATCACGAATATATATACTTTATGGGTTCTCAGACGCATATTTCGAGGTTTTACAAACAGAATAACGAAGTTAGTATACCTCCATCCTATGGTGGAGGGTATAAAAATAGCATAACAATTTTTCAGAATATTTTTATACTTAAAATAGCAGATTTTGTTTGCTGATTTAGCTGACAGAAATATTTGCTAAAACAGCAGCCCTTTGTTTGCTGAAACAGCTTTGATGTCTGCGCTCTGCAGTTTCAAAAAATTTTTGCTGTTTTGAATAACAAATTTGGCTGAGTGTATACTATCACACAGCTCGCTTCAATCGGTGCACCGATCAACGAAATCTGACGTGTTTGAGAGTTAAAATATGGATGAGGGTATGCTTGTACTCCTACAGATATTGAACAAATTATGTATCCTATCTCTACAGAATCATTCAATTAATTTTCAAAGAAAATGTAGTTTATCTTTGCGCTGCTTTATGTTAAAGTTTTCTCGAAACTTCAAAAACGTTCCTTTAACAATCTATGCTCAATCTCTCAATCTCAAAGTTTCACAAAAACATCCGCAGATGGTATCGCATTGGCGAAACTAGAATAATTATGACAGCGGAAAACAACGTTATCAGATTTTCCCCCATACGTTCTGATTGTAGCAAATAACACCACACATGTTGGGCAATGCCATTAATGGGCTCCTCAACTGCTGCAAGGACAATTCCACTCCCATTCGTTTCGAGGACAACATGGTGACGAAGCTGCTTAAATGCTTACCAAGAAGCCACCTTATTTTCACAGTTGGATAAGTGGACATTTCAATTTGATCTGTCATCAGCAGCAGGAGCATCAGCAACAACAACAAAAACACCAATGTTCGCAACAATGCAAAGGACATGCATGCGACACCCTTTTTCGAATGAATGTTCATTGCCATTACGAAACTCATTTTGGCTACAAATTGAAACTCATCTTCTGCATTTCTGTCATCGGCGGCTCTAACTGACCATACACAAACAACAACAACAAACATTTAGGCCCGTTTCATTTCACTTTTTTGTAGGCCAACTGTGTGTGTGTGTGGTGTGAATGTAACATAAGGAGGTATTAGCAAATCGAAAGTGGAACACCGTTTCCATACGACAAAATTTGCTATGAAAATCAAACGAAATTTTCTCGGAAACAAAAATTTGATGATTTTTCTTTATTCGATGAATTTTCTTTTTATCTTTACTCGATAAAAAATTTCATCGAAATTCAATATATCATGGAAATTTAAATTTCCTTATAGTTCAAATTCGATAAAAAAATAGTCAAAATATCGATAAAAAAAAACTTTAGTGAAAATCGATAAAAAATTTTGTGGAATTTCAATTTTGATTGAAAGTCTCATTAGAATTAAATATTTAAAAGAATCGTTAAAATTAATTTTTAAAAAAACCAGCGAGAGCCGTTGCCGTTGTCTAACGTTCTAAGCCATCAATACAACTTCCAACAGATGCACTGAATCATGTGTACCATGAAAGTAGTGGAATTTCGCAGAAAAAAAGGTCTGTCATTACACAAGAACACATGCATTAGGAGCAGTGTTGTCGTTTTTGGTAGGTTCCTACCAAAATGGGTGGGTTTTCCTTTTCTTGATAGGTTAGTAGGCTGACATCAATTTTTGGTAGGTTTTTCCAACATATAAATACCAAGTTAATTACTGTAAAAATCGTCGATAATAACCCAAAATTGGATTCTGTGTAATTGTTGCGAGTGCAGAACAAAACCATGGAGGTCTAACTACATCGGAGGCCACCGTAGCGCAGAGGTTAGCATGTGCACCTATGACGCTGAACGCCTGGGTTCGAATCCTGGCGAGACCATCAGAAAAAATTTTCTGCGGTGGCCTTCCCCTCCTAATGCTGGCAACATTTGTGAGGTAATATGCCATGTAAAACTTCTTTCCAAAGAGGTGCCCCATTTCAATGAACATCCATGCCGAGTTTTAATAATGCGATCTCCCGATTTAAGGTCGTGAGCCCATATTTGCGAATTTACTATTCATTTTCACCATAACAGTGAGTTGTATAGAGCCCTCAATATCTGAGCTTGGATCATATCTTATCTTATTTGTATGTAGCTGGCATATAGCATTATTTTCCGATTTAAGGCATTGAACACACAAATGCTGCATTTCTTAACCAGAATTTGTGAAATTTGGCTCAGATCCCTTGACACTCGTACCAGTTACAGTCAATATCAGAACTTATTGTCTGAAATTTGAAACAGTGGGATCCCTTGCATCAGTCCCCTCGACATCCATGGTATTGTTCTGCACTCTTAACGAATGCACAGGAACAATAAGAAGTGCAATTATGTTGAGTTACCCTTGGCGATTGTTTCAGTATTTAATTTGGTATTAATATTTTAGAAAAACCTACCTCTAGAGCCTACGAAACCAAGAGAATAAAAGCCTACCAATTTTGGTGGGAACCAAAAATGGCCAACCTCTAGAGACTACGAACCTACAAAGAGAATAAAATCCTACAAATTTTGTTAGGAACCTTCCACCAACGGCAACCCTGGCCAGATCTAGCCCATACTCAGATATTGAGGGATCCATGCAACTCACTGTAACAGCGAATATGGGTAGTAAAGGAAATTGTTGGGCTCAAACATTTAAATTGGAAGATCGCTCATTGAAATCGGGTCAAAAATATGACTTTCTAAATTCAAGATTTCTTATCGGGAGATCGGTATAAAGGGTGCTATATAAAGATATAGGCCATCTTTGAACGTAAGGCTATAGAGTGGTTTCGACAAAAAGGCGGTCGGACATGTCTAGATCCTATATGAATAAGGACGATCAAGTACTTTGTACCATTGAAAATGTAAAATTTTATGTGTTTCAAATGGAATGGCAAACTCCTCGGTGGTGGGTATAAAAATATACACACATTTTTGGCTTGGTAGGTTTTGGTCGCGTTTGGTAGGATTTTTCTTAAATTTTGGTAGAAAACAAATTTCTTGTGTGTGGCAACACTGATTGGGAGAAAGTACGGCTAATAGGCATGGTTGTCGAGCGTGGTTAATGTGGTATTTGCATCATAGAGACGTTTTCGCAATTAATACGATTCAAATACAACATACCAACGCACGGCCCTTGAAGTCATCAAACCTAATATGGTTAAAAAGTCTTCTTAACCAAAGACGAAACTCGTCCCATAGTGGTTGGTGTGTGTTGCTATCTCTGGTTTTCCTTTTCCATTTGCAAAGAAAATCTCCGATCATTGAGACAAACAAACAAAAATTCTAAAATTTTATGATCTCGCCCCATTAGGCAAAAAACTTGAAAATGAGGGAAAATAAATAATTCCGTCAAAATTTAATTTCAGCTAAAAAAGTTGCCGGTTTTCTATTTCAATATAAAAAAAAATCATGAGAGTTCACATTCGATAAAAATTTTCCTAAAAAATCAACTTCCATTTGGCAAAATTTGCCATAAAACCCCAAAATTTCAATGAAAACTCAATTTTGACCATGCTATCTTAAAAATTAAGAACATAGAATATTTGTCAAAAAATTAGATTAAAAATTCTTTTTCGAAAAAATTTCAATTAAAGCCGCCAAATTCTTATAAACAATTTTTTCATAAAAAAAATTTCCAATTTTTCGTTTTTATACCCACCACCGAAGGATTGGGGGTATATTCTTCTTGTCATTCCGTTTGCAATACATCGAAATATCCATTTTCGACCCTATAAAGTATATATTCTTGATCAGCGTAAAAATCTAAGGCGATCTAGCCATGTCCGTCCGTGTGTCAACCCCTCTGTCTATTGAAATCACGCTACAGTCTTTAAAAATAGAGATATTGAACTGAATCTTTGTACAGATTCTTTCTTTTGAGTTCGAAGATGGGATATATTGGACTATATCTTGATAAAGCCCCCATATAGACCGATCTGCCGATTTATAGTTTTAGGTCCATAAAAGCCACATTTATTATCCGATTTTGCTGAAATTTGGGACAGTGAGTTCTATTAGGCCACTTGACATCCTTCTTTAATTTAGCCCCGATCGGTGGATATAACTGCCATATAGACCGATCTCTGGATTTAAGGTTTTGGTCCATACAAGGCGCATTTATTGTACGATCTTGCCGAAATTTTAGACAGTGAGTTGTGTTAGGGCCTTTGACATCCTTCTTTAATTTGGCCCATATCCGTGCTGGTATAGATATAGCTCCATCTCTTAATTTAAGGTCTTGGGCCCATAAAAGGCGTATTTATTGTCCAATTTCGCCTAAATTTGGGACATTGAGTTGGGTTAGGCCCTTCGACATCTTTCTGCAATTTGGCCCAGATCGGTTCAGATATGGATATAGCTGTAATATATACCGATCTCTCGATTTAAGGTTTTGTGCCCATAAAAAGCACATTTATTGTCCGATATCGCTCAAATTTGGGACAGTGAGTTATGTTAGAGCCTTCTAGATTCTTCTTCAATTTGGTTCAGATCGTTCCAGATTTGGATAAAGCTCCCATATTGACCGACTGATAAAGTTTTCCATGAAATTTTATATAAGACTAATGTGACAACTTTTCAATAAAAAAAAAATTTCCTTGATTATTTTTTTAGATATTTTTAAAAAATGTTGACTACATTTTCTTTGAATATCAAATTTAGGTAAATCTAAATTTTGAAAAAAATTTCTTTTAAAATAATTTTTTTTTGTGATTTATCTTCCGCCTCGAGACCACATTCAATGCTTTCTATTCAAAGAATAGCATAGCAAATAACTTATAAAAGTTGAGCAAGTGTGTGTTATTATTCAAAACACTTTGACTGGTTAGTGGATCATGAATGTATCAGAAATCATGTATCAGTATAGTGGAAAGGAGAGTTAGAGGACTTATTCACCCCTATTTCAAAACTAAAGCGTGCTCTACACCGTACTCAATAGTCTTTGGGTATGTAAGGCATCTTAATCAATTTGACAAAATGATGTTGATGATGATACATGGCGTATCAGAAATCATGATCCACTAACCAGTCAAAGCGTTTTGAATAAAAACACACACACATGCTCAACTTTTATAAGTTCTTTGTTATGCTATTCTTTAAATAGAAAGCATTGAATATTATCTCGTGTTGGAAGATGTTCGAAAAATTCCGAAAAACTTTAAAGATCAAAATAAAAGAGCGCAAACAGATTAATCAAATTTTTACAACATTTTTTACATCATTTCGATGAAAAAAATTTTTACGACTTTTTTTAAATTTTTTATCAAATTACCACAAAATTGTTTGAAAATTAAATTTTGTCAAATTTTCATGAAAATCTTGAAATCAAATAAACTTTCTACAAAAATAATATGTGTCAAAATATTTCATGACAGTCAAATTTCAACGAAATCTTCCATAGAATACAAATTTCGAGGAAAATCAAAAAACCAATTTAAAAAACAGCCGATTACTGGCTTAGATGTAAGTCCATAGTGCCGTGCATCGGATTAATATACGCACCATCTTTTCAACCTTACCTAATCTAAAAAGATTTTTCTATGAAAATCAGTTTTTGACAAAATTGTATATGGAAAAAAATGTTGGCAATCAAATTTCGAAGAAATTTTCTACGAAAACAAAATTTTGCCTAAATGTTTCATGAAAATCAAAAATCTTCAAAATCTTCATTGAAAACCAAAATTAATAAAACTTTCAGTGGAAATGGAGTTCGGTGAATGTTATAATGAAAGTAAAATTTCGGCGAAATTTTTAATGAATTTCAAAAATCGACATATCTGGAAACAGTGCATCTATCCCTTGGCCAGTAAACCTTCAAAACACTGACTGGCCACAGTGAGACAAGCATATGAATCCCTTGCTAGCATAAGGAACAAGGATATATGCATATGTATGTATGTATGTTTGTATGACTTGCTCTGCATTAAAAATTGCGTAGCTCATGTAACTGATTGGAATGCGTTCGTTGTTTCGTACCTTGTTAGGTTTCTAATTTCACGGTGTGTTTGTGCGAAATTCATCACGGATCGCATGTCACTGATTATAGAAATAGCCCGCAGAATTTCAAAACTTCTCTCACCGCTGCTGTAGACCTCAGCCACAATGATGGCAAACATCATCACACGGAGGACACCAACCGAGTTTCAAATTATACAAATCCTAGGCACAGTAGTAGCAACCAAATGATACCCCCAAAGCCTGCATAAGGGTTAAAATGCAAAAGAATCATTAACCTACCGCCGAAAACTCATACCTTTCATACACCCCTCCCCCTCCCCGAAGCATATTTGTATCTTTGGCAAAAGATACAGAGATTTAACAAGCATCAATGCTATGCGGAGGAAGCAGGCATTCCTCCTTTTGTCATTAGAATGGGAATTTTATTTTTAAAATTGCAAAGCTTTGTTCTGTCACTGTTTTGTTTGAGTCTAGCAAAAGACATTAAAAATGTAAATAAATTGTGCGAGCACACTAAGGACGCAAAAAAGTGCTTCGAAATAATTGCATTTAATGGCTTCCCACAGCGGAAACAAACAAAGCAAGGAGTACAAAAGCGCGCAAAAAAAGAAAAATGACATTGACTTGACTCCTTTTGGGCTGTATTTCCCGTTTTCTCCACCAGGTGAAAGTTAAAATGGCAACAAAATTTCTTTTGTTTCTTTGCTCTCCCTTTTAGAGTTTATGCAAGCAAATATTATCTTGCCATAGTCCAAAGCCATAGAAAGGAAGCTCCAGTATGGCCCACAAGGCCTATTCCGAGTATTTAACCAACTTCCGTTCCTACTTCAACCGCATCCAATTGCCTTAGTGTTTTCTGAACAAGAAATGATGACACTCTAAGGATAAAGAGTAACAAAACTTTACAACTTGAGACTACCATGTCATTCCCATGGCAACGGAGATCCTAGCAATCACTGGTAGTGGCTAAAAGTCTTTTTTTTTTTGAGTGTTTATGTACCGCCTCGTAAAAGTCATTGGATTTATTTGTCCTCCAAAGTGTAAACATAAGAACCATTTTGCGTGAGGTAAAGTAAAGAACTGTTAATTTGTTAATTCACGCTTTCAGGGCGATGACAGTGGCTAGGCTGCATGTCTCTCCTCACTTCGAGGAGAGAGAAAAACAGCAATTTACTGTAAATATCAAAGATTTGAGCAAGTTTTTAAATTTTAAGGAAATCTTTTGTAGAGAAGGTCAATTTTGACGGTATGAAATTGCAAAGATGAGAAGCTGTATGTAGTATAAAATCGGCTAAGCAATTTTACAGATCAGGCGAAAATCAGATTTTAAAGATGAAAATACAATAAAAAAAACACACTCAATGTTTGTCGGACTAGGTCGATGGTACTTGATTTAAAAAAAAAAAAATTAACTCAGTAAATCGGCACATGATAAGTTTAATAGGGGTCAAAGTGATGGTTTATATAGGGACTAATTACATTTATAGACTTTTTTTGGCCCAATCAAGTGTGAATATATGATAATAGGTGTAAAATTACAATCACTCCCAAGAAATGGAGACATTCCGCTGGCTTATGAAATTGAACTTAGAGATTGGTGTATTTGGGGCTATATCTATTTACGGAAATATCTGCCAGACATATTACACACACAAACACCCTCAACATGAAGAAAAAACAATTATATTTTATCACATTTTTATTCTAATATTCCTAAACTTTCCTCTTTACCTACATTAAGCCAATGGGCTCTATTGCACATGATACAAACTACCACCTTATAGTGAAATACAACTCTGTTAATGTAAAACCGTTTCCAATGCCTAAGGCATTGCTTGGTTTTTGTCTTTGCTATGGGTGGTGGTATGCAATAGAAATTAACATTCCACAACTTCAAGTTCCTACAATAAGCAGCTTTGGCATATGTAGACTTTAATAAATCACCCCTGTGTGGTTGTAGTCAGCATTGCCGGCGGAAACGGGAAAATGACATGTGCTGTGCATCCGGTTTCGAGTGAAAATAAAATTTATCTTAACTTTACGAAATTTTGGTGTAAGAAATTTAAAAATTATTCAAATTAATATAAGAAATTAAAAATCTTGAATAACATTTCGACGAAATATTTTGTGACTACTGATTTAAAAGAAAATTTCCAAAATATATTTAAAAATTTTCTATTACGTTGTAATAATTTTGAGAATTTGTTTCCAATTAATAAAGACCAATTAATTTCGGCGAAATATTTTGTGACTAATGATTTAAAAGAAAATTTCCAAAAAATATTTGAAAATTTTCTATTATGTTATAATGATTTTGAGAATTTGTTTCCAATTAAGGACCAACTAAGGCCAATTTTACAAAAGATTATCTTTGAGATTCATACGAGTTAAGATTTTTATAAAATTCATATTATTTTTTTTTATAATTTTTAAAATGTTATTTAGATTCCATTGTAGGATGAATCGTGGTGCTTTACATAACCAAAGCAAAGCGCACATCAGAACTTTAACAGGGCTCTCAAAGGCGACTTGATTCAAAAGCGCAATAGAAAACAAGTAAAATCTTACTCCCCTAATTCAAATCCAAAAATGCCAATAGCACCAAAAAAAACACAACTTTGCCGAACTATTTTTTGTCCGCACTCAGATCAGTTTCAAAAAACTAAACATTTTCCATAAAATTGGAAAACAAATGAAGAAAAATAACTAAAAAGGCGATAAGATCGGCCGGGCCGAACTTTGAATACCCACCACCTCGGGTATATATACAAACCACCTTTCGTCAAAATCCGGTGAAAAATGCATACCTAATGCCCTACAGCAACTATATCAAAATATGCTCAGATTTGGACCAAATACTAATAGGTACAAGTCATAGTTCTATTGTGTATAATAAAATATTGGTCTTTTTAGTAGCTATATCTGAAAATAAAAATGTCAAAGAGCCTAACACAACTCACTGTGCCAAATTTCGGCGACATCGGACAATAAATGCGCCATTCATGGGCCCAAAACCTTAAATCGAGAGATCGGTCTATATGGCAGCTATATCCAAATCTGAACCGATATGGGCCAAATTGAAGAAGAATGTCGAAGGGCATAACACAACTCACTGTCCCAAATTTCAACAAAATCGGATAATAAATGTGGCTTTTATGGGCCTAAGACCCTAAATCGGCGGATCGGTCTATAAGGCAGCTATATCCAAATCTGCACCGATGTGAGCCAAATTGAAGAAGGATGTCGAAGGGCCTAATACAACTCACTGTCCCGAATTACAACAAAATCGGATAATAAATGTGGCTTTTATAGGCCAACTTCTCACATATCAAATTTCAAGTTTAAGCTCAATGATAAGGAGCCTTCTTTTTATAGTCGAGTCCGAACGGCTTTCCGCAGTGCTACACCTCTTTGGGGAGAAACGTTTAACTTGGCTGCCATGCCATTTTCTTAAATGGCATAGTTCCTCATAAAGAGGGGATAACCACTGCCTGATTTTTTCTAATATTTTCGCTAGGAATCGAACCCAGGCTTTTAGCGTCATAAGCAGATATGTTAACTTCTGGTCTTCGGTCACCTTATCGGTATACTTACTTCGATATTCCGATTGTAAGATCCTGAAATATCGGTCTAAGACCACGCGAAGCAGATTTATTCTTGATAGTGATGACATTTTAAGTTGATATAGTCATGTCCGTCCATCTGTCCGTCCATCTATCCGTCCGTCCGTCTTCCGAAAGTACGCTAATTTTCCAAGGAGTGTAGGTATACTCCTGAAATTTTGCACTAACTCCTATTTTTAATGTTGGTCTGTTGGTATTGTAAATGGGCCAAATTGGTTCATGTGTAGATATAGCTTCCATATAAGCCGATCTCCTCTAGACGGCGAAATTCTGATTCAACTTTTCGAAATCTTTGTATGAGGTGTCCGATCATCCAATTGGACTGAAGTTTTGCATGTGGTCTTAGGTTTTGACTTCCAACAACTTTGCATTGTATGGTCCAAAGCGGTTTATAACCTGATATAACTGCGTTATTACCATCCGATATAACTGAATCTTTGCACGCAGTTTGCAATGACTTCCGACCGCCGTGTCAAGTATGGTTCATATAGTTACATAATCAAATATAGTTTCCATAGAAACGAAAGGCCACATTGAACTCTTAAGACTCTAGAGGGCGCAACTACTATCCGATTTGGCCGAAATTTAGAGTGTGGTATACTTTAATGAATTCTAACGGTAATGATAACTTTATATAGCTTCTTTCTATTTGAAAAGTCATTCAGACAACCTATCCCATGCGATCCATGATGGAAGGTATATAAGATTTGGCCCGGCCGAACGCGCTTTTAATTGTTTTTAGTTACTACCAAGCAATTTTCTTGGTTCTGATCAAAGATATCTTTTAACCTAGAAAACCACATAAACATATTAATGCTCTAGACATTTAATTTTTTCTTAATAAACCCTTCAATCACATTTTCCCCTTTCGCTGTTCTCGCTAAACAATAAAAGCTAAAAATTTCAATAAATTTTATGTTGTCATAAAATGTGGTAATAATTTAAATTGTATCCACTGCCGCATGTAAAACAGAACGCCTAAACAACTGATTGCTGATGGCTTAGTTAATGTGTAGGCATACAAATTCTGCTTTTTATGACGTTTTTAATTGACCCAGACAAAATATTTTATTAAACATTCACTTTATCATTTTTTTGGACATGTGTATGAATTTTGGAATTGGGGAAAATGTTTTATTAGTTTCACAGGGTTAATAGATCAAAAATCAAAAACAAAATATCAGCAACAACGAAAGATGTTGGCCAAGTGTGTGGCAAAAATTTATACACACTCTCGCACTAATGGACACTCACATATTAACTGCTGCACAATGGGCCAAAGCGGAAATAAAATGTATTACAAATTTTTTTGAGGGGGCCTCGAGCTGCTTACTATACTGAATGTCTGGATCAAATTCCGAAGACAACAGCAATTTTTTTTAAACAGTTGTTTGAAAACCAAATCAGCTGCAAGCAAGGATGCAAAAAAAAAATAAAAATGTGGCAAATAAAATGTTTGAAAAGTTTTCTGTAAAAATAAAGTTCTTCGTTTGTTTCTCTTTGGAGACAAGCTTAATGATAGAAGAAGCCAGATATCACAACACACTAATCACTATGGGACGTGTTTTGTCTTTGATTAGGAGACTTATTGAACCCCATTAGATGTGGAGACTTCAAGGTGGGTGGCACTCATATCGAACTAGCTGGCCTGTTGTGCTTCGCTACATCCTTAACTATTTGCGGCCCCCATTTGACATAGTCCAAATTTAAAAACCATTAATTATATTCCCTTTTAACTCTCAAATTTCTTTCATTACAATCTCATATTGTCCCGTTTGGTACACATATCCATTTGGAACATAATTTTGGGGTGGGGCGACCCCCTGGGAATTGACCCTAATTTTTATATAAATGTCATATTCTACTCTCCAATACTTTTTGTTTGACTTCCATATTTTTCCGTTCGGTATATATGTCCATTTGGGGCACAATTTTGGAGTAAGGCGACCCGCATTCTTCTCTCAAGCACCTTTCATTTAAATCCCATATAGCCGAATCGGTCTACATGTCTGTTTGAAGGTGTTTTTTTTTGGGTTTCTTGAAAATATGTTCAAACTGAATAAATACGGTGAACAAATAACAACATTATTGCAAATCCGAATATATATATGGGAGCTATATCTAAATCTGAACCGATTTCTAGTTAACTTTTTAGATATTGTGGTAGTCGGCGGGGAAAGCGCTGTACAAAGTGTTGGCAAGATTGGTCTATAAATGCGCATGCAGTGGCTCTAGAAGTGAAAATCGAGCGATTTATATATATATATATATATATATATATATATATATATATATATATATATATATATATATATATACATATATATATATATATATATATATATATATATATATATATATATATATATATATATATATATATATATATATATGAGAGCTTTATCATTAGAAAATCCTTCCTGCCAAATTTCGAGGGAATCGGGTAACAAATGATCATTTTATTGCATTATAAAAGCAAATCGGACGTACATATAAATGGAAGCTGTATCTAAAGCTGAACCGATTTTTTCCAATTTTAATAGGCTTCGTCTCCAGGTCGAAAAACATGACTGTACCAAATTTGAAGATGATTGGATAAAAAGTGCGACCTGTAGTTTGTGCACAAATTAACATCGACAGACGGACAGACGGACATAGCTAATTCGAATCAGAAAGTGATTCTAAGTCAATCGGTATGCTTATCAATGGGTCTATTTCTCTTCCTTTTGGGTGTTACAATCAAATGCACTAAGTTATAATACCCCGTACCACAGTGGTGGTGTAGGGTATAAATATGTCGTGTGAGCTAGTTAGAGCTAAGATGCAAGCGAGATCATGTGCAAAATTTTAAGGACCTAGTTGGTGCGGGTGCCTTTTACAAAGCCCCTTAAGTTGGCCACCTTGGCATTTCGAAAAATTGTTCGGGGTGCCAAATCTTTATTTGTAGTTCGATTTTCAAAATTCTTTTTTTGCTGGATGCAAATTCAAATTTTGCCCATGAACATTCCACTAAGGAACAGAGGCAAATTTCTCACATATAAATGACTGCAGTCCGATTCTAGTTTAATCGCAATGATAAGGGAATCTTCTTTTTATAGCTGAGTCCGAACGGTGGGCCGCAGCGCGACACTTCTTTGGAGAGAAGTTTTACATGGCATAGTGTCTCACAAATGTTGCAAGCATTAGAAGGGAAAACCACCGCTGAAAATTTTTCCTGGTGGTTTCGCCAGGATTCGAGCCCAGGCGTTCAGCGCATTAGGCGGACATGCTTACCTCAGCGTTAGGGTGGCCTTCCTTTTTTTTTTGCTGAAAAGTTCTCAAAAATTTCTGCAAAAAAGTCCGCTTGAGTGTGAAAATCTAAGAAAAACGAATAAAGATATCCTGGTAAATATGGAGGCTACAAATGTTGTTAGGTGCAACTTTTTTTTGCGTGGGTTTAGGAGAAATTTGGATTAAATAGAGCATGTGCCCAATGGGGCATCTAGGCTTTGGAATTTTTCAACTTGAGGGGTTTCTCCAATTTTTTAATAAAAAAAATTGCCTATTTTGCCCAAGTTCATATAGCACCCGTTTAAGTTGACATATCTCGTTCAAATTGCACTTAAAAATCATCTAAAATATATCTTCTTCACAAACAAAACAGAAAAAATAAGCTATTGAAACAAGTTTCTTTAATAAAGACTCATCAATCAAAATCCTTTATATTGGGTTGCCCAAAAAGTAATTGCGGATTTTTTAAAAGAAAGTAAATGCTTTTTTAATAAAACTTAGAATGAACTTTTTTTACACTTTTGTTCTACAGCAAGCTAAAAGTAACAGCTGATAGCTGACAGAAGAAAGAATGCAATTACCGAGTCACAAGCTGTGAAAAAAATTTGTCAACGCCGACTATATGAAAAATCCGCAATTACTTTTTGGGCAACCCAATATATGATCAAAAATGCAAAAAATACTTTTTTCAAATTTTTTGACTTCCAAGCTGTAATAACTTATGAGTGAATAATCAGATGTGGACTATTTTGTGTATTTTGTCACAAATCCAAATTATGCATAAAAATAAAAATCAAAAACAAAATGTAGGGATTATTGAGCACTATTAAGCAAAAAAAATAATTTTGAAAATCGGAATACTAATAAAGATTTGGCACCCCGAACAATTTTTCGAAATGCCGAGATGGTTAAATTAAGGGGCCTTGTAAAAGGCGCCCTGATCACCTTTGTCCTTAAAATTATACACGCAATCTCGCTAAAACCTCAGCTCTAACCAATGCCAATTTCAAAAAATATCTTTCCCCGCTCTCACACGGCATATTCTTTGCTAGTTTCTTTTTCTATTTTCTCCCACTGTGCGACACTTAGAGTCAAACTAATATATAAAATTCGTACTCTACATATTAATGTTGCTTTAGGTGAGCTTGAGTTTTAATCAATATACTAAGATACCTACTCCACTCTTAAATACCTTTCATATGATGCCCATATTGTCCCAATCTGAAATCATGTCCGTTTGGGTAGCTCCAACATTATTTGTCCCAAAAGTTTTGCATCAATTTTGTGTTAATAGGGTACCATAACGAGAATAGCATTTGTCTAGTTCTTAGCTTGGTATATCTTTAGAGGCAAACAAAGGATAATGGATAAGAATGTCCATGCTATTGGAGCTATATCAGGTCATGGACAGATTCGAACCATATCCGATAAAAATTGCCCTCCTTAGGGGCTCAAGAAGACTAAACGTTCGATCTTAATGGGAGTTGGAAGATGAAACCAAACGATCCTAGCGAAATTTAAGCTAAATCGGATAATAATTGCGCCCTCTAGAGGCTCAAGAACTCCAATTGCGCCCTCTAGTGGCTCAAGAATCCAATCGAGAGATCGGTTTATATGGGAGCTATATCAAACCATGAACCGATTTTGGCCTATATATAGAGATGGGCGATCGGTAAATACCCCAAAGGTATTTACCCTCAGTGAGTTTTGGTACTTCTCTACACCTTTTTTTTAAACCTGCAGCAGAATTTTGCAACCTCTCATTTACAAGACTCTACAAATGCTTTTAACTCTAACACTCTCTCTCTCTCTTATTGGAAAATGGAACGACATTCCGTAAACGTTTGTGCAAGTTTTTGGGTACACGAACACTCTAATTGCTGACTGCTGCGTAATGTTGCCATATTTTCTAAATTACGTTGGAATATCAAGACGATCAAAGATCAATATTTCAATGAGTTTCAAATGACAACATTTGAGTTCAATTTTAGGTCTTGTCAGAATATTTGTTGTTGTTGTAGCCACATTTTCATGTGGAGGTGGCGGTCCTCGTCAAGCTCCTGTAGGTGAGCAAGCTCGTTCCGGTCCAAAGGACCGATCGCCGCCGAAACAGAGTGGCCATTGTTTATTTTAAAGGCGCCAATAACCCGCCTTGTCATATTGAGCATCATAGGCACTCAATATCTGTGCAAGAGCCGGGTCTGCCTGGCATCTCACTGAGACTCTATGCTCGATACCGCTGATTGTCCGCGACTGCCATTGCAGCTACTCTCTATGGAGCATTTCACTGTCCGCAACCTGTGGACGCGCCTGGTAGCTCGCAGCTAAGCTTCTCGTGAGAGCAATGAACACCACACAGATCGGACCTCAATGTTTGAGCCTATGTGGTGCTCAAAGATATTCCATGCCCTTAACCCATTATCAAAAGGATTCCTCTATTCTCTGGTATTTTTCTACCCATTCGTCATTAATGGGTTAAAAAATCCCGACATTCCAAGCTCATACTCGCACCCTTAAATCATGAAGCTAAACACGTTTCCTAGCAATCAGAATCGACTTTTAAGGCAGTTTCTAAGATATATTCTTCCTTTCCAACCCACTGTGCCATTTATTGCATGTAGCACTTGATGAGCTAAACATGTGTGTCCAATTCCATATTTTGGCCCCATTCAAAATCGTCTCGCATTGGCAATAGAAACAGAGAGAGCCACTTAGACATTCCAAACACAGAATATTTTTGGAATAATTTTGCAATTTTATTTTTAGATCTTTGTTTAGGGAGGCGCAATAATAAAAATAAAACACAACTTATAATGGAAATATTAATAAAACAACAACAATAGCAACAAATACAAAGTGATAGCAATTTCGAGGTCACATATTTTTCATATGAAAAAAGTAATGCACTCCAAAATGGGAGGTGTGTATGTGTGTGTGTGTGTGTGTGTGTGGAAGTGCGCCAACAGGATGTCGTGTGAAAACACTTAAAATGCCTATTCACCTATTCACTTAAAAATTGGCGCACTTCCGCCATAGCCTTAAACGTTCAAATTGGAATTGGAACAACAATGTGGCCAAATAAACTACGAAAGTCATGGCAAATAAAACATTCAAGAATTTCTGCATTTGATGATGGACTTGTAGACGTCACCGCAGCACACAGCTAATGGCCATAGTGGCGGCCAATGGCTTTCAGTGAGTGATTCGAGCAATTGTGGCAATGGCATTTGGCTACTTAAGCAAGTGAGTGAGCAATTGACGTAAAATGAGTTTCACCTAATCATTGAATACCAAGGAATTTTTGATTTATTTCCCTGCATGGCAACAATGATATAAGAATTTCCCATGGTCTAAGAACCTAAAGCACTTGACGCATTTGAAAGTCCAAAAAATATATGGCCTATAATCTGTGACATTTCATTGCATGAGAACTTCCAAATGATGGGCCTTCGATCAACAGATCATTGATCGTTTGGCCATCAATCCAAGGCACCTCTTGGTTTTGCCGCGTTTTTTCATGCAATGAGGGTCATCACGTCCCTTGGTATCGAATACTTTCATGTGCCTAATTAATAGCTTTTAATGCTTTCTTAAGTAGGTATCAAATAACAAAATTTCTTTATTATTCGAATATTTTGTCATTGGTTTGTCATCGTCGTTCGCTTTGTTTAACCCGTTCGTTAGTTTTTCATTGCTTTTGGGTAATAAAAAACGGCATGGCTTTAAATCAAATAACCGCCGCAATGCAAGAAGCCACATTTGCTTAGAAATCCATCCAATGAGCGAGCAACAACCCTCTTCCATTGATTGCCCAATGGTTGCCGCCACTTTTGGTTGCCCAGGTGCTGTGTAGCCGCTACAATTGCTTGCGCTCCCCACGTTCGATCATAATTCGCTTCTGTTCGATTCGTTATATTGGCCATAATATTTTTATAGCTTCAGTCCGGTATTGGTCAATAAAATGAATTATTATTAGCATTTTATTTTGGCCAGCTGGAATAACCATCTCCTCAATTCATTCATTCATTCGATCGATGGCTAGTTTTTTCATTCATTCATGTTACGTTTGTATGATTTAAACAGGTAGCATTGACCAAAATTTCATTCAACAAAGTACTTGGTGCCTATTCAAATCCAGCTGCTGATAGGGATGTCAAATTTGCACAAACTTAGTTTTCAACAAAAAGATCATGCGTCTCTCTTTATATAAAAAACTGATTGCTGATTGACCGACTGACTGACTTATCATTGCCCAGCCCAAACGGCTAAAGCAAGAATAATGAAATTTGGATGGAATACTGATCGTGGATCATGGGCAAAGGATAAGAATGGGTTTGGTGATATTCACACGATAACGTACTAAAACTTACCACATACTCGTAGTACGAAATGCTGAAAGTTTACCCAGCGCGAATGGAATGGGCTAGTAAAAATAAATTGGGACCAATTAAAAAGCGCTTAGGAAAAATAGAAAAAAAGTTCAAAACTTGTACCGATAGCGAGAGAAGTAGTACGAGTTGGGCTGCCATTGTACTTTTTGGTAGTTTGTTTTTAAATTGAGCTAGAGCTCAGAAGATTGAGACTTTGACAACCCTAATGGGGTGACAAAATGAGTTTTTGGACATTTAAGTACTAAAAAGTACCGAAATAGTACGAAATAAGGGAACGGATAGAGCTGGAACCCTGTAATGTGGTTTAAGTGATGCGGTCAAAAAGTCGAAGTGGAAAGAAAATTTGTGAAAAATAGTTCTCAAAATGGGTAAAAACGTAAGTTTAGTGTCGCAATTGGTACTATTTGGTACTTTCTTTACCCATTGAACCAGAGTTCTGAAATTTGAATGTACATTTAGGTACCATAAACTGTAAAATAGTACAAAAGCATATATATTCATCTACAATGAACGAAAAAAACTAGAAACAAGTAAAAGCGTGCTAAGTTCGGCCGGGCCGAATCTTATATACCCTCCACCATAGATTGCATTTGTCGAGTTCTTTTCCCGATACCTCTTTTTGGGCAAACGAAGGACAAAAGAAACGAATTGCTATAATATTGCAGCTATATCTAGTGATGGTCCGAATCGGACCATAATTGAATTGGATATTGAAGACCATAGTAGAAGTCATTGTGAAAATGTTCAGCCAATTCGAATAACAATTGCGCCTTGGGGCTCAGAAGTAAAATAGAGAGATCGGTTTATATGGGAACTGTATCAGGCTATAGAACTGTATCATGGGAGAAGCCGTTGTACAAAATTGCAGCCAAATCGGATAATAATTACGACCTCTGGAGGCTCAAGAAGTCAAGATCCCAAGATACAAAATTTCAGCCAAAACGGATAATAAATACGCCCTCTGGAGGCTCAAGAAGTCAAGATTCCAGATCGGTTTATATGGCAGCTACACCAGGTTATGTATCGATTTGAACCATTTTTGGCACAGTTATTATAAGTCATAACAAAACACGTAATGGAAATTTCAGCCAAATCGGATAAGAATTGCGCTTTCTATTGGCTCAAGAAGTCAAGACCCAAGATCGGTTTATATGGCAGCTATAACAGGTTATGAACCGATTTACACCATACTTAGAACAGTTGTTGGAAGTCATAACAAAATTTCACCCAAATCGGATAGGAATTGCGCCCTCTAGACGCTCAAAAAATCAAGATCCCAGATCGGTTTATATGGCAGCTATAGCAGGTTATGTACCGATTAGCGCTATTTTCAGCACAGTTGTTGGAAGTCATAACAAAACACCTCATGCAAAATTTCAGCCAAATCGAATGAGAATTGCGCGCTCTATTGGCTCAAGAAGTCAAGACCCAAGATCGGTTTATATGACAGCTATACCAGATTATTAACCGATTTGTATCATACTTAGTACAGTTATTGGAAGTAATAAATAATACTAAAATACTACGTGCAAAATTTCAGTCAAATTGGACGAGAATTGCGCCCTCTAGAGGCTCAAGAAGTCAAGACCCAAGATCGGTTTATACAATCGGTTTATACAAAACAGCACGTTCAAAATTTAAGTCAAATCGGACGAGAATTGCGCCCTCTTGAGGTTCAAGAAGTCAAGACCCAAGATCGTTTTATATGGCAGCTATAGCAAAACATCGACCAATTTGGCCCATTTACAATCCCAACCGACCTACACAAATTTCAAGCGGCTAGCTTCACTTCTTCGACAGACGGACGGACATGGCTAGATCGACTTAAAATGACATAACGATGAAGAATATTTATACTTTATGGGGTCTCAGACGCATATTTCGAGGTGTTACAAACAGAATGACGAAATTAGTATACCCTCATCCTATGGTGGAGGGTATAAAAACAATCACGAAGTGCACAAAATTTATTTTGATATAATTTGAATCTTCGAAAAACTTCGAACTGTTGTGTAACGTTCCATGGCTAAAATTGTTTTACACAAGGAAATATTTTAAGTAACAACAACTACTCTTCAGTATTTTAACAGATTTTGTAGCAAATGTGGTTAGTTTAAATAGCAGAGCATAATGTTTGTTTGGGAAAGCAAACAATAGCCAGTTTTGTTTTCCCATTATTTTCTTTCCCAAACTTTTATTTTCTATTTTGAAGAAAACATTTTGTTGAGTGTAGAAGAGCAGAAGCGGCTGATAAAGACTTATCTACAGAATCAAACAGAACCATATCAACACTAATCCCTATTTTAAGTCCCAACCACGAAATTATTCAAATGGACAACCCTATCACTCCAAACGTATGATGTGATATTTTCTAAATACCTTAAACGATTTCGTTGAAGCTCTTTTTTTAGCATTTGATAAATATTTTCATTTATTTGTGCAGCTTTTCAAATCCAACTGTGGTGGGTGGTGCCTCTATCGCCCATGAATGTTGTTAACATCCCTAATTGTCATGTAGATTTGCATGCGTGTGTGCCTAACCCATACCCTCATGTGTCTCTGGTGTGTTGTGTGGCTACCTAATGGTTGTAATGTTACAAAGGAAGTTGTTACTACCAAAAGTGGCAATCGGCGAATAGCAAAAATGCTCCAACACCTTGAGAAATATGGTTCGGCAGTTTTGGATAGAGTTGTGGCCACTGGCAATTTATCATTGGCAACGTGGTTCTATTGACCACAAATGGCTATAACAAAGTGCCATGTCAGTCATATGAAATCATTAACCATTAACCACGTGGATATGGAGAATTACGCAGCTCAGGGAGCGATTGCTCGCATACATACATATGCCAATAATTAGACGGTGGGTGGTATCGAGTTTGCCAAATTTAAAATTTACTACCTATTGATTGTTAAATGCTGACATCAGCATGACAAGATTCAATTGCTAGGTTTTGATGAAGATGACAGCTTTGAAAACAAAGATCACAATTTAATTTCAATGGCAATGAAATTCTCAAATTAGTAAAAAAATGGCTACGAGTGAAATTGAATGCTTGAAATTAATCAATTACAAAATTGACAACTGGCAACATGTAGTCGAAGGCCTATGTATAAATCCCAATGAAAATGGAAAAAACTATACTTGATTAGCCTGATGGTACTGTAAGAGCTACATGTAAAATAAATTAAGGTCCCTATTAACGAGCTAAGCTTGAATCTGAAGCAAAAATTCTTATAGAAGAAGTTACTTGGCCGTTAATTTATGAAAAGTTTATAATTTGTATACCCTCCACCATAGGATGGGGGTATTCTAATTTCGTCATTCTGTTTGTAACTTCTCGAAATATTCATCTAAGACCCCATAAAGTATATATATTCTTGATCGTCATGACATTTTAAGTCGATCTATCCATGTCCATCCGTCTGTCCGTCCATCCGTCTGTCTATCGAAAAAATAAAGTTAGCCGCTTGAAATTTCGCACAAATACTTCCTATTAGTATAGGTCGGTTGGAATAGTAAATGGGCTATATCGGTCCATGTTTGGATATAGCTGCCATATAAACCGATCTTTGATCTTGACTTCTTGACCCACTAGAGTGGACAATTCTTATCTGATTTGGCTGAAATTTTGCACAACGTGTTTTATTATAACTTCCAACAACTGTGCTGAGTATGGTCGAAATCGATTCATAACCTGATATAGCTGCCATATAAACCGATCAGGGGTCTTGATTTCTTGAGCATCTAGAGGGCGCAATTCCTATCCGATTTGGCTGAAATTTTGCACAACGTGTTTTGTTATGACTTCCAACAACTGCGCTTAGTATGGTGTAAATCGGTTCATAACCTAATATAGCTGCCTTATAAACCGATCTTGAATCTTGACTTCTTGAGCCATTAGAGGGCACAATTGTTATCCGATTTGGCTGAAATTTCGCATGACGTGCTTTGTTATGACTTGTAATAACTGTGCCCAAAATGGTTCAAATCGATACATAACCTGATATAGCTGCCATATAAACCGATCTGGGATCTAGACTTCTTGAACCTCCAGAGGGTGTAATTATTATCCGATTTGGCTGAAATTTTGTACAACGGCTTTTCCCATGACCTTCAACATACATGTTATAATATGGTCCTAATCGGTCTATTGCCTGATACAGCTCCCATATAAACCGATCTCTCTATTTTACTTCTTGAGCCCCAGGGCGCAATTGTTATTCGAATTGGCTGAACATTTTCACAATGACTTCTACAATTGTCTTCAATATTCAATTCAATTATGATCCGATTCGGACCATAAGTTGATATAGCTCCAATATTATAGCAATTCGTTTCTTTTGTCCTTTGTTTGTCCAAAAAGAGATATCGGGAGAAGAACTCGACAAATGCAATCTATGGTGGAGGGTATATAAGATTCGGCCCGGCCGAACTTATCACGCTTTTACTTGTTTTTTTCTAATTTAAATTTATTAATATTTTTTCTTTTTCCTTAACTCATTTTTAGCCTTGAGACTTTGTTCGTTACAGCCAAAATAAGTGGTTGAATATTATTGTTACCCCATAGTAATCGTCTCGTATTCTATTCCTAACTAATCCCTTCAGCAATTAATGAGTTACATCTCTCCATTGCACGAGCTATTTGTGATAAACCGACATAATCCTCCAAATCCCTTACATCGTGCCTTTCTTAAGAATATCAACACCAAATCATGGACGTTGTATCCACTAAACATACCGGAAATGAACTCTTGCACATAATCCTCCCAATGATAGATCTCTGATTGTTTTTCGCTGCCAACTGATTTAATCATTCAACGAGCATAGGAAAATTTTCACTGCGTAACACTCAATATTAGAGACTACGAAACGTACCTCAAGCAATTCAATTCAATTCTTTCGACAAACGCCAAATTAAATTTCCATTTAATTTTAGAACTCAAACAAACAAAGATGGATGGATCATTCAACGATAATGAACGATATTGAGGTAAATTTAAATTAAAGAAAACTAAGAACGCTATACATTCCGTCAATCGCTTTTGATTTCCCATTGGTAAAGGGAACTCTGTGCTGGCACACCACTACTTTGGTATAGGGTATTATAACATGGTGTATTTGTTGTAACATTCCGAAAGAAGAAAACTAGACCTATTGATAAAGAGAATCAGAATCACTTTCTGATTCGATTGAGCTATGTCCGTCCATCTGTCTGTCCATGTTAGTTTGTGAACAAAGTACAGGCAGCAATTTTCATCCGAACATCTTCAAATACGGCACAGGCATCTTTTTTAGCCAAGAGGCGAAGTCTATTGGTATTGGAAAAATCGGTCTAGGTTTGGATATAGCTTCCCTATATATGTATGTTCGTCCGATTTGGAATTATATAACAATAATGTGGTAATTTGTTAACCGATTCACCTGAAATTTGGCAGGAGGAGTTTTTTTATGACAATCGACATTACTGATGAATTTCATGGAAACCGGGTCAGATTTGGATAAAGCTCTAATATATATATATATATATATATATATATTTGTTGACCAACCTTCATTAAGATTTGCACAACGACTACCACAATTATCTAAGAAGTTTGGTCTAAATCTGTTCAGATTTAGATATAGCTCCCATATATATGTTCATCTGATTTTGAACATTATTGCAATACTATGGACATTTGTTAACTGATTCTCTCGAAGGAAGGTTTTTCCTTTGATTCTTAACATTACTGGAAAATTTCATAAAAATCGGTTCTGATTTTGATATACATCCCATGTATATATATATATCGTGATTTTTATATCCACCACCGCTTGAAGTTTTACATAGATACTTCTTTTCGACGTAGGTCTTTGAGGATTGTAAATGGGCCATATCGGTTAAGATTTGGATATAACTTTCATATAAACCGATCTCCCGATTTGACTTCTTGAGTCCATGGAAACCAAATTTTTGTCCGATTTTGCACATTGTGTTCTGTTATGACTTCCAACAACTGTACCAAGTACGGTTCAAATCGATCAAGAATCTGATAAGCTCCCATATAAACCGACTTCTTAACCCCTTACAAGCCGCGAGTTTTATCCAATTTGCCTGAAATTTTGCACATAGTATTCTGTTATGACTCCGAATAATGGTGCCAAGTACGGCATAAATCGGTTTATAACCTGATATAGCTCCCATATTGGCCGATCTCCCGATTTGACTTCCTGAGCCCCTGGAAGCCGCAATTTTCATCCGATTTGGCAACTCCCTACATATGTGCCAAGTACGGATCTGCCGATTTGACTTCTTGAGCCCTTACAAGCCCCGATTTTTTTTCCGATTTGGCTGAAATTTTGCATATAGTGTTCTGTTATGACTCTCAGCAACTGCGCCAAATACGGTCCAATGCAGTCTATAACTAGATTTAGCTCCCATATTTAAGCTGAATCTATTGTGATGGGTTCCCAAGATTCGGCACGGCGAACTTAGCATGCTTTTACTTCTTACTTCTAGAGCCACTGCAAACGCATTTATTAACCAATTTTCCCAAAATTTTGCATAAAGCTTCCATCTACACCTACCACAATATCAAAGGAGTTTGATCGAAATCGGTTCAGATATAAATAAATATATCTCCCGTCCGGTTTTAAGTAAGTCAGAAGTGGTTATACCCACACTGTTGTACAGGGAAGAGGGATAGCTCCATTAATAAGCTTACAGAACGACTCAGACTAACTTTCTGATTCAATTGAGCTATGTCCATCTGTCTGCCTATCCGTCTGTGTCTTCGCCTGTCTTTCCGTCCATCTGTCTATCTTTTTGTCCATGTTAATTTGATTTGATTTATGATTCGATTCAGCGATGTCCGTCTGTCTGTCCGTCTGTCTGTCCGTCTGTCTGTCTGTCTGTCCGTCTGTCTGTCTGTCCGTCTGTCTGTCTGTCTGTCCGTCTGTCTGTCTGTCCGTCCGTCTGTCTATTTTTCTGTCCATGTTAATTTGTACAGACGCAATTTTCATCCCATCGTCCTCAAATTGGCCTAGAGATGAAGCCTAGTGAAATTGTAAGAAATCGATTCAGATTTGGATATAGCTGCCATAGATAAGTTCGTCCAATTTTGACTAATACGAGTACTGCATTAAAATCGTCATTTGTCAACCGATTCCCACGAAATTTTGAGCGAAGGGTATCTTATGACTCTCGACACAATAGAATAAAGGTGATAAAAATCGGGTCAGATTTAGCTCCCATATTTGAATCTCCTGATTTTTACCTTTAGAGCCTTTGCACACATATTTATCCAACGAGCTTATCAACATTTTGCACAACGATTTCCTCTTACTTACTTACTTTAATTTGCTATGACAGAACATTTGTTCCACTAGCCGAACGTAGAATAGCGTTCCAAGGGCCTCGATCTTCTGCGCTCATTCTATAATTTTTGACACCAAGTTTCGAAGTGTCTCCCACCAATTGATCTTTCCTTCAAAAGACTTCTGTGCGGGAGCTTCTTCTTCCATTCTTACAACCTGACCTAGCCAACGCAGCTGTTGTATTTTGATGCGTGTAACTATGCAAATGTCGTCATACAGCTCATACAGCTCGTGGTTCATACGTGGTTCAAACTGCTTCATATATTTTACGAAGAATCTTTCTCTCAAATACTCCAAGCACTGCCTCATCTGCTTTCACAAGTACCCATGCCTCAGAACCATATAAAAACACGGGTAGTATCACTGTCTCGTATAGTCTTCGTCTGTCGAGAGGTGGCCTTGTTTCTAAACTGCTTACGTAGTACAAAGTAACATCTGTTTGCTAGTATTATTCTTTGCTTAATCTCAAAACTGGTGTTATTTGTTTCAGTTACGACGATGCCGAGGTAGATAAAGTTGCTGACTATCTCGAAGTTGTGGTTCCCAACTTTCTCCATTTTCTTTATCTGCTCGGTTGTGCAAGGCTTTTTGGGAGTTGAAACCATCTATTTACTGCCAGACCCATTTTCACTGGCCAGTTTCTACTTCCGGTGACCGACCTATGACGTCGATGCCGTCGGAATATGCGAGTAGCATGTGTTCTCTTATGAGTCGTGTGCTATTGTATATCTATTCACTTCTGCATCTCTATAATCTTCTCCTGCAGAATAGGCTGTCTCCTTGTCTGAAACCTCGTTTGGTATTAAATGGTTCAGAGAGATTCTTTCCTATTCTTACTGAGGAACGCGTATCAGCAAGTGTCATCCTGCAGAGTCTTTTTAATTTTGCAGGGATACCAAACTCAGACATGGCTTGAAAAACCCTTTGAACGTAAAGGAGTATCGAAGGCGGCTTGTAGTCAACAAAGAGTTGGTAGGTGTTGATTTGTCCTTCTCGGGTCTTTTCCAGAATTTGGCGCAGTGTGAATATCTGATCTAGGGTGGATTTACAGGTCTAAAGCCGCATTGATACGGCTGAATTATCTCGTTGACTTTAGGTTTTAATCTTTCACACAGTACGCTCAAGAGTATCTTGTATGCGATGGGGAGGAGACTTATTCCTGTGTAGTTGTCACATTCTGTCTTGTCTCCTTCCTTGTGTCCCGGACATAGTATGCTGCGGTTCCAATCATCGGGTATGCGTTCTTCTAGCCAGATTGCGCAGATAAGCTGATGCATACGCCTTATCAGCGTGTCGCCTCCGGTCTTAAATAGTTCAGCGGGTAACCCGTTGGCTCCTGCTGTCTTATTGTTCTTTAGTCGGGTCACTGCTACTTGGACCTCATTCTGACTAGGAGGTAAACATTCTATACCATCATCATTGGTTCTACGGTATCCTCTTCGCCGCCAACATCGGACACTAGCAGTTGAGTAAAATGTTCTTTCCATATCCACAGCATGCTATCTATGTCAGTTACCCAATTTCCTTCTTTGTCTCTGCAGGAGGATGTGACTGCACCAAAGCCATCGGTTTGATGTTTAATTCTTTGGTTGAATTTCCGGACTTCATTCTGATTCCTGAACATCTCAATTCGCTCACACTCACGTCTTTCCATTTCTATTTTCAATCTGCGGAATAGTCGTCTCTCCTCTCTCCTTTTCTCCCCATACCTCTTCTTCATCTGACGCATTGCTACTGATTGCAGGGTTGCTCTATATGACGCATTCTTGGCTTCAGTAGAATCTCGACACTCTTGGTCGTACCATGGGTTTCTTGGAGGAGGCTTCCGGTACCCAAGTACGGATTTCGCGGCATTTTCCATGGAGTGGGCATTAGTTTACCACTCCGCCATTATATCATCGGAACAAGGAGTGCTTTTATCAAGCAGTTGGGTCAGTCGTTCATGCCGCTGCCATTTGTTGTGTCAGATCGAACTTTCCTCGCCATATTCAAACGGGTACGAACCTTTGCTGCAACAAGATCGATTGTACATCTAACACGCTGGATGAATGCCTTCCATCTATCACAACGTGATCAATTTGGTTCCTCGTGTTTTGATCGGGTGAAGGCCATGTGGCTTTGCAAATAATTTTATGTTGAAATCTGGTGCTACTAACTACCATGTTTTTTGCCGCGGCGAAATCTATCAGCCTCAAACCAATACTGGATGTTAGCTCGTGAAGGCTAAACTTTCCGACAGTTGGACAAATATGTCTCCCTTCCCTATCTACGAATTAAAATCTCCCAGAATGATTTTATTTAATATCATGAGCGGGACAACGATCATATTCTCTCTCTAGGCGCTCGTAGAAAATATCCTTGCTTTGCTCGTCCTTGTCTTCTTTGGGGGCATGGGCACAAATAAGGATGATGTTGAAGAATTTGGCTTTTATGTGGATTGTGGCTAGCCTCTGGTCCACCGAAGTAAAGCTGAAGACAAGGTGTTTAAGTCTCCGACTAACCCCAAATCCATAGCCAAATTTATGACTCGTGTTATGGCAGCTATAGTATAGTTCACCACCATAAGGTGTTGTAGGAACCACATTTCCAGTCCATCGCACATCCTGTAAGGCGGTAATATCTGCCTTGTACTTCTCTAATACATCCGCCAGCGCGTATACTGCACCTTCTCTATAAAGAGTGCGGACATTCCAGGTGCAGATCCGCAAATCATGGTGCTTTTTATACCCTCCACCATAAGATGGGGGGTATACTAATTTCGTCATTCTGTTTGTAACTACTCGAAATATTCGTCTGAGACCCCATAAAGTATATATATTCTTGATCGTCGTGACATTTTATGTCGATCTAGCCATGTCCGTCCGTCTGTCCGTCCGTCCGTCCGTCCGTCCGTCCGTCCGTCCGTCCGTCCGTCCGTCCGTCCGTCTGTCTGTCGAAAGCACGCTAACTTCCGAAGGAGTAAAGCTAGCCGCTTGAAATTTTGCACAAATACTTCTTATTAGTGTAGGTCGGTTGGTATTGTAAATGGGCCATATCGGTCCATGTTTTGATATAGCTGCCATATAAACCGATCTTGGGTCTTGATTTCTTGAGCCTCTAGAGTGCGCATTTCTTATCCGATTGGGATGAAATTTTGCACGACGTGTTTCGTTGTGATATCTAACAACTGTGCCAAGTATGGTTCAAATCGGTCCATAACCTGATATAGCTGCCATATAAACCGATCTTGGGTCTTGACATCTTGAGCCTCTAGAAGGCGCAATTCTTATCCGATTGGAATGAAATTTTGCACGACGTGTTTAGTTATGATATCCAACAACTGTGCCAAGTATGGTTCAAATCGGTCCATAACCTGATATAGCTGCCATATAAACCGATCTTGGGTCTTGACTTCTTGAGCCTCTAGAGTGCGCAATTCTCATCCGATTGAAATGAAATTTTGCACGAAATATTTCGTAATGATATCCAATAACTGTGCCAAGTATGGTTGAAGTCGGTCCATAACCTGATATAGCTGCCATATAAACCGATCTTGGGTCTTGACTTCTTGAGCCTCTAGAGTGCGCAATTCTTATCCGATTAAAATGAAATTTTGCACGACGTGTTTAGTTATGATATCCAACAACTGTGCCAAGTATGGTTCAAATCGGTCCATAACCTGATATAGCTGCCATATAAACCGATCTTGGGTCTTGACTTCTTGAGCCTCTAGAGTGCGCAATTCTCATCCGATTGAAATGAAATTTTGCACGAAATATTTCGTAATGATATCCAATAACTGTGCCAAGTATGGTTGAAATCGGTCCATAACCTGATATAGCTGTCATATAAACAGATCTGGGGATTTGACTTCTTGAGCTTCTAGAGGCCGCAACTCCTATCCGATTTGGCTGAAATTTTGAATGACGTATTTTATTTTTACTTTCAACAACTGTGTCAAATAAGGTTCAAATCGGTTCATAACCTGATATAGCTGCCATATAAACCTATTTGGGATCTTGACTTCTTGACCCCTAGAGGTCGCAATTATTATCCGATATGCCTGAAATTTTGTACGACGGATCCTCTCATGACCATCAACAAACGTGTTTATTATGGTCTGAATCGGTCTATAGCCCGATACAGATCCCATATAAATCGCTCTCTCTATTTAACTTCGTGAGCCCCAATGGGCGCAAATCTTATACGAATTGGCTGAAATTTTACACAGGTCTCCAACATATAATTTAATTGTGGTCCGAACCGGACCATATCTTGATATCGTTTTAATAGCAGAGCAACTCTTTTCTTATATCCTTTTTTGCCTAAGAAGAGATTCCGGGAAAAGAACTCGACAAATGCGATCCATGGTGGAGGGTATATAAGATTCGGCCCGGCCGAACTTAGCACGCTTTTACTTGTTTCGTTTGCTTTTATATAATAGGGAGATATTTTGGGGTGGACGACTTTCCAAACACATGGCTCTATATTGTCATGATTGGTCTATATATCCATTTGTCAGGTTTTGTCTATATATCCGATCCCAACAGTAGAAACCATGTTTTGTTTTTGATGACTGTGAGAGTGCAAAGTAATTTCGAACGAATCACATTACCGATCTCAGAGATCTGGTAGTTTTAATAATTAGGGTATGGGGAAGTGCGTTTTAGGAAATGCGTGGGTCGTCAACTTTGAGGGAGGGTCCGTTTTTACTATTCCTTTGTTTCTCATAGTAATTCTCATAGTTTTCCGGGGCGGGTTACTGGCCCAGCGCCCCAACAGTATGGGTTTTAGGGGATTGGCCATATATCCCTCGTTGTGGCGAGCCGCTTGCTCCAATATCCGACGCTCGCCTTCAGCCGCCCTAACCTGGGAACAGACGATTATATTGACCATTGGTTATTTGAAGGCCCCAATAACTCGCCTTGTCAGCTCGAGTATCATTGGCACTCAGTATTTAATTTAGAGCCAGTGCCACCTGACCCCTCACTGAGACACTCTCACCATCCGCAACCTGTGGACGCGTGGTAACAATGGACACCACACAAGTCGGAGCTCAAAGTTCCAGCCTATGTGATGCTCATGGTCATCCCGTGTCGGCCGGGCAACAATTTCCTCTATGACTCCTAAAATATGTACTGATTTTGGTCGAATTTTAATTCGACGTATAAGACAGCATATTCAATGTGGTGTAGGGTATGAAATCATCATCCTTTCTTGTTAAATAAGAAACAAGCAAAAACGCATTAAGTTCGGCTTTGCCGGATTTTGGATACACTCCGACATGGATATATTTCTCATAGTATTTAATTATATCTGCACTACTATTTCCACAGTTATATCCAAAAATAGGCTGATTTGCATAATAATGGAAAAAGGCACTGATTTGTTTTTTATTTTATTTTGTTTTATTTTATTTTATTTTATTTTATTTTATTTTATTTTATTTTATTTTATTTTATTTTATTTTTTTTTATATTTTATTTTATTTTATTTTATTTTATTTTATTTTATTTTATTTTATTTTATTTTATTTTATTTTATTTTATTTTATTTTATTTCATTTTATTTTATTTGCTTCTAATTCCTCTAAATTTTATAATTAATTTTAATTATATTAATTATTTATATTATTTTAGTACATTCTAAACCGGCAAGTCTGATATAAATTTATCTAGAAAATGGCTATAAATTATAAATACATGATGTGTGGGGTGTACTTTTCCCCTCTCCTTAATTCCCTGCAAAAGGAGATTCTTATCATAATTGCTTTGGTAAATGGTGAAGCTCTGTCGATTCCACTACCAAAGTTACTTAAATAACCATGACTGATTAATTTGCCAAATGGTGGTGGCTTGATCTTCACTTCTCTTCCCCTAACATCATGTTTGGTGATTTAATTTAATTCCCCTCTTTTAGTATCTGTGTGAATGCGTAATGAATCAAGACCATTTCTGGTGTTATCTCTTCTACCACTACCACACTTCATTGCCAACAAAAGGGGAAGCACTTATAGAGCACTTCCTTCCGGTCTGTTTTGGCCTTTCATTTGTGATTTCCATCAATAAAATCAATTTTAATTTAGAAACCATGCTGATCGTGATCGACACACACAAACTCACACTAACATAGAGTCAGATGGAGACTTAATCTTGGTATGGGATTTGGCTCATAGACAGAAGAATACAGATGTGTGTGCATGTAGCACTGAAAGTAGCAGCCCTGCTGTTGTATGTGCACCATTCTTTAGCTGGGACTCCTCTCGAAAGTGTTAAAAATAAATTTTTAATGCTTTCCATACATGTCCGTCTGTCTGTGTGTATCCGCCTCCTCCTCCTCCTCCCGAATGCAGCCATTGCAGCTCTTTCATGTTTGTTGGCATGTTGACTTTGGGAGATTACATGTGTTCTTGTTCGTCTTCTACCATTCCCGACCACCGTTGTCTTTTACTTGGGACAGAATACTGAATTCCAGCATCTGTCAAGTTTTAGCTGCCACCAACCAGCTGCCCCAGCCACCACTGCCATAACTCGCATAGTAGACAACAACCTCTCTAAGTCAATCAGTGAATTTCAAACATTTTATCATAAAAAACTTTTCTTCGCCAAAAAAAGAGCAATAAAAGTACGCCAATCTATTTCTGGTCGCCAACAGAATGTTAGGTTCTGCATGAAGTCAAAGGGAAGTGAAAGGACTTGTTGCCATTTACATCATAATAACATGATCTATATTTAGGGAAACTTAAATAGGGTCCTTTATTGTTGGCATATGGAAATCAGGAAAATATGAAGTTGTATATGTAAAGTGCATGCATGTGTGTGTGCGTACTTGTGTTTGTCCATAAATTCGCACTGAACTTTATTTCTCTTTTGCATTTCCCCATTGCAGTGTTTTCCATATTTAAACGCGTGAAATTGCGAATGTTTGTTGCCTCGTTTGCATTTCAAATTGGTTTGGGCCTCCTTCGCCCATGCACACGTTAAGCACAAAAGGCCAAAGTGCCTGCAAACAACCATTCAAATAACCTAAGACACACGCACACATACACGCCAAACATAAAGATATCATGAAAACTCCTAGAAGTCACAGTGTAGTGATCACATTGCACTAGTCAACAAATTTGTAAAACCGGAACTTGTGGTAATACAGAATAGTGAGTAGGCAATTTATTCTAAAATCGATGTATAAAGTCTCAATGATAAGGGGCCTCCTTTTTATAGCCGCGTCCGAACGGCGTGCCGCAATGCGACACCTCTTTGTGGAGAAGTTTTTACATGGCTGCCATACCAAATGGTACAGTACCTTACAAATGTCGCCAGCATTAGGAGGGGAAAACTACCGCTGAACATTTTTATGAGGTTCTCGCCAGGATTCGAACCCAGGCGTTCAGCGTCATAGGCAGACATGCTAAACTCTGCGCTACCGTGGCCTCCACACAATTTAATCAAATTGTGTTTTAGAAAATTTTAATTTTTCTTTAAGGAAATTTTTTAAATAAATTAACTATGTAGCGTTGTGTTATTAGATTTTCCGTTCGATCAGCGTGCGGTTCGCACGCAAATGGTATGGCATGGTGTTTGCGATCAAAACAACATCAACAGCAGCAGCACCAGCAGCATGCCTTAAGGAGGCAAGCAATGGCAGCAGCAATAACTATTGCTACAAAATAGTCTTCGTTCAAGTAGCTGAGCACGTGCCCAGAATATGAAAATGGGAACACCATAGCACTCCAATAGACAACAATGAAACGAACAGCCAACCAAAGGGGTATACATATATCCAAGGCAACACAAACAACAACAACAACATCAGCGGCACACAGAAAAAAAGAAAACCTAATAAAAGTTGTTCAGTTCGATTTTTTGCTTTACTCGTACTTACTTGACTGCCGGAGACTTCTTGTATTCCATTTTGTTGCCTAGAAAAAAAATTCTGTTGAGGAAGAACATTAAAGTGAATACAGGGTGTCCTACTCCATGGAAGCTATGAAACCTTACATGGTAACTAATTAGGAATCGGGAAAAACCACAGTGAACTGTTTTCTTTAGACATTTTAGGAGACAACAATGTTGTGCCTAATAGGGCACCATTGACCCTTGCTGGGAGTCAACGCAATCAATGACCAAAGCGTTGTTGTTGCATGGGCGCAGTTTGAATGTGAGTGTCAGTGTGTGGCATTCGCCAAGTTCCGCCAAGAGGTGTGCAGAATTTCAACTGTCATAAAACTATGAGGAAATATCCGTTTTAAATTGCACTTCAATTGGATGGCTCAATTGGTTGGGTTGGTTAGTTAGCTGTTTGGATGGTTGAGTCGGCATGGTTGTATATTTTGACTAGACACTTAAGATAATATTGGCGGATAAACTCATTGGTATTGCTAGGTGGCCTACCATAAGTTACTACATATAGTAAGGCATTGATGCACCAAAGGGCCATAAAAATAAACTGCAACAAAGTGTAACTATGAAGCTAAAGATAGATACAAAGGATATTTTAATATTTGTATTTTTAAATGATTAAAAGACCTTATCTGGAGATCTGATCTAAATTAAGATCGCTATAGAGTTCTGAGGTCAGCATTGCGATAAGGCTCTACTGTAGCAGCAGTATCAAAAAAACTAAAGCATGGTGCCGATGGCTTTATAGCTTTGTTAGGCATATGTGCTATCTCTGTAAGACTTCAGACCGCTTCCAAACTAGCGATTTCACCAGTTTTCAGTGGGCGGTCCCCTGATGACCGGTGATTTTTATATGGACATTGCAGCGATTTAATTGTTACTGGAAATCGTTCGCGTAATTTATTTGTCAGCAGAAGAAAGCGGGAGAGTGCGTGAGAGCGAGCACAATTTTGTGTGTAATTGAGAGTTTGCAAATTTTTACTGGAAGTCTTTTTCACAGACGAAATTTGCAGCATTAAATAGCTGGTTTTTTATACAATGTGCGTTTTTTTGTACAAAGTGTGTATAACAAGAACAGCATCAAAAAACGAACTGTCTCCAATATAGACGTTTAAGCCGGTATTTGCAACGGTTTATTCTGTGAAGAGAAAAAAAGCCAAAACAGCCACGCAATGGAATAGAATGACTGGTGAAATGACCGGTGAATTTGTGTTAATAGAGGTAAATTTAGCCCAAACATCCTGCAGGGTATATGCCTAAACTGGAGATTTCACCGAGATTTTCACTATCCATGTGACTGGCGATTTTTATATGGGCATGTCATACCTAGGTGGCCACCGTAGCGTTAGCATGTCCGTCTATGACGCTGACCGCCTGGGTTCGAATCCTGGCAGGAACATCAGAAAAATTTTCAGCGGTGGTTATCCCCTTCTAATGCTGGCGACATTTGTGAGGTACTTTGCCATGTAAAAACTTCTCCTCAAAGAGGTGTCAACCTACGGCAAGCCGCTCGGACTCGGCTATAGAACGGAGGCCCCTTACAATTGAGCAAAACTTGAATAGGACTGAACTCATTGATATGTTAGAAGTTTGCCTCTGTTCCTCAATGGAATGTTCATGGGCAAATTTCCATTTTTGTCATGCTGGTGACATTTGTGAGGTACTTTGCCATGTAAAAACTTCTCCCAAAAGAGGTGTCGCTCTGCGGCACGCCGTTCGGACTCGGCTATGAAACGGAGGTATCTCATCATTGAGCTTAAAATTGAATCGGACAGCACTCATTGATTTGTAAGATATTTGCCCCAGTTCCTTAATGGAATGTACATGGGCAAATTAGCATTTTGCATTTTTGTCATACCTAGGGACCAATAATTTTGTACCGGTCATTTCATCGGTTGAAAACGCTGGTTATTTCACTGGTTTAAAAGATAGATCATTTCACCGGTTTACAAAATCGATCATTTCACCGGTTTGAATAACCCATCTTTTCATCTGTTTGGACAATTTGTTAAAAATTGTTTATTAAGATAATTCAATTTTTGTTTTATATATAAAAAAATAAATAAACTCGAGGCAAAAATAAAATTAAAAATTAAGTAATTCAATACATAAAAAACAATTCAGTATTAATTCAAAACAAAAACAAAAATTTTATTTAAAAAATTTCTTAATTTTCAAATGTCGTTTTTTATTATATAAAGGAAGGAAATATTTTCCTTAATGCCCTGGTCAGGATGCCCCTATTTTTCCTGTTCTTTGACAAATTTGTGTTTGCCCTGGTCAGGATATAAATCCAATTGTGTAGTTCTACGCGGACCTGCAGATACTCAACCAAATGTTCTTTCTCAAATAACAACCCAAAGAGTCACACATTTCGATTAATCTATATGTCCGCCTGGGTCACCCTACAATAATATATTGTAGGCCTCAGATCTTAATGCAAGATTCGTAGCCTATTTTTCAATATTGTCCATAACGTATTAACTACTGATCATATTACAAGTTATATTTTAGGGGTAAGGTGTTTCTTTTTTTTCCGAGATTTGGGTACATTTGTAGACTAACCTTAACCTTATTGCAAGCAAAATTTTGCTCAAATGGGGTCAAACATATTGTCGATTTATGCATCTCCACCTGCGCCCCTAGAGGGCGCAATTTTTATTTGATTTGGCTGAAATTTTGCTATGACGTATATATTTCAAGTATAGTCTGAATCGGTCTATAACCTTAAATAGCTTGACTATAAACCAATCTTCCAATTTTACTTAGCCCGTAAAGGGCCAAATTTTTATCCAAATGTGCTGATATTTTGCATCATGGTTTCTTCTATGACTTCCAAGTTAAAAAAAAATACTTGAAAATTTTTAGTTTTTGCCTATAAATAAAACTAGGCCCAAGCAAACTTAACACATTTTTATACCCACCACCATAAAATGGGGGTATACTAATCTAGTCATTCCGTTTGTAACACCTCGAAATATTCGTCTAAGACCCCATAAAGTGTATATATTCTTAATCGCTTAAAGCTAGCCGCTTGAAATTTTGCACAGATACTTAATATTGATGTAGGTCGTTGGAGATTGCAAATGAGCCATATCGGTTCAGATTTAGATATAGCTTCCATATAAACCGATACCTCGATTTGATTTCTTAAGGGGATCAATTGTGATGATTTTTGTCGATACAACAAGCGTATATATCGCTAATTGCAATTCGACTGCACCATAGGAAGGTCACCACACACGCAAGTTCATCAGCTGCCAGCCCCATCTGCTGGATCGCCTTCTTCGCGTTGTCATGGACACTAAACTCTAATATAATGCAGAATTTGATGAGAAATTGTGATCAAATGCAAGCAGCCTTCAGCAAGAGTAAACCCGAAATTAAGGGAAAGGCGGTTGGAAAGACGACATGAAGTTTCTCTTCCATCTCACTCGTGTCTTCATTCACTTCATTGAGAGGAGTGAGATCCCTTTTGCAAAGTCTTAGCAGAATCCAAATAACTGCAACGCACGCTGGAACTCTCGTGCCAGCTCTAGCTCTTCTTGCGTTTATTCAGATGCCTGAAAATCAGTTTTTTCATTTCTTACCCATAGTCTGCGCACTATCAATTGTTGAGCGCTGAAGATTTTGAAAAACTATCTGTAGCTCATAGGGACTACCTAAAATCTCTTAAACGCTTGAAGACCTATTGGAAAAAAGATGAATCTCCTATCAACATTGTCCGAAGCAACCATTGCTGTGAGTGTGCGACCAAAGTTATGCAAAACTTAAACAATTCCTGTCGCAATAATAACAACCTTCCACTGTGATTCATCATCTCCAAAGACAACGTGAATATTTAACATCCTTGTGTGTGACCTAAGTTATCTCTATGTATATAAAAGAGTCCGTGACTGACTGATTGGCTGATCAGCGCCCAGCCCAAAAGGCTAAAGCTAGAATTATGAAACTTGTCACAACCGTGGGTCTTGGTCATAGGCGGGGGACAAGATGAGATTTTGTGATATTTGTACGTTAAGTTACTAAAATGTACCAAATAGTACGGTATGGTGAATGTTTGCCCAACGCGAACGAGAAGGGCTAGGATAATGAATTAGGGCTCAAATGAGCGTCTCGAAAAAATATGCAAACTTGCCCATGAACATTAAGGAACTGGGACAAACTTCTCACAAATCAATGAGTGCTGTCCGATTCAATTTTAAGCTCAATGATAAGGGACCTCCTTTTTATAGCAGAGTCCAAACGGCGTGCCTCAGAGCGACACCTCTTTGGGAAGAAATTTTTACATGCCAAAGTACCTAACAAATGTCGCCAGCATTATGTGGGGATAACCACCGCTGAAAATTTGTCTGATGTTCCTGCCAGGATTCGAACCCAGGCGTTCAGCGTCATAGGCGGACATGCTAACCTCTGCGCTACGGTGGCGTCTTCCAAAAATATAACATGTTTAAATAAATTTCCAAAATGTTACTAATTGGTACTATTTGGTACCATCAGCTAGAGCTCTGCGTTGGTAATTAGGTACTTACAGGGCGAACGGACAGAGCTAGGAATTTGAAATTCTGCTTAAAGGATCATGGTGCGTAAAATTGGGGTTGAAAAAAAATTTAGAGAATTGTTCTTGAAACGACAGAAAACCTAAGTTTAGTACCGCATTTACGGATTGTGCTAAAACTTTCAAAATTGAGATATACATACACCTTGAAAATATATATTAGACGACCAGAACAGTTTTTTGAAATTCATACATTTAGGCACTAAAACGGTACCAGATTGAGCTAAAACTCTTCAACTTGGGTACAGGAACACTTTTCCAATCTTAATTAGGCGACTAGAAGAGTTTTTTTGCAAGTCGTACATTTAGGTACAAAATGGTACTAACTTTACAGTAGCTCACTACAGCTCTTTAAATTGGGATACAGTTAAACATTGGCAGGATATATTGGGCGACTAGGAGATTTTTTTTTGAAATTCGTACATTTAAGTACAAAATGGTACTTCTTTTACGAACTGAGCTAGAGTTCTGAAATTTGGGATGCGGGCACACATTGAGGGTATATTTCGGCCGATTAAAGAATTGTTTTGAAATAGGTACTTTAAGGTATTAACACTTACAAAAGGGTACTTTCTTAATAGATTGAGCTACATCACTCAAAATCAGTATGCAGTACTTCTAGATAGTATATATCGGGGGACAAGGAAATTTTTTTTGAAATTTTGTACCAAAACGTACAAAATGGTTCTTTCTTTACGAATTTAGCTGGAGCCCTAAAATTTCGTATTCAAGCACAACTTGGCAATATATATAGGGCGATTAGGAGAATTTTTTGATATTAGTTCATTTTGGTACTTTATTTACAAATTGAGATATAGCTTTCAAAAGATTTAGCTACATATATCTAAAAAAAAATGTAGCTATCCATAATTTATCGGGCGGCTAGAAGATTTTTTTGAAATTCGTACATTTAGGTACTAAAACGTACAATATGATATAATATGAAAAATTTCTATGCAAGTACACATTGAGAGTATCTACATCTAGATATTAAAACGTACAAATTGGTTCTTTCTTTACGGATTGAGCAACAAATCTCAAAATTGGGATACAGTCACTCTTTAACAGAATGTAGTGGGCGACTTGAAGATTGTTTTGAAATTCGTAGATGTAGGTACTTAAACGTACAAAAGTACTTTTTTACGGATTGAGCTCAAGCTGTCAAAAGACTAGGACTAGGAGATTTTTCGAAACTAGTTCATATGGGTACTAAATCATACAAATTGGTACATGCCAGTATATATTGGGAACTAGAAAAGTTTTCTGAAATTCGTACTTTTAGTACCGCAATAGCACAAATGACATCTTAAACAATAGGGTAGAAATAGACGTACGGAAAATGGGCAAAGGTACATCAGTACGGCTTCAGGTACTATTACGTACTTACGGATTAAGCTAAGGCCTGAAAATTTGAGATACACAATGGGCGACTAGAATGTTTTTCCTTCATTCAGATACTAAAACGTACAAAATAAAACTTTCTTTGCGGATTAGGCTAAAGGTCTTTAAATGGCGATACAGTTACACTTGGGTGTATTATCGGGGAAAGCGAAGCGACCAGGCGTATGCAAGTGTTACATATATATGGCTCTAAAGCCTGGCGCGTAAGGTTTTTAATTGAATCACCTTTAATGTAAGATTGTATCTAATCTTAAATAAAGTAATCTTTTTTTGGATGATGGCTATCCTTATGAATAATACATGACGACAACTCCGGACAGCTGTAAAATGTGTTGAAGATGAGTGCGGCAGGGAGTTTTGTTTTAGTCGTTAACGGAGAAGCATCTCAACCGAGCTTTGTCATACTATTTTTTCTATTCTGTATTATAAGCAATAAAATTACTTGAATTAATAAACATTTTAAATTTAAACCTTTATCCCACTCATCCATATTTTGGAGTTAAGTTCGGCCTTTGGATACCCACCACCTTGGGTATATATTTAAACCACCTTTCGTCATAATTCGATGAGAAATGCACAATTTATGCCCCCATTGCAGCTTTATCAAAATATGGTCCGATTTGGACCAAATTCGGCACGGATATTCATATGTCAAATAAGTACAAGTCATTGTTCAATTTTGTAAAACAAAATATTGGTCTTTTTGGTAGCCAATATCCAAATATAGACCGATTTTAACAGACAGACGGACGGACATGGCTAGATCGTCTAAGATTTTTACGCTGATCAAGAATACATATACTTTATGGGGTCGGAAATGGATATTTCGATGTGTTGCAAAATGACAAAATGAATATACCCCCATCCTTCGGTGGTCGGTATAAAAACTCATCAAAATATGATACAGGGAAACGATATTGTACAAAAATCAACACCTTCCTACTATGGATGCTATTGTATTATTTTTAGGGAATAGTAGAGCCAACAAAGACACCTCATACTCTTTCACCTTTACCAACAAATAGCCAGAGTTAAGCGGAAAATCCTGATATAATTTCGGCATTTGTTAACACAATAAGACCATAACTGCTTCTTCTGCAGAATATACCTCTCTTCTGCAGAATATGCACTCATTCATTTTATATCCAACAATTGTAAACAACTTTCTTCTATCCTCCCCTATGTACATATGTACGTGCAAATCCCAATTGAAGGTGAATCTAATAATGACGTTCAAGTCTATATCTCACATCGAGTCGTAAAGACGCCAACACTGAAGACGAAGCCAATTTCATAGAAAAAATTGTTGCACATTGCCGCCTAACGTAATGAAAAGGCTATTAATTTCCAATTGCTTCTGCTGCTCAGGTAAACAATTAATAATAAGACAATGTGGCTTTGATGTTTTCCTTTTTAATTTATTCATTCATTTATTGCAAATTTTTATTATTTCTCTTTTTTTTTTGTTCTTTAATACTAAAATCTATTGTATGCCAAATGTATAACATTTGGAAGTGATTCCTTTATAGTGTTGAAGACTTTTGAATGACAGCGGTTAAGGAGGGTTGCTCGATTTCCAAAGTATTTTAGACAGGAAGTTTATAAATTATGGAGAATGGAGGTTTATGGGAATTTCTTATGTGATTAACTTTGTAGCTATATATATGTGTGTGTGTGTTTTAATGACTATTGATTGATTGGTGGTAGTATTGAATCAAACCAAAAAAGAAAACAATTAATATTTTTTTTGCAACAGGCCTCTGTAGTTGCAGCTACAAAACTGTATGTGTCTGCTCCATTTTCTTCTTCCTCTTACGAATAATTCTTAAAATTCAAATTTTTAAACATTTTAACTTTCTGATTATATTTTGTGTATACGAATCTATATCATTAATATTAGTTATATGTTTATTATATATAAATATTTACATTAAGTAGAACTATTTGCTTTAAATGTTTATTTTCATAAGAGAATTTATGGCTTCTTTATTTGCTTGCTAACGAAAACATCCTTTCTTTTGCTTGAAAATTGTGTAGGAAACTTTTTGTTTCTTTCACTAATTATAATTACCTAATAATTAATATAATATTTATGGAGTGAAAAGTCTGTACAAAGTCTTTCACTTTATTTGCTGCTGCAAATCGCAGCGTTCATAAATGGCCATGTGTGCGATTAATGGTATAAACAAACATAGGAAGGCTAATAATTTATGAGGGAAAAATATAACGGAACTTCTTTATTAACATGCCAAAAATGTAAACCCGGAAATGTTTGAATTTGCAGACAAAATAATTCATTATTATCTTAAGCAGTAATCTTAATTGCTTTGAACTGCTAAACGGCACCTCTTCAAAGATAAGTCTCACTTGTTTCAAGGCCTACTACTCAAGAGTCCATGTCTTTAAGAAATCATAATATGATGTCTTTAAGAAATCATAGTACATGACCATCTTGAATCGTTGATAACATTCTCATATAATTGTCGCGAAAATCATACCTGACATCGTAAGCGACATTGTGCATGAACATGTCTTCAATGAATATACAAATGGCAGTTGCCCCCATATCTGCAAATAGAAAAAAGATTTCAAGAACCACAATTTTATAATTTGGTTGGATATACACCAGGTTTTTTCATTCACAATGTCGCCTAAGATGTCATGCATAAGTTTCGCGACAACTATATGAGAATGTTATTAACGATTTAACATGGTCATGTACTCTTCTGCTATGATTTCTTAAAGAATTCCTGAGTAGTAGGCCTTGAAATAAGGATATACCAGAGAGTATATTTATTAGTTTTTTTTTTGTGGATTATTCGATTTATCATTTATATGAAAATTCAGGTTCAACTATTATTGGAACAAGGCCGAAAGAAGCTGTCGATTAATCGTTTAATATGTCTAATAAACCAAAACCTAGATGTTATCCTTCAAATATTTTTCATAAAGTATGTCGATTTGCAATAGAATATGTAATAGAAGTTACATAGACTTTCTATACGGATGGTTCCAACTCGACGACCAGGTGGGTTTTGGGAAGTACTCTAAAGATCTAGAACTGGTCATATCGAAAAGGTTACCCGACCATTGCAATGTATATCAAGCGGAGATCCTTGAAATTAAGGAAGTGGTGGAATGGCTAAGATAAAATGTCAAAACGATGATTGGCATAAATATCTTTTCAGACAGCCAGGCAGCCATTAAATCCCTGGAAAACATATTTTTGAACACAAAAACCGCCATCGGCTGTCGCAAATCTTTCAACAAGATGGCTGAACAGTTTAAAATTAATCTGCTCTAGGTGCCGGGCCACAGAGATATCCCAGGGAATTGCAAAGCGGACGAAGGACAACGAATGATAGATGGTCACAAAGAGGGTGCTGTGAACATGTGGTCTCATCTAAACTTGAAGAAGTCTACCACTTTGCTATCACTGGGTAGAACAGACGTCTCAGTCATTGTGTCCCTCATGACAGGTCCCTGGCTGATCGGAAAGCATGCTGACAGAGTGAAGGTTGCCAATAATGACTTTTGCAGAATCTGTGAGGACATCGAAGAAGAAGACACATTTGAACACCTTCTGTATGTGTGTCCCACACTGGCAGTCAGAAGGATTTACACTTTAGTTTCCCATTTCTTTGAGAACCTGGCAGACTGCCATCAGACTCACTTATCACACAAATCATATGGTGGAATTCGCCATCTAGCCATCAAGTTCGTTTAAGATTCTCAACACAACCAAAGAAGCTTGCGCTCGTGTGTATACGTGCACAGGTAATATGAGAGAAAATTTCCGCTCATTTGTGTACGTGTACACGTAAAATGAGAGAAAGAGAAACACATATACACAGAATGTGCAAAAAATGGGTTGGTTTGCTGTGAATGTAAACACAGAATTGACATCTTTATATCTTCAAAGTGGCGGGCTGTTTTCAGCTGTGTGCGTGAGACCACCTTTATTAATCCACCTTGCTTTGTTAACATCAAACGATAAATCGATTAACCGTTCTCAATTATTCCGTTTTTTGTTTATTTGACATTATTTAATTTTCAATTGTTCGATTATTTGAAAGGTCAAGAATAATCGAGTGTACACCCTAGTATATACCTAGTACTTCAGACATTCCAACTCACCTAACCAGTGCCAAACCAATTTTCTCGGATAATCATTGATTTTTCAATTTAATCGTTAAGCCAATTTCAATTATTAATACCAATTATGTATCAATCAGAAATTTGGAATTAAATATTTTACTTAATTTTAATAATTTTTAATTTAAGAAGAATACTTGTATGTGTTTTTGTGAGACAAAAATGTTGATTTACTGTTTTAAAAATGTTAAATTAAATTAACTGTATTTTCCAAGTTTTGTATTTTGTATATCCATAAGCAAACACTTAGCCAGTTTCTTCTGGCATTAGCATGCGCTAGGTTTTTATATTTGACGTATATTGAGTTAAATCTGGTAATAGTTTAATAGTTAAATCAGTAATAGTTCAAATGACAAAAAGCATATATGTGGAATTGGAGAGTTATTGTTAAATCTTAGATCAGTAGAGCAGCTGATTGTGGAGTAGGTTATTCTATAGAAACAGACCGAGGTCGAATGCACTTGCAAAATTCTTGTCAATTGTGATTGCACAGCATCGACATCCCAAACTCTCAAGTGAAACTACAAGCCAAGACCACAGTACCGGGCTTCCAAAGCCTTCTGCAACAACATTCTAGTCAATTTATTTTGTTTTTTTTTCGTTATTTTTCCCAAAAAGGAAGAGAATCCAAATAATTTGACAATTGAATGAATCTCACCAGAATGAAGGACTTTTCTATTGATTACTGAAAAGAAGTGGCCTAACAACCTATGAAATGCTCATAGACAATACACCATTAGCAGACGTTTTTCAGCTTTGCAAGGGCTCATCATCAGTAGGAGAATCATATTCTCTAACTTCCTATCTGCCTGCCCTACAGTTCATAGCCTGGGAATTTGCATCGTTTAAGCTTAAATTTCAATGAAAAAGCACATGGAAATTTAAGATTTTCCATCACAAGCCAATTCCTGTAAAATATCTCCTCATGTACGTATACCAAAGTTTTTGCCTTTTTTATAAATTGTTTTTGGCTCATACTATACCAATAATGTAATGTGTTCGAAATTAGTTATTGTTGTTCTTTGAAGAAAAGCCATGAAAAGAAGAAATTGATGTACCGTACTATTTTTACTTTTCGCAGCAATTTTTCGCTACTTGTTATTGGAACGACTTTAGTTTAAAGTTCTAATTTAGGAAAAAAAAAAGGAATTCGCTAGCAAAAAGCAAAAATAATAGCAACCTTTTGAGAAAATATACAATCAACACGTACACACTATGATAAAACGTTTGATTTATCATGTTAATCTCCCATAAGATGTGTTAGTGTTGTTTAAATTATCGATATGGAGAGTAAGCTAGAGTTAGAAATACACCTCACTGCCCAATGATATTGAGAAAATAGTTGTGTGGTGGCTCCCATCTTGAAACTTTATTCTCACCACTATATGACTGGTATTATGTTTGTTTTTCACAGTTGAAAACATGTGTTTTCCGCGATCACTTTTTTGAAACAATATTAAAATCTCAATGATTACAGAATAATTTTATTAAAATTGTCTGGGGGATTGTTCTACAGCAAGTTTTTTGCTTCAAAATCAATTATCTGAAAAAAGGTTATGAAGAAAAAGTTTTGCGAAAAACGAACATAGTACCAGCCAAAATATATCTATTAACAGGCCAACAACAAAGTACTGAGTGCACTATCTGTCAAAATCAGTGATTAGTACAACTTCGATTTTGAGTATGTTACTAGTTCGCGCCATTTTTCGTTGATTGTTTGTGCCGTGGTTTTAAACTATAATGCGCACACACAACCATCATGAAACAATTAAAGGGGATCATGAAACAATTAAAGGTGGTGGTACAACAACTACAAATCAAATGGTGCAATTCGCCATCTTGGCATCAAGCTGATCGCTGATCGCTGTTTTGTCAACACACGCAAAGAAATTTGAATGCCTGTGCATACATGAGCAGAGAATATGCGTAAAAGAAGATAACAACAAAGAGAATACATACAAAAATCTGACATCTTAATACCGTCGAATCCGGCCGGCTGTTAACAGATGTTCGCGTGAGACCACCTTTTTAAATCCGCCTTGACACACAACCAAAATGTGATCAACTGTTTGCTGTCTTGATCCCAGGCAATCGGTAGCTCTGAACTGCCAGATTTTCGATTTTTCGCCATATTATTTTGCTTAAAAAATAGCATAAGCCGATTTTTTCTCTAAGTTTGGAAAAAATTATTTTTCTTTTTCTGAATCTATTATTAAATCAAACATTAACAAGGAAAGTAATTTAAAAAGATTCAATTTAAATTTTTAAATATGTTTATCTATTTCTGTATGTATATATTTCCTTGATTGTCGCAAAACTGTTGAAATCCATAATATGTAATGCATTGAGATGAAATTTAACACAGAAAATATTTTTACAAAAGACATGTTTAGTTCGACAATAGCTTTTATTAGATTATGTCTTGATTTGATGAATTGGAGTGACGAAATGGTCGATTGTTTTCTTCTTCTTCTCCAATAAATCTAGCAGGAATCTGAAAGGTCTTTCTGATGGTACATTTAATTTTTCGCTGGATTTGAACGAAATTGAAAAAGGCGAGTTAAATCAACTTATCCTTTATGTATGGCTTCCCAAAGGTGTATTTTTCAGTTAACCTTTCAATTTGACTTCCTTAGAAAAATCATTATTGATACGTTTTCGTTAATATTTTAAATGAAGAACGTTATTAGCCCTTCTTGCTACACTTAAAAACATATGGCCCTAACTTTAAAGATTAGTTCCCAAGATGACAAACTTAATTTAAAGAAATATTCCAGTTTTTTAAGTAATCATTTTGCCTTTGGCAAACGATTTTTTACTTGATATTAAAGAATTATTATTTTAAATTTTTGTTTAATAACTCTTTAACTTGGCGCCTTTAATATCGGTAAAGGTTAGGAACTTGACTTTGTGATAAAGACAACATTGTATCTTAGATAAATACAAAGAAAAGCTGTGGAAATATGAACTTCTTTAAATATTTACATTTTAAAAGATGCTACTGCACAAAAATTGACTACAGACGGTTGGCAGACAGTGTTTCCCAATATTAGTAGACTTTTTTTTATAAGTGTTGGCAACTTTCCGTTACATTGTCATACCGATTTGATGCAAGATTCTTGGTATCGGCCTTTTCAGCCAAAATATGTAAGAAACAAAAATTAAACTTTAACATTTTCTTTTTTAACTTTTCTTCTTTTAACGAATTCACCACAACTTACAGACTGCTAGAATATGAAATGCAAAACTTGCACGCACACATCGGTTGCAAAATATAGGGTGAAGATAGAAAATTGTCGAATATTCCACTATAAAATCGGAATTGTACAACTTTTTACTTCCATTTTTTTTATTTTTCACCATAATCATTGCTGACATAGGCTTAGGTTAGCTTGAAAAGAGGGTGCAGATATTAATCCGTCTCATGCCACTATGGACATATACCTAAGCCAGTAATCGGCCAGTAACCTCGAAAACCGAAATTTTAACTTAGGAACACTGTGCTACCTAAGTTGGTTCATGTCTGGTATCGGGACACCTACGTACCGGTGTCTGTTAGCCGAGAAAGCCGGTCAACTTGCTAAAAATGTGGTGTGTTTTGTTATTAAGTGGAATGCCTGCGAAACAAGGTCATAAACTCTGAAGTGTATTAAAAAAATACATGTTCCAATTTGATAAAAAAAAGGCTGTACAATATTTAGAAAAAAATTATCATTTATAATTATTTTTTTTTTTTTCGAAAATTACATACATCGAAGTCGAAATATTGTAATAGGGTTGTGGTTCGCTCGAAAATGGTGTGTTTTATCAATTAATCGCACAGCCTTATATGTAATCGTTATCGATAAATATATATATTCAATAGTTTAAAATGTATCTATATACACAAGGATATACTTTTTGAAGATTTTTTGTTAAAATTTTCGATTTTTTTCACGTTTTTTAATATATTTTTTTTAAGAAAATAACTAACAAAAAATTGATAAAAATAGTACAACAAAACAACAAAAGTTCGATAGCAATAAATTAATATACACACACACATATATATATAAAGTGGGAGAAAAAGGGAGACAGAGAGAAAGAAGAAACTTTTGATTGTGAGAGACCTCTATTGTGAATGGATGATCAATCGTGATTACTGTCAAAACCACTAGAATTGTTTCACTCTTTACATTGAAATCAGCTGTTTTATGGAGTCAGAAAAGCTAATTTCGATAAATTACCTTCATAGGTTGACAAAATGTTAGTGGCATCGGTACTTAATAAAGTGGAGTATTCTTCTTTTTTTGTTTCTTAATCGATGTTGTGTTTTTATTTGTTATTGTTATTATTATTATTATCATTATTAATAATTTGATTTTAAGTATGTTCCAGTTTCTTAGAGTTGTTTTTCTTTCGTTTTTAGCGCATTTCCGTTGGGATAATCTTCTGTGATTTGTATGATTTTCTTAGCTTTCATTAGAATTTTCAATTCGCTTGAATGATAGCTGCTGCCGTTTGATTTGCTGGTTTTCGGGAGCCCAAGATTGCGAGGGGATGGTGTGGTGTTTTTTCGGGGATTTTCTGTTGTGTTTTATTAAGGCACTCGCTGGGGCCCGCTTAACATTTTGAACCTGTTCCATTGCCATCTTCAATATAAACATTGCCCGATTTGATTGTCGTGGTATTAAATATTCGACGATCATGTGGGTGCAGATGATGATGCTGCTGCTGCTGTTGATTATGATGGTGGTGGTGGAGGTGGTTGGCTTGGAGGTGGTTATGGTGTTTATCCGATTTTTCTAAAGAAAAAAGGGGGGAAAAAGAGAAGACAAAAAATTACAATCAATAAATAAATAAATACTTTATTCATTGAACACGTTTACTCAATGAAAAACGTATTTTGATTTTTTTTTTTTTTTTTTTTTGAAAAAGACGAATAAACAAACGAATCAAAATGCCATGACTATGATGGGAACGTAAACCATAAATCGCACCTTAATAAACACAATTCGAGGCAAGTCTCAAAAAAAACTCAAACGTCATTCTTCCTTCCGTACTTCCATCTATCCATGCGTACGCCCGCTGTCTCCAAATGTTATAAACGTTTTTTTCTTGTTTTTAATTTTTAATGTTGAATGAATGATTTTATGGCTGTATGAATTCATACGTCTCGACCATTCGTCCGTCATTCATACGTACGTACAGTCACATATTTTATATATCCTTAAGTTATGTTATTTTTGTCTAAAGCATTCTTAATTTTTTTTTATTTTATTGAAATAAAATTCCGATTTTCCTCCAACACTTGGTGGTGGAAGTTGGTGTTTTTTTTCTGTTTTGCTCTGTTAAAAATTCATAAAATGTTTTCATGTTTTTTGTCGCGTATTGACAATTGATAGGCGACGTGTGGCCATAACAATCGCCCATAAAAAGATTAAACATCAACCACAATAACACGATCACTTTGAATTGCCACGTTCAAAAAAGTCGAACAAAAAATCACTGAAAACAAATTGTGTTTTAAAAAGAACAATTTATGGGTTATTTTTTATTTCTAAAAATGTCATTGATGTTGTGGCGTATTCTTCATCGATTGTGGCTATGAGGACAATGATGAGGGTGAAAGAATAGTGGTTAAACGTAGAGGCAAGGCGAAAAGTGTCAATACTGCGATTAATTTCTTATACAGTGTTCGCTAAGATATTATGACGAAATCAAAATTGATGGTAGGGGCTCAAGAAGCGAGACATGAAATCGGTTTATATGCGGTCTTATGAAGGGCTAATTGGAGAAAACACACGCACTAGACCTAAAATTCTTAAGGGCGTAGTTTTATCCAAATTCAAAGAAGTTTTTCTTGAAGTCTAAGTGAATTCATTAAAAGACTTCTCTTGTAAAGTTAGATGTGTCTTACACAGATAAAAATAATTTTGAAAAACAACAACTTTGGTCGAAATAACAACTACGAAAGTTGTTAATTTACCTCCAACAATTTATTTTGAATCTCAACGATCCAAAGTACAAATTTGTTGTTGAAAGGCACTCTTTGCAAGCCAACTTATAACAACAACAACAACAATATATCCATAAGCAAGGCAAAAGCCCATCTAACCAGTCAACGCATGTGCTTTGTTCGGCTGGTGGTATTTTCGTTTTCTTTGTTCGGCTCGCACTGCTTTGTCTCATTAGTTTAACTGCTGCTCTCAGGTTTTCCTCTGTCACTCTCAACTATTGCACTTAAAAACAAATTTTAATAATTTTGATATTGATCTCATATTTGGCAGTCTTGCGCGCATCCTCTAGCCTACCGACATCATCTTTTTTATGATGAAATAAAACATTAAGTAACGCTGCACAGTAATAAGTGTATCAATTAATTAAATTAGAACAAGTAAAAGCGTGCTAAGTTCGGCCGGGCCGGATCTTATATACCCTCTACCATGAATTGCATTTGTCGAGTTCTTTTCCCGGCATCTCTTCTTAGGCCAAAAAAGAATAAAAGAAAAGATTTGCTTTGCTATTAGAGCGATATCAAGATATGGACCGGTTCGGACCACAATTAAATTACATATTGGAGACCTGTGTAAAATGTCAGCCAATTCGAATAAGAATTGCGCCCTTTGGGGGCTTATGAAACAAAATCGGTAGATGGATTTATATGGGAGCTGTATCAGGCTGTAGACCGATTCAGACCATAATAAACACGTATGTTGATGGTCATGAGAGGATCCGTCGTACAAAATTTCAGCCAAATCGGATAATAATTGCGACACCTAGAGGCTCAAGAATTCTTGATCCCAGATCGGTTTATATGGCAGCTATATCAGGTTACGAACCGATTTGAATCCTATTTGGCACAGTTGTTGAAAGTCATTATAAAATACGTCAAGCAAAATTTCAGACAAATCGGATAGGAATTGCGTCCTCTAGAAGCTCAAGAAGTCAAGTGCCCAGATCGGTTTATATGGCAGCTATATCAGGTTATCAACCGAGTTGAACCAAACATGGTACAGTTGTTGGATATCATAACAAAATATTGTACTTCGTGGAAAATTTCATTCCAATCGGATAAGAATTGCGCCCTCTGGAGGCTGAAGAAATCAAGACCCAAGATCGGTTTATATGGCAGCTTTATCAGGTTATCAACCGATTTGAACCAAACATGGTACAGTTGTTGGACATCATAACAAAATACTTCGTGGAAAATTTCATTCCAATCGGATAAGAATTGCGCCCTCTAGAGGCTGAAGAAGTAGATCGGTTTATGTGGCAGCTATATCAGGTTATGAACCGATTTGAACCATACTTGGCATAGTTGAATATCATAACAAAATACGTCATGCAAAATTTCATTCCAATCTGACGGACATGGCTAGATCGGCATAAAATGTTACGACGATCAAGAATATATTGGGTTGCCCAAAAAGTAAGTGCGGATTTTTTAAAAGAAGGTAAATGCATTTTTAATAAAACTTAGAATGAACTTTAATCAAATATACTTTTTTTACACTTTTTTTCTAAAGCAAGCTAAAAGTAACAGCTGATAACTGACAGAAGAAAGAATGCAATTACAGAGTCACAAGCTGTGAAAAAATTTGTCAACGCCGACTATATGAAAAATCCGCAATTACTTTTTGGGCTACCCAATACATTCTTTATGGGGTCTCAGACGAATATTTTTTGTAACTACTTACAAACAGAATGACGAAAATAGTATACCCCCATCCAATAGTGGAGGGTATAAAAAAAGGTAAAAATCACTCCAAAATTGTTTTTCTGAATACGAAATTTATATTTTTTATGCCGAAATTTCTAAAATAAGTTAAATGAAAAAAAATTAAATTTTTTTTTGGCCGACCGGGGGACTCGATCCTGTGTTTCTAAGTCATGAATGGCATTGGAGTTTTGTGCTTTACATGGTAGTACGCCCATTTTTACAAGTACCTCAACTAAAGAATTTGCTGAAAGTCAACAAAATATCAATAATTTTGTCTGTCAAGTCTCTTGTAGAGACCTACTTACGTACTTCAACAAAGAATGTTTTCGATTCAATGATAAAATTGAGAATTTAAAGTTTCACATACAAAATTGGTGGTTGGGTTTTTCTACGAGTTAATTTTTTCTGTATACTTTGGAGGCAAAGGTACGATGTGACCCCTAAAAGTTATTTTGAAATTATAACTCATAATCACTTTCTTGAAGATTCATGTTACAATAAACATTTGTGACGATATTTGAATGTAAATTTTTGAACACTTTAGCGACAAGCTGAAAATAAACATAAACTTAAAACCCAAAAACCAAGTGCTGGTATAAATAGCCAACAACAACATGGCAAAGGCATCAAATAATCATTAACACTTCAAGACACTTCAATCTACATGCAAAGTCTCTCAATGCAACAACAACAACAAATACATGTTTACTGTAATTCACCTACATATGGCCAGAGAACATACACCACACATCTCTCTAGCCACTAAATTCTTATTGTCTTCTCCATATATTTTTTCAAAACTAGCTCTGACTCTTTTACTCTTTCTTTAACTTAGGCCAGAGGCCCTGCAGTGCAAAGTACTCGAATTGAATCTCTTGAAAAACTGCACACACGCACTGAGTTTGGTGACACTACTGCAATTACCACAAACAACAAGCGATCGATATGTCAAAGTTGTTGTTAACATTGACATTAGAAAACACCAAATGAAAAGATTTAAATTATCCCTACGCCCCCTACTCTTTCGGCAAACATCTTGTAGAGGGATTAAATTTGTATGCAGTCAGTCCTCAGGGAAATGATGTCCCGCCAGGCGCGTGTTAACAGGGGAGTGTAATGGGCAATAAGAAACACTTGAAATGAGAAATAAATGCACACACACACACACACGCACACCAACTTAGGAAGATTTTGGAATTCAAAATTTACGACCCACTGTGGTAACAAATAAAAACAATGAGCAGCATTAGGGTATGACGCCTCTCCCTCTGCTTAATACCAGAGCCAATTGGAAAACTAATGGACCTGAAATTTCACTTCATGGCCACTCACTCACCGCTAACGGCATAAAAATGTGGAATGCAAAATATTTCCTACATATATTGAAATAGACAATATATTATTTTTATGTGCATGTTTTTGCCAGCAACTCAAAAAATTTAGCGCAATAAATAAGAAATGTGTTTGGATTCTTAATGATAACAAATTATGAGCGAAGCGAATTTTTTGCATTTGGAAATTGCGCATCAGCTTTTCTTACTGATTACGCACATATCCCATACAGATTAAACTAAATGTAAACAAGAATGATTAAAATAATCAAATATGAACGATATCCGTGTTTCTGAAAACTACCAATGTGGGCAAGATTAATGTTATACCCAAAACTAGGAAAAGATGTTTACAAAATTATTATTCTTAGTAAATTGGCCGAATAGGCCTTAAATCTTGAATGGCGCAAAAAGTCTGACAGAGTTAAAACTATTTGAGCAATTTGTAATAATTAACAAACAATCTACTTTTCACATTTTTTTTAAATAAAGACGTTACAGACAGGATTCACTAATAGAAGGTTAGGTCAATTGCTCAAACATAAAGTGGATAGGCACCATGAATATCATTAAAGATGTCAAATCTGTCGATTGAAAATGTCATCAACTAGGAGAACACGTAAACAAAGAATGAATGTAAAAAGAGAATAAGTTGACATCCTCAATGCCAAGTACTGCCAAAATTAAAAAAAAAAAATGTTATGTCGGCTGATCGCTTGACTTAACCTTATTCAGTGAATCCTGCCCCATACAGACAAAAAAAAGTAATTGACAAAGTGGTGCAATACCTGTTTTTGATTAAAATCGATATTATTTTACTATATCCATCTTCTATCAAAAATTAACACCAATAATGTAAACCATTAGGATTTTTATATATACCTCATGCATGTGTGATGTGGGAACCCCACTACACCATTTCATATTTATTATGCTATGCCATTCAATACCAAGTGGTGGGCTCAAAACTGCTGTCATTCTAGCCATGATTTGCTATTCAAGACATGAGAACAGTGCAAAATAGGGTGGTGAGCATCAAACGGATTTTTTGTATTATCTTTTATGTTCAAGGAACAACAATAACAATTCATTATTGTATATGATAGAGAGCTTTCTTATACCCTCCACCATAGAATGGGGATATACTAATTTTTTCATACTGTTTGTAACACCTCGAAATATGCGTATAAGACCCCATAAAGTATATATATTCTTGATCGTCATGTCGTTTTAAGTCGATCTAGCCATGTCCGTACGTCTGTCCATCCGTCCGTCTGCTTGTTTCTCCAAAGCACGCTAACTTTCGAAAGAGCAAAGCTAGGCCCTTGAAATTTTACACAAATACTTTTTATTAGTTTAGGTTAGTTGGGATTGTAAACAGGCCAATTCGATCCATGTTTTGATATAGCTGCTATATAAACCGATCTTGGATCTTGACTTCTTGAGCCTATAGACGGCGCAATTCTCGTCCAATTTGACTGAAATTGGTATCACGTGTTGTTGGTATATCGTGTTGTTTTGGTATCACTTCCAACAACTGTGCTAAGTATGGTTTAAATCGGTTCATAACCTTATGTAGCTGCCACATAAACCGATCTGGGGTTTTGACTTCTTCAGCTTTTAGAGGGCGCAATTCTTATCCGATTTGGCTGTAATTTTGCACGTGGTGTTTTGGTATCACTTCCAACAACTGTGCAAAGTATGGTTCAAATCGGGTCATCACCTGGTATAGCTGCCATAAAAACCAATCTTGGATCTTCTTGAGCCGCTGGAGTGCCCAATTTTCATCCGAATTGGGTGAAATTGTGGTGTTTTGTTATGACTTCCAATTACTGTGCTAAGTATGACGCAAATCGGTACATAACCTTATAAAGCTGCCATATAAACCGATCTGGGATCTTCACTTCTTGAGCCACAAGAGGGCGCAACTCTCATCCGATTTGGCAGTAATTTTGTACAACGGCTTCTCCCATGACCTTCAATATACGTCTCCAATATGGTCTGAATCGATCTATAGCTTGATACAGCTCACATATAAACCGATCTCGCGATTTTGCTTCTTGAGCCCCTACAAGGCGCAATTCTTATCCGAATGAACTGAAATATTACACAATGACTTCTACAATGTTCAGCATTCATTTATGGTCCGAATCGGAGTATAACTTGATATAGCTCCAATGTCATAACAGTTCTTATTCAATATTCCTAGTTTGCCTAAAAAGAGATACTGTGCATAGAACTCGACAAATGCGATCCATGGTGGAGGGTATATAAGATTCGGCCCGGTCGAACTTAGCACGCTCTTGTTGAATCTTGTTCTTGAGAATCTAGACGTAAATAAATCTCTGGGCCCAGATGGCATATCCACACTTGTCTTTCATATCAAGTGTTCTTCGACGCTTGTTCATCCGTTACGCAACCTAGAGAGGAGCACTCCCTCCAGAGCCTAATGATCTTCTTAGCGACCAACAGTATGGGTTACGCATAAATCGCTCTACGGGCAACCTCATGGCATTTCTGTCGGAATGTTAGAGTCGCTCAATCCACCAGTTTGTTGAGTGTAAGGTTGTGGCTCTGGATATCTCCAAGGCATTTGATAGGGTCTGGCACGGTGCACTACTATCAAAGCTTGTCGCATTTGATGTCGATAAGGCTTCGTTCGATTTATTTCGAGCTTTTCAGAGATCGCACTATCCAATACCGCAGTTGTACCCCACGACTCTGTCCTTTCTCCCTCTCTTCTTCTGGTTTTCATCAATGATCTGTTGGGTCATGTTGGGATGACAGTAATCTCTGTCATTCGTATTTATTCGACCATAGGCCGAGTCTTCGAGAGATTGGGGACATAAGGTGGGTTATGGGCGATACACTCTGCCAGGATTTGCTGGCCATTTGTGAGTGGAGTCGAATGAATCGAGTAGATTTTAACGCACGGAAGACTCAGTGCTGTTTGTTGTCACACAAACGATTCGCTGACCCATTACGATCATATTTGTCTATCAACATTGAGCAATCAGAAGCTTTTGACGTTCTGGGCATAAAAATACAAAGTGATGTTCGTTAGGCTAAACATGTATTTGAAGTGTCGAAAGAAGCATTCAAGTGCTTAGGCTTCCTACTTCACTCCTTCTGATCTTCTTAACATCACTACCATTTTCATATGACCGAAAAGGGAATACAACTCACATGTATGGGCTGGAGCTTCAAAACCATCCCTGGAGCTAAAAAAAGGATATCAAGACGAATGAGAAGGCCGATGTACTTGCAAAGTCCGGAGCGAACCTTTGCCTGGATACCCAAGGTCGAACTTATTTATCCAATTTAATCCTATAAAAATCCTAGTATTCAAAAATAAAACAGGCCTATTCTGAGCTTCAAGTATTTCTCTAGTGCAAACATGAAGTTTATAAAAAACTTAACCATACACATGGTTAAGGTCGTTGTTATTTCGGAACTTTCGTGTGCATTTCTTATACCCACCACCATAGGATGGGATACACTAAACTAGTCATTCCGTTTGTAACACCTCGAACTATTCGTCTAAGACCCCATGAAGTATATATATTCTTGATCGTCTCTACAATCTGAGTCGATCCGTCCGTCCGTCTGTAGAAATCACGATAGAGGTCGAACGCGCAAAGCTAGCCGCTTGAAATTTTGCACAAATGCTTAGTATCGATGTAGGTCGTTCGAGAGGACAAATGGGAAATATCAGTTCAGATTCAGATATAGCTCCCATATAAACTGATGTCCCGATTAGACTTAGGAAGTCACAATTTTAGTCCGATTTGGCTGAATTATTCTGTTATGACTTCCAACAACTGTGCTAAGTACGGTCCAAATCGGTCAAGAACCTGATATAGCTCCCATATGAACTAATCTCCCGATTAGACTTCTTGAGCGCCTGGAAGTCTAAATTTTCATCCGATTTGACTGAAATTTTGGATATAGTGTTCCGTTATGACTCTAAAAACCTGGGCCAAGTACGATCCAATTCGGTCTATAACTAGATAAAGGTCCCATACTTTAGCAGAATCCATGGTTGTGGGTTCCTAAGATTAGGCACGGCCGAACTTAGCACGCTTTTACTTGTTTTTGTCTGATCTTACCTGGTAACATTACATGTTGCGGTTGATGAAATCCTGTTCCCGCTGTTAGCGTTGTGGCAGATGGCGGTATTCTTAGGGCATCAGCATTGCCTATAAAGAAGGTGCCACCCTCCAAACTTTGTACCTCAGCCAATTTGGCCATGAGTTTTGTTGAAAGTTCTTCGACATCTAAAAATAGAAGAAGAAACAAAAAAAATATATAAAAAAATGAAAAAGTGTATGAAAAAGAGCAACAAATTAAATGTTTAAACTAAACAACAGAGAGGGAAAAGAATAACAAAAAAATATAGAGATTCATCAAAACACTTTAGCTAGCACTTGTTGGCTGTTTTCCATGGATACACGTATTTGTACAAGTTGGCGTTCGTAATGTGGATATCGTCCATAAAGTCCATTAAAAGTGTATTTATACACACATAAATTCTATTTGATTCAACAAAACAAATACTTTTTTGTACTGGGTGTTTTTTTTAAATAATGTTGATGGTGTTAGCTACTCAAATCAACCATATGCTTTGTTTTTTTCTCTCTCTCCCTCTCTCTCTTCCTCTCTCCCACCACCTACTATGCCTATGACCATGGTTCTTCTCTATGTTTGTATGAGAAGAAGTGAAAGGGGCATTCACAATGATGGGGGCATTTGTGCAACGTTTGTTTATTGCCTATGTCAACTCTCTTCTCTCGCCTGCGCACCCATGTACACCCCCCTTCTCAATGACCATACCATTTGACGCAATTCCTGCTGCTTTTGTTTTTGCTCATCTCTGGGTAAATTTGTTGAGAAAAAAACCGAAACAAAAACACCATTCACACTTCATGAATGCGATTATTTGTGAGGTGCTATCAGTAACGATCAGCAGAGATCTCGGTGTGCTTTTGGTTTTTTTTCTTGTTTTTTGTATAAACAGAAAAAATAATGAAATCCATAGAAATTTTAAAAACAACAACAGCAACAAGTGCAGCCTTTTCACTTTCATTACAAAAGTTCATGAGATCATAATGCACGATGCACTGATTTCTACGAAGGCAGGAAAGCATCCGATATTTATTATATATTCTGAAATGAAGTACAGAGTGGGCGGACTTTTTTTTTTGTTTATATTGGGTTGCCCAAAAAGTAATTGCGGATTTTTTAAAAGAAAGTAAATGCTTTTTTAATAAAACTTAGAATGAACTTTAATCAAATATACTTTTTTACACTTTTTTTCTAAAGCAAGCTAAAAGTAACAGCTGATAACTGACAGAAGAAAGAATGCAATTACAGAGTCACAAGCTGTGAAAAATTTGTCAACGCCGACTATATGAAAAATCCGCAATTACTTTTTGGGCAAAAGTTAGTTAAAAAAGGGAATTCATTTTAAAATTAACATGAGGTTAAAAGTGTAATTTTACAGGTAGTATTTTAGGTGATTTTTATAGTACCCATCAATATAGGGTGGATCACATGCATGGTTTCTGCCCACTTTCATATGCTGTGTGCCCTCCTGGCAAATTTCGAATAAAAGAAATCTATTAAAAACAACCTCACGCCATAACCATAACAATCTTTAATGTACTGGATCAGGCAACTTGCCACATTTTCTTCCCTTATGCTATAAGTCAAAGGGGCCCTAGCCTTCAAACCGTCGAATAATTCAATGAAACTTTGTTTAACTCATTCATAGCGATGAGGCGCATAGAGTTCACACTATTCCTCGGAAACCACCAAATCCCCATACAGAAATTTTGTGCTATTTCATTTCACACCCTGAGTGAGTAAAAAGATAACATCTAGGCAAAAAATCTGCACTCCAAGAAAAAAATAAAAAAATATTGTTTATAACAAAACGGAAAGCCCCAACCAAGCAACCAAACATTAGGCAGGGCATTATGAGCAGCCAAAGAAATGAATGGCTGCTGAGTTTTGGCCAAAAACAAAATAAAAACCAAATGGGAAATGAAAAAAAAAAGTCCATAAAGGAAGTATATTCTGCATGCCAAGGAAGCAAACAAACACCATGTTGTTTATATGATCAGGAAAAAGAGGTGAAAGAAATACTAGAGTGAAAATGTTTACACAATTAATTTGAAATTATCCGAAATTGGCAATAAGACAACAAAATGTAGGGAACAACATGCGAACAACACCATGAGACAGCAAATAACCAACAGTCTGTTCAACAACAAGGCTGAAAGCTTGACAGCCAGAATCATTGGCGTAGAAATGAAATTTCTTTAGAGGATACTGAAATCTATTCTTATTACATTTCACCTTTTTCGAGGTTGCTTTTTAGAGTTCACAACAAGCCGACTACTACTGGCTTAGGTGTATGTACATAGTGGCATGGGGCGGATTAGTATCCGCACCCTCTTTTCAACCTAAGCTAACGTATTACATTTCAATGGAAAATTATTTCGTGTTAAAATATGCCCAGTTCGGACAAGGCGAATCTTGGGAACCGACTACTATGGAGTTGACGAAAAATTTACACAAAGGAACTAGTTTAAGGCCACATGTGTACTCTACCTATAAAAATTCTGCCAATTCAGTCAAGAAATTAGGCTTCTTGGGGCTGTAGAGTACTAATCGGGAGATCGGTTTAGCTACATCACGTTATAGACCTATCTCGACCATGGATGTTGGAAGTCACAACAGAAAACTATGTACAAAATTTCATCCAAATCGGACACCAATTGCGACTTCCAGGGGTTTAAGAATAAAAGCGGAATATGGGTTTATATGGGAGCTATATCAGTCAATCGGATAACAATTGCGGCGTCCAGGGGCTCAAGATCTCGAATCGGGAGATCGGTTTATATGGAAGTTATACCAGCTTGTAAACCGATTTGGATCGTAACTGGCAACCTTGTTCAAGTCGTAACCAAACATTGCGTACAAAATTTCAGCCAAATGGGATAATAATTGCTGCTTCTATAATCTCAAATCGGGAGATCGAGTTATATGGGAGCTATATCCAAATCTGAACTGATATGGCCCATTTGCAATCCCCAACGACCTACATCATTAAGAAGTATTTTTTGCAAAATTTCAAAAGCATATCTTTGTTTGTAGTCGTGATTTCAGCAGACGGACAAGGCTAGATCGACTAAGAATGTCAAAAAGAGCAGGAACATATAAACTTTATCGGGACTCAGGTCAATATTTCGAAGTGTTACAAACGGTATGATTAGTATGCCCCATCCTATGGTGGTGGGTATTAAAATTAAATTAAAACAAACATTTTAATCAAAATTTTAATTTTAGAAAACTTCATGAAATTTTTTTTTCCAAAAATTTCGAATTCGGGATTTGAACCTAGGACACAACATCACAACTGACCTCCATTTTCATAGATTCATTTGACAATGTTAAATTCACACAAAAATTTTGTCAAAATTTAACTTCTCTTCGAAGTTGGTATTCATAATTTTTTTCAGAATTTCATTTTCACATATAAAATTTTGTCAAATTAGATTTTTTACAGAAATTTTTGTAAAAATTTGATTTTCAAGAAAAAAAAATTGTTTTTGCTTAATTTTTATGACAACCTTTGAATTTCATGGCACAATTTTCAAGAGAAAATATTAATCTTGTCAAATTTTAATTAATTTTCAGAAAAATATTGAGCCAAATTGAATTTCAGAGAAAATTTTGTCCAAATTTGATTTTTCAAAGATATTTAAAAAAAATTTATTTTCAAAAAAAATTTCGTCAACATATAATTTTTTTTTATTTTTTGTGTTTGGATATCAGATTCGAATTCCACTCTCAAATACCTTTCATTTGAGTCCCATATTGTCTTAGTTGTTCTATATATATATATATTTGGTGGGTTTGGAGTGGGGTGGTAGATAGCCGCTTGAAATTTTGCCCAAATACTTCTTATTAGTGTAGATCGGTTGGGATTGTTATTGGGCCAAATCGGTGCATGTTTTGATATAGCTGCCATATAAACCGATCTTGGGTCTTGACTTCTTGAGCTTTTGGAGGTCGTAATTCTTATCCTATTGGCCAAAATTTTGGAGGTGGTGTTTTTCTATGACCGGTGTTTTTCTATTTGAAAATGTCAATCAAAGAACTTGACAAATGCGATGCATGGTGGAGGGTATATAAGATTCGGCCCGGCCAAACTTAGCACGCTTTTACGTGTCGTTTTTAGGTTACTATAAGAGGGCACTCAAAAATTGGATTAAATCGCACCAACCATCTAATAGAACTGGCGTTTCTGAAAAGTGGGGAAAAGCTGCTGAGCGGTGAGTTGGGCTGGGAGGGGGTCGAGGGTTTGTTTCTCTCTCAAGTCAAGATTGAGTCACAGCTCACACAACACTAAACTCAATGAATTTGTTTCGACAAGCCCGCGCGATCGCTTTCATAGGTCATTTGAAATCCCTGTTTTATGTCGATAGATCACGAACTATAACACACCTCAAGAACAGATATGCTGCAAAGAGGGCACACTAATTTCAAAAATTGACTTAATCAGTGTATGAGCATTGGGGGTCGCGATTTACCCAATGTCATTGTCAAATTAAAATAGAAATAAAACAATAACTGAAATGCTTTTGTTTTTATTCACCTTTGGAGCACCCTGTATTTCCGTCGTTGACTATGAACGTAGCAACAGGACTCGGCAACGGCACAAAAAGCACGTTAAACGAAGAATGACTAAAAAATCATGTTCCGTACTTCAGTCCGTCCACCGTAGCATGTCCGCGCAGAGTTTAGCATGTCCGCCTATGACGCTAAAAGCCCGGGTTCGAATCCTGGCGAGACCATTAAAAAAAATTTTCTGCGTTGGTTTTCCCCTCTTAATGCTGGCAACATTTGTGAGATACTTTGTCATGGAAAACTTCTCTCCAAAGAGGTGTCGCAGTGCGGGACGCTGTTCGGACTCGGCTATAAAAGGGAGGCCCCTTATCATTGAGCTTAAACTTGAATCGGAGAAGTTTGCCCCTGTTTCTTAGTGGAATGTTCATGGGCAAATTTTGCCACGATGTCCAATTCGCCAGATGCCATTCCGATGGGCTTTTCTACTTGGGTAATTTAAGAGAGTTAGGTAAGGTAACAAAAATCTCTCAAATTGACATTTCATATTATAATTTGTCAAAGTTGAAAAAAATGTGCCAATATAGAGGCGCTGAAAAAAGCCATTGAACAGGAATGGGCCAAAATAGCGTTAGATTATATACATATGTATGTATGTGCAGCTTGCAACTCCTTGTTTGGCAGAGAAATAGTCAAGGCAAGGAAGCCATACCCAGCAAAAGTGAATGGATTCTGAAATTCCGAGCACTTTCAAATATTTTTGTCATTTCAAACAAAAATTACAAAAATATATTTTTTTCGCACAAAAAAACGTTGGTCGTTTAACTATCAACTTGGCTCGCAAGTTGATAGTTAAAGCAGAACTCAACATGCAAAATTTTAGCTAAATCAAATAAGAATTAAGGCTCTCCTAAGGCCATTCCCCTTCTAAATACATCATAGAGTATAAAAATTATACTAAATTTTAACACACTACGCCATTGGCCACGTACAGCCAATGTAGTAGTACATATACCTATAAAATGCTATACCCAACACTACTGCATGCTAAGACAACCGAACGAAAAACACCATCTGTATAACAACATTCCCTTCCATATGTCAGAATAGATAAACCATACCAGACCATGCCTTTCCATCATGATTTGTTTACAGGCCATTTCCGAAAATAGTTGCGGCATGCGATATGTACTAAAATGTGCTGTGGTGGTTTTCTTTTTTTTGTTTTTTTCTTTTACTTGAGATCACTTTCCTGGTGTCGATTGTGAGGTTGGCGTTGATGTTGATGTTGTAAGGAAGCTATATTTGTCATTGTAATTAGATGACAGCAACAACCCATTAAGGTGTGTATGTGGGTGCGTATGCACACATACATATACAAATCCAAAATTCAAAACCAAAACTGACAATTTATCATACGTCATCGTCATCGTCATCGTAATGATCAACCAAAGTAAACCAATGGTTGTTCTTCATCATCATTACATTGCCTAAGCACCGTCACCAACGCCCTTAGCTCAATTCCCCAAAAGTCACTTTACCTCCTCCTCCTCATCCTTTACATTGACAACACCGATTAGGTGGCAAGAAATGTTTATATGTAATGGCCATATGACAAATGTTATGGCCTCCAAACTCACTTGTTTAAAAATGTCTTCGAAATATCTTTCTAGCTATCAACCCCAAAAATTCCCTTTTTTGGAGGATTTAAATTCCAAACACCTATGTATGTATGACTTCAACAAAGGCAACAACAACAACACCAATGCTAGAGAACCACTTTATATATATGAACAACCGGAAGTTGTGGTGCGTGTTTGTGATATTTTTTAGGGTTTCAATAGGATTTTTTTTGGGAATTTGTTTTTGTTTTATCGTTTTCTTCACATCCAAATTTGATTCATATGAAATTATCACAACTCTCCATAAGAAGAAGAGCACATTTTGTTTGATAACCATAAACAGAGCGTTTTTTATAGATCCCCTAACTTACGTGACATCGCCTGGTGTCTTAACCTGGACACTATTATTATTTTGTTTTTGTTTTGCAACATGTCCCCTGTGTAGTCTCCTCCTTTTATTGTCACTTCCTTTCGACAGCTACAAAAGTCAATCATCTACTGCAAAGAATCCACTTCCGGGATTATTAATTCTTTCTAACAAATGTTGTCGTTTCTGTTGTCAAGGAGTCTCCGCCGGATGGACGATTATAAATTGTGCCTTCCTTCCTTCAATGAGGATGAGTTTTAAGTGGCAAGTAATTTAGTACAAAATCATGAAAATCAATGACATGCATATCTGGCCCATAAATTATGTTCGAAATATTTGAAAAGTTTTTCTTTCAAATAGAGGAGGACTTGTTAGAGCCGCCACATTACTAGTCATTATCATCTTGGCGACATAAGACAGTGGTTTCAAAAAATAAAAAAAAAAAAACAAGAAAAAAGGCGTAGAGTATGGCAGGGCCGAACTTTGAATACCCACCACCACGAATATATATGTAAACCACCTTCCAAGTACTAGTCATTGTTCAATTTTGTACAAAATATTAATCTTTTTGGTACCCATATCCAACTATAGACCGATCTGAACCATATGCGACACGGATGTCGAAAAGCCTAACATAAGTCACTGTGTCAAAATTCGGCGAACTCGGACAATAAATTCACCTTTTATGGGCCCAAAACCTTAAATCGAGAGATCGGTCTATATGGCAGCTATATCCAAATCTGAACCGATATTTTGGAAAGATGTCGAGAGACCTAATACAAATCACTGTCCCAAATTTCGGTGACATCGGACAATAAATGCGCCTTTTATGGGCCCAAAACCTTAAATCGAGAGATTGGTTTATATGGCAGCTATATCCAAATCTGAACTGATATGGGCCAAATTGCAGAAAATTTTTGAAGACTCTAACGCAATTCACTGTCACATCGGACAATAAATGCGCCTTCTATGGGCCCAAAACCTTAAATCGAGAGATTTGTCTATATGGCAGCTATATCCAAATCTGAACCGATCTGTGACATATTTCGGAAAGATGTCGAGAGGCCTAATACAACTCACTGTCCCAAATTTCGGTGACATCGGACAATGAATGCGCCTTTTATGGGCCCAAAACCTTAAATCGAGAGATCGGTCTATATGGCAGCTATATCCAAATTTGAACCGATCTGTGACATATTTCGGAAAGATGTCGAGAGGCTTAATACAACTCACTGCCCCAAATTTCGGTGACATCGAACAATAAATGCGCCTTTTATGGGCCCAAAATCCTAAATTGAGAGATCGGTCTATATGGCAGATATATCCAAATCTGAACCGATCTGGGCCAAATTGAAGAAGGATGTCGGGTGGCCAAACACAACTCACTATCCCAAATTTCAGCCAAATCGGATATTAAATGTGGCTTTTATGGGCCTTAGACCCTAAATCGGCGGATCGGTCTCTATGGGGACTATATCAAGATATAGTCCGATCATCTTCGAAGTTAACCTGCTTATGGACAAAGAAAGAATCTGTGCAAAGTTTCAGCTCAATATCTCTATTTGTAAAGACTGTAGCGTGATTTCAGTAGCGGACAGACGGACGGACATGGCGCTGATCAAGAATATATATACTTTATAGGGTCGGAAGTGGATATTTCGATGTGTTGCAAACGGAATGACAAAATGAATATACCCCCATACTTCGGAGGTGGGTATAAAAACTATACCCCATTACTTAACTTTCACGACCTCCAATTTTGTTGTTTGGGTGTGAATGCTTTGACGTGCTCTTCATAACATGAGAGCAGAAGAGAGAGAGAGAGGGAGAGAGTAAAAATGTATTAGTTAATCTTGCCTCTTCAAGGCTTACTTTATAGCTTTCAGGAGTCTACCATTGAGTTGTCAACATGTAAAGAGGCAGTGGGTAAAAATGCTCTCGTGTTTACGAAGTAAAATGACAATAAAAGTGAAGTTAGGAAATGTAATGAACTTTACAACTTTACTTTGGGTAATGCATTGGTCACAATTTTAATGGCATACTTAACGTAACAAATTGCTCTCGAAACAGTCTGCCCTTCTACAAGCTCCAAAGCGGTAATAATACTGATTGATAACAATACAAAACTCGTAACCATGTCCGGAAAAATTTTTAATTGCTAAACTATGAACCACTGTCTGCCATAATGTTGCCTACCAAATCCCAAATCATCAGAGTTGTGGGCGTCTGCATGCTGCCAATTATGTTGCATGCTAAAGCTGTTGCTCTCGATGATTGTCATCATTTGAGTTGTTTTCAACAACATCCAGACATCGATCGATTCATGGGTCTGGGCACAAATTTCAACGCAACGAATCAAAGATCGCACATTTTAGCTGATGTTGAGTGTTGTCATGTTCCGATATTTTATGGCCTAAAACAAGTCAGGCAAGGAGCAAGCAACAACTGAAAAAACTTGGAAATGAGAAAAATATATACTGAAGTGGCATTAGTTCCATCATTTGTTTTGTTGGTGGTGTTGTCGAGTTTGCCAAATTTATGATACAACCCTAAAGGCAACCATCCGGACAGAGAGAAGAACGTTTGGATGAATGAAAAGTTGGGCGGATGGTCGCCGGCTAACATGTGTTTTCGGTTGTTACAACTGTCCCTTGCTGTTCTCCTTAATCCACCACCTCCATATTTCTTGCTGACGTTTTCTTTGCATACTGCTGCTGTTGTAGCAGCGGCTATGGCTGTTTGTATGAACTGGATTTGGGCAATTTCACTTTGGCATTATTTTAATGATTGATGTCTTCCATTGCCTTTGCTGCTGATAATTAATGGAAATGCTGGTCTAAATATAACCCCATTTGGTATCATTTGTGTGCGTTCTTTTTCGCTTAAAGTTCTTTGGATTTTCCACATTGTTTTGTTCCCAATCTGTCAGAGAGACCCCATCCGATCTGCGTGGGAAAACGTGGCATGCCATGAATTTTCCATTTCTTCAGATGCTTTCCGCTTTTCCCTTGCAAAGTGCCATAGAAATGAGTGCCCTTGTGTCTTTAGGTCTTTGATTGTTGATCTGGACCCAAGAGGTATGCATTGTTGGACGTATCTTTACGAAATGAGATTGCGCCCTGTCGTCCATGACGCCTGAATAAACAAACAACATTGGCAATAGGTTTCGCTTAAAATGCGCCGCCACATGACTCTACAAAATACTTTGAAAATCTACGCAGATTGACCTCATAGGCATTTAATTTCAAAATAGGATTAGGATGTGTCAACTAAGATAATCACTGCCAATCAATCGCTGTCTTTGATGTGGGCCATTTATTTGGCCGGAAGAAGATGAAAGAGGAATTATTGCTGCTTTATTTTTAAGTTTTGTAATGGGGATCGTAGGAGAATTAGAAAATTATACTAAAATGTTTAAAAATTTAGTAGATTAAGGATCATTATTTGCACCTAAATTGATTAAATAGGAAAGGTGTATGGTTTGTGAGTCCTCCAATTAACGATTATAAACTGCTAACTTCTTTAGTAAGGATGAGATTTCAGTGGCAAGTAATTTTTACAAAAACATGCAATTTCTTCCTATTAGAAATATTTGATTTCTTTTTTCCTATAGGAAGAACTTGAAAGCAACCACATTACAGGTCATCATCATTTTGGCCACATAATACAGTGGTTTCGAAAAAACATTAAATAATATAACTTAACATTGCAAAGCAAAGAGAAGCAACTTCTAACGGTACTGTGTTCTGTTGTTGCTCATTACATCAAACCAAGATATATTCATTTCCAGGTAGTGGCAGTTGTCCAACAACAAAATATTGAGTACACTATCTGACAAAATCAGTGATTAGTGCAACGCTGATTTTGAATATGCTACTAGTTCGCGCCATTTTTCGTTGTATGTGTGTGGTATGGTTCTATGGTTGGGTTGCCCAAAAAGTAATTGCGGATTTTTTAAAAGAAAGTAAATGCATTTTTAATAAAACTTAGAATGAACTTTAATCAAATATACTTTTTTACACTTTTTTTCTAAAGCAAGCTAAAAGTAACAGCTGGTAACTGACAGAAGAAAGAATGCAATTACAGAGTCACAAGCTGTGAAAAAATTTGTCAACACAGACTGTATGAAAAATCCGCAATTACTTTTTCGGCACCCCAATATAATACACACACAACCAAAACTGGTTCGCGAGAAAAAATTGTACTCAGCTGTTTACGGAACACTACCTAGCAGGTATGTCATGCATCCAATCCCTTTCGTTGTTAGTATTGGACATGCTCTTCATTTCATGAGAGTGTGAGAGATATAATAACCTAATTGGCGAAAGAAAGTCTACCGCTTATTTACATGTCAGGTGAGATTCCGAGGGCTCTTTGCAAATACTGAAAAGAGACGTTGGGAGTTAGATTCATAGCTACCACGGAATTTCATGGCGGTCCGAATTATATACACTTTACAAATCTTAACCTAATATTTAAAGATGTTACAAATGGAAAGGTGATGTTGGTATTTTACCAACCTATGGTGGAGAATACAAAAATTTGAATAATACTAGTAAAAGTCAGCCGTACCAAATTTTAGGAACACTACCTAAATTATTTCATATTTATTTTGAAAAATAAAATCGGCTAATGATCGAGGGACCGTTTTGTGCTTGTGATATGAGAAAGATGGGAGACCACCTACAGAGGTTGGAAAATATAATCGGGATGGCAGTAACAAGGAATAACATAACACAAAAAGAGTAAAGATTCAATCACACTACATTTAATTGTCAAAAACATGGCAAATTAAGCACAGTTGAAAGTTGAACACGTCGCCCAGTGGTCCAAACGACAAAAAATTGGAAATAAGTCCACAACTTATTATCTGTAAAGGAGGACATAGGCTTTTAGGAAAAAGGCGTTGTTGGTCTTACCTTTACTACAGGGTGAAGTATAGGGTGCCATCCTTCTAGGTGCAATAACTTTCGATCTTTTCAATCGATTTGCATGATTTAGGACTTTTGAGAAAGAGCTTACCGAGAAATTATATAATAATTGACCAAGCTATATATATTTTGTTTGTTTTTCTTTCGAGACGAGCTGAATGACCGGAGATTTTCTTTTGCGATTGGAAAAGGAAAGCCAGATATGGCAACACATACCAACCTCTATGGGACGCATTTCGTCTATGGTTAGAAGACTTTTCAGCCATATTAGGTATGATGGCTTCAAGGGCCGTACATTGGTATGTTGCATTTGCAGTGTATTTTATTGCGAAAACGCCTTTATGATGCAAATACCCCATTTACCACGCTCGACAACCCTGTCTATTAGCTATACCTTCCCCAATGCATGTATTCGTGCAATGACATATTTTTTTGTCTGCAAAAATTATATATGTAACTTCCATGGTAGCACATGATTATGTGCATCTGTTGGAAGTTGTAATGACGGCTTCGAATGGTGGACAACGGCAACTGCTTTCGCTGTTGCTCCGTGTGCCCAGCTTCGAATCCCGGCCGGGATCTGCCGATTTTTCAAGTTTTTTGCCAGTTAGAGCGAAGATCATTAAATTTAACAATTTTCTTTTGCTTCTCTTTCGAGAGGAGCTCATTATATATTTTGATTTCGAAGTCCTAGTGCATAACAAACGAAAAATTGTGCATTATTTGGCCAACTTGCCACACATCTTTGGTGATAAAGTACACATTTATCAAAACTAGGCTTTTTTTTTGTTGAAATAAGTAAGATTTCTTTCAATGAAACCAAAAAATATCCAATACTTTCAATGACACCCAGCAATACAAAGCTTACATAGCAAAAAATCGATAAAAAAATTTTCAATAAAAACTTTATCGAAAATAAAATCGTTATAAATTAAAAAAATAAAGATTTTTTTTTCAATTACAGTCGTGATTGAAACTTTTGCAATTTTCAATTAAAAAATTAATTGATCTTTTAATTGAATCTGAAAGAAAAGATCTGTACATCTCAATTCGCTCACACTCACGTCTTTCCATTTCCTTATCCTTTCTGCGGAATAGACGTTTCTCCTCTCTCCTTTTCTTCCGTTGCTACTGATTGCAGAGTTGCTCTATATGCTGTATTCTTGGCTTCAGTAGCATCTCGAATTTTCCATGGAGTGGGCAATAGTTTGCCACTGCACCATTATATCATCGAAACAAGGAGTGCTTGTATCAAGCAGTTGGGTCAGTCGTGTAGAATATACCCCTACAATATAACTGGAAGGAAATTTCAAAGACCATACTTCCCACATTTTGGTAAATTTATAGCAATCCCATGGCAGCCGATACCATTATAATACTACAGTAACAAAGAAGGAAGATGCCTTCTAGTTCCTACATTTGAACCATCCAGGTCGCTTTAAAAAGCCCAACAACTTGCGAATGTTCACATCCCCTAAATCAAACAGGTTCTAAAAGAAATGAGAACCTTAAATTTGAACTCCTTCTGATTGATAGTGCGGGACACACACACAGAAGGTGTTCTAAATTCTCTTCTTCTTCGATGTCCTTACAACTTCTGTGAGGTAGTGGCAGCTAAAATACTAAAAAAATCAATTTTCAAGTAGTGCTACTTTGACTGTTAAAAACCAAGTACTATGCCACATTTTATTGCTAAAATTTGTAAGGAACTTTTATTCTGAGTCACTTTCTCTACAAAACTCAGTCACTTACTCTACAACTTTTTCAAGTTGAATTTTCCAAATTGTTTTGTTGTGGTCAACACTAATCATGAAAAAAAGACCATGCTTTTTACCTAGTATATTTTGTTTAAATTCCATACCTTTCCAACAACTTGTACTAAAATCGGTGTAAAAATCTCTCATTGTGAAATTTACTCTTATATGGAGGCTTCATCAAAATATTGTTCGATTCGACCATGAAAATAGAAAATATCGCGTGCCAAATTTTAGAAAAGTTTGAACAAAAATGTGGCTTTCGGAGCAAAAATACTAAAAATCAAGGGTTCGTTGTTTCGGATTCCACTTATTGACATGAGAGAAGTGTCCCCAGTTCCTTAATGGAATGTTCATGCCAAATTTAGTGGTATACCTAAAGTTTGGTCGTATTAGGCATGGTTCTAGATAGGTGTAGTATAATTCCAAGTTCGAAATTTCAACTAAATCGGATCGAAAATATGCATTTAATAGGCTTAAGGTCTCGAGATCGGTCTATATGGTAGCTATATACCGTTTCGACTTTTTTTATTAGTCTTCTTGAAATTTGGTTTTCCGACCCTGTATATGAACCATCCTTATTGTGAAGAGTGCCTTGGTGACGGTATGCTTGCAACATTCTCTCCGTACCTAATTTTAATATGCTTTTCTTTGCATTTCGAGAGTGTTTATTTCTTTTCTTATTGTCACTCTTTAAGAAGAGTATCATAAACAATTTTTTATGCTGCTACTGGTCTTTGTGTTTGTTTCTATGTATGCTGGCAGGCTGACTGGCTGGCGGGATGGCTGGCAGGCTGACTGCCTGGCTCCAAGTATGCAAACTGGAATACATACAACAGCAACAATCTTTCATCAATGGCTCATTAGTAGTCTTAATCGCAAGCAACATTTGCAGAAAACCACGATTCGAATCTTAAGAATAGATGGGCTCAAAGGCAACAAAAGAACACCATAAATGAAAATAACGACAAGAAGAATCATTTGTTTAACACATGTCCGTCCGTCCTCTGACCCTAAGGCTAACACTGACAGTAGTCCAGCAGGCAGCATTGGAAAGTCAAAACCATGAATATTCATCATTTCCAAGGACGGACCGATTAGAAAAAAAGATATGGCTGCAACAATATGACAAGGCATTTCTAAACAGTAGCTTAAGATTTTATGGCGTTCCTTAGCAGGCCATAAAAATTGTGTACGACCCCAATGAGGGGACTCACAAACATGCACTCAAAATTCCATAAAATAAAAATGGTCACAAAAAAATCCATATATTTTTTTTTCCAAAAACTTTTTGGAACATAATTTTTCGACACATTTCGTGTTTCTTTGGGATAATCAACAAATCACTGCGCATGCCTGCCAACCAGCCATCAGTAGAAGCACCCAAAGAACTCTTGAAATAAAATTAAAAAAAAAAATGGAGAATTGTTTGTGAAAATCAAGACCAAAAACGTGTACGTGATGGCCAACATTTCAGAGAATTATGCCGCCTGTTATGGTCGTGGGTCGGTTTGCTTCGTTCATATTCAGGTTGACAAATAACAAACCCAGAACATCGATGAATAGGAAATATGGAATGGAATACCAAAGCGAAACTGCCCATATAGCCAATGATTGATGGCACTTGCCATTTACTGTTGGTTGCCTAAAGGTTGTTTCATTTTGCGCTGCATTGATTTTCAGAGACATCATTGTGTTTGGCTTCTAAGCAGCCTTTAATAAAAACAACAAGAATATCTCTCTCTCTCTCTCTATCTATCTGCCTCCCTTTCTTTCTCTCTTGTTTAGCCATTGCTTATGCATGGAATTTCAAGTGATACGGCTCTTAGGAAAACGTGATCTTTTCTTGTAAGGATCACCAAAGACCCTGTGGAAAGGGAGACCAAAGGCTGTGTGTTTGTGCCTCACAATTATGCTTGTGGAATACAAAATTAGAGATTTAATATCCATACAACACCAACTAAAAATCGTTGCTATATAACTATAAGAACTTACCTTGATCTAATCTACGTTCCATGCGTCGCCATTGTCGCATATGATGAACAAGTATACAGGCGGCCACAATGAAAAACAGTAGACAGGCCAGTACGGCCAAAAACAATGCGGCCGTTTGCCAATCCAATGGATCGGCCTCATCCTGCAACTGCTGCAATTGTTCTGCAGTAAGCTGATGGTGGTCTAACCCATAATCCGAACCATCAAACTTTCGCCTCTGTGGAGAAAAAAAGAAAGAAAAACAAAATAATTGAAGGATTAATATGACATTAAAAGACATTAAAGAGTCTTAACAGAAGAAACATTTTAATTAAATATTTGTAGAAAGTCGAGAGATCGGTTTATATGAGAGCTATATCAGGTTATAGACCGATTTCAGCCAAATCGGAGAAAAATTACGGCTGCAGGGGCTCAAGATGTCAAATCAGATGATCAGGTTATATGGGAGCTTTGTCAGGTTAGTAATCGATTTCAAACGTTTTCAAATCGGACAAAAATTACGGACTGCAGGGGCTTAAGATGTCAAATCGGGAGATCGGGTTAAATGAGCGCTATGTCAGGTTGTAGACCTATTCTAACTGTACTTGGCACGGTTATTGGACGTTGTAACAGAAACTACTTGCAAAATTTCAGCCCAATCGGATAATAATTGCGGCTTCTTGGTGCTAAATATGATTTCGACAGGCGGACGAACGACAGGTCGACTCAAAATGTCCAGCCGATCAAGATATATACGATCTGAGCCAAATTGAAGAACACAACTCACTGTCCCAAATTTCGGCGAAATCGGACAACAAATGCGCTTTTTATGGGCCCACGACCTTAAATCGGCAGATCGGTCTATATGGCAGCTATATTCAAATTTGGACCGATCTGAGCCAAATTGCAGTAAGATGTCGAGTTGCCTAACACAACTCAATGTCCCAAATTTCAGCAAAATCGGATAATAAATGTGGCTTTTATGGGCCTAAGACGCTAAATCGGCAGATCGATCTATATGGCAGCTATATCCAAATCTGAACCGATCTGAGCCAAATTGCAGAAAGTTGTTAAAGAGCCTAACGCAACTTACTGTCCCAAGTTTCGGCGAAATCGGACAATAAATGCGCCTTTTATGGGTCTAAAACTTTAAATCGACAGATCGGTCTATACGGCAGCTATATCCAAATCTGGACCGATCTGAGCCAAATCTCAGAAAGATGTCGAGTGGCCCAACACAACTCATTATCCCAAATATTGGCGACATCGGACAATAAATGCGCCTTTTATGGGTCAAAGACCTTAAAACGAGAGATCGGTCTAAATGTCAGCTATACCTAAATGTGGACCGATCTGTGCCATGTCGCAGAGGTATATCGAAGGGCTTAACGTCTTTTATGTGCCCAAAGCCTTAAATTGAGAGATCGGTCTATATGGCAGCTATATCCAAATCTGGACCGATCTGGGCCAAGGTGAAGAAAGATGTCGAGGGGCCTAACACAACTCACTGTCTCAAATTTTGGTGAATTCGGATAATAAATGCGGCTTTTATGGGCCTCAGACCCTAAATCGGCGGATCGGTCTATATGGGGGCTATATCAAGAAATAGCCGTCTTCGAACTTAAGCTGCTTATGGACAAAAAAAGAATCTGCGCAAAGTTTCAACTCAATGTCTCCATTTTTAAGGACTGTAGCGTGATTTCAACAGACAGATCGCTGATCAAGAATATGTATACTTTATAGGATCGGAAATGGATATTTCGATGTGTTGCAAACGGAATGACAAAATTAATATACCCCCATCCTACGGTGGTGGGTATAAAAATAGCATTTTTACTTTGAAGATTTGCTTCTTTGGCTCGTTTTAATTACAAAAATCCTACGATAAAGGAAAATTCTTTTCCCCAAACATGTTGCGTTCTCTTTTACTCACCTCCTTCCAGTTGGGCTCAGTTTTCGCCAGAACCACCCAATCGATTTTCAAATCATATATTGAACCACAAACAGTGTCTCGATGCATCTGACACGGACGCAACGGTATCATATCACCTTGGCACACAGTGCAAGGAATGCATTTATCCTTGTAGGGATCCCACCAGCTCTGTGGATCACACAAGGAAGCCGAACATAAGGAACATGTCGTTGATAATAATAGAAAGGTAACGCAGGCCGTTGTAGAGGGTCTCAGCTGACACCACCAGGAGGACCACCACCTTTGCCAGCAGTCAGACGAGGGCGATGTCGCCGTCGTCACCGTTTTGGGGGCAGATTTGTTGTTCTGGTTGCAAGACCGAGTAGTAGCATTATCCTTATGGCTCCTATTACTAGATCTAGATGTGAAATGTGTCGATTGGCCACCATCACCACCACCACCAACTCCTCTACTTCTGGCCAGGCTTCCACTGAACAAGGCATTAGCATGTGTCGTTGATTTGATAGTTGTTGTACTTTCCTCAGCTTGACTGCTATGTATAAATGATGTGGCTATGGTGGAGGTGATATTACTGTAAGGATAGTGGTGATGATGGGGAATTGATGTTGCCGGATTTTTATCAGGTTTTGATGTATGCGCGGGTGTGTTCTGGTTCATCGTGGGTTATGGTTGGTGGTGGAGTTAGATGTCGTAGTTAAGGTTCGTTTCGGCATTAACTGGAATGAAAAAAAGACCGAAATGAGATCATTAAAAAAGAATGCCTTCATGAAAGAAATCATCATAAATAGCTAAATGGGGAATAATTTCCCACATTTACGGTAACCCAGTATGTAAGTATGTGTCGGCTCCCATAGGCTCCCTGGGAATAATAATTTAAATTGTAACTGCATCTTCTGCATGGAATTGCTGTGCGTTGCATACACCAAAGTAAAACACTTGCAAGTACCGCCATGCAAATGAATATACGCACTTCCATGAGTGCACTGCCTGACTTACTCTGTACACTGCGTCCAAGTCCAAGTCTAAGCCATAGTGACGACATTCACCCATATTTGAGAGGCTCAACTGTAAATTTATGTGCATTTTATGTAAAACACCATTAGCCACCAGCATTCGGAACCGAAATGGCATTTTAAAGTAACGGGCAAATGTTTTTTTTCTCCAGTTTTTCCATTTTCTCATACCACCAGGCATTTTCCCACTAACCATGGCAGTTGTTTGTGTCCATGGAGGTTACATTTCTAAACAAACTTCTTGGAATTTTTGTAACAAGGTTTCTGGGCGGCAAAAGTGATTGTGTGTAGGAATGTGAACATTCGTTAGAAATAAAAAAAAAAATTGCAAGCATTTCAGGGAATTGGGTGTGGGAATTTTTCTTACGATTGCAAGGGAAAATTAATAAAAAAAACAAACGCTGCTCTTTATTGAATAATGGCTGTAGTGATTTGTTGTCATCTACATAAAGCTATGAATCACCCTGTTAAATTTTTTAGATCAAAAGCTAAGTATGCACCTCCGACGAAGTTTTCGGTTGCAGCTATAACATAATTACCAGGTAGTGTACCGTAAACAGCTGAGTACAATTTTTTCTCGCGAAGTGCGAACTTCAACGAGTTTTGGTTGTGTGAATGTATTATAGTTATGAATCATAACATACACAAACAACGAAAAATGGAGCGAACTAATAACATACACAAAATCAGAATTGCACTAATCAATGATTTTGACAGATAGTGCACGCAATATTTTGTTGTTGGGCAACTGCCACTACCTGTAAATGGATATACCTTGGTTGCAGCCAAGACATTTATGTGGCCATTGAAAAATATTTGTGTACATAGAAATAAATAGAAATCGGTTTCAATCACATTATTAATTGATCCATAAACTTTTTGTAATTGAAACTGCTTCAATCACGAAACGATAAGATCAATCAGTTTTTTAGAAAGTTAATTGGAAAATTTTTCAATTAAAAAATTGCATATTCTTTTAAAATAATGTTGGAAAACTTTTTAAGATTTCAATTAACTTTATTAATGGTCCAATTAAAAAAATGATTCAATAATCTTCTAATTGGATCAACTAAAAATTTAATTGAAAATATGCAAATGTTACATTAAATTGTGCGCAACCTCGATTTCGATGAAACATATGTAAACCTCCTGGAACACAGGTTTAAGGTTTATGTTTGAGCCCTGATCACTCCCTAGAAACAAAAGACCTGCGGGGGGTTTTCCCAAAAATTAAACGAAAAATATTGTTTCCCGAATTTTAAAAGAAAGAGTAGCGAGGCAGTAACTTCTGAATTACATGCATTACGGAAGTAAACCCAACAGAAAAATATTTATCTAGAGTATTTTTAAATTAGATCGATGCTAAAGAAGTCGCTATGCCCTTAATATGCATATTTGATCATTAATAAGATAAGTATTAAAAAGGTAGTCGAAAAACTGTTTTGTGGGAGAGTTTTATCTTCTATATACAGAAAGTATTCATCGAAATTTTGAGCTGCTGGAGTTTTTCAAAAACGTATAGACAAAACTGTGCCGTTCGTTTGGTCTTAAAAAAATGTCCGCTTCCATTAAAAAGTGATTGAAAAAATTTACTGCCTAGACCACTAAAATTTTTTCTTTTTGTCGCTTGATTTGTTCGCTAATTTAATGAAAACAGCTGTTTTCCCTCAATATAAAATCAGCTGTTTTCAATGAATTTGTGAACGAACCAAGTGACAAAAAGAAAAACAACTAGTGTTCTACGCCGTTATTGTTTAATTAAAAAAGATCAACTTTTCAATCACATTTTATACGTAAAATTTTTTAAGATTCAATTAATAAATTAATGAATCAATTAATTTTTTAATTGAAAATAACAAAAAATTCAATCACAACCGTAATTGAAAAAAAGTTCTGATTCAATTAGAAAAATGATTAAATGAATTAATTTTTCAATTAAATATTTTCTAAATTTCAATAACGATCGTTATTGAAAAATAAATCTGTATTTAATTAAAAAGTTATTGATTCAATTAATTTTTAAATGAATTGAAAATACAAATGTTTAAAATTAAATTTTTAATTGAAAATTTGTTCGTGATATTTTTTTCTGTGTAGCCTACAAGACAAACATCAATTTATAATTTTGCCCAAATTTAAATCATTTTTGACTGATAAAGTACATGTGTGCTGTAATTAATCGTTTATATTTCCAAATAACTTTAATTCATGTTCCATGGAACTATTTATTAAAACAAACATTTTCATTCGTAGTTGCAAGAAAAAAATCACCATTGCCTATTATGTCACCCTCTTACACAAAGAAGCTTTCATTTGAGCTGCGTACCTGCTCGGGATCACAAAGTCGACTTTCGACTAATCGATTAGTCGACTTTTTGTGTAAAAAAGTCGAAGACGGCTTTCAATGAATAAAAAGTCGAATAATCGATTTTGAAGTTGAATACGAAAAGAAAGCTGCATAGAGATACAAGTTTTGCTTTGCTTATGTTGCTGCTAAGTAAGAATTGTTTTCAATTTTTCTTTGGGTACTTTTTTCCCACGTGCTACGATTAATATCTTTTTGGGCTATTCTTGTTGCCATAAATATTTTTTTTAATTGAATATTCGGTATTTTCAGTATTTTTGCTCTGAACCCCACATGTTTGTTCCAATTTGTCTAAAATGTAGCCTGCAAATGTTCTCGGCATTGTAGAAGTATATCAAACCATGGACGAATCGAACAATATTTTATAGTAGCACCCATGTAAGGGTACATTTCACAAATAGAGATTCTTGCACCGAATTTAGCAAAATCTAGATGGAATTTCAAATTGATAGACTCCGATTTGGTAAAGAAGGTCTGTTTGAAAAATGGTCTCTGATAATGCTGGATACATAAGATCGGATAGAAAAGAGATAATTTTGTGATTATTTTTGGGTTTTATAAAGGAAGTGATAGAAAATAAAAGTTCGTTAATCATATGTGCAATAAAATTTGATGTTCAACTTGGGTTTTAACAGAGTAACACTAGTTGAAAGTCGGCTAGGTTTTATGGACCTTTTCAAGCTACATACAATTACAAAAAAGGGGAATGTGGAAACTTTTGCGCCAATATGTCGAAAAGTCGAAAATCCACTTTTGCTTTTTTGATAAAAGGCCAAAAGTCGACTTTTCGTCCTAACTTGGAATCCCTAGTACCTGCTAGTGAAATTTTCGGTAACGCTACCGGTAACGAAAAGAAGAACTTAACAGCCAGGTGAACCAATGTTTGGCTTTGTTCTAAATCAGCTTAAATTAATAGCCTTTCGCTTGAATGAGAATGCCTTGGTAGGAATGACTGTTATTTTCTCTTTCTGGAACCTAGTGTGTTCAACCTAACAAATAATTATCCACTAATTGTTGAAGCTGTTTTATCTCCATCTCATATGAGCAAGAGACTTTAACATGTTTTATTTTCACCGCCAAAATTAAGACCAAAAAAAACTGTGGCGTCATAGTACCGCCAAACATAGACTTTGCTTGTGGCAAAACGTGTCGTAGTGACATAAGCCAGACTTGAATAGGAGAAGTTTCATTATTGTCATCACAAATCGGATGTTTGAAGTCAAACATTCGATGTTATTACTTCCTCTTTAGTGGGAACACACCTAAAAAACCTCAAACACAAACATTAACACACAAGAAGTTCATGTAATTTCATATTTTAATTACACAAAAATGAACGAGCAGCATAATCGGGAAAAACAAAAAAAAAAACTAAAACACACAAACAACCAACAACCAATCCAAGATGGGCCGAGCAAAGAGGAAGGAATATAAACCACAACAAAAATTATTTTGTATACATCATACGCCGTTGTATGAGTTGAGAGTAATACGAGTTACGAACGTAAGGCCACTAACGAGGCATACGCATAAGACAACAACATCACTAAAAACATATTATTATGAAACAGAGACTTGGTCACAGCTATAGCTTTGGAAAATACACAAAAACTACAACAACATAAACACTAGAGACAAGACAACAGGAAGGAATATTTAATTAAAATCTACTGTCACCGACGACGACACCAACACCATCACTACAACTCACCAGCGTTGTCCACTAACTAAGCAAATAGAACGACCGTAACTAACTACTAAACCATAGCAACAAGTTGACATACACTTACTCGAAAAAAAAATACTACATACCAGCGCAGAAACAATAACAAAATCCAAAAGAGCAATAATTGCGAGAGTATAAGCTAACCGTGTAGTATGTCAACATAGATGCCACACCACCCACCTCTAGCCGTCGCATACCATATCATACAAGCAGCAGTGAAATTTCACGAAGGTGGTTGGACAGGCATACGATTGGTCGTTACCGATGCCTTCGGCTGACCTATGCAATTTTAAATGCATTTCTTTGGAATGCTTTGTTTTTGTGATTTTGACACAAAATCGATTTTTTTTTTTAGAAATTAACTTTGTCCTTCAACCTCGTCTTCATCTCTTAAATTACATAATGTCAAAGTATGGTCTTCTTAAAAAAAAAAAAAACAGAGATAACGCTAATTTGTTAGCATATAATGGTACTAAATCAGCTTTATCTCTGTTTTTTCTAAGGAATATGTGGTGTAGCGGTATCTCGCCCAAAACGGCAAATGCCATATCGCCTAAATTCTTCTAATGTTAGTTGGGCAATATGACCGCCTTTATAGAATGGTCGTGGACGTGTATATCCCTCCAAAATCCTTAAGTATTCCAGATATGTTTGGTATGGATAATCTCTGCAGACGAAGATATTTTCGGAGTAGCGTCATTTCGCCCAAAACGGCAAATGTCATAAACGATGCCAATGTTAGTTGTTTTTGCACACTTTTGGGCGATAAGACCGCCTTTTGGGCACAATGAGATTTTTTGAAAATGATTTTGGACCTTTAATGAAAATAGATATGACATGTTATATGCAACCAAACAAACGAAAAACCCTTCCGTCATCACAGCTAAATATGATCCAGATCGGACAATATTTAAATATAGCTGCCATATAGACCGATCTGCCGATTGAGGGTCTTAAGCCCATAAAAGCCGCAATTATTATCCGATTTAGCTTAAATTTGAATCAGCGAGTCATCCGACTCAAATATGGTCCAAATCGGACAATATTTAGAAACAGCTGCCATATAGACCGATCTGATGATATCCGATTTACCTAAAGTTAGAATCAGTGAGTTTTTTTAAGCCTCCCGACAACCGACTCAAATATGGTTCAGATCGGAGTATATTTAGATACAGCTGTCATTATAAGCCGATCTGCCGGTTTAGGGTCTGAAACCCATAAATGCCTGTTGAAATCACGCTATAGTCTTTAAAAGTAGAGATATTGAGCTGAAACTTTGCACAGATTCTTTTTTGTCCATAATCAGGTTAAGTTCGAATATGGGCTATATCGGACCATATCTTGATATAGCCCTCATATAGACCGATCCGCCGATTTACGATCTTAGACCCATAAAAGCCACATTTATTATCCGATTTTGCCGAAATTTGGGACAGTGAGTTGTGTTTGGCCACCCGACATCCGATCGGACCGATCTCTCGATTTAAGATCTTGGGCCCATAAAAGGCACAGTTATTGTTTGATGTCGCCGAAATTTGGGACAATGAGTTGTGTTAGGCCCTTCGACCTCCTTCTTCAATTTGGGCAAGATCGGGTCACAATATTCAAATTTTGAATTTGTTGGTATATTTTTGGGCTTTCTGACATTTAAACAAATCGTTTTTGGACTTTATGTCATCGTTTGGTCTGTATACCATTTGTTGTTTTGGACGAAATAACGTTTTTTAACACTTGTAAAGCAGGGCAATCCGTTTTTAGTTGTGAAAAACATCAACCAAATACCCACCTTAAACCCCGTCTACTCGACTTTTAACATTGACATCAGCTTCCCTCTCAAGTTCTCTTTATAGATAATTCTCTATACTTATAGATCCCTTATTAATCAAACAAACTCCCATCAATTGGCAATTACGCTAGAAAATAAGGAAACGTGTCTAAGTAAAACAGCATCAATGATTAGCGAAATAATAAAATAAAATTAAAAATAAACAATAGTTGAAGCAAAACCATATACGAGTACATTCGCCATCCCTGAAGAAAATGTAATGCGCTCATTAGGCTTGGGTCGATTACTGCAGAGCGCGTTTGATGACAAGACAATCAAGTTCTTACGAGTCTGTATGTATGTCGCTTCCAAGTCATTATGACAGCATGAGGAGAAGTTTATTGAACTGCGTTTGTATTTGATTGTTTGCCATTTTTTCTTAAACGAATTGCGTCTTTTATCGCCTACAGTTCACTTGACTTCTGACTGTTTCTTTCCTTTTCAGCGATCCGTTCACAGCACGATGCGTATTATGTGGACGCAGCACTCGATAATGACATTTGATCGCTCATTCGATCAAACTATCGTTCATAATTTAGTGCATGCGTAAATGTTCTCTACAAATTCTTCTTCACGTACTTATTAGAGTAGGTTTAAGACCAGTGTTGCCATTCGGATATTTTAACCTAAATTCAAAACAAAATAACTAATTAAATAAAACGAGTAAAAACGTGCTAAAACCCCCCGAGAGCCTTAAATCCGGATTTAATGAGCAGTATAAACGGTTTAAGTTCGGCTGGACAGAATCTTGGGAACCCATCACCAAATACTACCAAAAATTTATAAAAATTAGCTAAGTTGAAAGGCACATTATAATTTACGTACAAAATTTCTGCCGATTTAGCAAAAATTTAAGCTTCTAGGGGCCGTAGAATACTAATCAGGAGATCGGTTTATATGGGACCTATATCATGTAATACACCCATTTCGACCATACTTAGCACGTTTGTTGGAAGTCGTAACAGAACACCACGTGCGAAATTTCGGCCCAATTGGATATCAATTACGGCTTCCAGTGGGTCAAGTTGTCAAATCGGAAGATTTGGATGATATGTTAGGTTATACACCGATTTGGATCGTACTTGGCACGCTTGTTGGAAGTCTCAACAGAACACCACGTACAAAACTTCTGCCCAATCGGAAAAAAAAGATCCAGTAGAAATTTTGCATCTTCTCATTTACTCTTTCTCTTACTAAAAAAACGGACGACTTTCCGTAAACGCTTGTGCAAAGCTTTGAGTACGCGAACACTCCAATTGCTGCTTTGCCATATCTTCTAAATTACCTTAAAAGTGTACGAGAAAACCAAATTTATTAACAGGAGGTTTATCGTCACGATATATTAATGTTCCGACAAGCAGACACGAACTTTATTTTTTCTACGAGAAACCCGGCCTTAGTTATTTTTTTTTGTTTTCGAAAAGTAAATGTTTGGTAGCATTTTGTTTAAAAAAAATCCTCTTTTCTAAATTTCTCAACTGTAACCCTTTAACTTGAGTGGCCCACAAAAATATTTCACAACCCTGGAAGATAGGAACATCGTGTGATACAAATGTATTTTGAATAAAAATTTGAAACCCTTTTTCCCTAAAACGAGATCTTATTTCATTGAAGATATATGTAGGCGCATATATATAACATAAAAATACAATACATATGAGAATACAAGCCGATAAGAGCGTGCCCTATTCGTTAAGCTTTGATTTTGATCGTCGCGTTTCAAAAACGCAACTCTGTACACAAACTCCAAAAAGCAACGCGGAAAAGTTAAAAAATGGTCACCTTTAACTCTAAAAAGCGAGCGCCATTCAATGTTACCACACGTGAGGTAGTGTTTTTGGTCGTCAAAGTTAAAAATTGTTTAACTTTTGCGAGTTGATTATTTGACTTTTGTTTGCAGAGTGGCATTTTTCAACGCAACACTCCTTCATCAACGCGCTTATTCTGTTTAGGCCTTTACAAATACAGAAATTGCTAACACATATGTTACGCACATATCGTGTCATAGCAGCTTTAGCATGTAAACAATAGCTGTGTTTTATTTTAGTACTACAATATATAGTGCAGTGCAATGAAATTTGTATGAATGATATTTATCCAGGACAATGAAGTTTTTGATAATTTACCAGTGCAGGCTTATGTAGAACATCTGTTGTTGGGATTGCCACGATATGTTTTTCACAAATAAGTGATGGCCACTTGCGAAAATACCAGTATTGTGAATAGTAAAATAAAATTAAAACCAACTTTTTATACAATTTCTTGCACAAATCCCAATACATTTTATTTGGCTGCTATTTTAACACATATTTTGCCAATTTTAGTTATAAAATTTACAAATACTCTCACTTTTCTCCTTGTATTGTTCTGACAAGTTGACAAATGGCGTTACCACTTAATGGCAAACAAACAGACTTGCAGTGGAATTTTTTTTTTTTGGTTTATTTTTGCTCTTCACGGCTTGTCTATCCAGTACTAAAATAAAACACAGCAAATGTTATCTTCCGTTATAGACGTCGCCCTGTGGCAACACTGAATATTAACACAAATTAGTGGCGTTTCTTTTATTATTTCAAGTTTTTGTTTGTTTTTTTTTTTCTTGTCGTAGCGAGAGTTTTCCATCATTCAAAAACTCAATCGCATCGCTGGGCTTTGCATCCACTTTCCATATCAATACTTTTCCGAGGAATGTCCAGCAAAGTAATGAGCACTAAGCAGCAATGCACATATTCTGTGTTCCTCTTCACTTGATTTAAAGTAGAAGCAACTAACACACATACCCAAGTTTGTATTTATGTAAGTATGGGATACTGGTGCTTGTTGCTTGCTGCGGCTTTGGGAGGCTTATAATTAATTCCAATCGGAAATAGTTTTTAATGGCGGATTTGTATTGCATACATGCGTACGCAGTTGAATACACTCAGTCGTAGCCAGACTGTCCATGCAAAGCCCGCGTTTTAAAATGTACCTTTCCAATGACAGTTATTACAAGCCGACATACATTCACCCTCGCACACAACAATAACTTAAATGAACGAAAACACAAACATACATCTACTTATGCGTATTTACATAAATTCAAATTACGACAAAAACATATTTATCGTAACTAAATGGGCGACCGGCTGATATGCCACCAGCCAGCAACTGCTTTAATGTCCGGTTAGAAAAAAACTACATCAAGTGCGTTGGGCTGTATTGGATTCTAAAAACATTAAACATCTCACATTCATAGGGAGTTTAAGAGATCATTGATCTCTCGCTCTCTCTCTCTCTTTCTTTCTTTCTTTCTCTCCCCTAGGTAAAGGTCAAACAGAGCCAAATCGTTTATAAGTCTCATTACGTATTCGCATAATTGTGATTTATGACCTTTGGCAGAGATTGTAAGTAAGTAAGAAAACATGTGGGTAATGACTTCAATCTGGCCTCATCACCCCTTTATTGCATTTCCAAAAACGGAAGCATCTTTGAATAATTTCAATAATTTGTCTGAAAGACTTTGTTTGTCCTCATTGTTTATGCCATCTGTGCATCTTTTGAGAATTTGTTTGTTGTCTACACATTTCAATGTCAATACTTTTCCATAATCGAAATAAATAAAGTGCATTCAATTGGAGGCTCCTTATGAGAAAGTGGATTGTGCATAGGCAAAACAACCAAGAAAAAAAATACTTTTATGGCTCAAAAAAAAAAACTAGCAACAGCAAAAACAACATACGTATCTGTGCTTTCCACATTTAGGCATCTCATTGTTATTGTTTTTCTTTTTTAGTTTTGCCTGCCCAAGAAGAAGAATACATTCTCGCAATAAGAAGAAGACACATGTGGGCATGTAATGCATACATTCATGTCATACTTGCATCCCTGCACTTTAGTATCAATCTACTGCTCCCTTCCTCTCTCTTCGTCACAGTGATGCATTTCATGTCATTTAATGCGATGCTGCGCCTTCAAGGCTTGCCTTTCTTTTTTGTGCACGTCAGACAGATGTTTCTCATTCAAACTTTGTTGCGGTGAACACGGCGAGTATTGACACAATGTCTGTCCATCCTCCCTCATCATCAGGGGAGAGCAGAGAGAGCCGACACGCATTTTGCAGCATATGCTGCGACCTGCCACTGTAACCATTTTATTTTCAATTTGGCAGTGACAGCAATTGAAATCTTTCGGTGTTTGCAATTTTTTGCATATATTTCGCTAATTGAATGTGCAAAAAGGCAAAGCCACTAAAATATTGGGGTAGACAAAATGTGAGCAACACATACATACATAGCCACATGTGATTAAGTGAGTGGTATGGTTTACCAAAATGACACTGTTTAGTTTCATATTTAGCTTTTGTTTCAATTTTTTTTTTTGGAAATTTTTTCAAATACACTATGTTGATATCTTAGTTTCATAGATATTAGGAAATATTGCAAACAAACAGAAAGAATGAAATTTCTAAGCCAATTTGTTACAATATTTCCCTCTCTCTCGTATGTGTCTCTCAAAATAACGTCATTGTTTTTAACAACTAAACCAAGGCGTATTTAAAAGGTGGCCGCATCGGCAAATTGCTACAACAAAGCATCTTTTTGGGAACTTGATATGTCAACATTTGTTAACAGGGCAAAGAAAATTTGATTCGCCGTGAATGAAAAAAATGTTTGGCAGATTTGCTTCGACCAATCTGAGCAAAAAGAAAGAAATTTATTAATTTTCGAGTGTCAAGCAAGAAAAAACAAATTTAAAAATTTTCAAAATTCCTATTAGCTCTAGAGGCTTTACCCACAGAACCACCAAGATGGCATGTTTATATAGCGGCAAAATAGATACTAAGTAAAAGCCTTTAACCCTCCACGGCAGAACAGAGTAGTTCTGGCTCAATTCCAATTCGGCTGGGATTGATTCCAACTTCATAGACGTGTGTTTCGATAATAACCAAGGACCACACATCACAGGTGCCAAGTGCATAACTCTCTAGTGGACATGAGGAATCCTCCTGAATTGAGTTCATACGATGTTGATGGGCAGGATAATTAGAATTGCACTAGCCAAAAGTTCAGATAGGATTATTGTGACTAGAGCTCAATCAATACTAGGCCGGGTTTTCAACCCTTTTGAAGGTTCTTGGATATTTGTGGGATTTTCAGGTCATTTGAAAAAGAAGGATATAAAGTTTGTTGGCTACGAGTATAACGTTTTCATCTTAATGTGTGACCATTCAGAGTGCATATAGTATGCTGCCAAGATTGACCAATGGGTTTGACGTAAACCCTAGTTTTACTCCTTCAAAAGTTTGCGTGCTTTCGACAGACAGACGGGCGGACATGGCTAGTTCGATATAAAGTCATGACGATCAAGAATATATATACTTTATGGGATCTTAGACGCATATTTCGAGGTGTTACAAACAGAATGACGAAATTAGTATGGTGGAGGGTATAAAAACAGCAACAGCAGCAAACAAAAAAAATATATGTGCGAATTCAAAATAGAATTGACATATCAAGTTCCATCAGCTGTGCTGATGCGGCCACCTCCTTAAATACGGCTTGAACTAAACCTACTAGAGATGCGTTTTTGTAACGGTAAAGTTGAAAAGATGGATTTGTTAAACTTTATCTTGACATAATATATTTAAATTTATTCGCCTACAAATCTTAAAAAACAAATGACTAGAGGGGACCTACAGGCATATATTAAATATATTTTGCAAGGAGTTTTTTCCAGACGCTAAGAAGCCCAAATTCCAATTTACATGCAGCCAATTTGGTAGAAAAATTGGCAAAACCTTCAGAAATCAGGCAGTATTGTTATATGGACACTATTTCAAAACCGATGGGCCGATACCAAAATAACTTCTTTATGCCTATAGGCAGGATTCACTAATAGAAGGTTAGGTCAATTGCTCATACATAAAGTGGATAGGCACCATGAATATCATTAAAGATGTCAAATCTGTCGATTGAAAATGTCATCAACTAGGAGAACACGTAAACAAAGAATGAATGTAAAAAGAGAATAAGTTGACATCCTCAATGCCCAGTACTGCCAAAAATTAAAAAAAAATTATGTCGGCTGATCGCTTGACTTAACCTTATTCAGTGAATCCTGGCCTATAGGCGGGTTTCATTTAAAATGGCAGTTATCGTTTCTTCCATCTGCTTTCTTCCCATAGCCAATTACCAAAGAGACTGTAACATTTCAATTTACTCAATCAAGTAGTCAAATCGATTACTTGATATCGATTGTTAGAAAAAAGAGCAGACAATCCCTGTTTCGCGCCGCACCGAATTACAATTATGTTGTTGCTGTCAGTGTTTCGAAATATCAGTTACCCTAAATTGTGGTCATTACATCAAGTTTGCCATGAGCGGCACTAGATGTCAACAAAATAGCACACATATTGTATTCAATAAAATTTTTGTTTTTACTTCGACGGGTGTATGCGTGTACGTTGTTTTGCAAATAACATACCATGAAAATGTTATCATGTCACGACAATCAAGGCAAAGATGAAAAAAACCAAAAGAAATTGATATTAAAATCGGAATTTTGAAGCGTGTTTGCTGAGCCCACCCATAAATGACAAAGTGATATTTCCCCTTCATATGAGAAGAATTTTAAATAGCCGCGTGTTTCATGTCGGCTACCTCGTAAATAATAAAATCGCAAAGACACATGAAAAAGTTTGGAATTTCTTAAAAAACAATGTCTATACCCTCCACCATAGGAGGGTAGGAGCGAAGTTATTGTTGATCAATTCGACTATTTTATTTGAAGTATTCTATCTAAAAAGTTTCATTCAAAATTAAAATCAAAACACCATTTAAGAGGATTTTTTTCACAAAACTTTTATTATAAACACACAAATCTGTGCAAAAGAATAACAATCTTCAAATAAATTTTAAACATGTTTTTTATCAACTTTCTATTTTTAGGTCTTCATCAGGCTGCTGCTTTCCCACATCGTGTAAATGCTTGAGTTAAATGAAATGAATTTCTAGTTGTGCCATCTGGATTGATTGAAAGAAACTAAAACGGTTTGCCAAAGATTTAGTGGGTGAAAAAATTAACACTGAACCAAGCTATTTTTGGGGAACTGTTTAGAGGCCTGCTCTACTCACCTCCACGTATTTTTCACAAACATTTAAGTAAATTTGTACTATTTACAAAACACCACGGCGAGACTTGTTGCGGCAACCAAGAAAACTAGAAAATACTCTTTAAAAAAAGTGATTTAAGCAACAAACAAATGATTGCGAAGGCATGGAAGAGCATAGCGTATGAGAAGTGAATCCAAATCACCTGTTGGCTATTCCCAAGATGATTGCACAAATGACTGAATTTTTTAATTAAATCTGAATGCCTATTTTATTATTGTTGTATTGCAGGCAGTTACAAAATCTAATATCAGCTGAAATGCAAAAAGCGTTAAAACTATTTATTATTTATTTGAAGCTGATTCGTTGAAATAAGCTCTTTATATTAAACACATTTATGGGACATTAAAGGCAAACTAACAGAAAAACTTCAAAGCCTGCGAGTATTAGATACCTTTGAACTAATTTTCAAAATGCATGCATGTGATAACGATCCATTCTAAACAATTTCTCGCAATATTTGTTAAGCACTCTTGTCCTTGAGGTAATGGATGGATGATACATTCATAAAGGGAATCATCAATTAAGTTGCTAAACCCAGTGACAGACAGAATGGTGGCACAATTGAATTATAATACTTTGCTGCAATATATCAAAATGAAATGCCTTTTGTGCTGGACATACCTTTAAAAGCTGACATGTTATAGGTAGGTATTGGAATGGTTGGTTCAAATGACTAGTTGAAATAATAGAACGAAATATTATCTCATTATAATGTGTTTAGATTTTTGTGATTTTCATAGGAGCAAAGCTAAGCGCTTGAAATTTTGCAGATTTTTGGTTGGGATTCTAAATGGATCGAATCGGTCCGTGTTTTGATATAGCTACCATATAAACGATCTTCAGTCTCCTTGGTCTCAATTACCATCTAACTTGACTGAAATTTTGCACGAAATATTTTTTAACGACTTCCAACAACGGTGGAATGTATGGTTTAAGAGGGTCCATTACCTGATAAAACTTCCCTATAACCCAATCTCCCGATCTGACTCATTGAGCGGGTGCAATTACTATCCAATTTGGCTGAAATTTTGAACGCAGAGTTTTGCTTTGCTTATACTTATTGTACCAATACCCAAGAAGGGTGAGAGGAACAACCTTGCGAATTACCGGCCAATTGCGATGTGCTCCGCTCTCTCCAAGATTATGGAGAGCATGGTTAATCACCATCTTGTGAGGTATTTAGTGTCTAATGACCTTCTTAGCGACCAACAGTATGGGTTCCGGAGAAATAGCTCTACGGGTGACCTCTTGGCACTTCTGTCGGAACGCTCAATCCACCAGTTTGATTAGAGTAAGGTTGTGGCTCTGGAAATCTCCAAGGCATTTGATAGTGTCTGGCACGGCGCACTACTATCAAAGCTTGTCACATTTGGTGTCGATAATGGTTTCGTTCGATTTATTTCGAGCTTTCTCCGAGATCGCACTATACGAGTCGTTATAAATGGGTGCTCATCCAATGAGCATATTGACCGCTGATGTACCCCAGGGCTCTGTCCTTTCCCCTTCTCGTTTTCTTATTTTCATGAACGCTCTGTTGAGTCAGACATCCAATCCGAATCTACTCATTTGCGGTTAACAGTAATCTCTGACATTCGTACTCATTCGACCATAGGCCGAGTCTTCGAGAGATTGAGGACAAAGGGGGGTTATGGACGATGCACTCTGCCAGGATTTGCTGGCCATTTCTGAGTGGGATCGAATGAATCGAGTAGATTTCAATGCACGGAAGACTCAGTACTATTTGGACATTTGTTGGATGTATTTCCTCTTCAAGAGTTGGTAGGCTCGTAAAAATTGACTCTAAAATGACTGGAGAGCACTATGTAAATATTTTGGAAGAAAATCTTTATAGCAGTGCGGGGGAAATAGTCTTGAGAGAGTTCATCTTTCAACAAGACAACGACCCCAAGCATACGAGTAAGGTGGCTAAAAAATATTTTGAAGAAAATAACGTTGAAAAATAAGAATGGTCTGTTTAAAGTCCTGATCTAAACCCGAAAGAGCATCTTTGGGCTTTCATAGATGACAAAATTCCGATGGAATCCAGATCAAATCTTCAAAAATTTTGGGAAAAAATGCAAGGTAAATGGAGGGCAATTCCAACAAATAATTTGAAGAACCTTGCTTTAAGTATGCCGAAAAGATTGAGGGAAGATATAAATAATAAAGGAGGAGCAACTTCGTACTAAATTTTAAAGTTATTTAATTTTTTATAATATTTATTAGAGAAGTGTTACTTTATTTTGTCACTTGAAATTCCTGCCATATAGTTTGTATTATAAATAGAAAATATAAAGTAAGAATTCAATGTTAAGTTCATTATTAGAGAAAATATTAACCGAATTAAAAGCAAAACTATAATTTATAAACATTTGAAAACAACAAATATATGTTTCAATAAAAAAATTAAAAATATTTAAAACCGCACTTTATTTTGTCCGACAGTGTATGTTTAAGTAAAGTAAAATAGGTATTTTGTTGAAGTTTTTCACAACTAGAAACAGAATACCCTGCTTATCATTAAATGTTTTTAATTTAAAAATTCGTTTCTTTTTGTGCTCTTGCGTCAATCAATCGTCAAATCAATCATCATTAGAATCATGAATGTCACCATCATGAATTTCAGAAAAGCAACAAAAGTTCTCTCTCTCTCTCTCTCCGAAATGTAAAAAATAAAAAAACCAACTTCGAGTGAGCAATTCGACGATTACCGTGTATGTATGTTGATATGCATATATATGGGGGTGTATGGGCATGGCTGACAGACAACATCACCCCAAAAACAAGTGCGATTACTTTTATTGATGCTGGTTCGTGTTTTTTTATTGGTGCGTTTTTTTTTAATACTGTTTGTTGCAACCTCGTCGCTGGCAACCAAATGAAATCAAAAACAATAACAAATCTAGCTAAGCAGCATTGATCGATCCATCGTTCGCAATCAGCAGCATTGTGTAGAACGAAAAAGAACATCATTATCATCGTCATTCAGCATGGCCGGTTGACGGTCGAACAAGCTGACATAAACGAGAATGAACGACAGCCAGCTAAAAAAAGGAACATTTTCGTAATTATTGCACGGGGTGCGTTGGAGTGTTTGTGCTGTAAAATAGAAACATTTTTATGTTTTTCTGACATCCATCCATCTAAAATTTTTATAGTTTTAAGTATGTATGTATGTGTACATATATAGTGTATACATAGAACTAGATAGTGTTCGACAAAACATTTCATTCACCTGTGTTGTTTGAGATCTTCAGAATATTCATAAGACACCTCTAATTGTTTTAGAGCATAGTACGTAGAGATTATATGCTTGTCTCCACAAAGGAACATTTATGGCTCAATGCAACAGGCTGTTATTCAGTGTTGAAATGAAACATAAAAACAGCAGAAGTACGGATACTTTTGAGGTCAAATGTATTGGTATGGACATACAGTGACTCCCAAAAGTATTATTATACCCTCCACCATAAGATGGGGGGTATACTAATTTCGTCATTCTGATTGTAACTACCCGAAATATTCGTCTGAGACCCCATAAAGTATATATATTCTTGATCGTCGTGAAATTTTATGTCGATCTAGCCATGTCCGTCCGTCTGTCCGTCCGTCCGTCTGTCTGTCGAAAGCACGTTAACTTCCGAAGGAGTAAAGCTAGCCGCTTGAAATTTCGCACAAATACTTCTTATAAGTGTAGGTCAGTTGGTATTGTAAATGGGCCATATCGGTCCATGTTTTGATATAGCTGCCATATAAACCGATCTTGGGTCTTGACTTCTTGAGCCTCTAGAGTGCGCATTTCTTATCCGATTGGGATGAAATTTTGCACGACGTGTTTGTTTGTTACGATATCCAACAACTGTGCCAAGTATGGTTCAAATCGGTTTATAACCTTATATAGCTGTCATATAAACTGATCTTGGGTCTTGACTTCTTGAGCCTCTAGAGGGGGCAATTCCTATCCGATTTGAATGAATTTTGACACGTAGTATGTGCCAAATATGGTTCAAATTGGTTCATAACCTGATATAGCTGTCATATAAACAGATCTGGGGACTTGACTTCTTGAGCTTCTTGAGGGCGTAGTTCCTATCCGATTTGGCTGAAATTTACCAAGACGTTTTTTATTGTTACTTTCAACAACTATGTCAAATAAAGTACAAGTCGGTTCATAACCTGATATAGGTGCCATATAAACCGATCTGGGATCTTGACTTCTTGAGCCTCTAGAGGTCGCAATTATTATCCGATTTGCCTGAAATTTTGTACGACGGATTCTTTCATGACCATAAACATACGTGTTTATTATGGTCTGAATCGGTCCATAGCCCGATGCAGCTCCCATATAAATCGATCTCTCTATTTTACTTTTTGAGCTCACAAAGAGCGCAATTCTTATTCGAATTGGCTGACATTTTACACAGGTCTCCAACATATAATTTAATTGTGGTCCAAACTGGACCATATCTTGATATCGCTCTAATAGCAGAGCAAATCTTTTCTTATATCCTGTTTTGCCTAAGAAGAGATGCCGGGAAAAGAACTCGACAAATGCGATCCATGGTGGAGGGTATATAAGATTCGGCCCGGCCGAACTTAGCACGCTTTTACTTGTTTTTGTCAATACAATTAAATTAGATTTTTTGTAACTCTATAAACTTTCTTGTGAAAATATTTTTATTCAGATGCATTCAGTCAGGTATACCGGTATAGAAAATAATTTGGGAATGCTGGGGGAATTACTGAAAATAATTTATGTAAGTGCAACAGTTAAGCATGGTGGTGGTGGTTCAATACTGGTTTGGGGTTGTTGGAGTTGAAAATGTAGTAATTATAGATGGAACAATGAGCGCCAAAATGGGTGTAAACATTTTAATGCAAAATCTTCTCACAAGCGCTATTAAAATTAGTTTCAAAGATAAAGTATTCAGGTTCCAGGTAGATAACGACCTTACCAACACAGCAAAATCTGGCTTCTTTAAGACACAAATTAACTCCGAGCACCACCTCAAAGTCCAGCCACCAACCCGATAAAAAAATTTTGATCACATTTGGAATCCCGGATCTAACAACTCCAAATTTCATCTAGATCAACCCTTAAACAAATTGAGAAATGGAACAAAAACACTCCAGAAATATGTCGAAAATTGGTAGAATCGATGTCAATGCGATTAGAGGCCATCTGTACCAATAAGGAATACCGTACAATGTACTAAATGTGATCAATAGCATAGCATATTGATATTTCTTATGACATTGGCCTACGGCCGTTGGTCTACTGTTCAAATGCTATAAATCTGTGATAGATTTTCATAGTTTAGAAGTTGAACTCGTGTAACAATTGTTCTCTGTATTGAACACAGATTTTAATAATGTGATCAATATATAGTCCTAACGTTGTGATAAATTCACCGACGAATACTTTTGTGAGGAAGATTTTTTAGTTTTTTTTTCTATTAATCCTTAAGGTCCAAACAGAATGAGCCCGTTGAGCTTTATTTTTAAGTGATGCAAAACTGCAACCTTGCTCACAAATCCCACAAAAGTAAAGTTTAAAAAATTCAACTTGACGCTTGAAAATGAGCGTCATTCAGTGTTGCCACATGTAGATAGTGTTTTTAGTCGTCAAAATTAAAAGTTCTTTAACTTTTGCGTTCTGCTTTTGTGAGATTTGTGTGTAGAGTTACATTTTTGCCACGCAACACTCAAAACCCAAGCTCAACGCGCTCATTCTGCTTTGGTTTTTTGGAAAAAAAGTTATTATTTTTGTTGTAATATTTTTGGCATAGTTCGTTTGTTTACATAGGTCATTACGCATCTCGATAAAAATACTTTTACATGTTCATGTTCAAGAAAACAAAAAACGAATACCTATGGGGGTCACTGTATATACATATGTAAAAATTTATACGTTTGTAGAATGTGGAAACCAAAAAATATCGTATTTCCCTTGTGATTAAAATTGTTCCCCTCACTTAAGTAAAAATTATTGTTTAAACTAAGATTTCAATATTTGGTGTTTCTTAAGGTTAGTTTAGGTAGTAGTGGCAGTCTTTTACACAGGCTCACTTAGACAATTCGAAGCCCAATGTGATACCACAGTTAACAACAGACCAAAGCGGTTGTTGCGAATCGACCACCAGACCTCACAGTTAAATCGAGCTCGCTTTCGTTCCCTTAAACGAAATATTATGTAAGATCCACTCTACAGTGGAAATATTATGGGAGATCCACGTGTTACAATAATTTCAGCAGTAAAAATGGTTTGCTCTTTTCGAGCATGTCATTTATTACATGATAACAGCCGTATTCACAAAAGGTTACGAAGGCTTTATAAACAACTGATAGGCATTTGCATCAAAAACCATACTCACAAACCATTAATAGCCTATTAAAGATTTAATAAAGTATATATGTAGTTTTAATGACGCCACTTCCCAAATCTTAAGCGCAGTATGCACCTCTGGTGAAATTTTGCAGGTACGCAGCTCAAATGAAATTTTCTTCGCATTACGGGTAAACTAATCGCTATTGGCGTTTTTTTTCTTTCAACTGCGAATGAAAATTTATGTTCCATTTCTTCCATGAGACATGAATTAAATTTATTTGGTAATAAAAATGATTAGCTATAGCATGTGTGTACTTTTTCAGCCAAAAATTATTAAAATTCAGCCAAAATTATAAATCGATGTTTGTCGCCATCTACACAACTATCTACACTTCTACACAACTATTTTTCAGTGGCGACAAAAATGCCTTGGCTGCAACCGAAAAGTACGCTAAAGGTGCATACTCAGCTTTAATATGCAAATTTATCCATGAACATTAAATACATTAAGGAACTTTCCGATTCAAGTTTAAGCTCAATGATAAGGGAACTCATTTTTATTCCCGAGTCCGAACCGCGAGCCACAGTGCGACACTTATTTGAGGATAAGGCATAGTTCCTCACAAATATCACCAGCATTAGAACGGAATAACAACCGCTCAAAATGTTGCTGAAGTTCACGACAGGATTCGAACCCTTTTCCCTGCGATTTGTAAGACTAATTATAACCTTTGGAAGAGAAAAATAAATAATCTTCTTATATCAAATAGAATTCCTTTTATTAAATCTGAAGCTTTGGTAAGTTGTTAACATCAGTCAGGTGAAGAAATTTGTAAAAAATTATGTCAATCATACAAAATTGTAAGATTGTAACGAACTTGTCCCTCTTTTTCTTATCTCTTTACCTCACATAAGAGAAGATTGTTTTGCCCTTTGTGTAGATGGTTGAAAAATATCTTTTTTTTTTCATTTTGGGGATATGTTTTCTTTTTCTGTTTAGCATACTAACACCCTCATCTCAAACGCAAAAGAGATGGAGATCCATAACACAACCAAAACAACAGCAATGCCAACATAATTCATACACAAATTACTTTTATTTCAGCATCAATCATAAATTTCATATGGATTCATGTGTATTCGTATATGTTTGTGTTTACACATGCATACATCTATATAAACATTTGCCGATGGTATAAATCCCTTGTTCGGTACACTTTTTTCAATTCTTGTTGCTTTATTTAATACTCTGTCTTCCGCTCATGTGCATGAGTCTGGCTTTTCAGAGCAAGCAGACAATTTTAGGCCGAAGTATCTCTGAGTTGTTTTTTTATTCCCTGCCTCACATTTACAGGTCGTTTGTAATCACCTACACATGTTTATACATAACATACGTCCCCATGTGCGTATGTACGGGATGATTATGAAGGAGATCAGATCACTCCATGTCACATGTATGGGGATGATTTTGTTGGGTTTTGTAGATGCATATGTATGGGTATGTTAAGCCCGGGTTGTCGTCTTGGTTTCTACGAAGCGACGAAGTTTGTTTGCATATATACATGGCAAATGTACAAAATAAATATTATGTAACTATTCTTAAAATATGTATAAACCCAGAATCGATTTTTGATACTCAGACTTATAAAAAGTTGAGTAAAAGTCAATAATTGATAGGCATTTGTTGTTTCCTTCTTTTGCAATACACCTACTTACAATAAAAATCATCAACAACCTCAAGTAAAAATTTGCAAAAGCGGGCACAACTACACGCATAATCCTTTCGTCATAATCCGGTGAAAAATGCTTAATTTATGCCCCCTTAGCAGCTTTATCGAAATATTGTCCGATTTGAATATTGAGGATATTGAGAGGTCTAATAAGCACAAGTCATTGCTCAATTTTGTAGAACAAAATATTGGTCTTTTTGGTAGCCATATCCAAATATAGACTGATCTCAACCATATACCACACGGATGTCGAAAATACTAACATAAATCACTGTGTCGAATTTCAACGAAATCGAATTATAAATATGTTTGTTATGGGGCCAAGACTTTAAATCAAGAGATTGGTCTATATGGCAGCTTTTTCCAAATCTGAACCGTTCTGGGCGAAATTGAAGAGGGCTGTCGAAGGGTCTAACACAACTCCCCGTCCCAAATTTCAGCGAAATCGTACAATAAATGTTGCTTTTATGGGCCTAAGACCCTAAATCGGCGGATCGGTTTATATGGGGGCTATATCAAGATATAGTCCGATATAGCTCATCTTCGAACTTAACCTGTTTATGGATAAAAAAAAAAGTATATGCGCAAGGTTTCAGCTCATTATCTCTATCTTTAAAGACTGTAGTGTTATTTCAACAGATAGACGGACGGACATGGCTAGATCGTCTTAGATTTTTACGCTGATCAAGAATATATATACTTTATAGGGTCTGAAATGGATATTTCGATGTGTTGCAAACGGAATGATGAAATGAATATACCCTCAACTTTCGGTGGTGGGTAGAAGAAAAATTTGCTAATTTCATTCATTGCAAATTTGCAAATTTGTCCATGAACATTCCTTTTAGGAACAGGGCAATATACTCCCATATCAATGAGTGCAGTCCGATTCAAGTTTAAGGTCAATAATAAGGGCCTCCTTTTTATAGCCGAGTCCGAACGGCTTGACGTAGTGCGGCAACACTTTTAAGGAGAAGTTTTTACATGGCATAGTACCTCACACAGGTCAAAATTTTCAATTTACATACGATTCATCATTTCTGCTATCACATCTGTATGTTCTCATTTATTTATGCGTAAAAATTGTTAAATTTGTGAGAAAGATGGTTAAATCACAGCATTCACTGAATAGGGTCAGGACAAGCGATCTGCCGACATACAATTTTTTACATTTTTGGCAGTACTTGGCATTGACAATGTCAACTTGTTCTCTTTTTACATTAAAATTTTTATGACACTTTCAATCGGTAGATTTGACATCCTTTATGATGTTCATGGGGCCTATCCACTTTATTATTTCGCAAGTGACCTAGCCTTCTATAAGTGAATCCTGGTTAAATCATAAATTTGTGAAAACAATGTAATTTGGTGTTGCTTTCATTCGACTGCAGCTGAACAAAAACAGCTGATTTCTTCATGTTTTTGTCAGAAGACATAGAGCACGCTCTAAACCAAAAAATTACTTGTGCTATTTTGAAAAGTGGTTTTCATATGTTAGTTCATTTGTATTACGCGACACGTGCAACTCTACATATGCTAAATTTGACATGTCATAAGACACCTACATACCTTGTAATAGTGCCTTTACGGATATGACAATAAATTTTTTATGGCAACGAAAATTTTATCTCACAAGAAAATTTTAAACACTTCATTGAAATTTTGACTTTAGAGAAGTTTTCATTGAAATTTTGTCTTTAGAGAAAATTTCATTGACATTTTGTCTTTAGAGAAAATTTTATTGAAATTCTGTATAAAGAAAAATTCATTAAAATTTGGTTCTTAAAGAAAATCTATTTGAAATTCTGTCTTAAGGGAAAATTTAATTAAAATTTGGATTGAATTTTAGTGGATTTACATAAGAGGTGGATTTACATGCGGATTTACATAAGAGGTTGTATTGGTTTTGGCCAAACATTTTACTGCACCTCGCCGATCCTTATGTTGAGTGTAGTTGGCTGAAATGTTTATCTGATTGGTTTGAAGGCTAATAATGCTTGCAAAATGCAAGGCTTTGTGGCAACCCTGGACGTATGCGGCATATCGGTGTTTGCCGTTCGCTGCTTATCATAAGTATTTGCGGAACGACCTGCACTTGTAGAGATTTCATAAATCGAAATGGATGTTGATGTGGTTTTTGCTCTCATTTTCTTTTGGACAAATGGACGTTTTAGCTGTGGTTGTTGTCATTTATGCCGATGTCACAGTTGGCAATGTTCTTCTTGTTGTTGTTTATACACTGTTCTTTTGATTGGATTTAATTTAATTTTGTGAAAACTAAAAAAAACAAAGTTTCGGCTTTTTCCACTCTCAAAAAACACACAAACAAAAAGAAAAGAGCAAAACATAAACAGCAACAGAGAATAAGCAAACAATGATAACAGTTTAGAAGTCGTGTGCAGTGAGGGAGTAATATCGCATTTGTATGTTGTTAAGTCAGTTTTGGCAAGCATTACCATCCCCACCACTCTACCATCAGCAGCATTAACAGTATGGGGATTTTATTTGCTGTTGCTGCAGCAAATTACAATACCTATAACATCAAACAGTAATACACGTATGTTCGTAGCAGCATCATCACTGATATTCTGTTGTTGTTTGTATAGTACTCACAGTCAAAACGTCACATTTTTTTAACCAACCACACCATCATCTCAATACCCGAATCATGATGATGAAGATGAGTGGAGAACATCAACTAAGCTACACTTTCATAATTGGCTGTCATGTTGTGTTAACGATCAAAATGAATTGAAGTGGTGGGGGAGGAGGGCAGGCAGGCAGGCATCTAGCTGAGGGCAGTAGCAATGACACCAACAATCACCGCAATGAAATGTTATTGTAACACAGATTTTAGAATTTAAACAAATCAAATGAGATAAATTCGATATTTGCAAAATCAGATGTTTTGTTTTAGAAAAAAAACACTTTTTTTTATAGAAATAACACAGCAAATATTCACTTGATCAACAACACCAGCGTCATCATCATTGTCATTATGATCATCATGTTGAAGGCGAACCAACAAAAAAAATAAATTCTGACAAAAAATCACAATTGCTGTCTCCTCCAATTGGCTGCGGTGGCAAAAACGAGTGACAGACGAGCGAGCGAGCATAGTTGCGACAAACGAAGGCATGAATTAACTTAATTATTTTGTAAGATTCTTGAGGAATTCTTCTGCGCTTTCGTTGTTCGTTTTTTAAGCGACTATATACACTACACATTATAAAGTATTTTTTAGAATTTTTTTCTTCGTTTTTTTTTCTAAAACACTTACGTTGTTTGACAATTAATTTCACGTTTGAGATTTAAATATACATTTTTCCTTTTTGTGTGTTTGAAATAGTTGTTTTTGTTGTTTGCAGTTACTAATATCTTCAATTTATTTCTATGCTGTTCTATGTTGCAGTTGTTGAATTTTTGTTATTTATTAATTCACAAAACACTTTGTTCTTTAATATCTAAATTATTCCATATGTTTTCTAATTTAGTTTAAGTTGTTTTGGTTTTACTTCTTTTTTATATCTAAATTATTTTATTTAGTTTTAATTTATTTAGATTTTGTTTCTCATTGGTCTTGTGTTTGTTTGAAGAACGCGTCGCGCGTTACTTAGGTTCGATGGTGTGCGATATTGTCGAGTTTGAGTTTGTGACTGAAGTGTTTCGAGCAATTTTCAAATGTTTTAGTTGACAATTTCAATTGGGTTTGTCCGTTGGCAGCCTATCAAGACGGAGTACAATCATACACGTTGGCGTCTGGCGTCGATTGAAATCATTTTGAAGTAAGAAAACATATTTATTCAATAATTGCTCTTTACCATAGCTTTAAAGAAAAAATTTCAATGAGTTATCCGTAAAGGATGATTTTTTAAGAGCTATAGGAAAGTTTTTCAAAAAAAATTAAGAAAAATGCATTAGATCTTTATTTGAATCGATAGTATGGCCCATATAATTTAAGGTTTGAAGATTATTTCATGCAAATGTTGACCGTGACTGCGCCTCCGCTTAGTCCAATTTTGACATACTATCTCCGCAACTCCGGCCGGCAGAATAAATGAAACAAAACACGAAACGTGCGTGAGCCGTTTAAACCAGTGTTGCCAGAAAGATAATTGCTAAAAAATCACCCTTTACTTTTAGAATAAGCATGTTGTGGAAATTCTGTCTTTGGAAATTTTATTGAAAGTTTTGTATTTAAATTTTCTTGAAATTTTATTTAAAGAAAATTTCCTTGAAATCATTTTGATGTCAAAAAAAATTATTCAGTAATTGCTCTTAACCTTAGCTTTAAAGGAAAAATCTTAAAGAGTTATTTGTACTTTTAAAATATGCCTGTTGTCGAAGTGCTGTTTTTAGAAAAATTTTCATTGAAAACACAAGTTTTGTCTTTAAATTTTATTGAAATCTTGTTAAAAGAAAACTTTTTGTATTTAGAAAAAATTTTATTGAAATTTCGATTTTTGAAAACATTTCATTGGATTTGTTTGAAATGTTGTCTTTTGTGAAAATTTCATTAAAGTTTCGTTTAAAGAATTTAAAGAAAAAAATTATTTTCAAATTTGTTTTTACTATTTTGTCATGTGTATGTCATGGAAGCTAAGTAGTAGTATAGAGAAAAATACATGCGGTGGAACAGATCAACTGGTTTGGAAGGTGTAAGACTTCTGTTATTGTCGTACTTACATCGTAGACACGTTTTCGCGGTATATTTCGATATAAGTACTGCCTACCAATGTATGGCCCTTGTAGCCTCCACACCTTATATGACCAAATCAGTGTGTGTGTTTCCTTAAGTTTGCTAGTTTGCCACTTAATACGACAATCGCCATATGATTGTGTTTTATCGTTAACAAATAGACGCTGATCTGCAACTGATCGAACACAACATTCCAACTAGAACATGCCAATACAACGTCACACATCGATACAACTATAAAGGGTGATTTATACTATGTGATTAAGTGAATGTACATTTATCTTGGAAGTTATGGTTATCGGTTCAGATTTGAATACAGTTCCTATATGAACCGATCTCCTGATTTGACTTCTTGAGACCATGGAAGCCGCACGCACTGTTCCGACTCCCAACAATGGTGTCAAGTATGTTCCGAATAGATCAATAACCTGCTACAGCTCCCTTATAACCGATCTCCCAGTTTGACTTCTTAAACCCATAGAAGCCACAAATGTTGTTCGATTAAGCTGGCATTTTACATGATCGCGACTGCGATTGGTTTGGTAGAAATTTTTAGCAGAATCCATAGTGGTGAATTCCCAAGAATCGGCCCGGCCGAACTTAGCACGTTCTTAGATGTTACAATTACAAAAGTAATTAATTTTCTCCAATTATTCAAAACCATATTTTGTTTTTTTTTTAATCACCATAGGATGTTTATACTCACCACCATAGCATGTTGTACCCACCATCATAGGATGTTATGCCCACCACCAAAGGATGATGTACCCAGCACTATAGGATCTTAAAGCCACCACCATAAGATGTTATACCCACCACGATCGGATGTAATACCCACCACATAGGATGTTACCCACCACCATAGGATTTTAAATCCACTAGCTTAGGATGTTATATGCACTTCCATAGGATGTTGTACCCACCACCATAGGATGATGTACCCAGTACTATATTAAGTTATATCCACTATAATTGAATGTTATGCCCACCACCATAAGATGTCATACCCATTACCAAAGGATGTTACACTCAGCACCATAGGATATTATACCAACCATCATATGATGATATGCCCACCATCATAGGATGTCATGCCCACCATCATAGGATGTTATTCCCCCCCCCCCCCCCCCCCCATTTTGGCTAAAATTTAAAAAAGTATTTTTTGCAGACTCTCAACAAATATGTGCCAAGTATGACCATAACCAGTCTTTAAAATTATATAACCACCATAAAACCGATCCCCGAGATTGACCTCTTCATACAAGAAGCCTTAATCTCAGACCGATTTTGCTAAAACTTTGTATGTAAAGCACGTTTATACCCACCAACATCTACATCAAATCCCTCGTATATAGTTCCGTAAATAGATATGGCCCCCATATAAACCGATCCCGGGATTTGACTTCTTGAGACCCTTATTTTTGCTTGTTTGGTAGACATTTTGGGTAAATTTGTACCCAAATTCATGGTAGTGGGTTCCCAAGTTACAGCCTGGCCGTAACTTTGCACGTTCTTACTTGTTTCATATATGGCTTTCAACTTGTTTCTATTGCAGCCAATCATATAGTATAAAGGGTTCTTATAATTTATGGCGAACGGTTGCCTCATTCCTTCGACTATTTCTTTTCTTATAGGCAACTATCAACGGGTATGAGTTGCTTTCGAACACACAAGGCAATAAGTGCTGGTAAATATGCTGGTTTTTAGTTTTTATGCGGGAAATTCAAAAGTAATTTCCATGCAATTATCCACATAAGGACAGGTACGCAGCTAGCCTTAAAACACTTTTGTTACCTTGGGATTTTCCTTAATGATTGTCTGTCTCGACGATCAAAATGAATGGAATTTTTTCTTAACTTTTTCCATATTATGAAAATTAATTACCGTAATGACGAAACTAGAAAGTTAAAATCATGTTTCTAAGGATTTGTTAGTTATGGGTTCTCACCGAAAGCTATAGTTTGCTGCCACGAATTGTGTTTAGTATTTCAAATTTCAATTACTTATTTACTTAACTACAAAAGAAATGTATATAAAAATACATATATTTTAAATCTTATTTAACATATTGTTTGCACACTGCTGCCATCTAGAGACAAATAAGAAAATATGACTTCTTATTGTGAATGGATACAAACATTGGTTCATTTCTTAGCTATTGAGAATTGTTTTAATGGCAGTAAATTTTTCCAGAGTTGCTATCTACCACATGTTAACATTTTCGACATTTCGTACGTAAATGAGAATTTTTGAATTAAAAACAATATAAAATAAAAATGATTAGTACTTAAATACTTTTTATTTGCAAAATATGAAAACCAAAACAAAAAACCTTTTAAAGAGTAAGACCGATGTGAAATGTTCTTTGATCATTACATTTCTGGGAAATTCAAATTTCGGCAAATATTTCAAGAAAATTAAAATTTCAATTAAATTAAATAAATTTGGCGACAAGACCAAACGCCGTTCGAACACGGCGTAACAAGGAGGTTTCTTATCATTGAGCTCAGAGTTACCGTTGAAAATTTTGAAAAGATCGCACAAAAAGTCGAATGACAAATGAGCTATGGGATTTTTACTATGTTCATTTAATAATCACTTTCTGCAAATGTATAAAAGTAGCAATTGTGCAAGAAAGAGGCACATTTCAGAAAAAATCGCAAAAAAGTGTAAATTTCAAGAGGTGCGAAATCCCGTCTTTAGACGCATAACGGTAACACTGATCGAGCAGCCGGCACGGAATAGCTGTGAGCACCACACTCAACCAAATTTGTTATTCAAAACAGCAAAAATGTTTGCCAAAACAGCAGTTTTCGTCTGCTTAAAATGGGAAAGCAGACATTACTGCTGTTTCAGCAAACATAAGCCTGCTGTATTAACAAACAATTCTTAATGTTATTTTAAATTACAAAATCTGCTGTTTTAAATACCCAAGTCTGCTTAAATAGCCAATTAAAGTAAAGTAAGTTGTATGCTACTTTTTGTTACTTGTTTAAGGCATTGTTTAGAATTTTTTTTTATAAATTTTGTACGAAGAGAGATGATTTCAATTTGTGTATATTACACAAAGAATCTGTAAAGAATCTACTTGATCCATCCATTGGTATACATTTTGAAATGTGGCCGAGCAAGCTCTCATTTTTGTTCTTGCTCTACTAGTGTCTACTTGACTGGCATGTCCTTTTGTATTTAAATTTAAAGAAAAAAGATTATGGAAAGTATTAGTTCATTGGTGGTTATAAACCTCCACTGAGACACACATTTACATACAATGTGTTTTATTTCTTCTTTTGGCATCCCCTTCTTATTAAGTAGCAGTCATTTTCAGCAAACAGTAGACTTTTCAGCAGTAAGCCTGCTGCTCTGAAATTGCAGTACTACTGCTGTAATAGCAGAACTACTGCAACAATAGCAGCATAATTAACTACTAATATTCATATTCAGACAGTGTTTGCTATTTTTTTTTTCAACCCTTTTTTCTATGAGTATAAGACATGTATATGTCTTAGACATGTTATTTTTAATTTATCATTGGCATTTCATTATTTGTGTCAAAATTGTCAATTTATATAAGACTCATAATTTTTGCTATCACACTAGCATGTTATTTTTGTATGATATAATCAAAAAATGTAACAACAGCTCATATTTTAATGCGTCGAATTTGTTACAGTTGCGGGAAAGCTGGCCAAATCATAAAGTTGTGAAAACAATATAAATTGGCGTGACCTTTATCCAACTGACAGCAAAAACGGCGGATTTCTTTGTTTTTGACAGAATAAATAGAACACCGCTCTAATCGAAAAAATAAAATGTGCTATTTTATCATGTAATAAGACAAGAACATATTATGTTATAGAGCATTTAAGAAAACTTTTTTCGGCATTTTGTTGATTTTCGGTAATTTACCGATTTTTGGCATTTTGCCGATTTTCAGCTTCAACAATTTTTTACTCATAAAATTAGGATTTATTTAAAATTTCAAAAATTCGTCCTTTTTAATTTTTTTACGCGTTACCGTCAATGTTTTAATGTAACTTGCAACAAATGTATCCCAGAAAGTTGTTTAATTCAAGTAAAGACGTTACATACTACTGGGCAAATTTAAAGCTCTATACAATAAGATAATGTAATAAATATACATTTTGAACGCTTTACCATTGAATGTCTACCTAAAACATAATGAACTATGTGTAGAAAAAATAAAAACTTAAACCACCATTAGCTTAATAAAACTGAAAAAAAGCAACAACGACAAAGAGTCTTTAAAAGTAATGCTAATATAATTGTCTCACTGCAAACAAAAAAACAAATGTTGCCTCCATTGCAACAGAACGAAAGAAAGCAGTGTAATTCAACAATTCAAAATCATCATCAATTGCCATGTACCACTTTGGAAGCCATTTTTAACATGTTTCAAACTTTTACCATCATAATCTATATCGCCCATCAGAAAAATCTACTTTTTTTATATGAGTAGATAGTGCGATAGTGAGTGGGTCAGAGAACTGCGCCACCTTGGCCGAGCTAGCCATTTTATAAATGACATGCCTTTGTACAAAGATTCATACAAGAACGCTAAAAACTTTTAAAATCGTTTCTCGTTTAGTTGCGATAATGACCGGTAACTTGATGAAACTTTTCAAGCTAATTTGCCACTTATTTATACCCGATTTAGCTGAATTTGTAACAGCTATTAGAACCTTTGACAAATGTGCAATTACACTCCAAATTGAAAGCAATGAATCGGTATTGATGTACTATGTGGCTGCCATATATCTTGATTGATCTTATTAGATTTCCCTGCTTGATTCTGCAAAAGTTTAGTACATAGAGAGGCATGTATTTACGATAAAGCTGCTATCTAAGCCAATCTCCCCCTGAACTTTTTGATCCCACAAATGGCATATATTTTTCTTTAAAGTGCTGATTTTCACCAAACTAATGGCAACCCTGCTCTAGCTATTCTGCTGCGATTAACTCAATTTGCTCTCTCATTGTCATTCTTTCTCTCTCCCTCTCAAATTCTCTAATGAGCACTATAGAAAATACCGTTAAAAATGAAAAATTAATAAAATCTTGTTTTGTTTTATTAAACATAAAATTGAAATGTTTATTATTTCTTTTATATTAATTTAACGTTTTATAGTTAACAGTAGTAAAAACATAAATTAAAATTATACAAATAAGTAAAAAATGGCGAAAGATGCCAGTTTACAGATAGGAAAAATTGATAATAATTGGTAAAATAGTACAATATTTTTAAAATAGTTAAAGCAAAACCAATAATGTTTGTTTTAAATATACAGTTATTAAGTAATTTGTATTTGTTGTTGTTTTAGTTGGTTTCAATGCAAATCGGAAATACTTGGTTTAGTTGGTTTGAACCAAAAAATAACAGATAATTATATATGGACAAATGTTCTGTTCTGTTTTGATTTTTGCTTTGTAGGCAAATTTTAAAATAAATATCAAATATGTATGTAACTTAAAAGCTAAGCAGTATTATAATTTTTTATTTTCTTTTTCACTAGTTATTAACATAAAATGCAAGACAGATCACTCCCGTACTCATGGGTTGTTTTGCCTTTGTAATTTGTGATCTTTTAAATCAAAATGTTCATCAAATACTTTATGGGAAAAATAAAATACAACAGTAAATGATGTTGTGTTCTATGGTTCCTTTTTAAAGGCTATAAGGGACGACATGAGGATTTGTTAAAATATAAAATGTAATTTCAATAAAATCTTCAATTTGTATAATGTATAATTTTTTCATATATAAGTAAGTTTTAGTAGAATTTTATGTGTATAAGTATATAATAATTATTTTAATATTTTTATAAATCATGGTAGTTATGTAACTGTATCTATGTAAATATCAAAGATCTCAACAAATTTACAAAAAAGCACTTTAGGTTTTTTCAGTTTTTCTTTTTTTGCACTTCGAAGGCAACTTGTGGTGATGTCTGAGTCGCAATTAAGTTTTAATTGCTACTCACATTGTTGTGATGTTTTCCATGGTAAATATCATAAAAAACCAACATTAGTTTCTACATTAGATGGATGGACTTCTTTGAAAGAAAGGCAAAAAGGGAAACACTTTCAACCACTGAAAAAGATATAAGTAGAAAAAAAGAGTTATTGATGTTTTAAACATGCTTATAACAAGCATCGGGGTGTTACATATGACTTAGGAATGGGTGATTAAAAACTAGGTATATTGTTTTATTAGTTTTTAAGAAAAAGTGTTAAGTTCACTTGCAACAACATGGAATATTTAATTTAAAAAGAATGTGTCTTGTGATAACATGCACATTACTTCTGAATTCTTAGTGAAAATTTTATTTTTTTTTTTCGTTTTGTGCTAAATGTAAATTTTATCACATAACAACCCGTCAATGAACAGCAGGGAGATTTCTCCAGTATCTTAGGCTGTATGTAGTTCACGTTTTAGTTCAATGAAAGTTACATCGCGACACCTATCTGTTGCCAGCGAACACACGAAACTGCCTAATAAAAAAAAGAAGCGCCGTATCACATCTTTGGGATATGGCAACACTGCACCACGCTTAGAAGATAGGATTGAAATTACTCTTATATCTTAGGATTGGTATTCTATTCTGCTTTCGGAATAGCCGCTGAAATTTTTAATTGTTTCGCAAGCGAAATTTGAAAGCCATTAAGGTTTTTGTTTCCATACCAAAACACGTTTCTTTATCGGCACTTATTGTTTTCTCTATTTCATTAATTTTTTGCAAATTAATAAAAAAAAACGAACCATTGAAACCGATAAAACATACAAAAATGGTGTCAGGTGAAGCCATTTTCCTCACTATAAACAGAGTACTACTTTCCGCATATTTTTAGCCAACATTTCGCCGACGTTTTTTTATGTGGAGTTTGACAACATTCCGCTTGAAAAGTTGAACAGAATACTCAGCTTTAGGGTTTAATTAGTTTCCATACAAAAACACGTTTCTTTATCTGCACTTATTGTTTTATTTTTCTATATGTTTTTTCTCAAATAAATAAAGAATAACGTATCATTGAAACCAATAAAACATATAAAAATGATGGAGGCAATAGTTTCAAGTGTTGTCGCTATAATAGTTTTTTGCTATTTTCCTCAATATAAGCAGAGTACTACTTTTTCGCCAACGTTTTTTTTTTAATAGAGTTAGATAGCATTCCGCTCGAAAAGCTGAACAGAATACTCAGCTTTAAGGGACAAAACAATGTCCAAAAATCAATTTGCAAAAAGTTAAACAATTTTAACTTTGACGACTAAAAACTCAATTACGTGTGGCAGCACAGAATGACGCTCGCTTTCAAGTGTCAAAGTTGAAAATTTTTTAACTTTTCCTCGACGCTTTTGTTGCATTTGCAATTACCTGAAGCGAAATTAATCCGACGCAGTGACATGTCGCTACTAAAACGTTGTTATGCGTATTCAAGTACAAGGGGAAGCAGTCGTTGGCCAGGAGAGATAACAATATGGTAACAGTTTGGAGCAAATGTTTAAGAATGCGAGAACGATCTCCATTCAAAAAACACTCCAAGCACAACCATCAGAGCTCAAAATTGGGGCTAATTTGAGGTTTGGGGACTTTTCTTTTATAAAAAACAGCACTACAGTAAAAGCCACCGTAGCGCCAAGGTTAGCGAATCCTGGCGAGACCATCAGAAAAAATTTTCAGCGGTGGTTTTCCCCTCCTATTTAGGTATGAGGTACTATGCCTTGTAAAACTTCTCTCCAAAGAGGTGTCGCACTGTGGCACGCCGTTCGGACTCGGCTATAAAAAGGAGGCCCCTTATCATTGAGCTTAAACTTGAATCGGATGACACTGCGTGATGTGTGAGAAATTTGCCCCCATTCCTTAGTGGAATGTTCATGAGCAAAATTTGCATTTGCAAAAGCCTTAAAGTAGACTTCAAAAATATGCGCAGAAAAACTTTGTTCCGAAAGAATATCGCAGCGTGCTTAAGTCGCTATTGCATGGCATGTAGTTGTCTTATGACATATCAGTTTTTGTATTCACGTGCAATTTAAAATGTTTTGCAAAATTGTCAATTTACATACGATTATTTTTGCTATCACACCTGTACGTTATTTTCGTATGACCTTAACCTTAAAATGTGAGCCAATCTAATATTTTTGTGCGTAAAATTTGTTAAAGTTTTGAGAAAGGTGTTTAAATCATTCACATTTGTGGAAACAATTTAAGTTGGGGTTGTTTTCATTCGACTGTCAACGAAAACATCTGATTTCTTTATGTTTTTGGCAGAAGGAATACAGCACGCTCTTAACTAAAAAATTGCATGTGCTATTTCGAAAAGCAATTTTCATATGATAGTTTCATTTATCACACGACATGTATAACTCTCCACATACCGTGTAATAGAGCCTTTGGTTCAGCTAGTAGAATATGTGACATATCATTATTATTACAGACTAACTAATAAGAAAAAAGCTTATATTGCGACAAAATAAAAAAATGTTCGTAATATACTCCTATAAAGAAAATTGTATCAAATAAAAGACAACTAATAAAGAATAAAAGGAGGACACCGTAGCGCAGAGGTTAGCATGTCCGCCTATGACGCTGAATGCCTGGGTTCGAATCCTGGCGAAACCATCAGAAAAAAATTTTCAGCGGTGGCTTTCCCTTCCTAATGCAAGGCAACATTTGTGAGGTACTATGCCATGTAAAACTTCTCTCCAAAGAGATGTCGCACTGCGGCACGCCGTTCGGACTCGGCTATAAAAAGGAGGTCCCTTATCATTGAGCTTAAACTAGAATCGGACTGCACTCATTGAAAGGTGAAAAGTTTGCCCCTGTTCCTTAGTGGAATGTTCATGGACAAAATACGCAATAAAGAAGAAAATGCCGCTGTTAAAATTTTCTGGTCTACTTTTGTCTCAAATTGGGTACAGAAATTACCATTGAACTAGCGTAGCGACAATTAAACAAAAACTCAAAGTCATTTCGGGCAACAACTTAGAGCGATAGGAAGAGGGGTAAAATGTTGATGTGATTTAAATTTGCAAGCAGTGAACTTTCCATATTTTCTATGCAATCAATCGATTTAGAACTTAAATGAGTTCCATTTCAAGCATGATATTGACCTTCACTTGAGTAGGCTTGTTAAATCTTAAAAATATATATAACTAAATACGAGTACAAAAATGTTATGAAATTATATATATATATAATTTATACATATGAATGTAGAAAGTATCTTACTTGTGCCTTTTTTATATTGCGAGAGCTTCGAATTCTCTGTTCACATGCATATTCAGAGAAATGGTAGTAGCTGTTGTTGTTGTACGAGTATGTAATTTTTAAGCGTGCATCTTAGTTTTTTCTCATTTTCTTACAAAAAATCGTTCATATTGATGTAATTTTTAAAACTAAATTAAAAATTATTGTTAATGAATTTCAACAACGAACATAAACAAAAATAAATTCGAAAAAAAATATATATATATACTTATTAAAATAAAAAAACAGAAAATAAAACATTTAAATGTGCAAAATGAAATGAAAACGATTTGTGGTAAGTTTTACAGAGAGCGTACATAAAAAAGGTAAATCTAACAAAATTTTCTTGTTGAAACAAAACCTTTTTCTAAACCTTCAAATCAATTAGGAGTCTGATATTGGAGAAGGAACTCAAAAGGTCGAGACGCTTGTATATCTATTCTTTGTACGGCTAGAGGAACAAAGAACATAGTAAGCAAGTAGAAGTCTCTAGGTGGTCTGAAGTACAAAATTAATGACTACTCTGATGTTTGTAAAAGAATCATCGGGTTTAAAAGAATCATAAACTTAAATTAGTTTTTACTACGAGATTCGGATCAGAGATTCAGGAGGTCCTACAACTTCGCCGATCTTCAGACCTACATTGCTGGGAAAGCAACATGTCCGCTGATGTTGTCGTGACCTGTAGTAGACTGAAAGGAGTTTAAGATGTTACTCCGTTCCTAACTAAGGTGGGAAACGAACAACATGGGAATTAAACCTATACATGTAGAAGATTTTTCATGGGGGTGTTGGCAGACCCATTATATGAACCCCGCTAGATAGAGCCAACATGACAGTGGACTGCTTAAACACCCCAAGGACAGATTGAAGCACTCCCAATCGTCTTTCTTTAGATAAATAAACGTTTGGCATTTGGCCAGTCATTGGACAAAATTAAGAAGCGGTAATCTAAACACAATATGATGATGGTCTTTTAGGAAATGTTATTCAACTGAGCGGATGACGTAAGGGATTTATATGGAGAATTGCTGAAACCATTGTTTTGTTGAGGAAATCTTGTAAAACGTGAAACCAACAATTTGCTTTGCTTTGCTTATGGTTACCTAGGAATGGTGTATCAAGAAAACGAGATCGGCATGTTTTTGTTGTAGCAGTGTGAGGCGGCAGCACTTGCCGATGAAGAACTCCAGCGGGTCAATCCGATACGTACAACCGGCTCCTATGGGGTCGACCAGATCGCCATTTCCATTTCATATGCTTTCCTCCATTTGTCCATTTTTAATGTAAAAATTATGGAAGACACAGGTGTCTCCCGAATTGCACGGACCATAATTCCAAATAAGTGCACTTTCTCGTCTTTACTCCACGGATTTTTCATTTAAGGAACGAACAATTTAATATCAATATCACAATTTAAAGCATATCAATGAATGCTCTCCAAATCAAATTGCAAATTGCAAATTTTTCCCATGAACATTCCACTAAGGAACATGGGCAAACTTCTCACATATCAATGAGTGCAGTCCGATTCAAGTTTAAGCTCAACGATAATGGTTCCTACTTTTTATAGCCGAGTCCGAACAGCGTGCCGCAGTGCGACACCTCTTTGGAGAGAAGTTTTACATGGCATAGTACCTCACAAATGTTGCCAGCATTAGGAGGGGAAAACCACCGCTGAACATTTTTATCTGATAGGCAGGATTCGAACCCAGGCGTTCAGCGTCATAAGCGGACATGCTAACCTCAGCGTTACGGTCGGCTCCCGATGCAAGTTTAGGCTCAATATAAAGGGACTTCCGCTTTGTAGCCTAGTCCGAACGATGTGCCGCTAAGCGACACTTTTTTTGTAAAAAAGTTCTACATGGCTGAATGTCTTTCAATTGTCGCCAGTATTAGTCATGAGACAAGTAAAGTCGAAATATTCGAACCAGTTCTCCATTTGGTGAAGTCGGAGGAGTCACATAATTCAACGACAAGGACGAAGCTTGTAATCTACGGCTAACTACGTCACAGCCCCATCCAAAGTATTCTGTATGACTATACTCCCAAATGTAAGGACATGCAACTTTAAAGACCACTCTAAGACATCGATTAGAGCTTACAAAAAAATAGATTTTGACCTGGTTCATAAACAAAAATAGAATTATGGTCCGGCGTTATTTTCGATCTAGGCAAGGACTAGTAACGCTGGGACCAGGCTTTCCGAGATATGTCTCTCCCAGGAAAAAAATGGTCATCCATTTCATGACATGTCCTTTCTTAGCCATCCTTGCAATCAGTATGATATTAAATTACTCTGACTGCTCATCAGCCAGCCATCATCCCTACAGTTCATCTGACAGTTGAGATTGATTAGACAGAACTGAGAAAATGATGTTCACTTTAACTGTCAGTCAGCGCCTAGAATTTTTTTGAGTATGGCTATCACCTAAGTTGGCGAATGTTTTTGTCTTGATGAAATTTTAAACAAGAAAATTTTCATTATACTACATTTTGGTTTGTTAAGTACATAGCCAGACACATGGGATAAAGGATTATCCTTACCCTAAATGATTTCAGATTTGAAAAGAAAGTTACTAAGCAGCAAACAAGCATTAACCGGCAGAATGTAGAACTGATTTAGGAATGGAATATCGAATGTGGGCATGCCTTAGATTTTATATGGACCAACTTACCTTTTGGCCGATGTGGTACGTGAATAGGGATTTTGCAATAATTTTGGCTGAGTTTCCATCACCCTTAATAGCAAGTTATCCAGATAGTCTTCTAGTTCTTTTACACGTTGCCGCTGCAGCAAAGCTTCATTCTCCATGCCATTGGCAATTAGCATAAGTTCCTAAACAACAAAAATTAAGTAAACAATGACCACAACACAACAAGTATTTGATTTGCAGATAAAAACCTCTCGCGATTTGCCCTCATATTTTTTGGCTAAAGCTGCTGAAATTTCGGCACGTCTCTCCGCCTGCGTAGAAGACTTTTCATGACCGATGATAATACGTTCATTGGTTTTTGGACTAGGTGTAGACACTGTACTTACAGGTTGTGGTTTTTCTGTCAAATAGAGATCAGAGAGGGGTTAATTCATCAGTGGCCAATCAATTGGAAAGAATGTGAAAGCAATCATACAACAAAACGCCACTACTTAGAATAATCATGCGTATATGAGTGTTATGAATGTTTTGTCTTGTGGTGTGGTGCGTTTATAGGAGGAAAGAGGGCATTCCATGTATGGCTTGTGGTTAACTTAGTAATAGTACGTGTAGTTTCTATTCAACTGACATAGGACGCAAAATACAATGTGACAAAAATTATTCTAATGGCAACTAAGAATAAAACAACAAAATCATAAGGAAACTAAAAAGAAAAACAAAAAGCAGATAACCAAAAAGATTGTTCATTGGATAGACAACTGCTCCAGTGGGAATGGGAAATATATAGGGGAATTAACACATGTGTATATCGGAAGGGTTAACAACAAAATGCTTGGTGTTGCCTAAATTCCTTTGGCCACAAACAAAACATCCATCTCCCTCATCAACGCCGATCACTCTCACGCTCACCTCGGTGGTTGAAGCTCAACACGGGACGTTCTCTGGCCACGTCTTTCTTCTCCTCCTTTTGTTCTGTAGGTTTTATTTCAGGCACCACTGCTGGCTGTTCCTGGTCTTCTTGGGACACCAGACGTTTGGAGAAATTCAGTATCCTTAGATCTTCCTCACGGCGCTTGGCCTCGCGTCTTTTTTCTTCTTCACGCTCGGCCAATTCCTTTTGCAGAGCTTGCTCCTCATTGCGCAAGCGTTCTTCGTTGGCTCGTAGTTCAGCCTCAAGCTTAGCATCTTCGGCCGCCCGTTGAAGACGCTGTCTCTCCTCTTCCTCAGATTTCAATTTCTCCTCTTTTTCTAGAGAGGCTGCATTTCTGGGCCTGGGTTTAGGCTGTGGGGGCGATTGGGACTTGGTTGAGGCTCTTGACTCGCTCTTTAGGAAATTGTTCGTCTCCTCTTCGATATCAAAGACCTTAGCACCATGTTTTTGTTCGAATTTTGCAAAAGTAGCATTAAATTTGGCAAACTCATTCTTCTCTTCATCGGGTGACAGCAAAGAATCCTTTCTATTACCATGACCATTGGCATTAATCGAAGGGGTAAGCAAGAGATCTGTAGGTTTTTTGGGAGTTTGAGAGTTAACTTCGGGGAAAACCTCAAGCTCCACTTTTTTGGGGGGTTCAGGTAGTTGGGTAGGCTCTTCTGGCTCAGAATCACTGCTTGACGAACTGTCACTTAGAGTTTCCGGAGTATTGGCCTCCCTTAGGGGGGGAAGTACAGATTTGCTTATGGTTTCTGGCTCTTCTACAGTAGTGGTCTCCTCATCAACAATCGACGATGAAAGGGGAACAGCCACCGGTTCCCAAGACCTGCGTTTCAACGAATCGGAATTTCCACTGTCCGCACTGCGGCCATACAACTTTGATTCCCATTCATCCAGCTCGTTGTTGTGTCTGCCATTTAGCCTAATGTCACCACCTGTATCCATTTGAGGCGTGCGTGGAGGTTTCGATGGAGGCGGTAAAGTACGGGCTCTAATACTAATTTCATTTTCAATTTCCTCCAATTCCGGATCCACACTGAGGTTGTCTGATCCATCGTATCTTAGATGGTCCTTACCTTTACCGGTGGAACCCATTAGAGGCGAAGGATTTTTTGGCGCATAATTTGTCGATGGTGTGTGAAGACTGTCGCGTAAATTGAGAGAACTAACCGAACTCTTCTGTGATAATTTATCAAATTGGAAATCATCTTCCTCATCACTGTCCTGCACCCGAATGCGGTTTGGAGTGCCAATGCTGGCAAACGAGCCCGTATATGAAAGATTATCGTCCTCCTGATTCTTCTTTTTGCTTCCAGGCAAGTGCAGTTTGGAACCGAATTTTTTGGCAATTTTCTTGATACCTTTGCGTTTTTCTATTGTGCCAATTGACAGTAAACTCCCACCCACGGACGATGCCAATTGACCTATGGAAGACTTGTGTTTCTCTTTCTTACTCAAATCGGTCAGGGAACCCGATTTGACGGTGAACGATATCAAAACGTCCAATTCACCGCGATCTTTGTTCTTTTTCTCTTTACCCGGTTTGCTTTCCAATTTATACCATTTCGCCCGCACACGATCATAGGCATCCATCTCATTGAGGGGCAGAGTAACTTGGCCCAGGAATTCATCGATGGCCAAGTTGTTGCGATGCAGACATGTTAAAACCAATTCAGCTCTGTTGCCTTGATCTGGAATTTTCCTTTAATAAAAGAGAGGGGTGGTGAGAAAATCAGTGTTCTATATATGAATGAGACTTTCTCAAAACTTACAGTTCACATTCTTCGTTCCAGCTTACATTGCTCTCGGCTTTTTCCTTTACAGAAGTCTGATATTTTTCTTTTCCCAAGGCTATGGTGACAAAACAGTTGTTGGTATTATTTTTGCCCTTACATAGCAGACCTCGGGCGGCTCGTACTGTAAATAAAAAAGAAATTGAAAATTATTTTTTTTGTTTTGTTTAATTGGTCTGAGGAATGTTATGCCCATAATGGCAGAGAAGGCACTCCTCAACCTTCACTTTAAATCGGGCGTGAAGGCCATTTCAAGACTATGGGCAGCATGACATTTACAACAAATATCGAATTTGGTAAAAATGACAATAAAAATACGAAATTATTGTGTGGACTTTCCAAAAGCACATTCCATGAGGTAATCATACAATTGGATAAGCCCAATGTTGAGTTGTGTAGTCCGTGATCTTGGATCATCATTAGCAACAATTAAACTAACAACAAATACGAAAACAAACAATAAAATCAAAACTCAACGGTTATCGTCTCAAATGTATTGTGTAATTGGAGTCTAAAACGCAAACACGAAAGTGATTTCGATTCGTAACCAATTGAGTTGAGCAAATGCTCACATTCTTCTGGAGAAGTATTTGGCATTTTGTTTTATTTTCAAAAAAAAAAAATGGAAAATTGCACGAAGAAGACTAAACAAAATAAGCAAAAGTAAAACGACCGGAACATTATACCTTCATGTTTTCCAATGTAATTCCAAATTTATAATGGCTGTTACATACAATGTGCCCAAAATATGTGGGTTGGTGGATTTGGATTGCTTGAACAACTTATAATTGGCCGGTTGACTTAAATTGCTTTTGCTTTTGGTTTTTTTGAGAACTGCCAAATGGGTGTTTTGCAAGAGGGAGGAATTAATAAATATTTGCTGATTTCAGTTTAAGTATTAGAAATTCTCACACATAAAATTTGGCATCTTGTCTTTGAGCGCACAAGAAAAAGTAAAAACCAACAGCCACCATCTTTATTAAAAAACCCAACACAAGCAAAAGCTAAAACCTTTTGCCCAAGCAATCCTTGATTGCCAAGTTATAACCTGCCCATTGCACTTTTTGGTTTACTAATCTATTCTAAATGGAAACAAAACCAAACCCGATTACTCTAGGCTGGACACAATTTCAACATAAAAATGAAAAAATGTGTGACCAAAACGAATAGAAGCACAACAACAAAACAACAAACATTTTATTTTTATCCAAGATTTCTTGGAAATTTGATTTTAATAGAAAAATTAGTAAGAAAATTTCCAAAAAAAATATTCGGAAAATCTAAACGAGATTCAGATTCCTCGAAAATACCGTCGAAATAAGAGATATATAGAAAATTTCGTCGAATTTTTGAATTTAATTTTATTTATATTTCAAATTTTTAACGAAATTTCGTTAAATTTTCGGTTTTGTAAAGATTTTTTTTAAAAATTAAAACTTCACTTTTACTATAAATTTCATTTAAATTCGATATTCATAGAAAATTTGTCAAAACTTCATTATAAAGAAAGTTTTTGAATTCCAAAAAATATTTTAAAATTTTTCTTTTTTTTTTTGAAAATTTTTATTTTATAACAATTTTTGCATAATTAATTTTCATAATTTTTTTTAATGGAAAGACTACCATACCCCCGTTCCGCTTCGCTACCTCCGCCTAAATGTAAGACTTCCAAAAACTGATGTAGCCATGTAATTTATATAGTTATGAAATCTTGTCATAACTGTGTATAAATTGCTGTATGCCAATTTCGAGAGCTTTAGATTAATCCGTAAGGAAGGTATAATTTTGAACATTTTAGTATCTAAATATATGAGTTTTTAAAAATATTCTCCCAGTCGCCCAATATAAATATACTGTCAAGCTTTAACTGTATCTCAAATTTCGGAGCTTCGCTCAATCCGTAGAAAAAGTACAGTTTTGTACGTTTTACTAGCTAAATGTACAAATTCCAAAGAGCTTTCACTCAAACCCTAAAGACAGCACCATTTTGAACGTTTTAGAACTATTACCTACATGAGCGAATTCTAAAAAAATTTAGATATCGTTTAAGTAGCTAAATGTAAATTGCAAATTTTGCTCATGAATATACCGCTAAGGAACAGGGGAGGTTCTCCTCCAAATGCTGGCAACATTTGTGAGGTACTATGCCATGTAAAACTTCTCTCCAAAGAGGTTTCGCTCTGCAGCAGGCCGTTCGGACTCGGCTATAAAAGGGAGGCCCCTTATCATTGATGTCAGAAGTTTGCCCCTGTTAAGAAGCTAATTTAACGAATTTCAAAAAAAGTAAGAACGTGCAAAGTTCGGCCGGGCCGAATCTTATATACCCTCCACCATGGATAGCATTTGTCGAGTTCTTTGCGCGGTATCTCTTTTTCGGCAAACAAAGAAAAATGAATAAGAACTGTTATGCTATTGGAGCTATATCAAGTCCGATTCAGATAAATGAATTGAATGCTTAACATTGTAGAAGTAATTGTTTAATATTTCAGTCCATTCGGATAAGAATTGCGCCTTGTAGGGGCTCAAGAAACAAAATCGGGAGATCGGTTTATATGGGAGCTATATCAAGCTATAGATCGATTCAGACCATCCATATTGGACACCTATATTGAATGTCACGGCAGAAGTCGTTGTACAAAATTTCTGCCAAATCGGATTAGAATTGCGCCCTCTAGAGGCTCAAGAAGTCAAGACCCAAGATCGGTTTATATGGCAGCTATATCAAAACATTGTTCAATTCGGCCCATTTACAATCCAAACCGACTTACACTAATAAAAAGTATCCGCGTAAGCGTACTTTCAACAGACAGACGGACGGATCAAGAATATATACCTTATGGGACCTTAGACGCATATTTCGAGGTGTTACAAACAGAATGACGAAATTAGTATATCCCATGCTATGGTGGAGGATATACAAATCTTCTAGTCGCTCAATATACGAGTTTGCTGTTAAGTTGTAACTTTATTCCAATTTTGATAGCTTTACCGTAATGCGCAAAGAAAGTACAATTTCGAACTTTTTAGCATTTATGTGTACGAATTTCAGAAAACACTTTTTGACGTTCAATATATATTGTCAAAGAGTTACTGTATCTCAATTTTGAGAGGTTTAGTTCAATACAACATAAAAATAAATGTACGAATTCCAAAAAAAAAAAAAATAATCAAGGCGTTCCATATATACTTTCATAGTGTACCTACATCCCAAAATTCAGAGGTCTAGCTCAAATCGTAAGGACTGTACCAGATAGTTACAATAACAGCATTAAACCTTTAGGTTTTCTTCCACTACTGGTACGATTTGTCAAGTGATATTTCATTTTTGTCAAGAATGCGATAATTTTTTACCAAATTGCTTAATTTTTGCTATCGCTGTAGACGAAGATAAGCTGTATACGATTTTTTGTACATTTTTAATATCAATATGTATAAATTTTGGAAACAACATTCAGACACACAGTTGTTGTACCTAAATGCCAAATTTTAGAGCTCTAACCAGACCAAATGGTACCAATTGTAATGATATTACTTTTCAAAATTTCTCACTAAAGTTTTTTTTTTTGAGATTTTGCAATTCGAATGACCACATACACATGGATTTAAGTTATGAAATTGCCTTCTTCAACTATTCCCCTCTAATGATGTTAGCCAAACAATAATTAAACGTTTCCCATGTTTCTTTTTTGTAGAATGCCAAAGTAAGACATTTGCTCAAATCAAGTCAAGTTCCCCACTTATTTTTTTTATCGAAAATGTGATGTTCCAAATTGGGGGAAGTCATTATTGCAGTTTCAATTTTCTCCAAAATAAGATATCACAGTCCGTTGTTGCTAAACAAATAGATTTCATGGTTTTTATGCATGACCGACCCACGTACAAATGAAATGAGAGCACTTTGCCATTTGAATGGTTGATGAATTTATCTGAGACAAACTAAAATCCGAATTGTTAAACTTTCCCACAAAATGTGGCCATTCATTTAAAAGAATTTAAAATGCTGGTGGCAAAGTAAGAAACAAAAACTGGTGATTGGAGCCAGCCAAATTGAATGGGGTTTTATCGCCGCGCATTAAGATTTTACAAGGACGCAGAAACCAAAGCAAATTTTACGGAAATACATATTGTGCGATTAGCAAGCCTGGAAACCAAACAAAATATGACTTTGTGTTTCTATATGTTAGACATTGAACTTGGAATACCATACGATATGATTCAGATATTTTTGCCTGCAATTTGAAGCCGAAATTATTTTGGTGACGAAAAATTTGTTACCAAGCATGACCTTAACCGTAACGATTTAACAGTAGGTTATTAATATCAGATTGGGCAGTTGCCAAATATGTATGGGACGATGTTAAATTGATCATACCATTATTTTTCTTTCACAACGAGAAAAATATCTAAATTGCGTTGTTCTGTTATAGCCAATTAAGGCTATAACGGAACATTTGTCCCACTAGCCGAATTTATTTCCAAACACCTCGATTTTCTGCGCTCCTTCTCCAATCTCGGATGTCTTTCACCACTTGATCTTTCCATCGTCCCGGTTCGCGTATACCACAGTGATAGCCTTTGCTAGAGCTTCTTCTTTCATTTTGACACCATGACTTCGTCAACGTAACCGTTGTATTTTGGTCATACAGTTCGTGGTTCATACTCTGCCGGTTTTCTTCACCAATGCCAACTCCTGGTGGCCTTGTTTCTAAAGCGCTTGCTTGCATAGTAGCATCTTTTTGCTATTAGTATTATTCGATGTTTCAAAACAGGTGTAAATCCTTTGGAGCTGTGTGGGTTCCATCTGTAAATCCTTTAAGGCTGTGTGGTGTAAATCCTTTGGAGCTGTGTGGTTCCCATCTTTCTCCTTTTTCTTCCTCCGCTCGGGTGTACAGGACGTTGTGGGAGTTGATAACATTCATTTTGTTTTATCTCCATTTACTGCCAGACCCACCTTTTTCGATTCTCTTTCGTTTTTTTCAAGGGCTGTTCTTACGACTTCCGGTGACCGCGCCATGATATCGATGTCGTCGGCTTAGGCGACTAGCATATATTCTTTTGTGAATAGTGTGCCATGCCTATTCACATCCCCATCTCGTATAATCTTTCCAGCAGGTTATTAAAGACATTACAGAATAAGCTGCCTTCCTGTCTGTAACTTCGTTCTTACTGAGGAACGTGCAAGCGTCCTCTTGCAGTCTAATTGATTTTGAAGATATACCTAACTTTAAATATCTTTGAACGTGTAGCAGCTTTGTAGTCAACGAAGGGTGGTAAGTGTTGATCTCTCCTTCTCGGTCTTTTCCGGGATTTGGCGCAGTCTCAATATTATGGAGACTTTACCAAAAGTCTAAGTACTAAAGCCGCATTGATAGGGCCCAATTATCTCTTTGACTTAAGATTTTAGTCTTTCACAAAGTACGCTCGAGAGTACCTTGCATGCGATGGGGAGTAGAATTATTCCTCAGTAGTTGACAACTTCTATCTTGTCTTCTTCTTCTTCTTCTTATGTACGGGACGTAGTATGCTGAGGTTCCAGCTATCGGGAATGCGTTCTTAAAGCTAGATCGCGCTGACGAGCTAATACATACGCATTAACACCGTATCGCCTCCGGTCTTAAATAGTTCAGCTGACAACCCATCGCCTCCTGCTGCCTTCTTGTTCTTAAGTCTGGTTACTATTACTTGAGTCTCATTTGACTACGTGGACCTCATACTGCTATTAAACTTTGTTGATTTTTTTTTTTTTCAACAGGGACTCCCATTTCAATTATTCCTTATGGTATCCACAACTTTTCATTTGTTAAGCGTTTTTCTAAACTCGTTTCAAAGAACATTTTTAAAGACCCACGAATATTTCCTGGGTACCATATTGTTTTGATAGGTCCACATATTTGGTTTCTTATGCTGGGCGTCTCCCTTTAGACACTGACCCCAAATTTGTACTCAACTTTTTAATAGTTTTGAGTTCTATAAAGCATTCGGCATGCATATGAGTTTCGTTGTGTTACGTGAAAATCTCGGACCCCAAACGGAGATGTAAAATTCGAAAACTACTCCTAAATTCCTTTTTAATTGAATTCCTGATTATACAGATTAATTTGAAAAACGGGAACGGGGAGAAAAAGACCCATATTGTCCTAGTTGGCCTGTCTTGGGAGTGGGGTTGCAGCTCGAACTAGGCACAAATTTGGATCATATTCATTCTCTAATACCAAACACCTCTCATTCGAGTTTCGTATTGTTCTTACCGTGTTTCAAGTAAGTTTGGGGGTGGCGCGTTCCCTATGTTGTTCGATACCATTTTTTTTTGCCACATTCGTGTTTTAAGATTGCATAAGGCCGCAAAACAAATTTCGCTTAATAAGTATACTGGCTTTATTTGAATATTATGGAAAGGCCATGAAAGGTCTTATATCGAACAAGTATTAATGATATAAAATATTATTTATAAACCAAATTACAACGATATCATGCTAAGGGATCTTGTAAGAGCTCATGAAGTCAAATCGAGGAATTCGATTTATATACGTGTTACATCTAAATATAGGTCTAATGGACCCAAAAACACAACCAAATCTGATCAAAATATCTATTAATGCAAAATTTTCAATGACTATTCCATTAAGGAACAGGGGATACTTCTCTCACATCAATGAGTGCCGTCCGATTAAAGTTTAGGTTTAATGATAAAGGGATTCCTTTTTATGCCGAATCCAAACGGCCTGTAATAGCGACACCATTTAGTAGAGAAGTTGTAACATGTTGCCAGCATTTGTAAGGGGATAACCACCGCTGACATTTTTCTCATATTAATGACGGGATTTGAGCCCAGGCGTTCGGCGTCATAGGTGGGCATGCCAACCTCTGTGCCACGGTAGACTTCAAATAAAATCCGTTGAAATTTCTATGTTTGTGTATCACAAGTTTACGGGTAAGTTATGTGAGAATCCAGGTGAAACTTCTTGACAATTCCCCAACAATTCATTATCATATTCATTATCTTTAATATTCAAGTCTCAAATCACCTTAAAATGACTATTACCGATGACAACGAAAGTGCCATGGAGTTGCATGCAAAAAAAAGCACAACTATTACCTTTCTTAAGATATGCGATTAACGAAATAATAATGGAAAACACTCATCTTGACATCAGAGAAGTGAAACGTAAGACAACATGTAATGACAGTGCAAATCCCCAATCTAAAAAAACAAAAACAACAAGACGACGGAACAAATCCCCCATCTTATTGGCAATTTAACAGGAGACAAATTACGCGCGTACATCCACCACAAAACTATCAGAAAATTTCTTCCACACGACAGCAACAAGTGCAACGTTGTTCGCCTATGCCGCGATCACTTTTATTCAAATGACACCGCGTTCGCCGACTGCTTAACAAATCTCAACTTAAATGCCATCAGCAATACGTCAAGAAAAAGCTGCCGCATCAACAACAATGCCAAAAGGCCAATCAAAGAAATCACAACTCAATGGAAAGTAAAATAAAAATGAAATACAAATTTTCAGGTGAATGACGGCGATGAAATTTTTGTTGTTTGTTAGCGTTCACTATTGCAGACGCACATACACTGCTGCTGGTTACACTCACGAATGTGAATACGAAATTTTTGTAATTTTAAAAAAGAGTGATAAGAACGATAATAACGTCAACAACGGCAATAACCGTGAATAAGTATGTGGTTGGGTAGTCTAGTGGTTAAGCAATTCTAAAATATGAGTTATTAAAAGTAATCCCAGAAAAAAGGTATCTAAAAATACTTAATGATGAATGTATTCAAAAAAAAATTCTAAAATAGCTCAATGATAAATGTTTGCTGGGTTACTTTGAAGAAAATGGATCGAGCTAGTAAAAACTTAAAGTTAGTATTTAACAAGTGAAATCGTCTAAAATAGGCCAAGCAGAATATACCCTCCACAATAGGTCACATGTAACAAGTTCTCTGAATGACTATTTCAAATTAGATTCTTGGTTTATACGCATAGGAGCCTTATGACTTCTATCATGGCTGTTAGGAGTCAAAACAAGATACCACGGTCAAAATTGCATTCTAACTGGATAATAATAAGTGCGGCATCTAGAAAGATGTGTATATCATAACATGGACCAAACGACAGGAACACACAGCTAAATCGAATTAGAATGTCAGGGCAATTAATAATATACATATGTATAAAATTTGCGGATCCCAGAACAATTTGAAACTTGCGTGAAAATCAAATTAAGACAAAATTTTCTGTAGTCAAATGTTGACAAAACTTTATTAAAAGATCAAAATATGAAGAAATTAGCTAAAAGATGTAGTATACTAACAAAATCTTGGTTTAAAAAAGTATTTCTAAAATATGGTACAATCCCATACGTATGTTTTCAACAATTATTCACGAATTATAATAACTAAGGTAAACACTTCAGCTACTCACTTCAGCTCATGTCGACCAAATGGTGGTAATTACTTTGCACGAATTGTCGCCTGCATAAGTGTTGACGTTGTTGAAAAGCGTGACTGGGTTGCCTAATGTATACATTTCTATGAATGCCGTAAAATGTTACATCTCAAAACTTAAGATTTCACGCCTTATGTTTACAAATACCCAAACATTAACGTCCCTTGCCAAGAGATGGTAAGACAAATAGGGATTACTTTCAAACTTCCAAAGCACAACTCGCCATTGTTTGATGACTCTCAATGGTGACAATTGTAATTTCACTAACACATTAACTATTTAGAAACATGCCTTTATAAAACTCAGCTTTACTTGAACACAATTTTAGCTAAATAAAAAAGTGTGAGATAATTTTTCTTTTGTTAACACATTTACAAAGGATAAACCAAAAACAAAACTGAAAATAACGGTATTCTGCTGTTTTGTGAGTTGCCAATACATTCCAAAGACGAGCAATTAAACAGATAAAGAATGAATTTCGCACTTGGACGCGAAAAAATCTCTGCAGTTAAAAAATAAAAAAAATGTAGGTGAAAGCAGTAAAACAATAATTGGAGGAGGAAACCCCATAATTGCTCACAAATTTATAATAATGACCAGCTAAATGAAGTAATAAAAATACCAAAGAAAACCATTAAAGATGTGAGAAAAACTGTGGGCCCTATCGGCGCCAGACGTGTAAAAATATTCTTGTGGCACTAACTACTCGGCAAACATACAACTTTCGTGGCGTTTTTGTTACTCCATCCACCTTTGGATTGGGGCATGGAATCAAAAAAAATGAAAACTTGGCATACAAAACAAAGCGAGTTTGTTGTTTGTATCACTGCCACTATGAATGTTTTACTTGCCGCCGTATCGTTCATTTGAATTGTAATTCCACAAGTTGAATTAAAAATAGTGTCATTTGCAAAAACAAAGATCAAGATCAATGGATAGCACAAAGCCAGATAAAATGCTAAACACTGGTACAAACCTAGTTGTTGATACATAAGGGAGGTTCACACTTAGTGATCTTTAATTTATTTGCATTTGCCAGTCAATTCAATGTAGGTACATGATTTTTTGATGTACCTGATGTAAAAACTATGATGTAAATGGTTACAGGAGTCAAGACGATTGCTCGCCATACTCGTATTATTAGAATGTGGACAATTTCGACATTACTTTGAAGATTTCAATAAAATTCAATATTCAAATTAAGTTATAACAGATAATTAAAGGCCTATGATTAGTACACATATTGTACAAAATGCAACAAAAACATTCATGTCATATCTAAAGTCCCTATTACATGGCACATCATGATGCGTATTGGTGAATATAGTTTCAATAAGAACCGGTTTCGGCTAAAATTAGAGCGGGGAAATATCAATAGTCGCAAGATTTGAACTTTTTATAATAAATATCGATAGTATCGATACTAACGTTAATTTCCCATCACCTATATTTCGAACGAAAATGAAAGATAAAATCAGGAGATCGATTTATATAAAAGAAATATCAATGCAAAGACCGAATAAGTCCAAATTTAATAAAGTCAGTTGGAAGTCATGAGAGAAATAATTGTATAAAATTGTAGCCCAAACGGATGAAAATTGCGCCCACTATAGGTGATATGTATCTTATTGGGTACATTCAGTGTCGGATCGTTTATTTTTATTCAATTTTTAGGAAAAATATAATTGATAGTCATACAAAATATCGATAATGCTCTCGATATTTTTCCAGCTTTAGCTCAAATACCCCCTTGCCTGACCCACGTGAAATTGTACGGAATATTAAACAAAACTTGGGGAGAACACGAATGTGGAGGGGAAAAAATATGTAAGAGTTAATCCAGGGGCTCCAGGGACTAGAGAATTTTTACTCCCTTTTGAAATATTTACGAAAATGTTTGTGTAGAGTGGATATGTGATAAAAATTGTGTTTTATTTTAGTACAATGCTCAATAGTGATAGATGTACTATGGGACTCTTTAAAGTGCCATCAAGTACAAAGATTAGAAATAAACAAAGAAAATTAAGAGAAGAGAGAATTTCAAATAAAACTGTGAATGACCAATGAATCTGTTCGTTTTTCAATCGATTGTGGATGCTCTTGCTTTTAAAATTTTCAATTATTTCAACAAAACGCTTTTTAACATTCTTGTTGGCTTCTTTTTCTAATTCACTTGCAATTTCTATAGTTTTTGTTTTTCCCCCAGTTCCTTTTTTCCCATCTTAGAGTTGTACTCTATTCTGATTTCGGAATAGCCGCTGAAATTTTTAATTGTTTCGCGAGCTAAATTTGACAGCAATGAAATGTTTTCGTTTTCATATCAATACGTTTCTTTAGCTGCAGTTATTGTTTTCTCTATTTTATATACTTTTTCTCAAATAGATGAAGAAAAAAGAACCACTGAAACCAATAAAACAAACAAAAATGATGCCGGCAATAGTTTCAATTGTTGGCACTATAATAGTTTTTTACCATTTCCTCACTAAAAGCAGAGTTCTACTTTTCCGCCTATATTTAGCCAATGTTTCGCCAATTTTTTTTTATACGGAATTTGACAGCATTCCGCCTGAAAAGTTGAACAGAAACATGAGATTTCTAATCCTTGTTCGTAGTAGCAATTTAGCGTTGATAGCCATGATTTGTCTATTTTAATTTATCGTCTTTGATATATAGAGCAAATCACGGTTAGTAGTTTCTTATTATCTGTTATTGCAAGTTATCGATAACCTACCACAACAACTTTGCACTGATATTTTGTCCAGAACATTTGACTTGTACTGGATGGGATAAGAAAATCAAATAAACCAAGACAAATATTTTTATCGTTGGCGTTATCTAGGGATTACCAGGTGGAATTTATAGCTAATTTTACCCTTTTTTAAAAAAAAAATTTCTGTTTTTGCAAAAGGCGCCGCAGGGAAAAATTTTTTTTTTAAGGAAAGTAAAAAGGACGCCAATCTTAAAGCCTCACCTTCAAACACACTGAGTGGACTTTTATAACTTTTTCGTCATATCCATGTTCTACACAAAATTCTGCAATTTTGTCAAATATTCGGTCACTTTCACTCGAAACTAATGTTTCTTGTGAAATTTTAACGGGGAACGCAAACAATTACGGCCGTATTCGCAAAATTAAATAAAGCCTTAAAAAAAGTTCATTTATTTATTTGGTTTATTTTTGAAACAAACTCACTTAGACAATTTTTTCTATTGTGATATCACAGCAGAAACCGACCAAAGCCTCTGCTGGGAATCGAACCCACGACCCCCGCACTGGTAATCCGAAAACTCAGCTACATGCACACTCAAATTAGTGAGTAACAAAGATTAACCAGAGCGGTTTTAGTAATTTTTCTGGCTGCCTATCTGCCACAAAACTTGTTTGTTTTTTTAAATATATTTTTGTAAAGTATGCCCATTTCTGAACTACCCTTAAAAGCCGGCTAATTACAGCAACAACTATGGTGTCATGACAGGTATAATGTGAGTGCGCACCATGCATTTCGCTGCTCCGATGTGTGGGTTGACTGACGTGTTTTCTGTGTGTGTGTAACCCATACTACTGCCAACCATTTCGTGTGACAAATACTTTAGTTTGATTTATTTTTAAAGTTTATTTCTCAAGTGGTGGTAGGTAGGTTTTCGTTGTTTCTGCTAGATAATGAGATAATGAAGCTTACTGCGAAGTAAGGTGGTGATGATTAATAACGAAACAATAGAAATAAGCAATGGTCGAAAAATTAGTAAGCGTTTTTGTGATTATGGACTGGTAAATGTTTTCTTTCCTTTTTGTTGGCTTTTTTTACTTGTCTGTCTTTGATGGACTTTCAGACCAAAGGAAAATTACGCCTAATGACACTAAAATATCTGCAAATGATTTTTTCTCCCAAGTTTTTATGTTGTAGGAAGTCGCTTTGTTTGATGTTCAACTATTTGAAATATTTTATGACTAGTAGCAAGAGAATCGTCTTAATAATGGAGTGCAAATTAACCCCAGAGGTCAAATGTTTGAAAGTCACCATTTACTGATTCTACAAAATTAACAAAATTGAAATTAAAATGTTTGCAATTTTTAACGTTTTTTTTTATTTGGTGATATGGTGTTCTAATTTAAAAGATTTTCTCGCAGAATGCGAAGAAAAATATTTTGTACACGTTTCAATTTCCAAAACATAAATGGTTTAAAGGCCAATTGTCTTATTTTGCAGAGGTAGTTTTTGTAATATAACCCGCTACTTTTCTCTGCGCATTGTGGGAGAGCATAAATAAAATACCACACCTCTGTACAGCTATCCTCATTCATTTCAATTTTAACCAACATCAAAAAGAAGCTTGATTTTTAAATATATTATGGACAAAACAAAATTACTTTCAAATTCCTTAGCAAAAAATAACAAAACCATTTTATGCAAATTAACATTAAAATAATCATGATATACCATAATGGAATGAAATGCAAAAGTTATGCATACGTTCAATCAACTCTTATGAAAAAGTAAATTCGAAAGATAAACGCTTAACATTACATTAAAATGCCTAATGAATTTATTACAGATAACAAAAAATATATTATAAAATTTAATGCCTCGGGGCAGATCAAATTTTAACTTTTTAAGATCTAAAGTTGTGCACACAATACGAAATCATTAAGTTCTTTAGAGTTCTTTGGAAAACTTTTTCAAAAACAAGGGTTTCTAGTAATAAATGAAATTTAAGAAAAATTAAAGTTAGAAACATTTGTATGAGAAATAAAGTACATTTATTATGAAGTTTTTCTTTTATTGTAACTATCTAACGTTTCGCTTCAAAATATCAAACGTTAATCATAAACGTAACATTATTGAGTGCAGCTAACTTTGTTTATTGTAAACCCCTTAGCATCTTCGCCTACCGTAAACACCCGTCTCACCCACTAGAGGGAGAAAGGAGGTGAGTTTTTAAGCGTATAGACCAGTGATGGATAAAACGTGATGGGCGAATGGTAAATTCGGGAATTGACAATTTTTTAAGTTTCGCCATACGCCAGATACTTGCAACGACAAAAATAATTAGATCAACATGGAAGGCTTTTAATGTAATTTATATCAAAACATCGAAATAAATCCAAATATACTCTGGAGAGTTTCAATTACCAACATCTGCTTATAATTGATAAAAATGTAAGTTTGCCGATGCTTTGTTGTATCAATTCGCCGATGCGGCCATCTTATAAATACGCTTTGCCGACGCCTATAAGCTTGACATTTGTTGTCAAATGTTGAGAGCGTTAAAATTTCTCTGTAATTCCAATTCTCTTTACACATGTTCCAAGACTAATGAAAAGGGTAAAAAACAGGTGTGCGCCCAACTAAAAAACAAATATTGATTTCTATATAAAAATATTTTGTTTTATCCAGATGTTTGTACGTGAGATTGATTATATTTCAAATCCCTTAATTATAGTAATTGAAGCCACAATAATATCAAATATTTCCATGAATAATTTTTTGTCGCAAAAATTTACTGTTCAAAATAATAAGAGTACTGATATATAACTCAACATTTTAAATCAAATGGCAAAAATATTGAAAATTTATTTAGTAATAAATTAAAATTTTTCTGTTTCTATAATAATAACATATTCTTTCATGACTTCTGCACATCAATGGAAGGAGACACATTTCGTATATACTGGAAACTCTTTACAAGGAGTTTTTTTGTATCTCTTTAAACACATTTTGTGTCAAGCATTATAGCTCCTCCGCATTTGCGTCGCTGTAAAATAATTTCCAATATCTTCCCATATATGTTCCATGAGATTGAGGTCAGAGACCTAGCAGCTTACGACTTAACCTAAGCCCCATTGACTTTTTGCTAGTACTTTTTTCCAATTTGCTAGTATTTTTCCGGTGTTGGAATTATATACATTTATACATTATATGTTCCAGAATGTCAACGTAGACGTGCATATTCATGACCTACACCATTGTTAAAAATGCTCCAATTTGTCAATACTTTTCACCCCACCATGTAGTCAAACATGTTATAATTTTTTGTATAATGTGCTTTATATTATGTGTTGGGAAGACATCCTACATACTGTCTAGACCCAGTTCCACCAAATAATAATATTTTACAATTGTCGGTCAACACTATATTCCTCCATTTTTCCATTAGACGATCTATATAACTCTTAGCAAACTAAACTGATTATATCCTGGTCATCATTGGTAGCGTTCTTGAACGATAGGCCAATAAGTAACTTTCCAACAATGGTTTGCGAATATTGGGACCAACTACAGTAGGTAGTTGATGTTTTATGTTTGAGTCCAAGTGTTTCACACTTTTTTTGTGTGATGAGGCAATTGCAATGATTAGAACCAAGCATCCTATTTTCATAATTTCTCTATAAATTTTTCATTGTTTTTTTGGTAATTTTTTCCTAGTTTTGGGGTAATTCTCGCCTTTCCTTGGAATAGTGCCTTATTCGTTTTACAATTAAAAACATTATTACAAAAATAACGAATTACACTTCAAACAAATCCCAAAAGGATTTTCTCGTTTATTTGGTACAGAGAAAATATTAGAGAAAAATATTTTTAGTAATATTATTTTTTCAACCGTGATTCGCAAGTTTTTCGTGAGTCGTGCGTGAGTAAAATTTTTGTCTCGTGAGCATGAATGAAAAATCACTCGAGCACACATCTCTAATCTGAATAGCAATGGCTAAAAGTGGAATAAGTAATGCAAGAACTGCTAAGAATTTAATTAAAATCACATTTATGAATTCCGAGAAACATTTATTTATATCTAAACCGATTGATTTTGTTTATTTTGTTGATATTTGATTTTGTCGGATGAATGCTAGTGTTGGTCACCGTTAAAATACCATGATTTAGCTAAAAGTGCGTTTTATTTGTCCGTAAGCTTTCGAATTCGCTAGATTGTCAAATAAAACAAACCAAACAATGTGAAATAGCATGTGTGCGATTGCCCAACAGTGGTTTAAAGCAACCATAAACAAAAAAATTTCAGTGATTTATATCCATTAAGTCCCGCAAAATGGACTTTCCGGAACTTGTAGTCCAAAATTGGGGACTTTAGTCAAGTTGACCGTGCCAACGAGAGTATTGAGTATATGTCGGAGAGTAAGGTAAGAATAAGAGAAGAGCGGATTAAGAGATAAAAGACAGCAGTAGCCGGTGTCTGATCAACTAACCTGAAGTAGATAGCAACTTGTTATTCTAATGTATATCGTCACATTTTTGTAACCAAAATTATTGCTTTTATACCCTCCACCATAGGATGGGGGTATACTAATATCGTCATTCTGTTTATAACACCTCGAAATATGCGTCTAAGACCCCATAAAGTCTATATATATTCTTGATCGTCATGACATATTATGTCGATCTAGCCATGTCCGTCCGTCCGTTCGTCTTTCTACCGAAAGCACGCTAACTTCTGAAGGAGTCAAGTTAGACGCTTAAAGTTTTGCACTAATACTTTTTATTAGTGTAGGTCGCTTGGGATTGTAAATGGACCAAATCGATCCATGTTTTGATATAGCTGCCATATAAACCGATCTTGGATCTTGACTTCTTGAGCGCAATTCTCGTCCGATTTGACTGAAATTTTGCACGTGGTGTTTTGATATCACTTCCAACAACTGTGCTAAGTATGGTTCAAATCGGTTCATAACCTGATACAGCTGCCATAAAAACGATATTGGGTCTTGACTTCTTCAGCTTTTAGAGGGCGCAATTTTTATCCGATTTGGCTGTTATTTTCCACGTGGTGTTTTGGTGTTACTTTCAACCACTGTGCCAAGTACGGTTTAAATCGGATAACAACCTGGTATAGCTGCCATATAAACCGACCTTGGATCTTGACTTCTTGAGCCTCTAGAGGGCGCAATTCTTATCCGATTTGGCTGAAATTTTGCACGTAGTGTTTTGCTATGACTTTCAACATCAGCGCTAAGTATGGCGAAATCAATACATAAGCTGATACAGCTGCCATATAAACCCATCTGGGATCTTGACTTCTTGAGCCTCTAGAGGGCGCAGTTATTATCCATGACCTTCAACATACATGTTAAATATGGTCTGAATCAATATATAGCTTTATACAGCTCCCATATAAACCGATCTTCCGATTTTGCTTCTTGAGCCCCCCACATGGTGCAATTCTTATCCAAATGGACTGAAATATTACACAATGACTTCTGCAATGTTTAGCATTCAATTCATTTATGGTCCGAATCGGACTACAACTTGTTTATAGCTAAGAAATCATTTTTGCCTGTTTTGTTGCAACAATTTTTTCGGCACATCCGTATGCAGTACTTGTTTATTCTCATTGACGGCTGTCTTACATCTACTCAACAAAGAAAAAAGCAGAGAAGAACAAAAATAAAAATAAGTGAATGTTGGATGCTAAAATTGTTTAAAACGCAAAAATAGAACATTCGCTGTTTGTTGCTTTCAGAGATGACTATATGTAGCACAGACGGAATGGATGGAGGAGAACCACACATTGTTATTAAACACCAATAGTGGCAGTTAGCCGCACAGTAAATGACTACACAAGTATGTACTTCTCCCAAACATCTATAGTTATGGGCCAAGAAGATGTGGTAACTCCTAGAATAGTCGAATGTAATGTATACACAGAGATTTCATTCCATGTGCCTATTTTTAGACGAGCAGTGTGCCTACGAGTTTGTAGAAATGCTTCTTTCTTTTGCAAGTAGCAAGTGAAATGCTATGCATTTTTTACACAACACTAAGCCCCATTTACATGGATGGCTTTGTTTGCTGTTGATGCAGAGCGATATGTAGTCAAGTGACTACATGCAGTTAGTTGCACACAGTTAGCTGTTGCAATGATGGAAAACAGGAATTTCCAATTAATAAATTAAACCGCACGGCTACAATACACCACACAGAACTTTGCAACGATCCACATTAGATGTCATCGCTTCAATGAACATTTTCAAATGAATTAAGTGACGGCTGTAGGTTTTCTATGCACATCATCATAATTAAAATTACAATGATTATTATTATCATCATCATCATGACGATTGCAATGCTTATTGATTGACAAATAAAAAAAAGCCAAAGACCAAACCGATATTAAGAAGGCCTTGTGCAACAACAATTGCGGCGGAAAATGCGATAGGTGCAGCACTCACTGCAATCTAGATCATGGATTGAGTGAATAGAAGTCTGTCTTTCGTCGTTTGCATTTCAAATTAATTTACAAATGTATTGAGGACCAGTTTGACTTTTTTGTTATTCTCCCCCATTAAATGGTCGGCAGTTTATTTTGTAAATGAATCTTTTGTCAAACAAGTTCCGTTCAATTTTTTACGACCTTGGCTTTCAAAGTTCAACTGGGCATATAATCACATCCCTCCACCGGTATAAATACAATGGCTACAAAGGGTTTATTTTTAAGGGTCATTTTATACATATACGGTTATAATACACCTGTTGATGAGCTAGGTGAAACAAAAATATTGAAGATTTCTTTAACTTGAGTTGGTACCTAGCATGCTTGTACTTTGACCAGGATTCAACAACCAGGAAGATGCGACAAATACCGAAAACAAAGGTTAAAAGTTTTCCAGGAAAATCTTGAGCAAATGCTACATATAAAAGTTGGTACTATATTCGGGTTTCGCGGTGAAACTCCATATGGAGTTTTACAGCATTCCGCCTGAAAAGCTGAACAGAATACTCAGCTTAAGGGAGAACTTAAAGTGTGTTCGGGCAGTCAATATTTACAAAATAATTTCACTTGAAGTCGTTCGAGTACTTTATTTGTCAGCAGAAGAATGTGCGAGAGAGCAAATTTTGACAGACCCGTAAAAAACTCATGGCTCAATAATACAGACACAAAGGCATGTACCTGGTAAATTCATAACACATTTTTGAGATTTATCATATTTTACAACTCTTTTGTATTTGTTTGGCAGGAGATTAATTTTTATTAAGATATTACTAACAACAATAAAAGCTTTAACAGGAGAGTAAAATATAAGTAAGTAAAATAATAAAAAAAAATAATGTTAGTTTGTTGAAAATCAGTCTCTAGTCTAATAAAACACCGTTTACACTGCTCTTTAAATCCAGATTAAATGGCTCGATCATCTGTTTTCCCTTTGTAAAATCAGCTGACGAGAGCCTTAAATCCGGATTTAATGAACAGTATAAACGGGGTCTTAAGCTAAAATCTGAAAGCCCTTTGAAAAGATGAATTATTTTATCCTACATTGGGAATATCAACCGAAAGGCAAAAAAATCAGAGAAGTTAGAATACTCAATGTTTGCTACATGATGCCAACATTGTAAACAAGATGAAGATCTGTTGAAAACGTATAGAATCAAAGCCACTAATAATATACTACACTCGCCATTCGATGATTAAGGAAAACGAATGCTTTGTTTATAGAATTTCCCACGAGCAACCCGTAGTGCTAAGAAACGCTATCAAAAATTGAGATGAGTAAACAAAACAACACAATACATAAATACACATAAATACACTTACCATTCAACGCAAGTTTATTTAAAAGAATTGATTTTTGAGAAATTTCTTAAGTGAGATTATCTATCACGTAGATAGACAAATGAGTTCATCCCATTAATCAGTGTTGCCGTTATTGGTAGATTCCTACCGAAATTGGTAGGTTTTTATACTCTTGGTAGGTTGGTAGGCTGACCTTAATTTTTGGTAAGTTTTTCAAACATGTAAATACCAAGGTTAAAAGGAAAAAATTGTCGGGAATGACTTAAACTTATTTCACTTTTTGGCGTTTCTGTGTATTCGTTAAGAGTGCATAATTAAACCATGAATATCGAGGGGCCAAATACTGTTACTCACTGTAACAAATTTCAGGAAAAAGCGTGAATGTTCTGATATTGAACGTAACTGGTATGAGTGCTGAGGGATCTATTCCAAATTTGGTAAATTCTGGGTAAGAAATACGGCTTTTGAACGTTCATCGAAAAACAGGGCTATACGGCAGCTGCATATAAATATGGTCAGACCTGGTCCATACTTAGATGTTGAGGGGTCCATGCAACTCAGGTACAGGCGAAAATGGCTAATAAAGGGCATTTCTGGGCTGAAACTCTTGAACCGGGAGTTCGCTTCTTTTAAACTCGGTACGCATGTTTATTAAAATCGTAAAAAAAACTACTTTCTTATAAGGAAAGGGTGCTATATGGAGATATAGGGCATTTTTAAACTTCAGGTTGTAGAGTGATTTCAACAAACAGATGGACGGAAATATATAGATCGTCTATGAACATAACAACGATCAAGTTGATATACATTGTAGGGTTGAAAATGTATAAATGTATGTGTTTCGAAAAGGAATGGGAAAAAGAGCCAACTTTTCGGTGGCGGGTATAAAAAAATATCCCATATTCATGGCTTGTAGAAAATTTGGTAGATTTTAGTCGGATTTGGTAGGATTTTTCTTAAATTTTGGTAGTAAATAATTTTCTTTATTGGCCACACTGTCAATAATCACTTCGCTTGTGAACTAACACACACGAGTTCACGAGATACTGGTTAGAATAAAGAGAAATTCAATTATGGCCATAGTCAGTCATAGCGATGGCAAAATCCCCCCTAATACTGGCAACATTTTTGAGGTACTATGCCAAGTAAAACTTCTCTCCAAATAGGTGTCGTACTGCGGGAAGTTTGCCGCTGTTCCTTAGTGCAATGTTCATGGGCAAAATTTGCAATTTTTGGTATACAAAAAATATACCGTATTCTTGGCTTGTAGAACATTTGATAGGCTTTGGTCGGATTTGGTAGGATTTCAAGTTTAAGTTTTGGTAGGAAATAATTTTCTTGAGTGGCAACACTGCCAATAATCACTTCGCTTGAAAACAAACACACACGAGCACACGAGTTGCTGGTTAGAATAAAGAGAAATTCAATTATGGCCATAATCAGCCACAGCGATAGCAAAATCCCCCATTTGGCATTAATGCCAATCTGAGATTAGTCAAATAAATGTCTCTAGCTTGGGTTTGTATAATATGACAAAAAGCATCTACAAACGTGAGATATCTTATAAAAATTTTACCCATCCATCAACCATCCCTTTTAATATTGAATTTTCAAGCCAATCGGCAAATGTCATTGCACCAAATGCTGGTGATAAGAGGCAACTGTGGAAAACCAGATTTTTACCATGACTGAGCATTTTGCGGACAAAGTAAAAAAGATTAAATAACCTGATGTTGACATAGATAAAAGAAGAAAAAGAAAAGAGGCTACTGACGGAACGCAGTCATCTATGGCAGCTACAAGTGGTCTGGAATGGCGTATAAAAACAATCGAGGAAGAGCCAACCAAATACGGAAGAAAACAGTGATTTAATACCTTTGGTATTTGCAAAGACAACAATAAATGCTACAAAACTATAGAAAAAACGGAGAAACTGGGCAGGGAAGACAAACGAATGTTCAAACTTATCGAACAGAAAACACAGCAGAAAAAACGAAGACTATGTGAGTCTTACCATTGACTCAAACAAAAACTGGATGTCAGCATGCTACGTACAACAACACTTCTATAGATCACTTGTTGGTGCGTAGCAGGTGTTGGGTTATTTAAGATCGATGTTACATACTGGTTTAGCATGTCGCTGTTGTTGCCTCTTGAAACCCAAAAGTGCAACAGGTTTAGAAGCAGCATTTAGAATTCTTTGGCAGCACACATATGTGTCTAACTTTATGGTAATGCATCTAAATGTGGTCATTTGAGCTTCGATAATGTGTGAGGATTGTGAACTAAATCTCTAAAAACAAAATGAACTGCTTTATAAGAGTAGAATCCAACTGGGGGTAGTTTCTGTGATGACGTATCTTCTATTCAGGTAGAATATTCTCATAGAAAAAGTATCGATGTGCAGCTTATATCAAATTGGACATAAACCTACTATGCAACAATTTGTCTATTTTAACAAAAGATAGGTTTGATCTAAAAAGCTTTTTGAGAAAGTATGGCTTTTTGTGTTTATTATTGCAAAACAAGGGCTAGTATAGGAAAGTTAGGAAACTAATACCTTACAGCTACACTATAAGTTTAAATTGGAATGCGATATCATTATATGATCGCTTTATCTACATTTTTATCAATTTTGATAGACTTTGTTGGAGGTCTTCTGAAGGGTGTTGCAGTAACCACGGCCTTATAATTGGAAATCGGACTATTTGTTAAGATACATTGGCAGCTAAGAAAAAAAAAAATACTGTGTATTTTAAGATCTGTTAATAAATCGGTTTGTAAGGGCTCTACAAGTGAAAACAGGATTATACATTTATATGACTGCTATATCCAGTAAAGGGCTGCACAAGCCAAATTGAATGAACCATTGAAAGCTGTGACAACATGCCATTGTCCTGTTAGGTCATGATGTACAAAGTAACTAACAGACCACAGACCATAACAACTGCATACTACACTCAAAATACATGCAGACAAGCCCAAGAGCGGCATGGCATGCAATAACAGCGATACGTAGGTGACAATCATCACAGGTAGATCAAAAATCCAATTTTCTCCATAAATGGTAACATTATGCTTAAACAATATTTTTTGCATTAAAAACTTTGCGATGGATAAAATTTAAAGAATTTTCTACTAGTTTTTTTTTTTTTTCAATAAATTAAAAAAACAAATTTAAAAAAAATGTTAAGAAAATTAAAAAAATCAATGGCAAATATTTTAAATTTCATAAAAATTGGATAATTATTTATGTAAACCAATTTATTTGAACAGCAGCTAACTTAGAAAATGTTTAAAAATACAATTACAAAATAAAAAAACTACTACAATTTCTCAATACCTGGCTATTTGCAATGGATGAAAAACTCGCACACATTCTACATCATTATGGACCATAATATACTTAATTTTCCCATGAACATTCCATTAAGGAACAGGGGATACTTCTCTAATATCAATGAGTGCAGTTCGATTAAAGTTTAAGCTCAATGATAAGGGGACTTCTTTTTTATGCCGAGTCCGAACGGCGTGACTTATAGCAAACCACTTGATAGAGAAGTTTTAACATGGCAGGATACATATAAATGTAGACGGCATTAATTAGGGGATAACCACCGCAAACATTGTTGTTGATGTTCACGCCGGGATTTGAACCCAGGCGTTCGGCTACATAGGCGGACATGCTATTCTGTGCGCCACGGTGGCCTCCAAGGACCAAATATAGTACCACAAATACCGCAAAATCTGTAATTGCAGTACCATAAAAATCCTTAATTACAAAATAGGGATAAAGGTTTTATGATGCCTTCACCAGTTTTTCGCCAATGTTCGTTTGACGCCATAATATAACAGGTAAACAAAAGTCTCAGTTTTTTCTTTTCTAATATATTTTCAAAATGACTCTGTTGTCTGATGCATTGCAGGTATGCCGTGTTACTCTGAAAACTGTCAATGGCATTGAAATGGGTTGTAGCGGAGCCCTCAAGGCATGATGTTGGGTTGATGATCAGATATCGTAGCAATGCATTTGTTTTCGACAGATGGCATTAAAAGAGAAAATGTGGCATTTGCACGCCTTTAATATATAAGTCTAAAGCAAATTCTATGAAATCCAGAGGAATTTGCATGCGTCAAAGGAGAATCCTATGAGCCAAATTTCTGTGAAAATTGCCCACATTATTGCATCTTTCACAACATATACTGGTATATGGGAGGTATGTCTAAATTATAACCGATCTCGACAAAATTGCATACGCATAGTAGAAGACATTTTGCATAATTGCAAATGCAATAGCTCTAAAGCGAAAATCGGACGAAAAATTTTATGGGAGTTACATCTAAATCATCAGAGTCATAAGAAAATCCTTCGAGTTAAGTTTCGTGAAGATCATTTGACGAATGACCAAATTATTTCATTATTAGTCCAAACAACTTAGATTTCACAACTTTGAATTTATTCTTACACTAATCATCAAACTGTCACTGTCAATTTATTCAGTAAACTCAAAATTTTCATGGTAAGGTACACGAATGAACAATGTCTGCAAATCATAAAAAATTACTACCGAAATTCAAAGTCGGTGATCGATACTTTAAAGGCCAAAAGAGAATTAGCTCGTTGAGCCCTGTTTTTGAGCGTTGCGTTGAAAAATGCTACTCTGCAAGTCCCACAAAAGCAACACACAAGATTTATAGAATTTTTAACGCTAACGACTGAAATCGAGCTTTATTCTATATCGACATTCGTGAAGTAGTGTTTTTAGGCGTCAACGTTAAGTGTTTTAAATGTTGCGCTTTTTTGTCATTTGTTTCCAGAGCTGCATTTTTTAACGTAACACTAAAGACAACGCTTAACGCTTTCTGTTTTGCCCTAAAAGCAAAATCATCTGCAGTGACGAAGCTCATTTTTGGCTTAATGACATAAGTGTAGAAAGGCCTCTGGGGGTGGACTAAGCTTCCCACAGAATAATTTGTTGTCGTTGTAGCATTGTATTGTACACTGAGGCGGCAGCCATTTCCGATGAAGAACTCCATCGGGTCATTCCGGTACGTACAACTGTCTGCCCTGGAATTGCCGTTCTATTTGGTGTTCATCGTTAGCATGAGAACGGATTCAACGGAATCGAGTGTAGGTTCTCAGTGAGAGGCCCGACGGCATAGGTTTCTTGCTTAAATAATAAGTACCTATGATGCTCGTCGGTCGGTCGAAGATAGCCATCTTTACATACAAAAACAATATTGGGACCTAATTTTCTCTCAATCTGACTCTATGCTTAAATAATAAGTACCTATGATGCTCGATATGACAAGGCAAGTTTTTGGTGCCTTTAAATAAACAATGACCATCAAGTTACCGCATCTGTCGGTCGAAGATAGCCTCCTTCACCTACAAAAACAATATTGGGACCTAATTTTCTCTCAATTTGGCTCTATATTGCACTTCTTTAAATCAAGCAGCATTAGATGGTCTAGAATCAAAATAAAATTCTAAAAAAAACATGGGAAGTTTGTACCCATTTTAAATAGACTGTAAATTATCCATTCACATTCAATGGACCAAAGAGGTCATCAACAAAACATATTGTACCGGCGAATCCAATGCCACAAACATTGCTAAGACACTCCACCACTGAAAATTTTAGAAATTTTAACTGCAACTTGAATGTCTTTCCACTTATAAATTTGCATAAATAATAACCTCCATGTAGGTGAGACCCCGACGAACGACAACAAAGTGGAAAGAGAATCTTAATTTATTCCATTCATAAGCACAACCTGGCCCCAACAAAACAAAAGCACAACACACATCAAATATTAAGTCCCCTAGTTGGAAGCATGAATGCGGCAGCGTCTTTCGTCGTCGTCGTCGATGCCAGTAAAAGTTTTTTATTTGGTGTTACTCATACTCTTACCAACACCTATGTTACTCATCTAACATATAGACCGCACGAGAACAGTGGGAAAGAAGAAAGGTATGGTGGTGTTTCATTTTTGGGTTATGACAATTCTTCTGTTTTGGTATTCATTTTGTAGCGATCGTCTTTTTATTTGCCACGCTGCTAATGCAACGGCAACTAACGAAGAAAATCACTATCATGTTTAAATGTTTGAGTTTAGAAAACTACAAGCAAATATACCCACTGAGAATGATATCACCACCCCCGATTACTCCCCACAGGCATTTACAACTTCAACATATTAAACGCGACATTTGTGTTTGGAGATATGGCAAATTGATAGCTCCCCGAAAACACGCAGAGCTGTCTATATTCCCCTATGCATAATTTTCTTGAAAACGTAAAGAAAATATCGAAAGATAGTTAAGCCCGACAGCGTTTGGCTCATCAGCTTCTGGTCACGAAAACGGCCGACAAATAATAACAGCTCTTTCTGTCACTCGCAATTATTGGGTGCGGTACCATTTAAAGGGATTCTGTGGTTACGTTAAGCAACGAAAATGGGGATGGATGGGAGTGGAGAAACCAACCAACAACGAATGACAGTAATTATTTAACAAAATATCCACGAATGAGTTAACGAGAGAGCAAGGTGATTTGTTAATAACAAAAATAAACAATTGTGTATGTATGCGAATGCCAATATGTATTACGTTAATATTTTTAGAAATTTTTTCAAGAATTTTGTCAACAACATTACATGCCAAAGTAAAATATTATTTCGAATTTTGAATTCAAACAAGTAAACAAAACAATTGCACAAACGCACACAAATAAAGAAGAAAAATCGCTACCAAAAAAAAACAAAGGAGCCAACACAATTCCCTCTCCCCCCCTGACAAAATACCTTTGCAATAAAAAACACAAGAGGTAAACACTAACACAACCCAATGTTAAAATTAAAAAATTCCTTATGAATATGACTGACTGATTGTTGGTACCGTCATATTTGTTTTTGTGGTTCGCTACTTACTTGTCACTTTAATGTGTGTGGGGCTCCACATTCTTGTTGCTGGTGTGTGTGATGTTGTGTTGGATACTACTGATGTGTTGTTGTTGGTCCCCCTCTCGTTCGTTGATTATAAATTTACCTTGATGGTACTATCATAAAGTGGCGAGTCGACTTTTTTTCTTTTGTTTATTGTAGCTGAATGGATCAACCAATTGTTTTCACCTAGGATTTTTTGCACCTTATCTTCTTTTTCTTTTATTCACAAATAAATTTTAATATATTTCCAGAAACCAATAAAATAAATATTATTTTTTCTTTCCTATTTTATTATATGATTTCTTCATTTGTTGTTTGACGAAATGACAGCTTTCTTTTTTCACATTTCCACACTTGTTTCCACTGCGAAGCATAAACCAAAATAAAAAAAATATAAATCGCAATATATTCTCACTTTTGCTATTAAAATAAATAAAATACAATATAAAATTCACTTGCTGTTGATATAAATTTGAAATCACAATTTTCAAAATGTTCAACTTTTGCCGACAACAATCCAACAATCTCGGAAACTGAATGTCGTCTCTAAAACACGATTATACATACTCGCTCGCGACTGGTGCGGGCATGGTTGCCCAGCTGATGAAATTTTCCAATTCCAGAGTTGTATCCAAATCTCACTAGAACGTCAAATGCTAGGCCATGGTTGAATTAATAAGGTAAGCCACTTGCCCAACAACAACGAAATCAACTATACAACCCTGTAGGGTGGCGCAAATTCCCACTACGCATGGTTAAATTAAAAAGGTTGGCTCACTTGCCCAGCTGATGGAATTGAGCAACTACAGAGTTGTATCCAAATCCCATGTCAACCGCTTGGTTTAGATTTTAAACTTTTTTAATATTTTGTTCCTTTTCACATTTTAATTCTAGTTTTTAATTGCATTATCTTGTGAAGCAGCCACAAAATCAAAAGATTTGTGATTATAAACGTGTAATTTATATCTTAATTCAACCGTGTGCTAAGCAAATTTATACAAGGTAAAGTCATTAGACCAGCTGATGGAATTTACCAATTTCAGAGTTGTATACAAATCCCACTAGAATGGTTTGTTTGGATTTTAATAGCCGTATTTATAAAGATGGGCGATGGGTATATACCCAAAACGCAGAATGGGTTATGGTAGACCCCTACCTATTTCTGTGAAGTGTGGTTCAGATCGGACTATATTTGGATATAGTTGCCCTATAGAACTATAGGCCCTATCTTCCTATATAGGGTATTGAGGCCAGAAAAGATCCATTTATTACCCGAATTCGATGAAATTTTGACACAGTGTTTTCTGGTAGACCCCTACCCATTTCTGTCAAATGTGGATCGCACCATATTTGGATATAGCTGCCATATAGTCCGATCTCCCGATATAGAGTATTGAGCCCATAAAATTAGAATTTTTCATCCAATTTGGATGAAATTTGAAACAGTGCGTTTTGGTACCCCTCCCATCATATGATTTACCGTCAGAATAATTATGGTAAATTGTGTTGATTGTGTAGTATTATCACAAAAAATAAAAGTGCTAAAAGTGCTATATATGCTAACAATTATTATTTATTTAAAAGGCAATGAACGAGAATGCTACGAATATTAGTTTTTTCTTACCATGTTGTCCTAAGTTGAAAAATAATTTGTCCACGCATTTAGTGAACGCCAAATTTCCACTCAGTGAAGAACTTAGTACCGCAAATGAAAATGTTTTCACGTTTTTTTTTATGGAGTTTCACTGTAGAAACTAAACTTAATACTCACCTTAATCGAAGTGAAGTCTTAACTAAAAATCTGATCATGTAAGAGATCCATGTAAATATGTATATATTACTTTACGCAACGACACGTTCAATTCTAACCTATTTAAAAACATTAATCAGCTGACAATTGTGACATTAATTAAAAGATAATAAACTAATTTATTCTACGTGTTTTTAGTAGAATAATTAATTTCGAGTGCAGTTCCGAGTGATTTATACCAAATATTTACAATGGTTTGCGTTCCTTGCTTTATCATTCCAGTATTGCTGTATATATGGCACAAATTTGTCCAACCTATACTACTGAAATATTGGAACCCATGGGAAAAGAAGGACGCTCAAGGAAATGTGATAAAAGCTGCTCCTGAATTTCCTTTCGAGTGCAAAGGTGGCGTGTGCCCCTATCCTGGTGCAAAGAAGAAGCCTGTTGAGGAATCTGCGGCAACAGAAAAAGCAACTGTAAACGACAGCACTGACCATACAAAGAAAGAGTAGTAATCTGTGTTACTATTTACTTTAGCCTATTATAAGTATATATTAAGCATATTTTAATTGATGTGTGGTGGTTTGGGTACAATGTTGTCATTAGATATTTTGATTATTAACATTCAAGAAATGATTATGACTATCATTTGTAGATAAATGTATTAGATAAATAAATAAAATGTGCACTGGGTGACATGGGAAAGCTATTTATTCCATTTGCATTCTGTGCAATAGCTTTCCTATATCACTAACTGCCTCGATATAAATTTAAATTAGATTTTATCTCTGTTTGTTATATTTTGTGCCTGTTCGAAGAAATCGAATATATATGTATTGGTCTAGTTTAACCTGAATTTGGAAGTCAAAATAGAAGCTATCGTGCAAATAATTCTGTTAAATCGAAAAGGAGTTGCCTCCCCTAGCCACTCCAAAAGTTTAATTGAAAGATCAAGAATAATTTTGGAGAGTTTGATTTAAATGCGGCACAAAGACCGTTGTTTAGGCCCTTTCACTATACTTCTCTATAACGAATAAAATTGAAGACAACTTTTTTTCAGCCATTTTCAACTATTTTAACCTCTCTATTACGAACTTCCCTATAACGAGAACTTCTCCGTGACAATTTGTCTTTTAAAAAATAATAGAACGTTATCCAGTGAATTTCAGAACGTTATCATACCCGGGTATTCAGATGCATTATAGTGGTATTTTTGCTGGAAAGTGCTTAAAAATCCGCTTGAATTTTACAATATCTCATCTGGTTTGGGGGATTGATTTTCGACTTTTTTTAAATTTTTGCCAAGACATGCTTACCAAATCTGTTTTGTACAAACAACATTAGTAGCCTCCTTCAAAGCCAATTTACTAAAGAATTTCGATTTTGAACCCATTTTAGTCCGAAATGGAAATATGGGTATTTTAGTGAAAAAATTCGGGTAGTTTTTATTTTTTGTTTTTTAAGCACAGTTCATTTGCAAAATTCAAAATTTTCGTTTTTAGAAAATCGGGCCACAAATGAAGATTTGATTTAGGGGCTTGCCAAGAGGTGCCCGTGCCACCTAGGTCCTTAAAATTTTGCGTATAATCTCGTTAACACCTCAGCTATAACCATTCAATGTTTCAATGAGTGAGTTGACGGCAGACTCTTTACTATTTTTTCGATTCCACTGTGTGTTTGTTTATTTTTTTACTTAGTAATTTGGTACTTTTCTCTAAAACATAGTATATCGTCGGTCCTCAACTGCTACGTTGTAGAGAAATTCGACTGTACTTGTAAAATATATCTTGCATAGTCTTAGGCAAGATTATTTATAGACAATTATATTGGCCCACAGAGTCAATATAATTGTAAGTAATAGATGGGTAAGATGTGGGTCTCTTATCATATTATTTTGTTGTAATTATATAGTACACATCACGATGTATCCATCTATCAAACAGAAGAAGGTCGACTGGGACGGAGGGATTCAGAGAATACACCAATAGCCGCTTATACCGTACGTATTGCTAAGAAATAGAAATAGAAGAAATTTTGAGACATCATTAACACCCGACACGGGACAACTATGAGAACCAGACAGGCTATTTTTGGCTCCGATGTGTTCCGTTCTTCATTATTTTGAGAGGCTCAGCTGAAAACTAACAGGCGCGTCCACAGTTTGCGCATGGTGGAATGCTCCATATGGTGTACTTGCAAATGCATCAGCAGTATCGAGTGAAAAATCTCAGTGAGAAGCGGAGTGGCACCGGTTTTTGCTCAAACCTCCTGTACACGCTGAGGTTTCAGGGACCTTTTCCAACGTTATTAGGCTATAGCATCCAAGTTATACATTCTACGTCAAAAAGTAAAGTATCAAGAATTCTAAAAATTTTTTGTTGTGAATCGATTAAAGCCTGGTTTGGGCCGATATATTTATTTGGAGCATTCTTGCAATGCTTTTTCTTTTCTTGTCTGAGTTTGAGACTTTGATAGAGATGAGGCAAACATTTTTAAATTTCGCTTTTCGAATGTAAAAAAGGTATAAACAACAATCACGAAGTAGTGGGGTCCGTTCTTTGCCGTCACGAAAAGCTTAGCTGCGAGCTACTGGGAGCGTCCACAGGTTGCGGAGAGTCTCAGCGGGAGGCCGGGCGGCTCCGGCTCTTGCACTAATACTGAGTGCCTATGATGGTCGATATGACAAGGCGAGTTATTGGCGCCTTTAAATAACCAATGGCCACCTTGTTCCCGCGGCGATTGGTCCTTGGACTGGAACCAACTTGCTCACCTACAGGAGCTTGACGAGGATCACCACCTCCCCTTGAAAATGTGGTTACAACAACAACCACAACAACAGTAAATTACCATATTATCAATCCCATGGCAGCCGGTTGTATGTACCGGATTGACACGATGAATTCCTTCATCGGCAAGGGTTGCCGCCTCAGTGTTCCACACACTGCTACTACAATAACAACAACAACCATATTATGCTATATGGGATTGCATAACACTACGACTTCTTTGCACACCATCACTACACATATTAACATGCAAAACTTTTTAAGGGTATCGCCAACACGTCCTTTCCGCCGCGCCTTAAACATTGGACTAAAAATTATCTGTGTGGTCGCCAGTTGTTTGCGAAATAAGGATATAAGAAGAAGTCCCAAGGCGGGTTGAAATCTCCGGCACTGTTTAACCTCTGTCGCTCATCTATTCCACACCTTCTAGACGGTATCGTAATCGTATCATATGCACGATCGTGGCTTCGGGCTCCTTCTTTGGTGGCATCTGCGTGAGTTTGAACTATTACCTTGGCAATCTTGCCATGACATGATGTCGAAGCAGTGTCTCCTTGATTGCTATCGCAAAGATAGCATCCATCTTGTGGATAGGCATCCACCGGCCATTAGCGTGAATCTACATGATCTAGAGTGTGAGGTTCAGCGTTGCATGGGGAAATCTCTATATTAGTCGGGGTTTCAAGCGGTTCTAGTTAGCGTTCACGCAGACATGGTAGCAGAAGTTATCAACCAGCTACCGATTGAACGCAGTCCTTGGAGATCGACTGCCACCCATATGCACCCGAAAAAGTTAGTCTCCTTCGCAAACCAAAGGCCGAATTACCGCATACGTGATTGAGAATGCTTTCATATCACATGAAAGTTCATCTCGTGTATTGTGGATGTTATACCACTTTATACACATTTTATTATTTTTTTTTTTTAATCATTATCGATTTAAACTTTTGGGTTCTTCTTTGTCAGAAATTCCCTTTTAATACATAATTCACAATAGAGATTTCGAACGGTTTTACTCGTTCAAGTATGCGGTAATTTGGCCCCCGATTAGTTCTTGCTCAATTGTGTTCCGGCAGATGCGGCCGCTTTAACTCCAACAGAGATAGGATTGATGCCAGCGTGTTGGATGTGTGTCCCTATTGTGATCTGGGATCACACAACACACGTTACCTATTCAACTGTCCAGCCAGACCCGCTTGTCTCACACCCAGATTGTTCTGGATACACCTCACTTAAGTCGCAGAGTTCCTGGATCTGGATATTCAACAGAACCAAGCAGACGAAAGAAGGAATTGGTAAAAAAACTGAAGTTGTGCCCAGAATAATTTTTTTTACTGTTTGGCCAAAGGCAACCCAATCGAACCACAAATAAAACAATTTATTTATTTTTTGTTTTAACAATTATAATATTGTATTTTGTTTATTTTACAGTACAGAGGTCATATACTGTCTTCCTTTAAATTGTATATATGTATAAAAAAAATGTATATTTATAAAATAAGAATAATAAAGCAAAAACGAAAGAGACAGCAGGAGTGGGAGTAGGAAGAATTTAACTTTAAGAATTTTACACTTAATAACGACATGATGGGCAAAAAACATTGACGTCAATATTTTTAAAAATTACCACACATAAAAAATAATCTTATACGGCTTAAACATTGCTTATAGAAAAAGGTAGTGTTGGTAGAGGGGGTGGTAGGGGAGGGGAAATGCGATTTTTTGCATTTCAAATATTGTATGTATGTATAGTAAAAATGTCTTAATGCCTAAAGAGATGATGATATCAATTAAATATTAATTAAAAAATAATTATTATTTATATATTCTAAAAAAAAACTTTAGCACTTATAGACTACAGTGGGGATTGGAGTGAAGTTGGAGTGTTGGTGTTTTCTTTTTTCTTCTTCCTTCAATAATCATTACATTTAATAAAAAATCCTAAAAATCCAAAAAACGAAAAAATAAACAAGAACTACAATTTTACAATATACAACACAAAAATTACAAATAAAAGGCGTTTCGTTTTGCTTTCTTATAAATGGTCTACAAACTAAACTTAATAGTTAATTATATTTTAATTTTTGAGATACTTTTTACATGAAAAAAATACGCAATTATAATATTTCGATATCTAAATGTACGACGTTTACGTGTATTACATTTCAAATCTGTAAACATGTACTAAAATATAAAATTAGAATTTTTTTTTGTTTATTGTATTTTATTTTTTGTTACTGGCTTTTGTATGTTCACTTTAACTAAGTAGGCCATACACATACATACTTGTATAGGTATGCATGCCTCTTGGCATTTGGAAGCAATAGTTTTCAGTTTGTTTTTTTTTTTTTGTATATAAATATTTATTAAGCTTTTGTATCATTACTTAATTACATCTTGAAATACATAGTTACAATGTATAAAAATCGCAATTATTAAAAACAATTCTCTTAACTTTGTTTACAATTAAACTAAACAAAATCTAAGGGCTTACTAATGTTACAAAAAAAAAACATTAATGGGGGAGGGAGGGGGGTATTGAGGGGATGTGTCGACAATATATACAACAGTAATCGAGAAATATAATGTTATTTATAACAAGGTATGATATGACGCTGCTATTTTGCTCATAGAACTCAGTGCAACTTCTGCGAAATATTTTCGTAGTCTCTTCGTCAAGTCAAACTTAGTACTAGGCTTAATAGAATATACATGTATAGGGCCACAATCGACTTCGTTTCATTGTTGTTGTTTAACTTTTGTTTATGTTAAAGCTTCGAAGAGACAATTTGAGTTTTGACAGTTGTTGGTGAGAAAAGTCGAAGTCAGTATTAGGCTTATGGCCTAAACAAAATGTCAAAAAATCAACTCGCAAAAGTTAAACAATTTTTAACTTTGACGACAAAGACACTACTTACGTGTGGAAGCACAGAATGACGCTCGCTTTCAAACGTCAAAGTAGAGAATTGTTTGATTTTTCCGCGAGTTTTTTGTGGGATTTGTGCAACGCGACGCTCAAAAGCAAAACTCAACGCGCTCATTTTGTTTCGGCCTTTACTTCTCATTCGAGACGAGCTTTACACGAATATGACTGGCAAGCCAATGCATTGATTATGCGGATACAACTAACTTTTAGCTGAGTTGCTGTCAGAAAACGCAAACGAAATACAAATTTGTATTATAGCAACTTTTGTCAACTGATGCCGATAATAGTGTCGTGGTAGTCTGGCAAAAAAAGGCAAACAAACAGATATATCAAACCCAAAAAAATGTCAAATGTTATTAAATTTTAACCAAACATTTATTTTAAATTTCAGTTATTTTTTTTTTTTTTTTTGTAACCATATATTGTGGAGATTACCGTAAAGCTCCAATAGATGAGCAAGCTCGTTCCGGTCCATAACCAGTGGTTATTTAAAGGCGCCAATAACTCGTCTTGTCATATCGACTACCACAGGCTCTCAGTATTTGTACAAGATCCGGTGCCCACGGACTCTCACAGATTTTTGTTATTTTAAAATGTTGTGGAATTGTATTTTTTACAGTGCAGTACAGGAAAAACTGCACAGAGTATGAAAGAAGAGGCAATAATAGATATTCGACCTATAATAGGACGGAGTTTATAAAATTTGGAAAATACTTGAAAAGTAACAAATAAAAAAATAATGCTTGAGGTTAGTGGGAGTCACCAAATAATTTTCGCATAAAATGCGCAGTTTTTACACAGCTGCCATACCAAATGGTACAGTACCTCACAAATGTCGCCAGCATTAGGAGGGGAAAACTACCGCTGAAAATTTTTATGATGCTCTTGCCAGGATTCGAACCCAGGCGTTCAGCGTCATAAGCGGACATGCTAACCCCTGGGCTACGGTGGCCTCCACTATACTATATATTCACTATATTTATATATTATATAAACAGAGATTATTGTTGTTCAGTGATATATAGCAGATTTTCCAAAGGAACTTTTTTGTCATCCTCCTTAAAGCAGTTTTATTGGCAAACCTTGCACCAAGTTAGAATGGGTACCACCTTAACCCTAAAATGTACTTTACATTCATAATGAATACTGGCGTATGGGTTAAGGTTTGGGGTGTTTTAGATGTATTCGGAGATCCATTGTAGAATTCCATGGCTAACATTTTTATAGAATATTTTGGTCAGCCACACACACATACGTTTTAAATAAGTTAACAATTTTTTAAAAAATGTTAAATGTTTCATGAGGATTAAAATGTTCAACAAGAACAGACACTGTATTGTAAAAATGAAAGGATTACTAGTTGTCGTAAACCGAATATTGACAAAAAAAATGTTCTGAAGTGTGAAACTTCTCCCTTCTTGTTAGGTTACTTTTCGATGTAAACTTTCAAAACTCCGATACACTTTTCTTCTGTTTTTGCCTCTTCTTTCATAATCAATGCAATATTTCCTGTTCCTTTTTGTTGTTGTAGCAGTGTGTTTGTACACTGTTATTTTTTGTAGTGTTCTACAACGTTATCATAGCATGTTTTACAGTTCAATCCCATGGCAGCCGGTTGTGCGTACCGGATTGACCTGATGAATTCCTTCATCGGCAAGGGTTGCCGTGTACAAAACACTGCTACAACAACAATAACAGTTACATACCATATGAAGCATGCGGCTACAACAAGTCTTACTTTTACCTTGCGTCATTTGCATTTTAAATCAATACATTTCCACACTGCATCCCTAAGTGATGTCTCTAAAAACTAACAATTTACTTCAAAATTTATTAACGTCAAAAACAAAAAAAGCTGTTACAAAAAAGCAGTTGCCATTCGCAATGCAAATTTGCCTACTGACGACGCAATTTAAACAAGGTTGCCAGATCAAATGAATTTTTCTTCGGGTAACAGGGTGATATAATAGACTTTGGTAAATTTTTTCTGGCAACTTAAGCCAAGACATTTATGGCCCCATTGAAAAATATTTTTGTAGACTACAAGATGGCCAAAAAAACATCAATTTACCATTTTGGCCGATTTTTAATAATTTTTGTCTAATAAAGTACATATTAACTGAAATTAAACATTTTCATTTGCAAATAACTTTATTTCATGTTGCATTAACCTATCGAAACATAAGTTTTTAGTTAGTAATATTATCCAATGCCTATTACGTCACCCTGTTACACAAAGAAAATTTCATTTGAGCTGCGTACATGCAAGCGAATTTTTCGGTAACGGTATCGGTAATGAAAGTTTCGCTTACGATATGTAACATAGTAACGATAATTTCGCCAGAGGTGCGTAATGCTCTTACGAATGAGAATGTATGTATGCAAATAAAAACGGTTTATTCGGGCACATATGTACTTTGTTAGCCAAAAATGATTAAAATTCGGCCAAAATGATAAATCGATATTTGTGCCCATCTTGTATTCTACACAACAATTTTCAGTGGCGACATAAATGTCTTGGCTGCAACCGAAAATTTTCGCCAAAGATATATATTGGGTTGCCCAAAAAGTAATTGCGGATTTTTTAAAAGAAAGTAAATGCATTTTTAATAAAACTTAGAATGAACTTTAATCAAATATACTTTTTTTTACACTTTTTTCTAAAGCAAGCTAAAAGTTACAGCTGATAACTGACAGAAGAATGAATGCAATTACAGAGTCACAAGCTATGAAAAAATTTGTCAACGCCGACTATATGAAAAATCCGCAATTACTTTTTGGGCAACCAATAGTACTAAAATGTATTGTTATATGTTAGTTTACATTATTGCTCGTTGCCAGTCTGTTTATAGTCTATTTAGGCCTCTATTGAAAAGAGTTGCCATAAAAAACATTTGGGTTTAATTTCAGTTGTCTTGCCTTAAAGAAATTGTTGTTGAGCTACTTATCCCAATCGACCCATTAGTCTGCTGTCTAAATAAAAGTAAATTGCTGGTCACATAATATTCAACTAAGTTAAGACTTATGTCGTTCACTTGGCATCTCTTATAAATGTACCTCGCCTCTTACTAACAATATAATAATAGATTCGTACGCACAGTCAAATATTTAGCAGAACTTATACTTGCACTTTTGTTGTCCGTAGAGAAGAGCAAAAGGAATAGAGCAAATTTGATAGTTTGATGAATTAATTTTTTCTTGAGGTGTTTTTCTCAGGAAACATACAAAGACTTTCAAATTTTTAAGTACAAATCAGTTTGTGTTCAATTTGTTGATGCTACTTCTTGCAAATATGAAAATGTGTCCGGGAATAATTGGAATTATAGAATTCTCCCATATTTCAACTAAGAATTAAGCCAATTCAACATAAATATGTCTATGTTTTAAGATGAATTTTAATAATTTTCTCTCTCTCTCTCTCTCTTGTTCTCTGTCCTCATAATAGTCCAAGCTTTAACGATACATATCTCAATTACTGTCGACAATATTGTACACTAATTTTAAGGTATTAATTTAAAAACTAAATTTGTCTTCTACAGTTTGTTTAAAGAGGGGGGGTGGGTTGTTTTTTGTGTACCTTAAAGCTTAATAATCGAAATGAAGATTTTTTTACAAATTTTTTCACATTAAGTGGGGATCAAACAAAACGAAGATTATATAGACCGCGCAGCGCAATGCCGAACGGCCTGCGTCTTTGAGATTCTCGCATACGGTAGAATGAATGGTAATGGTGGTGAGTTGTGGGGCTTGTTGTTTGTGTTGTTATTTATTTGCTGGAGGTGGGAGTTTGGGGTGGGGTGCTGTAAATTTCTCATATGAGTTCCATTGTGTTAAGCTGATTTTTTGTTTGTATATATGCATGATAATGTCTGTCTTCCTCTTTCGAATGTTTTCGTCCATTCGTCATCTTTTTCTTCCGTTTTGTTTTTTTTTCTTGTTTGTCTTTTATGTGTTTGTAGTGCAGTTAGTTAAGCTTACAAATTATGGCTTTTTTCGTGTCTCTTAATACGGTTCTACGCCCTGTTTTTGAAACAGAGCCTAACCAGAATTAAACTTATCTTTAACCTAAGCTCTAAAGTTAATTAATTTATGTTTTGTTTTCATTTTAAATATTTACCTATAATTAAAATAAGTCTCTTTGCATTTAGCATTTAAGGCATCACCACCAATGTTATCGTCGATGGTGACACTTCACATACGCCCACACTATGGCCACCCAAAAGACGGGCGAGAGGGTGACGACGGCAGGTAGTGCAGTTAGTGCGAGAAGAGAGTAAACTGGACGATGACTCCCTCTTTACTTTCATTGTCAAATGTAAATGGCCTCGGATCCTTTGTTGGCTTGGTGGCCACCCGATATGTAGAGGTTATTGGCAGCCGGCGATTGTACGCCCTCCGACCAATCGGAACGCGGTGATGAACTGGACCAGTGACCTGGTGATTCGGGGGAAGGCGTTGGATAACTGTCCAATGTTTGCACCATATGCTGAGGCGTATGGCTGCCCGAATGTTGACTGGGCGGCGTCAGGTACTGATAGAAGGCCTGATTGTGTTGTGATGACGGTGACAACATATTCGCTGTCGACGGTGATGAGGCTGACATTGAGCTTTGTATGGATGGTGGATTCATTTGGCCCGAGTGAAATGACTCTGCAAAAGAAATTGAACACATGTTAACGTCTACGCCATTCTTTAGTGTTTGGTAGTTGTTTTGCTTACCCGGTGATCCACAAAAACTATTCAAGTCCAAGCCGGCTGAACTGAAATCCATTCCACCTCCATTGTTGGTATTGCCACCCATTTGTTGATGCTGTTGTTGTTGCATGGATTGTAATATTGCACTATTCTTATTTTGCTGCTGTTGCATTTGCTGTTGTTGTTGTTGCTGTTGCTGCTGCTGCGAAGCCATCATTATGCCCATATCACTGCCGGTCGGCGAAATAATGCCCAAACTAACTGGCGAGTTTTGACTGCTGGGCGTTTGGAAACTCATGCTGTTTGGCGAATTCTGCGATTGTAACGTTGAAGCACCGCTTCCCACGCCACTGCCGCCAAGCAACGTATTTAAATTGTTGCCACAGAATTGTTTCTGTTGAGTGGCATGTCGCATTGCCTGCATGTGGGTGGGTGATGTAGGCAAACTGGGGCGTGATTTGGCAGGTGAAGGAGATCCTACAAACCATAAACAAATTAATCACATTAATCGTTGCCGATGTTCCTCTCCTCTAACTAACTTACCCAAATAGGCATGTGGTGACAATGCCATGTTCGATTGAACTGAATGAGGAGGCGATTGATTGGAGTAGGGTGGGCTAAGGCCTTGTTCATGGCCCCCCAGATTGCCATTCAAACCATTGTTGCCATTTTGATTGGAATTCATTAGCTCCTGATGAAACGGCGAACCCATTGAGTAGCCATAGTTTTCCATTTTGATCATGTCATGGCTCTGTTGGGGTATTAGCGATTGCATGGACTGTGCATTCTTTAATCGAGAAAAACAAATAAAGATAAGTTTTATAACTTTTTTCTACGTTGGCGTCGTTTTAAATCTCTTACCTTTACACAATCCTCATAGCTCGGTGGGTGTTTCACGTTGTTGCTCCCCAGCAGATCGTTGTGATGATTGGTTTGCGCCCCGCCGCCGCTCATTGCGTTCGAATACATTGAGGTGGCGTCGTAGGGACTCGGTTGACTTGTTAAAGCCGTCGGCGGCGGCGAGTCCACCGAACTGAGAGCTGCATCCAGCAGCTGTTGCTGATGGTTCTCCACTGAACCTGGGCCCTGCGCCGTCGGGCCACCAGCCAGCCCATTCAGCAGCTGTGAGGCCGTAAGATTGCTGCTGCTGTTGTTTCCCTTTTTTGACGCCGGCTGGCCTAAACCCTTTTTTGAACTCGGCTTGCGTCGAAGACTACCACCATTGTCGAGTAATCCATCTGGACTGCCCTCTAAAAGTTTGGCCTTCTTTGCGGCCTTATTTTGGGCAGCCTTTGACGTTTTACCGGCTGCAATCACAGTAGGCTGAGTAATCATTTGAGGTTGACTGCCGGGTGGGGGTGATGCAATCATTGTTTGTGGTGCCATTGCAATCATTTGCGGAGATCTGGGCACATGCTCGTCCAACAAACGTACAATGTCATGGTGCAAGCGTTCCGAAGCAACGTCTCGTGGCAAACGATCCATGTGATCGGTGATCTCGCGGTTGGCAAAGTTATCCAACAGGGCTTTGCATGCTTCATAGGAACCTTCTCGGGCTGCAAGGAAAAGGGGTGTTTCGTCTTTGTCATCTTGAGCATCGCGATTCGCATGGTGCATAAGCAAAATGTTGACAGCCTCGGTATTGTTGACAGCAGCTGCCCAGTGCAGAGCTGTCTTGCCAGAGTTATCAGCAGCGTTTATATCGGCATCTGCGGTTATCAAATCCTCCACCATGCCTTCGATAGCAAGACGGGCGGCCAATATCAACGGTGTTGTCCCATCATGCATGCGAGCGTTCAAGTTAGTGGCCCGGTTTCGCAAAAGAATTTGGAATACACCCATGGCGTCGGCGGCCACAGCAGCATGTAGCGGAGTACGTCCCGTGTTATCCTGGCAGTTAGCATCGGCTCCAGCATCAAGTAGGCGCTTCGCAGCATCGGCCCGTGCGTAACGCGCTGCCAAATGTAATGAGGTCTCTCCGGTTTTATCCATGGTAGCATTAAGCTCGGCACCTTGAGCCAAAAGATCCGAAATCACCTGGGCAGTGGTATCATCGGCGTTGTCTATGTCTTCGCCATTGTCAATGCCACCACCGCGAACGGCGGCAACCATCAGAGGAGTCATGCCACAAGGACCACGGACATCAACTTCATGTTTGCCATCTTGATGGGCCGGAGGAGTCATTATCGAGGAGCGAACGTCTGCCACATCGAGATGAGCCTGGGACCAGACACGAGTGTCAGCCTCCTCATAATCGGTGACCATTGTGTGGTCACTGGCATAACCACCATGATCGTTGCGTAGACGTTTTGGTTGCGGCATATCCGATTCATCATCCGACCACTGTGGTGCATGGCCCATATGCCCTGAGTTCATGTTGACATCGTTGCTCATGCAAGCCATAGAAGGATTTTTATTCAAATTTCTCATCTCCTGCCCTGTGGGATCTCGGCGTCTGCGCTGCGGATTGATGGTTGGTGTGCGGAAACCTTCGGGGAACCAGGTGATGCCGGCGGCACGCTTACGTTGTGTAGTCACTAAAACGCCGAACAACGCAAATGCCAGTACCACCAGAATTATGCCAAGCGTAACATATTTGACGTTGGTAGGCGTTTCAACAATATCTTCTCCAGGATTCTGTACACCACGCACACTGTAGATGGGGAACTTGGACGAGAGGGTATACTTCGATGCAGAAGCGGCCAAGAATTCTGCAGCTTCAGCTGCGCGATAAAAACATTCCGTACATTTCCGATTGTCGATTTCCAAATACACCTGGATGCCCTTCTCTCTGCGCTCTGTGAAGAGGATTTTATTCTTGCGTCCAAATTCGGTATTTTGAATGTCTTTGATGGGCTGTGTACCTTTCCAGGTGAGGATCATGTCATTTCCCAGCGGATCCTTCTTTATACGTACAGTCGTTCTCAAATGGTGACCCATTTCTCGTAAGAAAACCACCTGCTGCTCTCGGAACTCCTCCAGTTCCATCAAGACCACAACAGAGATCGCTCCATCAGCTAGATTGGGCGGTTCAGCTTCGTTCTCACAATCCAAGCCATCCCAATTACACTCAGCATTGTTGCAACCATAGTCGCAGCGCCCATTGGCGTAATGTTTGGAGCAGTAAGCATCGTAAATAGGATTACAGGGTTGCAGTTTTTTCTCACAGTCGCGGCCATCGTACAGACAAGCAGCATTGTTGCACTCCTCATTGCATTTTCCATCCATGAAAACCTGCCAACACTGAATGGTCGCTGTGCAGTTAATCCAAGGATTTATGCCCAATGAACAGTCATTACCATCGAAGTTACAGGCATAGGTGTTGCATTCAGGATCGCAAACATGATTACCCTTCTTTTGTTCACACCCGCGTTTAACACACATCTCCCTTTGATACTCCAAGTCCTTCGTGTATTTGCTGAGCGCTCCTCGCGAAGGATCCAAGACCCATCCGGGGTAGTTGGGATCATAGCTTTCGCAACGTTTTCCCGTCCACTTGGCAGGACAGAAACAAACAAAATCGCCTAGGAGGTTGTCACAGGCAGCACCTTGCAAACAGGGATTGGGGGTACACTCATCCATTGTATCACGTTCGCAGTGTCTTCCATCTGTTCCCCGGGGGCATTCACAACGGTAGCCACCTCCATCATCGATGACACAAGTACCCGCTTGACAGGGATTCGAATCACAGTCGTGGCCAGAAAACTCACAATTCTTTCCATAGAATCCTTCGGTACACAAACAATGGTGGCCTCCCTGCTTGGGGGAGCATATGCCACCATTCTGGCAAGGGGAGTTGGCACAGAAGTCAACCTTGTTCTCGCAATGTCGACCCATGTAACCCGGTTTGCAGTTGCAGTGATAGTTATTTACCAGTTGAACGCAGTCCAAAGTACCGGCATTTGAGCAGGGATTTGATAAACACTCGTTGATATCTCCTTCACACCGCGAGCCAACAAATCCTGGTGGGCAAACACACTCAAAACTTCCCACGCGATCGATGCAAGTTCCATTGTTGTGGCATGAGCCCCGCTTGCAATCATTCTCATTTACTTCACATATTAGGCCAGCCGTTCCGGGAGGACATGAGCAACTAAAGGTGTTCACCAAATCGTGGCAAGTACCGCCGTTCTGACAAGGATTTGGCGAACAGTCATCGATGTTAAGTTCACAATTTTGGCCCTGGAAACCCTTGCGGCAAACACAAGCGTATGAGCCAATCAAGTCACGGCATGTACCGCCATTCATGCAGGGTTGAGATTCACATTCATTGATTTCCTGTTGACAATAGCTGCCCGTATATCCTTGCTTACAGTAGCACCTATGGATGTTTCCATGTTCCTTACAAGTGCCATTGTTGCACAACTGTTCCAACGAAACTCCTTTTCGTATGGCAGCATCACTGCAGGACACCATTTCGACATCGCACAATTTTCCGGTCCAACCTGGGGCACATCTGCAACTGAACTGATTCTTGAGCTGGGTGCAAGTGGCTCCATTCTCGCATGGTGACTTGGTGCACCAATCGACATAGTCGGTACACTGTTTGCCTGTGTACCCATAGGAGCAGTGACAAGTATACTCTTCGCCATTCTCATGGCAAGTGGCTCCGTTTTGGCAAGGCTGGGAATCACATTTGTTAATTTTATACTGACAGTTGGAACCTGTATATCCAGGTAGACAAGAGCAGTTGTAGCTATTGATGCCATCTATGCAAGTGCCACCATTCATGCAAGAACTCTCAGTGCAATCCTCATCATTGGTCTGGCAATTGATGCCCGAAAATCCTAAGGGACAAGTGCAGGTGTATGAGTTCACGTACTGCCGGCAAGTGGCTCCATTCTGGCATGGCAAACTCAAGCATTCGTTAATATCCGTTTCGCAGTGCTTTCCATCAAAACCATCCACACATAGACAGGAATAATCACCAATGCCATCGAGGCAAGTTCCACCATTTTGGCATGGAAACATGGCACAGTCATCGGTATTAATGGCACAATCGTGGCCCTCGTAGCCTTTGGCACATATACAACGATACGAACCGGGAACGTTGTGACAAGTGGCGCCATTGCGACAAGGTGTCGACAGTTTACACTCATCAATGTCTTCGTCGCAATATCGGCCGGTATAACCTAATTTACAAGTGCAAGAAAAGTCCAAGAAATTAGGCGAAGGAGTGCATTTGGCATCATTTCTGCAACGATTCGTTGCACATGGATCCAATTTGGACTCACAGTCCACACCAGTATAAGGGACCTTGCATACACACTTATAGCCGTTCACTTTGTCGATGCAAGTGCCACCATTGGCACACGGATTATTGATACAATCATCTATGTTGGTCTCACACTTAAGACCAGTGTAGCCAGGCATACACTGGCATTTGAAGGCGTTCAATTCGTCAACACAAAATCCTCCATGCTGACAAGGGTTCGAGGAGCATTCATCGATGTCGATTTCACAACGTTTTCCACCGTAGCCAGGAGGACAGAGGCATATAAACTCGTTGATTCCATCCTCACAGCGACCACCATTTATGCAAGGATTCGAAGCACATTCATTCACATCACTTAGGCATCGGGAATCGTAGAATCCTCGCGGGCATTCACATTTATAGCCATTAACTAGATCCATACAAACACCATTATTGGCACAGGGATTCGAGGCACATTCGTTGATATTGATTTCACAGTGGACACCAGTAAATCCCGGCACACACTGGCAGGTGTACTTATTGATGCCATCAATGCAGGTGGCTCCATTATTGCAGGGATTGCTATGGCATTCGTTGACATTTATCTCACAATCCTTACCCGAAGTACCGGGTAAACAGTGGCACACATATGAACCCACACGATCAACACAATGCCCTCCATACTGGCAGGGGTTGGACTCACACTCGTTAATCTGCGTTTGACAGAGATAGCCGGTGAAGCCTGGATCACATACGCAGGTGAAGCGATTGTCTCCGTCTATGCATTTTCCTCGATGACAAGGATTCGAGTCGCAATCATTTATATTGACCTCACAAGAGAGCCCAGTGTAACCCGGATGGCATTCGCAAGTATAACCAGCTATGGAGTCATGGCAGATGCCACCATTACGACAAGGCTGAGATTGACAATCGTCAATGTTTATTTGACATCTGGAACCAGTGAAACCCATGGCACAGGAGCATTTGAAACCATTGATCATATCACGACAAATTCCTCCATTCAGGCAGGGATTCGACTGGCATTCATTGATATCGATTTCACACTGAGTTCCAGTAAAACCGGGCATGCAAACACAACGAAAAGTTCCGGGATCGTCCAAACAGCTGCCCTCATTCTGGCACGGATGGGATTCACACTCATTTATATTTGTCTCACAGCGTGGGCCAGTGAATCCCTGTGAGCAATTACAACGAAATGAGCCAGGAGTATTGACACAAACGCCATTGTGTTCACAGGGAGATCCCTGATCGCATTCATCAATATCCTCGGAGCAATCAACACCCTTGTAACCGGTGGCACAAGAACACGTGTAGGAACCATTGATGGGGCTGGTGTCACAGATCGCATCGGAATGACACGGATTTGAGGTACAAGCGTCATCCAAGTGACAAAGTAAGCCCGTTTTACCCGGCGTACAGCGGCAATAAAAGGAGCCAACACCATCAATGCAAGTGGCTCCAAAGAAGCAAGCAGCAGCCACACAGTCATCGATATTTTCACTACAATCCGGGCCAGTCCAACCATTGACACATATACAAGAATACGAACCTTGTGAGTTGGTGCAAGTAGCGCCATTTTGACAAACAGAGGGTCTGAAAGAAAAACAGAGTAAGTTGTATTATTCTTCATTTTCCAAACTCTTTTCCATTTTGTGGGTATCAAAGGGTTTGATTGCCCCCAACTTACCTAATGGCACATTCGTCCACATCCTTTTCACAATTCTCCCCGGTATAGTTGGGCGGACAGGCACAGTGAAAGCTGTTGATTCCATCAATACAAGTACCACCATTCTGACACGTATGTCCAGGACAATCATCAATATTTTGATCACAATTTTTACCTTGATAACCTAGAAATATAAAAAAATTTATGTATGTTTAAGAGAAATTTGTATGGCAAAAAGAAATACATTTTTAATCTTTCACTACATTTCAGCGATGTTTTACCCAGCTTTACCGTGATTTCTTGAAAATCATATTGGCAACACTACCAACAGTTATGCCTTGTACATGAAACCGGCTTTCAATTTCCACTTCGATACCAGTTTAAGAGCACAATTGGAACACGAGAGAATTTTGGAGAAGAGACCCAGACAAGTCTCTCTTGTGTGCACTTATACAAAGAAAAGGGAAAAATTACAAGCTCAGCATAAATGTTTAGATGTATAGTACACACAGTGTACTATATACCCATGACTAACCAAGTCCCGTATGTAAGGAATGACAGTAATGTATGACAAAATCATGTAAGATACACCTAGAAACAAACAAGCAATTAAGCTGCAATGCGATAATGACCAACCAAAGGAATATGTATGTTTTTGTATATCAACCAACCCATTGGATAAATATGTATGTATGTACATACATATGTATGACAGAGCTGGATTTATTAATTGTTGCCAATTAATTGTATTTTATTCTGAATGCATATGCCTCAAAAACTCAGATTAAAAAGTGCTTCCTTTTACCTTTAACCCAAAACATAAATACATTCGCTGCTCTCACTCACACTCCAAAAATTAAAAACTTTAAACCCTAAAGAATCAAGATTATAAAACCTTCATCACGATAAACATAAAAACTCAAGCTTAGGAGAGTAATGCTCAGAGTAACCAACATGGGTTGAAAAAAAACCCTAAATGACAGTCAACAAGAGGAGATGGCTGTTCCAAAACAAAAGTATCTTGCGCTGACCACCATCAAATCGCAAAACCTTTTTTTTCAGAGAATAGGGGAGAAAATATTGGACCATAATATGAATTGACGATGAAACAATGGTCTGGTATATTATGGACAAATGAGAATGAACATTGATCGGTTGGTCTTTTTCTTCGATCATCGTTTTTTTTTTGCACTAGATGGCCAACAAAAACAAACACAATACAAGCTTTCATATACACATATATTATTTGTACATACAATAAATGTACACAGCATACATACATATGTAAACATACATTCATTTACTGAATTGGTTAGTTATAAATAGCAAAAGCCGTGGCATTGCCTATTCAATCGGGATATAAAAAGCCTTCAAGAAAATTTTGATAAAAAAGGCAAAGTTTATTTGTCATTCTTTTAGTGGTAGAAAAGGTTTAAGGTTCATTTAAAAATTTTTAGGCCAGCTAAATGTCAATAAATTTATGCCCATATTCACTTATTGCAGCTTAAAAGTAGACTTGAAAGTTCTTAAGGAAATCTGTCAATTAAAAACCTACTTTAAAACTGCAAAAAGTTTTGCGAATATGGACATTAAGATTAAGGTATATCCTTGGCCTAAACTTTGTGGCTATAATAGGGTCATGCTTCCTAATCCCCAGGAGAATATAAATAATCCTGGAACCTATAAAGTATGACCTCATGATGACGATTTTTTTTGCCGATGTCAGATCGTTACTGCGATGGGCGCAGTAACGAAATACTGCAGGTTTTGTTGAATTGAAAAGGACTAAGAGACGGTCGAACATATTTTATGCCAATTTATTTCTCTTGTCATCCTGAAGGCTTGAGAAACCTAAAATGGCTGACTGGAGGGAACTCTCAGCGAAGAGAGACATCGGGCGCACACTTTTTTTTTGTCACGCGCGCTTATTTCATGGGTAGAGTTTTTACACATTCTTAATGTTTACGATCTAAAGTTTCCGAGGTAATCGAGGTTGTTTCACGTTATCTTAAACTGGTAAAGATACCTCGAAAAAGCTACTAATTTTTTTTTTGAAGACTCTTCAGATCTTGCCTACACAGATAAAAATAATTTTGAAAAACGACATCTTTGGTCGTGAAAAAAACTAAGAAAGTTGTTAATTTTCCGTCAACAACTTATTTTAAATCTCAAAGACCCAAAGTACAAATTAGTTGCTGCAAAACAATAACAATATATCAATAAGCAAGGCATTTTATTTACTTTGTTCGGCTCGTGCCACTTTGCCTCGTTCGTTTTACTGCAGCTCTCGGGTTTTTCTCTGTCACTCTTTCTACTACTACCCTTAAAAATGTTAATAATTTTGGTGCCGCAGAGTATTGAACTCATGATTTCATGTTTGGTAGTCTTGCACGCATCCTCAAGCCTACCGACATTATCTTCTTCATGATGAAATAAATCAATAAGTACTGCTGCTCAGTAATAAGTGTCTCAATTAATTAATTTAAAAAAACGTAAAAACCAATCTAAAAAAAAAATTATGAATACGAAATTCATATTTTGTTATGCCGAATTTTCTAAAATAAGTTTAATGAAAAAAAAAATTTTTTTGCCGACCGGGGGACTCGTACCTGGGTTTGCAAGTCATGCAAGGCATGGGAGTTTTGAGCTCTACATTTTAACAACTACCTCAACTAAAGAATTTGTTGAAAGCGAAAAATATTTCAATAATTTTGTCTGTCAAGTCTGTTGTAGAGACTTACTTACGTAACAAATAATGCCTTCGATTCAATGCTAAAATTCGTTGAGAGTTTAAAGTTTCACATACAATTTTTGTAGTTGGTTTTTTCTAAGCGTTTTTTTTCTGTGTAGACTCAGTTTTATATTATATTTTGCAGAGACAACGGAGATCATGAATTTCTTAAAAAGACGGAGAATGTTTGGGGATACCATCACTGTTTTTTCAAAAATGTAAATTTGACCATGAACACTTCAACAAGGAACAGGGTCAATCTTCCCACATATCATAAAAGGCCTCCTTTTATATCCGAGTGCAAACGGCGTGCTGCAGAGCGACACATCTTTGGTGAGATGTATTAAGATGGCATAGTATCTCACAAGTATCGCCAGCATTAAGAGGGGATAAACACCGCTGAATATTTTTCTAATGTTCTCGCCAGGATTCGAACCCAGGTGTTCAGCGTCATTGGCGAACATGCAAAATTCGCCCATGAACATTCCATTTAGGAATAGCGGAAACTTCTCACATTTCAATGAGTGCTGTCAAGTTTAAGCTCAGTGAAAAGGGATCTTCTTTTTATAGCCGAGCCCGAACGTCATGCCGCAGTGCGACACCTCACCGGGGAGAAGTTTTTACATGGCTGCTAAATAATTTTTTCAAATGGCAAAGATCCTAGGAAGGGATAACCACCGAGCCCGAATGGCGTGTGGCAGTGCGACACCTCTTCGGGGAGAAGTTTTTACATAGCTGCCATACCATTTTTTCAAATGGTATAGATCCTAGGAAGAGATAACCACCGCTGAAAATTGTTTCTGATATCCTCGCCTGTATTCGAACTTAGGCGTTCGGCGTCATAGGCGGGCATTCTAACCTTTGCGCTACGTTGGCCGAACGTGCTAACCTCCCTAAATTCCCCATTTCCCTTATTATCCGGGGAATCCCAATCAAATGGCAACGCTGGCTAAGCGAAACGAATAAACAACCACTACAATAATAACAACAGCAGCAATACCTAAAACAACAATAATAATAACAAAAACAAAAACAGAAAATACGTCGACGTCTTGAGATCTTCTTTCCCACGGTTTCATATCTTGTATGTTTTAGTATGTTGTTGCTTTTATGCTTTATACTCCACTACTAGCTGACAGCAACAACAAAACACACTCACACACACCAATGTAGAAACGTTTGCGCAAACACACAGATACACTGCCTCTGAGTCAGTCGTCTACACATGCGCGCACTCTACCTCGAGCACACACATATTGAGTGTAAAACATGTAAAGAAAAAAGACCTCATTCGTTGCCATCGTCGTTTCTTTGTGCGAAGGCAGACAACAACGGTGTATACGGTTCGGTAGATAGGTCGGACAGCCGGTCGGTCGTTTGTCGTCTTCGTCGTTATGTTGCCTTATGCCCCAGTGTGCATGGGTGTGTGAGTTTGTTATTGCTGGTGGCGTTGATGATTTTCTTTTTTTTTTGGTTTGATCGAGTTTTGTGTATTCCATTTCTTGATTTTTGTCTTCTTTGCTACCACTACAAAGGTGGTTGTCCACCTAAGAGAAATAAAACAATACATAAGCGCTAACTGCAAGGCTTGATTTAAGAAAATACTTCAGAAATGGTGAATTTCTAAGGCCATATGATTTCCTAGGAGCTTTGATGTCACCACTGTGCAATATTTTGTACCCCGCTCACCATCACTACCACCGCCGCCACTTGCATGCATGCTCCATCGTTGTCATAATCTAGCCAAACAGCCAGTCAGCCAGCACAGCACAATCAGTTCGATCTGCCAAGAAACCCAGTTGTTGTCGCTGGTTTCTGGCTGCTTTGCTTCCATTCAAAACAACCGTATTTTGTGTGTTACTAATGGAACACGCCTTGCTCTCGCTCTCCCCTCAGTCAAATGGTGGACAAACTGTCCGAGCGACCGACAGAACGAACAGCCAATCGACCACGCCATTTCATCTGGATGAAATATGGAATCCAGCCGGGCTTTCTCAGCTGCTGTGACTGCGACTGTGGCTGATGTTGTCCCTGTAGACAAAACCGACCGTGTTGGTCGTCGATAGGTAGATATGCAACCATGGCGATGTTGATGGGCTCTTTTAGTCTTCGTATGTTACCATAATGTCGTAAAGAGATTACAATATCCATGGCTATAGTTGTCCACCATGCACTCACACTCACACAGACACACGAGCGCGCGGAGGAGACCAGTCTTGTTGTCTTACCTTTATTGTTATTAAAGGTATCTCGATAAATCCATCTAATGGAGTACTACAACAAGTACCACACAGAGACATGGAGTAGTCGTAATCGTACCAAATGAGTGAGTGTATATGTAGGTATTCACGAATAGATTTAAACAATTAAAATTTGAAATAGTTGACATGAACGAACCGACAACGAAGCAGCAAGCAAGCGTGTGTCTGATCTGGGCCTGCTGATATTAGATCTTCCCGTTGTATCCATTGTCGTAATTTCCAAAAACAAAAATCCCAAAACTAAACTACGTTCAACTCAACATACTCATGAGCTTTCGTCAATATCAATGATCAGCCCGATTAGGTCCATGTATGTCAACTTAAATGTTGTTACTGTTGTTGCTAAAGGTACTTGGTCCATATGTAAATGTACCTACTATAATTACCAATGGAACACAAAATGTAGATGGAAAATGGTTGTGACTATCGATGAACAATGCATTGACAATTAAATTTGAGACATTTATTCAGGCCAAGCGATTGACGCTATCTTCAAATTGCAATCTTAAAGATGGCCAAGAGGAACTCATTGATTGATCATTTTATGACAGTTTTGATTTTGTTGGGCGTGTAAATGTAAAAGATTTTTCAAATCAAATGACAATGGACATCGATGCAGTTTTTATGCTAAGAGAGAGAGAGAGAGAGAGTACTATATTTGAATTTGGTTTTACTTTGCGGTCAGCGTTAGTAACGTCATTTTGCAAAAATTATAATGTGGAAAGGCCCACATTCATATTGTAATTGTCAAAATATTCGATTTTCCAAAGTTGGGCTATTTAACAGCTTTCACGTGATTTAGGCTCAGTCTAGTTTGCCGTTTCACAATACTGGTCATTAATGAAAATTTGTCTGGTCCCACTTACATTCCCCTTTATTCCGGTTAGCGATAACTTAGTCGAAATTTTTGCAAAATGGTATTATGTTTGTCGAAGACGAAAATTTGTTTAAATTTTTGGTAACACATAAGTCGAATTCGACTGTCAAATATAACGAAAACGATCGATATATAAGTTGATTGCATTCTAAACTACAATACATTGCTCCTGTTTGCCGAAAGAGTATGGAACCTACTACTATATTAATTTTTATTTCCCACAATATTTTTCTATTATTAAACTGCTGAAGGCGAATAAGTTACAGAATACCACGAAATGCGAAATTCGCCTTCGACTACTACCGCTGTCGATTTTCGCCTTCGACAACGAGAATAAGGGTGATTATTTGTGTTTCTATCTCAAATAGGAGCCCTATTTCCCAATCCAAGCTTGGGCCATAACTTATATTTTTAACTGGGGTTTCGTTTATTTTGACACAACAAACATTTTATTTATTTATTTTTTTTTTTAATATTAATTCACAAAAAAGAAGTTGAGTGGTGAATTAACATTTTTTGCAACATTTGTGGGGAATATATATGTTAAAAATATAGAAAATCTATAAAATTAAGCCATGGGCTCCACATATTGTATTGTAGAAACATGTGGTTATGGATCATTGAAAAAAAATATATAGAAAAGTGAAAGAAAAATAGAGAGACCGTTACACATATGATTTGGTGAGAATCTCTGACACAGCATAAACCGCTTCTTAATTAATTTTATTGTTCTAAGGTGCGTATGATTACTATTTGATAATTTTGTCCCCATACACCGTACATCATACGCCACCTTGGTTAAAATACTTGGCAAATTGCTATTTGCAAATCTTATTGCCAAATCATGGGTGTTAGAGCCTTTATTTTAGCGATTGTTAAATTGTGCGAAATCCAACGAAAACAAGGAAAGGTGTTCACGCGATATCGAATGTATGGCCTCTATTCCTCGGCATGTCACATGCAAATCTTTCATTATAAGGTGACCCACGGCATCAATGTTCTCTGGTACAACGGTCCTTTTTGGACGACCTTCACGGAATTCGATTTTGGTTGAGCGTTGGCCACAAATGAATTCATTGAACCGGTTTTTAACAGTGCTATAGGATGGCGCTTCATCGTCATACAAAGATTTTAGTCCAAAGTTGTGAAAATGATTGCACAAAAATGTTCATAAGTTAATTCCATTTTTTGTATGTCAAATAAATTTTTTCAAGTCACTGTAAACCACACAAATGATGGTCGTAAGCCAAAACTTTCTAAGTACGATTATTCTAGAACATGTCAAATCTTACAATGGAAAAGTCAATTTGCAACTGGCCTAGGCTAGAAAGGCTATGTAGCAGCCTTCGTACAATATATCTCATGGCTTGTCCTGAAGACGTAATTCTTTTCTAAAGTAGTGCTGAAACGCAATTTTGATATTTTATTTTTAATTATATATTCGTAACAAATATAGCAAAATCTAAAAACAACAGTAAAACATTTTTAGTGTGCAACATAAAAAAAAAATAAAAATACGCCTAAATTAAAGCTATTTCTGAAAAATAAATGTTGCTAGATTTGAAAATGACGGGCAAATTTGAGATATAAACAAAGAAAAATCTAGATTTACTCGTTATGAAGACTTATTGCTGTCATACGAACACAAATCCTGTACAAAAATAGTGGAAAAATGGGATTCTTTGGAATTTAATCAAGCTAATGGCGGCAGCCGCTTGCCCGAAAGCGTTTGTATAACATAAGAGTAAACCCTTGCCCTGGACTGCAGCTCGGTGGAGCAAGGTTACAGATATGCACCCTACTACAGTGAATCTCTATATTCTGCGTCTACTTTTCTATTCCCCTAACTTCTAGGGTGAACACGACGGACTTGATATCTCAAAGGAAAGACCGTTGTGTGCTCTTCAATCTGACCTAGGGACTGCTATCTATGTTTTCAATCTGACCTAAAGACTGATCTATGTTTTCCTATAAATATCGCAGGTTCACAAGGAATTAAAATTTATTTACCAAGAAATTGGTATAGATGATTCAGACCAATAGATCGTGTTAATCTGCCATAGATTTTGCTACTCTATTATTTCTGGTTGGTTAATTTATATTCAATATATTTTACATTAAACAAACAAAACCAAGCCCACCCATGTGTTGTTGTTGTTACATTCACACATTTCTCCAATTTCTAACGCAAAACTGTAGAAAAATAACACATTGCATATCTCTCTGTTTGTTTTTGTTTTAATATGACAGAAGACTAAATGTGTGCGTCTATTCCATGAGGCATTAGACGCAGGTGATGGAGATTTGATTTCAAGTTTTTAAGAATCTAAAGATAATGTTTCATGAGATTTTAAAACAGACTAATGGCGGGAGGACGGTCGTCAGTTTGTTGTTGGTAATGTGAGGACAAGACAAGTGAAGTGAAGTGCAGTAGCTTGAGATGTGGTGGCAGCGACAAGTTTGCCTTGCATAAACCGCACCTAAATTAAACTACAACCCAAAGAACAACGACTCTTCTTATAAATTGTCTGACTGCAACAGAATACAACTGCAACAAATAATAAAAGTGATCACAAAATGCGCACAGATCAGCAATTAAAAAATTGCGACTAACTACTTATTGCGCTTAAAAGGCATTAAGGCATATGCAAGCAATTGAACATGCATATGGTTGCCAGCTCAAAAGCAAAAGAAGATAAATTCGGTATTCATTTATAGAGGGTTCCATCACCTGCGGAAAACAAAAAGTGGAAAGACCCCATGAACATAAAAAATGTACCCACTAAGAATGCCACAAATGGCAGAAAACGTAAACAAAAATGAATGTAAGCAAAGGAAAAATGGAAACCTAAATGTCAAAACTGTCAAAAATTTAAAAATATTTTGTGTCGGCTGATTGCTTTCCGCAACCTTATTATGCTCCCATGAATTCTGTGTGAACATGACGCTGGAATTTTTGTGTAAGTGTAATAGCTACATAATTTTTATCAATGATAAATCTGCAAATTTGGTAGATTTGTTAATAAATATAAAAGGTTACTATTGGGTTGCCCAAAAAGTAGTTCCAGATTTTTTAAAAGAAAGTAAATGCATTTTTAATAAAACTTAGAATGAACTTTAATCAAATATACTTTTTTTACACTTTTTTCTAAAGCAAGCTAAAAGGAACAGCTGATAACTGACAGAAGAAAGAATGCAATTACAGAGTCACAAGCTGTGAAAAAATTTGTCAACGCCGACTATATGAAAAATCCGCAATTACTTTTTGGGCAACCCAATATTATTCCCTGGTTGCTGTTATATGTATGCACTCCGGTAGATGGAGTTGTCAGACACACCAATTAATTGTGCGGGCTCGTAGATTCGCTCGTGGAAATGCTAATTTTTGAGACTCATGATCGGATATTTATTTCATAATAAACAGGAAGCTATGGCGTTAATAATGAAAAAGAACATCAGCCAAATGGCCGCCATTACCACGATTACAGGACCATATACTTTTCATCAAAGTTTGTATAACCAAATCGTCAATAAAATTATCTTACAAGTTGCAAGTTTAGAAGCAAAGACCCAACAGTCAAGATTCCGCCCCTGGAAGTCTTCAAGGAGTATCGATCTCCACAAGTACCAAGCCTTCAAATATTTTAAGAGGGTTTTGATACATTGCAGCATGAAACCATCTAGTCTGTGATGGGCCTTATTCAAGGCTTATCAAAGAAAATAACCGATCATAAATCTCAATGACGAGAACTGAACACAATTTAAAAAATATTATGTCTGATTGCTGTTCTCAACTTTATTAAGTGAATCCTGGGCACATGTCAAGTATTTTATGTGTGTTTGTTGGTTAATCTTTTGAGTGTTGAGCTTTTTTGCATTTCATCGCATATTCATTAACTACGTGGGCATTTCTGCCTGACTCTCTGCATGCCATTTTATAGGAGTATCTTGTGTGCTTCTTCTCTCCCTCTCTCTCTCTCATATTCTTTTTATGCTACGACAATCGAGGCATCATACACAGAAAACTTAGGGATCGGTTTCAACTACAAATTTCATTGATCTATTATTTTTTTTTAAATTGAAACTGCTTCAATCACAAAAATGATAATATCAATAAAAGGTGATTGATAAAAATTGCATATTCGATCAAAAAATTATGGAAAGTTCCAATAAATTTTTTAAGTATGGAGATTTTTGACACTTTCAATTAATTTTTAAATTGGTCCCATTAGAAAATGGATTGAGATTTTCAAAATATCCAAAAAAATTTTTAATTGGATGAATTAAAAGTTTTTTTAATATATGCAAATGTTAAATTAAAATGTTGGCGAAAAGCTCGCTGTATGCAACAGGATTGACATATGTAAATCTCCTGGAGCACGAATATGAGGTTTAATTTTGAATCCACGATTACTCCTGAGAAACAAAATGCCTCCGGGTGTTATTCCAAAAATGCAACGGAGAATTTTGTTTCGCGAATTATGAAAGAAAAATTATCGATTAATTATTAATTAATTAAAATATTTTTATTACAGTAACTTTATGAAATAAATGCAGAAAAACTTTTACCTAGAATTGTGTATCGATACTAAAGAAGCTGTTATGCCATTAATATGAAGATTTTGATCATAAATAAGATTAGAATTCCGTTTAGAAATTCAAAAAGGTAGTCAAAAGACTGTTTTTGGTGGAGTTTTATCCTCTATATATAGAAAATATCTTTCTTCTTTTTGTCACTCGATTCGATGAGCAGCTGTTTTCCCTTTATAAAATCAGCTGTTTTCAATGGATTGGAGAACGAAAGGGGTAGGCCGTTATTATTTTATTGAAAAAGATCAAATTTTCAATCACATTTTATAAAAAAAAAATTTTTAGGATTCGATTAAAAATATTGATTATTTGAAAATAATTTTTAATTGAAATTTCAAAAATTTCAATTACAAACGCATTTGAAAAAAAGTTCAATAAAAAAATTATTGAATCAATTAATTTTTTAATTGAAAACGACAACAATTTCAATCACGATCGCAGTTGAAACAAGGTCAGATTCAATAAAAAAAAATATTGATTCAATTAATATTTTAACTGAAAAAATTTTTATTTTAAATTGAAAACATTTTCGTGCTATTTTTTCTGTGTACAAAGCGAAAGCCTTAGTAAATGTTTGACTTCCAAAGATAATAAAATGCATACCCAAGCACAGAATGCATGTTATGAACTTTTCTAATTAATGCAAATAATGGAGGAAAACCCGCCGTCGTCAGCAACCGAATGCGGTGTTTCCAGTTTCAGATCTAATCAAAACCCCTTTGCCACACTCCCGCGCATTGGCTAGATTCAGATGTGATGAGATTCAATGTGAAGCGGTATAGTCCATTTGCCCATGTGCATGTATCGAGATCTTATGCAGCTGCTGTATTCAGTTTAGAATACTTGCTCTTTGGCATTGTGTCCAGTTGAAAGTCTTTTGTGTTGCAGAAATGTTTGGTGATGACCAACCATTGAGGTGGGGTGGTGCATGATGTTCAAAGCCGGAATGGGGTTGCCTGATGCATTCATTCATTTTTAGATGATGGTCGTCGTTGTCACATGCGTTAGTCTGAGGTTCTTGAGTGTGTGTGTGTGTGTGTGCTTGGGCTTACTATCATATGTGGCTGTTTATTCAGTTCAATTTGTTTCAATTATATTCAATTTAATTAATTTAACAAAAAAAATTGCATTCACAATTCTTGCACTAGATAAACCAATCAACTCAACCAAGCAAGCGACACGGCCATACAAGTTTGAGTCGTTGTTGAATCGTTCACATACTAACAAATGATGCTAAAAGTAGTTTGGATAGAAAGTATGGGCCGTATGGGACATTTTATATGGCTCTGCAAATATCATATCTAATAATCAAAAAAGCTGTCATCGTAATCTTGTAGTCATATATCATACTCTTTATATATTTTATAATCAGATGCAAAATGCAACCCCATTGATCTCGATATTATGCTGTTTAAATGTTTATATAAATGGAAAATGCTAAGCATTGCCTTGGGTTTTATTAGTCATGGGCAAAATTGTACCTTATTTTTAAATATTTATTGATTAAATCAAAAATGTTCTGAAGAAGAATGACATAAAAAACTTGAGTAACAAATTTAATATTTTGGCATTGGTCCTTCACTTTTTTCTTTGTATTTAAATCGTGTTATCTATGATCAACTGGGCCATCGATTTATTTTTTAAAGCTTGTTTCTGAATCTTAACTTAATTTATTTTACAAACAATCCCGAAATGTGAACGCCCCATTATAAAATATTTGCAACGGAAATCAACAACAGATGTTTTTTTAAAAACAACTCATGACGTGTTTTATTTTAGTACTTTTAGTCCGATGTACTGGATAGACTTTCAGTGCAATTTTTGTCGGATAGTTATCGATATCAAGCGATAACGGAAAATAATAAGGAATAAATCGTGTTTCCCACTTTTTAATAAAGGTTCTAGTAAGGGCCACAGTTCAGGTTCCAACATGTATAAAACTGCTGTTTCACTTTAGGCATGATATTTACATTTAGTTCTTCTTTTCTCAGCATCAATTTGAACAGCTTTTTCAATTACTTAAGGGAGTAAGGGTAGTTTTTACTCTCCTGCTAAAATTACGTCAACACATCTAATATTGCCTTGCAAAAACTAACGGAATTTATAGCATACAGAGTAGAGATGGAAAACTATCGATAATTGAAACACTCGATACTTTCGATATTTCCAATAATAAATATCGGTTCTATCTTTAATTTCCCATCACCTATACTTCGAACTAAAATGAGAAGTAACCTGTAAAGAAAGACAAAATTCGGACGGTGCAAAATTCGGCTCTATAAGTGCAAACAAGGCCATGTGAATATAGAAAAAAATTTTCAGCAGTGGTTTTCCCCTCCTAATGCTGGCAACATTTGAGAGGTACAATGCCATGTTAAACTTCTCTCCAAAGAGGTGGCGCACTGCAGCACGCCGTTCGGACTCGGCTATAAAAAGTAGGCCCCTTATCATTAAGCTTAAAACTTGAATCGGACTGCTCTCATTGATATGTGAGAAGTTTGCCCCTGTTCCTTAGTGGAATGTTCATGGGCAAAATTTGCAATTTGCAATTTGCAATATCTAAATCTAAACCGATTTCGACGAAACTCCTTAAACGTTGTGGTTATTGTCTAGGAAAGCGTTGTGCGTGTTTTGGGAAGATTGGTTAATAAATGCAGTAATGTCGACAGTCATAAGAAAATCCTTCATGTCAAATTTAGAGAGAATCGGTTAACAAATGACCACATGATTGCAATATTGGTAATGTGTCAAAAAAAATTTCTGTGCCAAATTTAAAGATGATTGCATGAAAATTGCGACCTGTACTTTGTTTACAAATTAACATGGACAGACAAAGAGACGGAATCGACTAAATCGAATCAGAAAGTGATTCTGATCCGTTCGGTATACTGGGTCTAGCTCTCTCTCTTCTAGGTGTTACAAACAAATGCACTAATTTATAATACCCTGTACCACAGTAGTGGTGTAGGGTATAAAAATCAGGAGGTCGATTTATATACAAATTTGATGAGTTATTAGCTTTTTTGACATTGATGAAATTCTTCCATTTTTGCTTGAATTGCAGTTTGAACAAACTCTTATGTAACGCGAAAAATTCGTTTCGAGATAGACAAACAGGCTATTAATTTTTCGTACGTATCACACGATGTGTACAACTTTCAGAGTTGCTATTTTTTTATCGTGTAATAGCAGCTTAAGCCATGATTCAAATATTGGAAATAGATTATGGAACAAATCATTATCGCGAAATTTTTACTGACGCAGCGACCAGTCGCTACTTATTGCTCATAGAACTCTACAGAATGTGTTCGCATTTTCTTCGTCACCATTTCTATACCCACCACCATAGGATGGGGGTATACTAATCTAATCATTCCGTTTGTAACACCTCGAAATCTTGGACCCCATAAAGTACATATATTCTGGATCGTCTCGACATTCTCATTCGATCACGTAAAACTAGCTGTTTATTTTTTAGGTGTAGCTCCCACATAAACTGATCTCCCGTTTTGACTTCTTGAACCCCTGGAAGCCTAAATGTTTATCCGATTTGGCTGAAATTTTGCACATAGTGGTCCGTTGTGACTTCCAACAACTGTGCCTAATACCGTCCAAATCGATATATAACCTATTAAATCCTCCCATATAAACCGATTTCATGATTTGACTTCTTGAGCCCTTATGAGCCCCAATTTGTGTCCGATTTGGCTGAAATTTTGCATGTGGTGTTCTGTTATGACTTCCAACAACTGTGCCAAGTACGGTCCAAATCAGTCTATAACCAGATATAGCTCCCAAATTTTAGCAGAATCCATGATGGCGGATTCCCAAGATTCGGCCCGGCCGAACTTGGCACCCTTTTACTTGTTCTATAACGCTTAGCACTGACCTCATTCACAGCGAAAATGCCTACTAAAATATTGCGAAATCCAACGCACTTTTTTTTTAGAACACAAGCAAAAGTCCAACAACAGCACACAAAAAAGACAGCAGTATTGAAGCAGAATTGACTCGCCCTTTTTCGTAAGCATTTAATTACATTTGTAATTAAAATTGTGCGAAAATTTATTCTGATGCAGCGACATGTCGCTACTATTTTGCTCATAGAACTCAGTACCACTTGTACGGAATGTGCTCGCAATAATTTCGTCACAATTTTTATGGTGCGTTTTGACTGCTGTTCGTGTGAAAAGTCAAAGTCAGTACTAGGCTTAATGCGTTTTGACGGTTGTTCGGGCGAAAAGACGAAGTCAGTACTAGGCTTTAGGCAGGTGAAAAATAGAGACATCTCGCCTACCGCTGTTACGATTTGATAATAAACAAAAAAAAAAAATCAGCACGCTCATATGTTCGATGTGTAAATTGGGGCTGGCATTATCTATTGTTATTGTGTCGTAGTTGTGAGGCTGATGAAAAGAAATGGAACACAAAAACTAGCAAATTTAACCCACAAGCGGACATGGGGCAAAATACTACAATTGCAATGCAGCTTTTTTCTTTTCTATCGATTACACAAAACAACCTAAATTTGTTTTTATTTTTGTATTTTAGTTTTTTTTCGGTTCAACTACTTTCCTTTGATGATGAGTTGCTGCTGTTGCTGCCGCTGCTGTATGGCGAAGGTCACTATGTGACTGGGTTTTTGTTGTTAGTTGAATTCCCGTGTTGGCATTGGTGCTACAACATACGCACATACATGCATACATACATTTCCATTGCTCTATTGAGGCAATGGCCTACAACAACAACAACAGCCGCAACAATGTAATTGTCAAAATCGTGTTGTGTTTAGGGAATTTAGTTGCATGTGTCGATAACAGCCACCAACCAACAAGCAACCACCACTAACCACATGTGCAACCAATCGAGAGGAGCTAGCAGCAGCAGTCATTTTGCTACTTTTCTATTATAACAAAAATACATATTGAAGGCAGATGTTTAGAAACTTACTAGAGCCATTGCCAGTATTCCTTCCACACAATTCACAGCCACTAGCTGAAGTACCATTCATGTGCCTTGCTACCATACAAAACATATTCCTTTTGCATGCCATTATCTATGGAAATTTGTACAAGTTCTTTTGCTTTGCCTCTTCAATTTTTCCTGCTTAAGCAAGGAACCCCAATGATTATGCAGCTCCATCTTGTGCACACTAGAGAAAAATCCATTGCAGCCCCAAGGGAAAGGGAAGAAAGAGAAAAACAAAATCGAAAACTCATACAATTTTGAGGATGAAAACTGCAGCAGCCGGGGCTAAACAACATGCCACTGATCGATTAATATACATTTAGAGTAGAAAAAGAAGAGATGTAGAGTGGGACGAGACTGTCCGAAGTAAACACAGCTCTCGCACAGTAAAAGAACTGCCTCGTATTTAAGTGCGATGATCACATGCAGTAACAACATCCTCGAGCGGGAAGGACGGCAATAAAATACCAAAGAGGGTGTAGCAGTTAAAAGTAAAACAGTGGGATTAAGTTACAAATATGAGAGCAAAGTTTAGAGAAGTTACAAAATCGGAAAGAAAACTGTTGCTGAAAGTTATCGAAGAGGTTTACGGTCAACTATTGTAGAAAAACCAGTGAACGAAGGTTTATGCGGCATTTTTGCACAGAATAAATACGAGGTCTACCAAGATTGTTAGTAAACTCAACAAACAAATTGCATTATAATTGGGAGTCACAGAAAAAAAAACTTTTCCAAACGTATAAAATTATTGGGATTCATTCATTCCATGGCGGAAAGGAAATTCTCTATACTTGGTGGGATCAGACAGGTGCTTGTTGTTGTTGTAGCAGTGAGTGAGTGTACTGAGTCGACAGCCCTTGACCGATGATATGGTCAATTCGGTAAGTAGAGCATACTGCCATGGGATTGCTGGTGTATTGTAAGATGGATGCTTTGTATTATAAACTGGATCATAGGAGACCTACACGGACCAGAATAGATACTTGCGAAGAGAGCATTTATCTAAAAACGACCAGAATATTATAACAACACTGGGAAAGCCAGTCAAAAACTGTTTGAAAAACAGTGTATGGGAAGTTTTGGCCCACTCGCCCCATAGCGCAAACCTTGTCCCTCATTATTACCCGGAGAAGTTCCTTTAGTTTTTCATTCCCAACACTAAGAAACACAAGGTTTATTTTTAGTACAGAATTGCATTTCTTTTTGAACCATTGTAATGCAGGGATTTTATTTGCCCAAAATCTCAAAACTGCCCCCTAACAAACCATTTGCCAAATACCCACTGTGCAGCCAAACGTAGGGATTGACTAAGCCAGAGTAAATTAGAGTGCTTGGTGGCGGTGGCGAGCTATAGCTAGTTGGTTTTGTTTTTTTTTTTTCCTACTTCCATTCCATTTAATGTTTACCTAACAGTGTTGCAGTTAATATGTTTGGCCTGGGCCTGTTATGGGTAATAGCTGGTGGTGATGTCGGAGCACTGCTCTGTTGCCGTGGAGCATTTTAAAAGCGGCCACTCCTCGATATCAGAAAAAGGTTCAACATTGCCATTGTAAATGGTGGCTTGGCAGACAAAATGTATGGATGGATGGATGGATGAACGGGCGGAGGTCGGATGGTTGAATGGATTGTTGCTCGCCGTGTGACTGACTTGTTTTCTTTTTGATTATTTGCTGTGTGTTGTGTTTGTTGTTCTGTATTTGTTGTATTTGTTGTATTCGTTATTCATTGTTGGGGCGATCATCGACAAAGTTTGCCCGTTGTTGTCGTTCGCCGTTTGGGGCTTCGAGAATCAAATCGCAATGTCCAGGGTTCTGTTTACTGTCAAACTCAATTCTCTCGCTCTCCAAATCATTAAGTTGTGCTCACAGTGAAATAGAGTGTAAATCATGTTACAGGCTCCCCTTTTGTGAGTTGAAGAGGGAGAGAAATAAACAAAAATTCATTATAAAATTGTCCAAAAAATTATTTGTACAGAGAATGCCTTGGGAGAGAAAGACAAGAGTGTGCGGCGAGTGCTGGAAGAGGTAAAGTGGGGTGAAGGCTATGAAAACAATCACTGACATTGTTGTTGCTATTTGGAGCCCCCATCCACAAACAAAGCCGGTTTGGTGTGGCATTAATCGAAATCAGCAACACACACACACACACATTTACCTATAGCATCGTACGTAGTAGGTATTTATGTACACACATACGTCACAAAACAGTGATTTTTGTAGGTTTTTTTTTAATAGTGAAGACATAGCAAGAGAGCTTTAAAATGGGGGAGCACGAGAATTTGGTGAGACAGACAAATGGGCGAACAAGCAAGAGAACGAACGTAACTTGAAACGTACCACAAACGCATACTCTACGGCTTACACTTCGCCACCGATCATCCTTACTATGGTGAAATGAGGTTGTTACACACACATTTACACATGCATATATCAAAATGTGAACAACAGAACAGAGCCTCCTTCTTTCCTTTATTGAAACGGACATATGCGGAATATTAAATCATTAAAATTCATATGCATACCTACGAGTTCGAAGGTAAAAGGAAGGGAAACCACATTCTGATAATGTTATTCTTTGGCAAATTAAAGAAGACCCCGGGCATAAGGTCGCGGACTCATCAATTCCACTGTGTGCGATTACATGAAAATCCACTTTATTACTTTTACAATATTTTATGTAAATTGGACATTCCAGTTCATGTGGGACTTGAGTTCGTTCTTGAAAAACAGCAATCGATATGTAGAACATCCAGTGTTGCCAATCAAAATAATTGAATGAAATATAACACATTAATCTATTTATTTTGATAAAAATTTTATCAATTGCAAAAAAACAATGAAGTGATTATCTGTCTCACAGGCACAAAGTATTCCTACTTCATGTCCATTATTCATCAGCTATGATAGGTGAGGGAGGGAAGGTAAGTAAAGTCCTCTATTACTCCTCTTGGCAAGTCAGTCGCACTTAATTTATTTTCTTGTCTATCCGGAATACACCCTCCGGTTATCACGTTCGCCTTAGCATTTATGGGTATTCGTTGCATCAAAGCACGCAAGCTTAGATCAAGACGAAAAGGCCGCTTAACATCTACACAGGAAAAACTCAGCAAAAATATTTGATTTAAACAAAAGAAGAATTGCAACCGCGAAAATATAGGCCTAATAAACTCATTCACTCACGATTCATGCTGAACTTGCAGCAATATTAGCCGGTGAATTTTATTATTCCTGGGAAAAGGAAGTTTTTGCCATCAACAATAAAAGAACAAGAAAAGGAGAACATGCAAATCATAACATTTCAATAACGCTGAGAAAATTCATCAATCATTTGGAAGAAATCAAAAAAAAAGGGGTGAGTGAATGGCAACAAGTTTTGGAATTCCATTAGAGACAAATTATCTGTGATTATCCAGCCGCCGCCACCGCTGTCACTATAGCGTCATCATCATCATCGTCTTCGTCGTCACACATAAAACCAAATCCAAACAACATTCATTTAACTTAGCCAGGTCAGAATAACAAACAAAAAAGGATGAAAAAAGTCAAACCAGTTTAGAACTTTTTACCTACTCAAGATAATCGCAGTAGTAAGGCCAGCTAGCAAGAAAAAAAGGAAGATATCTCTGCATTAACATGACCGACCATCAGCAACCGCTGCAAAAACCTGCATTAGTGTTATAACTATTTAATGATAAACGTGGCCGCAATTTTCCTTTCCTTTCCAGCATTGTCAGGCCTGGGAAATGGCCTGAAAAGCGCATTAAAAGCTTCTTTACCATACCACGAACTATTGCGCATATTTTAAACAAAATCCCTAGGGCTCTCCTTTTCTATAGCAGCGGGGCAACAGCAGCAACAACACCACCAGCACAGAGATCAGCAGCAGTAGCCATTCACTGGCGGAAAAAGTCAACAAAACCAAAGTCACAGCAACTTTGGTTGGAAGCCTTTTGCACTCAATCCTAAGTCAAGATAAGGCCAGCAGCCAGCGACGAGTGTGAGCAGCAACATTTAATAGCGGTAGCAACAAAAATTGCAAATAAATCACATGCCCAATCATTCACTGCCGCCGCCAAAAAAAACAAAGAGAAAAAGTGGCTAGCATAAAAACCTAAACCTAACTGCTCGATGATACATCGTAAGTACACCTTCAGGAGACCGACCATTTATTCATAAATACAACATCAAGTTGCAATGTCAATTATGGGATGCTTATTACTCCAGCTTTTGTTTCTTGCATGAAAAATTAAAGCAAAATACATAAAGAAAAACAAAATACATGATGTGAAGCCTTTGCATTGGACAATTCTAACGATTGTAAAGTAAGGTAATAAGTTGATCAGTAGTTTTAAAACACTACTACGCATACAAGGTAAATATTCCCAAAGAAAGTACACTGAAAGGAAACCCTTCGTAACCGGAATGAAATCTTACATAAATGTAATGAAATTTGTCATAGTTTTGTAACCATCGTTGAGCTTCATTGCATTAATGAAACAAGTTTCATTCAATCATTAGAATATTTTTTTTTCTTTGTTAAGCTCGCACTGCTTGTTTCCGTTCGTTTACTAATTGCTCTCGATTTTTTTCTGTCACTCTCTCTACTTATCTAGAAACAATTGTGCCGCCGACGTGATTTGAACTCGTAATCTCATGTTTGTTAGTCTTGCACGCACCCTCTAGCCTACCGACAACATCTTCTATATAAAATAACTCAATAAGTATGGCTGCACACTGATAAGTGTCTCAATTAATTGAATTTAAAAAAAGGAAAACAAATTAATACGAAATACATATTTTTTATGAAATACATTAATTTAAAGAAAAAATATTTTTTTGACTGGCCGGATTATGCGAATTATGTAAAAAAGTACTTTTCATTGATTTGTTGTCCAATTAAAAACATTAATGTTTTAATGTTATACTGCTTTAGGATGCATAGTATTATATATCATTATTGCCATATTCACATAAATTTCTTTTATTTTATATAGAAAAATATATTCATTCCATCAATGAACTCCGTTTCATTCATTTAATGAAACCATAAACTGACAAAATTTACAGTAATGAAATTTTTCATTGCATTAATGAAAATCTTCTTTAATGCATTAATGAAAAGTTTCTTTGTATTTACGAAAATTTTCATTGAATTATTGATGTCATGAAGCATTTTCCTTTCAGTGTAGGTGTGAAACCCCCTATAGAAGTCCATGTATGATCAGAATGCTGTTTTTAGCTATGTGCTAGTATTGTTGCTGTGATGAATATAAGAAATTGGAAGTGACAACACATATCAAAAACCTTTTCATTCACTTAAGAGTGCAATGCTAATTTACCCATGAACATTCCATTAAGGAACAGGGCAAACTTCTTACATATCAATGAATGCTGTCCGATTTAAGTTTAAGCTCAATGATAAGGGGCTTCCTTTTTATAACCGAGTTCGAACGGCGTGTCGCAGTGCGACATCTCTTTGTGGAAAAGTTTTTACATGGCTGCCATACCAAATGGTACAGTACCTCCCAAATGTCTTCAGCATTAGGAGGGGATAATATCGCTGAAAAATGTTCATGATGGTCTCCAGGATTCACCAGGATTCGAACCCAGGCGTCTTAAGAGTATGAAATGATTATTGTGGATTGTATTATGGAGATCACATCATTTGATGTCCAAATATTTGATAGAAGACTAGCACATCTTTTGTCAATTGTTTTTCTTTTATCAATTCAGGCTTACAAATTCAGATTGGCAAATTCGAGTTGCCGCACTAGCCTATAAAATAAAGGCTAATCTCTAAAACTAAAGGACTGGCAATGTTCTCTCTTAAATAGGCCGTTATTGTTGTTATTTTTATTGTGTGCTGTTGCATGACTTTTGGTCGTAAGATTAAAGTCATCGGCAACTGACGTACTAATATGTATCTTAAAGTGTGAACTACCTATTAAGTGAATGCTCAATCACGATATAAATTGATCCAATTAATTTTTTTATTGAAACAGCTTTAATCACGAAAATGATGATATCAATCACCGTTTTTGAAAAAATAAAAATAAAAAAAAATCCATTTTCCATTAAAAGAAGTAAGGACGGGCTAAAGTCGTCCAATTTAAATTTTGCTTAAATATGATATGTAGCATTGCGATCAAAATCCGTACATATTGTAAGAGCCATAGAGTAAATCGTTGCGTTAGGAAAGGCTTTAAAAGTGAAAATCGGAAGATGCATATACAGTGGCACAGAAAAGTCAACATATCCTATACCCACCACCATAGGATGGGGGGTATAATAATCTAGTCATTCCGTTTGTAACAACTCGAAATTCTGATTCGAACTAGCAATGTCCGACCGTCCGTCTGTCAAATTACGGTAGCGGTTGGACGCGTAGAGCAAACCGCATGAAATTTTGCACCGATACTTTATATTAATTTAGGTCGTTAGGGATTGGTAATGAGCTATATCGGTTCTGATTCGGGTATAGCTCACATGTAAACCGATCTCCCGATATGACTTCTTGAGCCCTTACAAATAGTATAGCCCTTACAATAGTATATTGGCATATAGTGTTCTGTTATAACTTTCAACAACTGTGCAAAGAACCGTCCAAATCGGTCCCAAACCAAAAAAAAAATTTGGCGCAAACATAAATTCAAAGTAAGATTTCGAAACAACAAAATTGAGGCGACTTCGTTCGTCTCGGCTTGTTGTATTGCTCAAAAAAAAAAATTTCCAAATAGTTGTTGTTGTAGCAGTGTGTTATACACTGAAGCGGCAACCCTTAACGATGAAGAACTCCATCGGGTCAATCCTGTACGTACAACCGGCTGTCATGGGATTGATCCCAAATAGTATTAAATATAGATATGGCCGTGCTTATTGTGGGTATGTGAGTTTTTTTTATACCTATTTAAATAAATAATAATTTTTTTTATATTGTTAAAGAAATTGATTTCATAACCACCGCCAACCAACAACACGTCCACCATCAACCACAATACTCTGGCGGTATATTCCAAGCCGAGAATAAGACTTGGCTTTATTTGCTGTACGATTGACTCAACCCGTCATCTCCATTAAAGGCAATCATTTACAGAAAACCAGGAGGGGATAACAAGCAATTGCAAGCAAGTCGCAAGCAAACAACAACAATTGTAATAAATATTACAATCATAACCATAACAGACCAAACAAATCGCCCTACTCTTTCTGCCAGAAAAAAAGAAAAGAAACTCATTTTCATAAAACAGCGTCCGCTTTTGACGGCATTCAACATGACAACACTGCAGTGATTTCGTTTAAGACCACCACCAATCGCAAAAAAAAAAGAGATGCTTATTTGAGGCTCGAATATGAATGAGGGAGAGAAAAAAGGCAACGCAGAAACACTTTAAACACTGCAATTTCCTTTTGTTGATAATAAACCATAAGAAATCATTGCTAAAAATTCCCACAGTTTTAGTGCAGGTTCCTTTGCCAGTCGCCAGTCGCTTGGTGGAATGATGGCTTGGAACGTGCATATGCTCTATGCCTACATACATTGGCATCCCGTATGGCCATAAACTTAACGTCGTCTTGCGTATACAACATTTTAGTAAAAGGAGTGATAAAAATGGTGTCGGTGTTGCTTGTGGTAACTACTCACCTTCTGGACACTTGCACTCATATGTTAAACCAGTTGATCGACATGTGCCACCATTTTGACACGGTGATGGAGAGCAGGGAACGTACTTTGATTCACAGTTTTTGCCAGTATAACCAGCTGGACACATGCACCTAAAACGAAAATGAAAAGGAACGCAAATTATTATTAAATAATTATTATTTTTTTTATTGTCATATAGAAAAAAAGCCTTAATTGGGTTTTGAAAACCAGAAAAGTGATCAATTTTTTTTTCGTAGCTGTTTTCATGTTTTCGATGAAATGAAAGTGTGTTAATCCCGCCCTTGTCATAAAATCTTATTGTCGTTGTACTTTTAAAAGAGTAAAGGCCTAAACAGATTGAGCGCGCTGAAGAGCGTCGCGTTGAAAAATGCAACTGTGCAAACAAATGTCGGTTGAAGCCTTTCGGGTCGACGTAGTCCGAGTTAAGGGCGGGGGCTCATGTAACACTGTGGAACAGCGAAACAGTCGGTAGAACGGCTAAAATCCTATGGCGTGATCTGGATCGTGAGAGGACTAGGCTATTACTGAAAGGAAGTAAGAAGGAGGTCAGTACAGCTTTTGGTATCATAACGGTACACATAGGGCTACGATCTCACTTACGCAAAATCGGTGTGGCAAGGGATAGCATGTGTAGGTCATGTGAGAAAGATGATGAGACGTTGGGCTATCTCGGCTAAAAGACACCGGTACTTAGGTGAGGACACAATGCCAGACATGAACCAAACAAACAAACGCACAAACTTATAAAACCCTGTACCACAGTGGTTGTGTAGGGTATAAAAAGGAAAAAAATTAATTGTAGGCCGCTATTATACGGCATGTAGTTGTGTTATGATAAGTCACTTTTCGTAATCACATATAATTTAAAATTTTTTTCAAAATTGTCATATTACATACGATTCATCATTTATGCTATCACACCTGTATGTCATAGCCAAATATAAAATGTCCATGAGTGCTGCGCGTGGTATGTAACTCTAGCTTAACACTCATAAGAAGGAGTAAAATATCAACAAGTAAAAGTGTGCTAATTTGGGTCGGGCCGAATCTTATATACCTACCACCATGGATCGCATACGCCAAGTTCTTTGACTGACATTTTCAAATAGAAAAGCACCAGTCATAGAAAAACACCACATCCAAAACTTCAGGTAAATCAAGTAATAATTGCGTCCTCCAGAGGCTCAAAAAGTCAAACTGGGAGATCGGTTTATATGGCAGCTATATCAGGTTATATACCGATTTAAAACATACTTGGAACTATTGTTGTTAGTCATATCAAAACGACATATGTAAAATTTCAACCATATTGAATAAGAATTGCGCCCCCTAGCGGCTCAAGAAGTTAAGATCCCAGATCGTTTTATATGGCAGCTATATCAGGTTATGAACCGTTTTGAACCATACTTAGCACATTTCCCAGCTCCAGAAGTCAAGACCCAAGATCGGTTTATATGGCACCTATATCAGGTTATGGACCGATTTAAACCATACTTAGCACAATCGTTTGAAGTCATAACGAAACACGTCATGCAAAATTTCAGTTAAATTGGTTAGGAATTGCGCCCTCTAGAGGCTCAAGAATTCGAATCGGGAGATGGGTTTATATGGCGGCTATATCAGGTTATGGACTGATTTAAACCATACTTAGCACAATTGTTGGAAGTTATAACGAAACACGTCATGCAAAATTCCAGTCAAATTGGTTAGGAATTGCGCCCTCTAGAGGCTTAAGAATTCGAATCGGGAGATCGGTTTATATGGCGGCTTATTGGACTGATTTAGACTATACTTGGCACAGTTGTTGGGAGTCAAACCAGAACACTTCATGCAAAATTTCAGCCAAATCGGATTAGAATTGCGTCCTCTAGAAGCTCAAGAAGTCAAGACCCAAAGTCGGTTTATATGGCAGCTATATCAAAACATGTACCGATTTGGTCCATTTACAATCTCAACCGACCTACACTAATAAGAAGTATGTGTGCAAAATTTCAAGCGCCTAACTTTACTCCTTCTAAAGTTAGCGTGCTTGCGACAGACGGACGGACATGGCTAGATCGACTTAAAATGACATGCCGATCAAGAATATATATATTGGGTTGCCCAAAAAGTAATTGCGGATTTTTAAAAGAAAGTAAATGCATTTTTAATAAAACTTAGAATGAAATTTAATCAAATATACTTTTTTTACACTTTTTTTCTAAAGCAAGCTAAAAGTAACAGCTGATAATTGACAGAAGAAAGAATGCAATTACAGAGTCACAAGCTGTGAAAAAATTTGTCAACGCCGACTATATGAAAAATCCGCAATTACGTTTTGGGCAACCCAAAACGTTATGGGGCCTTAGACGCATATTTTGAGGTGTTACAAATAGAATGACGAAATTAGTATACCCCCTTCCTATGGTGGAGGGTATAAAAATCAGCTTAATGGGTAAATTAAAGAACCCTTATGCACAGATTCGCATTGTATTTAGCGAAATTTGGAGGTTATGTATGGAATACCCAAATCAGATAACAATTTTTGACATGTCGGCAAAAATAGTTATGTTGCCTATGGGCTAAAATAGTAAAGTCCCTATGAGTTAAATCGAAAGATTTGTTTATATGGTACTTAAATATAAAATGGCCATTTACAATTCAAACTGAATTATGTCAATAGGGCGCCCTGGTAGCCGAGTTGGTAGCGTGCTTGGATTACCAGTGCAGGGGTCGAGGGTTCGATTCCCGCCAGAAGCCTTAAAATTGTCTAAGTAAGTCTGTAAAGGACTGCCACTCTTACCCAACCTAACCTATGTCAATAGGAAGAGGTTAATGCGAAATAAATAAATAAATTACAAATTACATATTGTAGAATGAAATCACATACTTGCTCAATACTCAATACAGTTTTTCATAGAGAAATTAATAAACACCTATAGATCCCTTCCAATTATTAATTAAAATCATAATTTTATGCAAACTATATCGATGATTAATTTTTTGGAATAAATCTGAATATATTTTCAAAGTAATATAAATTGTTCAGATAATAATCTACTTTTCCTCCGTAATCAAGTATCCATTGTTAGTCATCATTTGTTTCTTGGGAATTATGAAAAATAAATCGTTAAAATCGATAAAAATGCAAAAAATAAGATATTTATCTTAGTTGTGGTTGTTTATGCACAACAAACCAATCAGACAAAAGAATTCGGGGTGACATGATACGTATTTCCGGTATGAGAGAAAGAGAGAGAGAGAATGTTAAACCAACCAATCATCCAATCAGCAACAGAATAGACAAGCATACATAGAGTAATTATAAATTCAACTTGAAACTTTCAAAGACACATATTTATTTGGAAGAGCTTCAAAGAAAGTGTTTTTAAAAGAATATGAAACTGTTGTAAACCTTTTCGTTCGCAAAACATCAAACAAACAAAAAACCGTTAATTTAGATTTCATTTATTTTAATTTCTTTGCTTTTCAATTTTTGAATGTGGAAATTTATAGCAAAGGCTTCACTGGCACAAATTCGAATTTTGAAATTCCCATTGTTTTTAGGTGGAATGGAACAAAACTCGAACATTTCAATAACACTAAAAGAGATCACAACAGCTACCTTTTGATGAATTTTTAAAGATTTATCATTATGTTGTGATAATTAGTGAATAAAACAAAAAAAAAATCAAGTATGTATATTTGAAAACCACGCACATGAGCACTAAAAAAAACATAAAATTATATGATATGAACAAACCAATGGGTATCTGCGTACCCAAAAAGGTAATCAAATCAATATAACATTATATTACTATACACACTATTATGGTTGCCATCCACTGATCTCATATACCCCCTATACGCATAATAACATTGGCCACACTTTGCTCTCGGCTGCTTGGAAAAATCATGGAACATGGAACTGAGGCAAAGCAAACCTAGCATTTGGCGGCAACTTAAAGATGGCAGTGTGTAACGGAAGGGGTGAAGAAGAAATGATATATGGATATTTAATGATTGATGTTGGAGCCATGGTTACGGAAAGATCTTCTATTTCTTTAATAACTCCTGCCGCTTGGAATTACCAAATTTATGGTAGCTTCCGCCGCCAAGACACAAGTTTTGTTAGTCTTAATGACAGTTTTCTTTTTATTTTCCTAAAAAGAGGAATCTTTGATTGGTTGTCGTGATGGATTGTAATGCGATAGGCCACTATTTGTTTCCCATATTGGATAGGGTTAAGTTAGTTGAGATCATATAACAATTGCTGAGATGTGCTTATTAACTTATATAATTATGGGCTCTTACCATAAGATACGTAAAAAAAAATAATTCAAGACAAGTTTTCTACATTATTTGTCTCAGACCATTGTGAATAATTAAATAAAGACTTTTTAAATAAATTCAAATTAATAAATAGCAAGTAAAAATGCATTAAACCTATTTTTACTGAAACTACTTGCCGATGAAAAGTATCACATATAGAATAGGCAACTATTCGCATATATCTATTGACTTGAAACTTATCACCCATCTTTTTGCATATTGGCATGGTGATATTCCGCACTCATGTAAATAAACTCACGTTTGCAAATTTCAATATAAAGGATCTGTGCCACATTTCAAGTGTCTAGCCCCGCCCATTCGTGATTTCGACACACCTCAAGCGGACTTTTTGTAGGGATTTTTGAATTTTGTAAAACGGTCCACAAACGAAGATTTGGCAGCCCCAACAAATTTTCGAAATACCGAGGAGACCAACTTTAGGGGCCTGCCAAAAGGAGCCCGCCCTACCTAAGAACTTGAAATTTTGCACACAATCTCGCTAGCATCTCCACCATTCCAATATTTTTTATTCACGCGGCATATTTTTTACTAGTTTTTTTTTCGATTTTCTCCCACAGTGAGACGTACGGATCGAACCATAATGTCAAGATGATCAAGAATATATACGAGGTCTGATCGAAAAACAGCCATAATTCCGTCCGTCTGTCTGTCGAAAGCACGCTAACTTTCAAAGGAGTAAAGCTAAACGCTTGAAATTTTGCACAAATACTTTTTATAAGTGTAGGTCAGTTGGGATTGCAAATGGGCCAAATCGGTTCATGTTTTGATACAGCTGCCATATAAACCAATCTTGGGTCTTGACTTCTTCAGCTTTTAGAGGGCGCAATTTTTATCCGATTTGGCTGTAATTTTGCACGTGGTGTTTTGGTATCACTTCCAACAGCTGTGCTAAGTATGGCGCAAATAGGTTCATAACCTGATATAGCTGTCATATACACCGATCTGGGATCTTGACTTCTTGTGCCTCTAGAGAGCGAAATTCTCATCCGATTTCGCTGAAATTTGGAACAGTGAGTTGAATAAGGCCATCCGCACCGAGTATAGTCAACAGCACAACTTATTTAGATATAACTGCTATATAGACCGATCTAAAGCACATAAACATTTTATTTAGTACCCGATTTCACTGAAATTTCGAACATTAAGTTGTGCTAGGCCAACCGATATCCGAACCGATTATGCTCTATATTAGACCTCTTTGGGATATAGCAGCCGTCTAGACAGGTCTTGGGGTCTTATGCTTATTAAAGCCTCATTTGTTAACCTTTTCTCTGAAATTTGAATCTATAACTTTTATAAGGCTTCTCGGTACCTGAACCAAATATGTTCAGATCGACCCAATATATATAGATATAGAAGAGCTATAATAATACACGATGATACATATGTCCATGTTGGTGGGTATCCAAAGTTGGACATGCGTTTTTACTTCAATTTGTCTTTAGGCCATTAAAAAATTGCCTGCGACAAATTTGAACATGATCGGATGAAAATTGCGACTTGGTCTTTATACACAAATGAAAATGGACAGATAGTCAGGTGGAGAGACTGACAGATGGGCATAGTTAAATCAAATCAGAGACTGATTCTGAATCGATCAGCATCATGTCAATGGATATATCTAGCTCACATCATTCTGGGTGCTACAAACTAAGTTTTAGTACCTTGTACCACAGTAGTGGTGCAGGGTATAATTAACTTTTTATGAGCTAAAGACGTTATATCGGGGAATTTATCCTTATGCCAGCTATTGTGTACATCTAGCTCCAGTATCATCTGTACTATATTGCGCAATAATGTTGAAGAGTCTAAAACAGCCCACCGTGTAATATTTCGTCACAATCGAAACAAAATTGCAAAGCAAGCACTCCAAATTTAAAGTTCAATCCAAATATACCCAAAATAAAACAAATTTACCTTTTAACAGTACCCTGAGTATTCATACGGCAAATAAGATCAGCTGACACATTATTCAATATCTGCTTTACATATCGATTGCATTTCACCACATAAGGCTGGTACTATGTTCGCTTTTCGCAAAATTTTTTTCGTGGTTACTTTTTTTTAGATAATTGATTTGAAGCAAAACAATACAAATTGCTGATTTCATTCAGTAAGACATTCCCCCATAACTTATGAAACAATTTTATTAAAAGTATTTTGTTATCACTGAGATTTTTGTAGTGTCTTAAAAAAGTAATCGCGAGTAATGGGGCAGCTCTTTTGGTGAATCTCTATATGGATGATATACCATTATGAGTGAAATGGTAGGGAGTGAAATAACGGTGCCGTAGGGTGTGAAATAACTCTTTGTATCATATTTTTGTCAAATCGGGCATAAAATATGCTTCTTATGAGCTTAAGAAATTAAATTGCGAGAAATGGGCATTATCTAGTTATAGCTAGTTTTCGAATTTGACCTTCCAATGGCAAACAACAATTATGTTATGTGTGTCCGTAAAAACTAAACTGCACAATGTCTTCTTATTTATAGGCACCACCATAGGATGCTCTCGACATTCTGAGTCGTTCTAGCCATGTCGTCCGTCTGTCGAAATCACAATAGCGGTGGAACGTTTAAAGCTAACCGCTAGAAATTTTGCACAGATACTTACTATTAATGTTGGTCGTTGGAGATTGAAAATGGGCTATATCGGTTCAGATTTGGGTATAGCTGCCATGTAAACCGATCTACCGAATTGACCTTTTGAGCCCCTGGAAGCCATAATTTTTGTCCGATTTTGGTTGACATTTGGAACAAATGATTTTCAATATTCATAACAAGTATGTTCCGAATCGGTCTATAAACAGATATAACGCCCATATAAACCGATCCAAGGATTTGACTTCTTCAGCCTTACATTAGAAGCCTACATTTTCACCTGATTTGGCTGAAATTTGGCTCAAAACCCTAACTTATGGCTTACAACATCAGAGCTAAGTTTTAACCGAATCGGTCAATATGGTGATATAGGTCGCCTCTAAGTACCGATATCCCGATGACTTCTTGAGGCCAAAATAATTCAAATTCAATTAATAAGGGTCTCCATGTTTTTGGGTAACCAAGATTCGGCCCGGCCGAACTTATCACTCTTTAACTTGTCGACTAGCTGCTACCATGTTTTTTATCTTTCTTCGCGTTTTTATTGTCAAATCGGCAAATCCCCATTTCTGAAGCAAAAACCGTTAAAAGTCGAAAAATTGCCAAATCTGGCAACACTGCCTTCCATTCCTTTCAAAATATTCTTTATTTTTTTTTTTGTTCATCTTTGTTCTAAATAAATCATTGATTTTATGCTGCCTGTCATTGATTTTATGTAAACTCTATTTTTAATAAATTTTATTTAAATCTGGCCATATTATAAAAATGTCAATTGTTACCATTAAGTTGGTCATTTCGAATTAGCTACTGTTGAATAAATTCACAATTTTACGAGTGAGACAAACGACAAGACTGCGATCGCTCCAATCGAGCCAATGAGATGGATAGCCCAGTTGTGTTCACAAAGCCAAGAAGTTTATGTGCACGTCCGTCCGTCCGTTAGTTTGGCAGTTTGTTTGTTCGCTCATAGGATGGTCTGCTTTAGGTTTCCCCTTGAGTAAACAATAACAGATTATATGAAGACGCTACAAATTTAGCCCAAAATTTATGTGCGCTGCTTTTTTATCTTTTCGTATAAATTTCAATATTTGGAAAATTAAAAATGCAAATTTGTTTTGGAGCTGGTTACAATTGCCGTAGTTGTTGGTGTGTCTTTGTGGTGTCTTTTTGGTTGTTATTGGTGTTTTTTTTTTTGTTTTGCTTCACCACTGATAACGACACTTCTTCTACATGTGTTTTATAACACCCCACAAATGTCTCAAAAGTCAGGCGTTAGCGTCGGCGGCGGCCTCATCATCAACTTGCGGCAAATGAGTGCACACCGTAAACCCGCGGCTTTTCAAATCAATGGAAATTAGATTTTTTCTATTTGTTAACCCACCGTGGCCGAATGAACAAAACGAACTCGTAAACCTGATCTTGGTCTAAATGGCAAAATAAACACCAATTAAATCTAGTGGCGAGCTTTAGTTCAATTGGCTATGTTTTCGGACGCCTTTGTTTGGGCTTTTTTGTTTTATTTTTTGATGAATCAATATTTCTTTGAAAAAAAAAAACACAAAAAGTCGAACATAAGCAAAATCTCGAAGAACCACAAAATACCCCCATGAGTGTGTGCGATTGATTTTGATTTATAGAAAATGTTTTATTTATTTTAATTAGTTGTTCTTCTAAAGGAGACCGAGAAAAGAGAACAATTTAAATAAATAAAATAAATTTGCCTGTCGTTGCGTCCATTCGTTTGTTGGTGGAACAAAAGCTCTCTGACATGTGTGGCTCATAAATTTGTCTTAGATTCGGTTTTGTTGTCAATTTGTTAAACATTCCAAATATTCAATTTCAATAAAATATAACACAGCCAATTTTGGCCATAGACAACGCGCGACAGCTAAATCACTCCCCCCTCACACACACACCTCCCTTCAAAGCTCAGCCAACAACACCGGCAGCTTCCAAGATCTGTGTATTCTGTCAGAAGATTTAGGGTATTCATATGCAAATGTTATTAAACACAAGTCAATACAATATAAATGGCTTTTAAATAGCCATTAATTATAGTGACCACTTTGATCTTCATCAGTTGCTGCTTCATCAAATTCTGTATGGGCGATTTTGCTTATACTCTATGTCCGTCTGCTTTTGTGTTCTTTTATTTTTGGCAACATTGTACCACAAAAAATTTAATCGTTTACTCTTTGTCTTTGAGTCTTAAGGGATTTGAATGCTTGAAAAATGTAAAAAAAAAACAACAACAACAAAGCTACTGCTACTTACTGATATGAGCCATGGGTATTCAAACAGGTTCCGCCATGCTTGCAGGGATTATTGTTGCATTCTTCGACGTCATCGCTGCATGTAGGGCCCTTAAATCCCGGGGGGCATCTGCACTTGAAGTTTGTTATTCCAGCTAGAGATGTACATGTTCCTCCATTATAACACGGTGATGTGGCGCAAATATTTTTTGTTTCACAATGTTTGCCTATACAGAGGAGAAAGTCGGGGAAAAAAAATAATTAATAAAGTAAATCAAGCAATAATTTATTTAATTGAAATATAAAGCTTAAAAACAAGAGATGCCAATAATTTTGTTATAGCTTTGCACACATGATCCAATCAAATTGATTTCAACAGGAGATCTAAAAGTGAACTAATAATAAAAAGCTACAATAAAAGATCAATTCATTTCAACAAGTAATGGAATTTTTACTTATGCTGCTATAAAATAATATAACTTATACGTCACCATGTAATATATTTGAACATGCTAGAACATGCATATATATATTACATTATATTTTTTATCAAAAATCCGCAACATTAACTATAAAATTCTGGAAATATATCGCCTAGAAGTACTTTTTATGAAACTATGATCTCCCATATTTAGTTTTTTTTTTTACCAACGGGAAGTTGTTAAACTCTCCACCATAGGATGGGGGTATACTAATTTCGCCATTCCGTTTGTAGCACCTCGAAATGTATGTGGAACCTCGTTGCCAAACACGAGATGTCCGAAATAGTTTTAGAACCCATAAACTATATAAATTCCTGATCGTCATGACATTTTAAGTCGATCTATCCATGTCCGCCAGTTCATCTTTCGAAAGCACGCTAACTTTCGAAGGAGTAAAGCTAGGCGCTGGAAATTTTGCATAAGTACTTCTTTTTACTGTAGGTTAGATGAGATTGTAAATGGGCCAAATCGGCCCACGTTTAGATATGGGTCTCATATAAACCGATCTCCCGAATATAATTCTTGAGCCTCTGGAGAGCGCAATTCTCATCCGATTTGGCTATAATATTGCACGATGATTTTTCCTATGATCTCCAACCTACGCACCAAGTATGGTTACAATCGGTCCAAAACTTGATATAGTTCCCCTGATATAGCTCCCATGTAAACCGATCGCCCGAATATACTTCTTAAATGGACCATATGGGTCCATGTTTTGATATAGCTGCCATATAAATCGATCTCTTATTTTGACTTTTTGAGCCACTAGAGGGCGCAATTCTTACCCAATTGGGCTGAAATATTGCACGTGTATCACACGATGTATACAACTTTCAGAGTTGCATTAAAATAACATATGACTAGTCTTATCGTATAATAGTAGCTTAAGTCTGTTGTATGTCCAGTATTATTTCTATAAAAATTTTAAGTTTCAAATTTCTCTTCACAAAACGGAGGGCTGTTAAAAGTTGCACTACATATAGGAAACCCCGTATTACTGATCCAGACATGAATCTGGCAACACTGATTAAGGACTGGTGCTCTGTTCGTCTTTTTTGCGATGGCAACTATCAAGCTCAATGTTAAAAAAATTGCAAGGAAAAATGTGTGAAATCAATAAACGCAAAGAACACAAACATATCAGTTAAAAACAATTAGTCCTCCAAAAAATGTCCTTTAGTTAAGTTAAAAACATCTGTTCTGAAAACAAAGAACCCCGCTTGAAAAGTTTTTCTTCCATTTCATAATTGAATCGACGTGGTTGAAACCGTAGGCGTTGCTCAAAGAGAGAGTTCTCCCAATCTCACGAAGTAGTTGCAAGCTGCGATGTCTAAAGGACACAAAAAATTTTATTCAGTGTCATCAATGATGCACAGCTAGTCATTATTTAGATAGCAAGCTCCAACATGAATTGTTGAATTAGGCCTGTTGCTGCGTTTGTTCACATTCAACTTCAAATTGTGTTCATAAAATGTACAAAATTTAAATATTTCAATCCAATCAATCAATTCAATCGTATTTTGAAAAGATGTTTTTAATTTGACATATGTATCTCCCCTCTGCTAGAGCTTTTTGGAACGCATTCTTAACAGTCTTTGCATTTGCTTTATCTATCCAAATATACGATAGCCATGCAAATATTAACCCTTATTCCGGTTGTCGAAAGCGAAAATCAACAGCAATCGTAGTTGTAAGCGAACTTCATATTTCGTAGTATTCTGTAAAGTTATTGCTTTCGACTCTTTAGTACACACAAGAAATTTTGAAACGCAACATTAGTTAAAATGAACTAAATTTGAGAAATTTTGAACTAACTATGGGGCTAAAGAATGATATGCTCGCTACGAGTTCAATAATTTCATAACAGCTATGAAATGACAACATCGGAATGGCCATGGCAACGGAACATTGGATCGGACCAACAGGACTTAATGTGAACTGCGACCTAGAGCTAGACGAACGAGGGACCACTTTTCTGCCTTTGGATAATCTGGGATTTATCAGAGTGGTGCAAAAGAGTGTAATGATTACCTTGGCAGACTTTGCAACTCCTCCAATTTGGACCATTTGCTGCGGAAATGATTCTTATTTAGGCTATTGGAGCAACAAACAACTCTGAGCTTTTCCTCGTGGGACATTCGATGATAACCGTGGCAGTCTCTCAATTTATGATGTTCGTCACACAGAACGTACTTTCATTAACTCTCGAACCCAAGTATTTGTTGATAGGGAGTGAAACTTTCGACGGAGCCTACATTTCTTGTTTGTCAATTTGGTATGTTTTTATTCTCTTGGTAGGTTGACCTCAAATTTTGGTAAGTTATTCCAACATATAAAAAGTACTTACTGAAAAAATCGTGTATTCGTACATAACGAAACCAAGGATGTTGTCCACTCGACATCCTAGTTTGGTTCTGCACGAATACACGTTTTTTTCAGTAAGTACTATTAAAAGTGGTCTCACTACTTCAAGCTTCAATTAAAAAAAGAGTAAGTCCTGATATTGGCTGTAACTTGTACGATTATTAAGGAATATCTTCCAAATTTCGTAAATTCTGGGTAGAAAATGCGCCTTTTTTGTCTTCCAACGGCACACAAGCCTATATGGCAGCTGCATGTCAATATGTTCAGATCTGGCCCATACTCAGATGTATTGAGAGGTCCATGCAATTCACAACAATGGCAAAATGGGTTGTAAGAGCGCATTTTAATCGGGGAGGTCGCTTTTTCCGAACTGGGCATGCTTGTTCATTGAAATCGGAGCACAAATATGACTTTATGAACCCAAGATTTCTTATCGGGAGATCGGTATAAAGGGTGCTATATCAAGGTATAGGCCATCTTTGAATGTAAAGCTATAGAGTGATTTCAACAAACAGAAATAGACGGACATGTCCCCATCCTTTATGAATACGGACGCTACAGTACTTTGTAGCGTTGAAAGTGTATAATATAATGTGTTACAAATGGAATGGTAAAGTGGCCAGCTTTTCGGCAGTTTTGCCTTGTAGAACATTTGGTAGGTTTTGGTGGGATTTTTCTTAAATTTTGTTAGGAAATAATTTTCTTGAGTGGCAACACGGAACCTGCCGTGTTAGCAATTCTCTACCAGGTGGTGTCGCCATGCAGCATGCCCTTGTCTTTGAGCTTACACATTAACCTGACTGCACTCATTGATTTGAGAGAAGTATCACCTGTTCGGAGGTTATTGTTATTGTTAGTAGGAGGTTATTGTTCGCTACGAATGTTTACTAAATCATTCAGTTGTACGATATATAGCGTTTTAGAAAATTTGCCAGAGTATGAAACACATTAGAAAGTGGGTTATCGGCAGGTGGACAAAGAGAACGCGAATCTAAACACTCTATGATTCAATGACCGCTTTTCGCGAAAGACTTTGAATTGTTACTGAAAGTCGTTCGTGTACTTTAATTGCCAGCAGGAGAAAGCGGGAGAGTGTGTGAGAGCGAGTAAATTTTGAGAGCTTGCAAATTTCTACTAGTGGCTTTTTTCCAGCAGAAATTTTCAGCTTCGAACAGTTTTATGAAAACTAGCCGTTTTACTCAAAAATTAGCAAAAAGAATAATGTGTGTGCTTTCCCTTCAGCAATTTTTTACAGGCAACGTTTTACTGGAAAAGTATACAAACAGACCTAATATATGGTACGTATGAGTGATATCAAATAAGAATACTTATAAATCCCATATACATACATACATCATCCCATTAGCCAATATAATTCGTATGTATGTACACATATGGCATATGTTCTACATATCCGCAATACACTTTTATATTATAATCTGCTAAGTTGAAGGATTGCTTACCTGTAAATCCATTAACACACGCACATGTATATTCTTCGAGAGTCTTAAGATTGCAGGTACCACCATTTTGACATGGTGATGAATCACAGGCATTTGGCACCTTTATTTCGCACAACGACTCGGTGAAACCTAGCGGGCATATGCAGGAGATACCCAGACGATCGTTGCGATAGGAAACCTGACAGGTTCCGCCATTCTGGCAACGTCCAGGTCCGGTCAGGCAGGGATTCTGGTATTCGCAGTACTCGCCGACATACTTGGAACTGCAACTGTAAATGGAAACACCAAACAGATTATGGTTATTAGTAAATCATTATAAATTGACATTGTACGAATAAAAAATGGTTATATAAAAACAAAGAAAACAAAAAATACATTCATAATTATATACCAACGACAAGTTAAGGTACACTTTTTTAAGGAGTTTTCTATCTTTAGATTCTCGTTAAACTTTCTTTTGCAACATGCAGCGATACGAGTGCAAAATTTCCCAGTTGCGTGGGTAAATGATTTTCTTCTCAGACATTCATAGGCCTCACTAAGCAATATAGCAAATAGTTTGGTTGCTGATGTATGCAACCAACAGTTATAGACAACCAGCCCCGGTACGGTAGCCAGTAATTGGCATTCACAACGTAGGCTTGACGAAATGGACTGCTGCTGCAGCAACAGAAACAGAAACACTCGCACAACAGTTTCCATAATGAAAAGTATTCATTCGCATAGACCAAGGACGGTGGGAGGGCATAGCAGCACAGGAATAAAGTAAACATGTTGGCATGTTGGACAATATCGGTCCATTACTTGAAAACAAAACTGATATGAAGTTGCTTGTAGCTTGCAACACTCGAAAAAATTAATTTGTTAGTAACGAGTTGGATATTGTTTAAAGTTTCGTAAGAAGTTTCGTAAGAGCGGAAAAGGGATTTATGTTCCTCCTTATTATAATTTACAGGACAGGTTAGAACAAGAAAAAATTATACCAGCAATGGTAGCCATAATGGCTTCAAGGGTTGCTTATATAATTTTTTATACCATTTTCCTCACTATAAGAAGAGCAATACTATTTGGCCTATATTTCTTCTGCTTTTCGCCAACGTTTGCAAAAAAAAAATATTATTCGCTTCAGGGAAAAATATTTGTTAAACCGTGATTCGCAAGGTCTTCGTGAGCTTGAGTCGTACGTGAGTTGGCATAAAAAGTCATGCGTGAGCATGCACCAAATGCAAATTTTGCCAATGAACATTCCATTAAGGAACAGGGGCAAACTTCTCACTCATCAATGAGTGCAATCCGATTCAAGTTTAAGTGCGTGAATGAAAAATCACTCACGTGCACATCTTTAATCTGTTGTCTGGCAATTTATTTTCAGAAATCCAGCAAATCTGTCAATTCATGGTGATATTAATCTATGTGATCAATAGCTCAGCTCACGCCCTTTGGCAGAAAATACCTAAAGAAAAATTCTACTTAGCCTAAGTTAAAAGAGTTTTAAAACGAAACTTCTTCACTCTCCGATGGTTAGCCTAAGCAACACACCAGTCAAGGGGGACTGAAGAGAATAAATCCGGAGATCAATTATAGCAGTTATTTCAGCTCAAAACGGAGATTTTCTCTCTCTTTCCCCCTTTATGGTCCGTATTATAGCTATACCAAAATTTAGCCCTATGTTAACTATATCAATACGCTAAGAGTGAAAGGTTCATTTAAATGCTAGCTTTGGTCCATTGTGATACTCCTAGCTAAATTGAGGGCTTTACAATATGTCATTTCATTATGCCCTAAGGAAAATCCTTTATTTCTGAGCGCTAAGAGTGAAGGGTTCATTTAAATGCTAGCTTTGGTCCATTGTGATACTCCTAGCTAAATTGAGGGCTTTACAATATGTCATTTCATTATGCCCTAAGGAAAATCTTTTATTTCTGAGCGTAACCATGGGGGTTGTCCAGCTAGTTAGCCTTTCGATGCAATTCGTCAGGCCTGTAACTTATTTACTCTCCCGTCTTTAGCTCCTGAGAAAAAATCATCAACGCTAATTATAAAACGTTTTGGTATGATTTCCTCGGAACTAGTAGTAAGTTAAGCAAGAAAACGACCTATCAACAAACGCACTTTTTTGTTGATTTTCCTTTTTTTTTGTGGCACCAATATATTGGCTGACATGCGTGCCAGTGCCACAAGACCGTTGAATCATCATCCAACGCAATAGTATAAACAAAGCAAATGTAACCACTATGTTATTATTATTGTTGCTGTTGTGTGTCCATTATGGACTCCTTAAAGGAATGGGATTCAGTAGCAAATCATCACCAACATCATTTGGACATGCAATGTGATGATGGTAAGGCGGCTTGTGCTATGCCATCCATTGGCATTGGCAGCGGCAATGCAACTCTGTGTGTCACACACATACGAGTATGTTACAGCGAAAGCAACAACAACAACAAGAATTGCTGCTAAAACAACATTTGATGTTTTCAACTAAAACGTGGGCATCTTTCGACAAGTTTCTCTGCTGGGTTCATCTGGTTGGTGCTCAGCTGTATGGCAGCAAAGTGCAATATGCATGTATGTGCGATTGTCTGTTCGTTCATTCGCTCGTTCATTCGGCTTGTTAATGTGTTGCATACCATTCCTTCTTTAGCGATAACATATAAAGTGAGTAAAACATGAAAAGAAGTAACCAAAAGATCCGCTCAAAGCTTTATAAACTCTTCTGATCGATCTAAACAACACTCAACATCAGCAACATCTATACAAATCCATACACACACACACACACACACTCATATGTAGGCATGTACGCATGGCTAAGATATAAGAAAAAGATCAATATTACAACTATAGTTAAAACACCTAACATCCCCCTTCTGTGGCCCCTACAGAAACACACCCGTTGGTAACACAGAAACAAAAACGCCTCGCATTGCACAGATTTAGACCTGTTTTTTGGTTTCTTATCAGAAAAGCAACATAACTGTTGCTACTTAAGAGGCTGACCGGCAGACGAGTATTAAGAAGTGTCGTAGTCGCCAAACATTTCGAAAAGGGGCCTTGTAACGGACAATTGTTGTTAGAGGAAAGAGAGAAAGTTAAAAGGGTTGATACAGAAAATGTGTTAAATCTGTAACGACCAGTATACTCCACCTTTTGTTAAATGTAAACAAGTAAAAGCGTGCTAAGTTCGGCCGGGCCGAATCTTATATACCCTCCACCATGGATCGCATTTGTCAAGTTCTTTTCCCGGCATCTCTTCTTAGGCAAAAAAGGATATAAGAAAAGAGTTACTCTGCTATTAAAACGATATCAAGATATGGTCCGGTTCGGACCAAAATTAAATTATATGTTGCGTTAAGAATTGCGCCCATTGGGGCTCCCGAAGTAAAATAGAGAGAACGATTTATATGGGATCTGTATCGGGCTATAGACCGATTCAGACCATAATAAACACGTTTGTTGATGGTCATGAGAGGATCCAACGTACAAAATTTCAGGCATATCGGATAATAATTGCGACCTCTAGGGGTCAAGAAGTCAAGATCCCAGATCGGTTTATATGGCAGCTATATCAGGTTATGAACCGATTTGAACCTTATTTGATCCAGTTGTTGAAAGTAAAAATAAAATACGTCATGCAAAATTTCAGCCAAATCGGATAGAAATTGCGCCCTCTAGAAGCTCAAGAAATCAAATCCCCAGATCTGTTTATATGAGAGCTATATCAGTTTATGAACCGATTTGAACCATACTTGGCACAGTTGTTGGATATCATAACGAAATACTTCGTGCAAAAATTCATTCAAATCGGATAAGAATTGTGCCCTCTAGAGGGTCAAGAAGTCAAGACCCAAGATCGGTTTATATGGTAGCTATATCAGGTTATGGACCGATTAGAACCATACTTGGCACAGTTGTTGGGTATCATAACAAAACACGTCGTGCGAAATTCCATTCCAATCGGATAAGAATTGCGCATTCTAGAGGCTCAAGAAGTCAAGACCCATGATCGGTTTATATGGTAGCTATATCAGGTTATGGACTGATTTGAACCATACTTGGCACTGTTGTTGGATATAATAAGAAAACACGTCGTGCGAAATTTCATTTCAATCGGATAAGAATTGCGCACTCTAGAGGCTCAAGAAGTCAAGACCCAAGATCGGTTTATATGGCAGCTATATCAGGTTATGGACCGATTTGAACCATACTTGGCACAGTTGTTGGATATCATAACAAAACACGTTGTGCAAAATTTCATTCTGATCGGATAAGAATTGCGCACGCTAGAGGCTCAAGAAGTCAAGACCCAAGATCGGTTTATATGGCAGCTATATCAGGTTATGAACCGATTTGAACCATACTTGGCACAGTTGTTGGATATCATAGCAAAACACGTCATGCAAAATTTCGTTCCAATCGGATAAGAATTGCGCACTCTACAGGCTCAAGAAGTCAAGACCCAAGATCGGTTTATATGGCAGCTATATCAAAACATGGACCGATATGGCCCATTTACAATACCAACCGACCTACACTAATAAGAAGTATTTGTGCAAATTTCAAGCGGCTAGCTTTACTCCTTCGGAAGTTAGCGTGCTTTCGACAGACAGACGGACGGACGGACGGACGGACGGACAGACGGACAGACGGACGGACATGGCTAGATCGACATAAAATGTCACGACGATCAAGAATATATATACTTTATGGGGTCTCAGACGAATATTTCGAGTAGTTACAAACAGAATGACGAAATTAGTATACCCCCATCTTATGGTGGAGGGTATAAAAATGAGCACGACCAACATATTTGTCCTTTGTAAATTTTGCAAAAGTTCCCAAACATGTTTCAGTTTAGCATCTAGAAACGATTCTTAGTTAAAGCAGAAAAAGAAAATTAACGAGAATACTATTATTAATTTAAGGTTTGTCTTTAGTTAAAAATGAAAGTATACAACTTAAAGTGTTGCTTGCTTGACTGGGTTCTAATCGTAACAAAATCATAAAAAAATAGCGAGGGAATCCTTGTCATTTGTGAGGTCTTTCGCAATGTGAAACTTTTCTACTAAAGGTGGTAGTAGACGATTTGTATTGTCATAACTGTTTTCAAATGTAGCATCTGGTTTCCCTATATAAAATCAGCAGTGTAAATTAGAGCTGGCAAAATATCGATGGCAATATCGATACTATCGATATTTAATTTTTTGTCTGAAATTCGATTGATAGTTTGCTTACCGATACTATCGGCAAAGTTAAATTTTTGCACAATTTAAGAAAAGTAAGCGATCCGAAACGGGTGTATCCTATAAGACTCATTGCGCCTATAGAGGGCGCTATTTTCATCCGATGGGGCTAAACTTTGTAAAATAATTTCTCTCATGACTACCAACTGACTTTATTAAACTTGGTTTTATTCGGTCTGTGCATTGATATAGCTTCAATATAAATCAATCTCTTGATTTTTACATCTCATTTTCGTTTGAAATATAGGTGATGGGAAATTATCGATAGTATCGATACTTATTATTAAAAATATCGAAAATATCGAATGTTGCGAATGTCGATAGTTTTCCAGCTCTAGTGTAAACAAATTTTAATATGAAAATAAGGCTTTGGAATAAATGTGTAACATTTTTCGATTAAGGTCAGCTCTTACCACATCGAATATATATGTAAACACATTTGGGAAAAAAAGATAAAATACATATGAAAATACATGAGTGTGCGCCTTATTTGTTATCGACATAAATAATGAAAGACATTTGGCTACAGAAAGTGACATAAGTCATAAAACAAATACATGTTGTGTAATAACACTTTTAGTGGTGTTGCTCCGCTCCAAGACGCGCTTAATCTTCTATAACAATAATGGTCATTTAAATTAAAATCTAATCCCTTATAACTCATTGATATGAGAGCAGCATCTACGCTATTCCCTAATGAAATGATAAGTGATGAAATTTGCAAAAACTAACCCCTTCCAAACAAAAGTCAACTACGACCTCCCTGTTTCCCCAACGTTATTTAATTCAAGTTAATCCAACCAGTGGCTTTGGAGGATTGCATAGCGGCGTACTGCAATTTGATTCATTTTCACTTCATCTTTCATCTTCTCAGTAGACATCCATATGCATAGGATCAACACTTACATGCAGCATACAAAACAACCAAATACTTGAAATAGATCGATCAGTTAGTTAGAAGCAAAAAAGACTAAAGAAACTATCTACAACCGCATGTATGTGAATCAGGCTGCAAGAAGATATTAATCTCATGTTAGATCGTAGCTTAATGCCGCTTAATACCAAGTAGCAAAGTAAAGCGCCATGCCATGGCCTTTATGTCTCTCATACTCTAGGTATGGATCGTTTTGATGCCCATGAATGTTATGAGCTTAATGTTAGATTTAAAAAAAATGAACGAGCCAAGCCATTGGATGGCTTCAAAGTGTCTACATGGGCAACGGCTTATCCACCTCCTTATTTCTTTTTCATTATAATAAATTAAATGAAACTTTTTTTCTCCAGAAGAAGAAAAAAAAAACAAAAATGTCGATGAAACCACCACACCATTATAGATGGAAAATGAAATAATATATGACACTAATGCGTAGTATGAAAACCGCAAAAAGTTCAATAAATCTTAAAGACAATTCTCTGGGAAAATATGGACCCCTGCATTGTTCGTCAGTTAAACCATATAATGGTGCTCTGAACCACAAAAATATTTCTATGCCAAACTATTTGTACTAACATTAGATGCGATGTTAGATTCCAAACGATGAGCATTACATATGCTGCAAACTGGGATAGTTGTTGTGGTAAAATCTTAGAAAATGTCAAAACCTCAATAAAAGGATAAATTAAACGAATTCAATATTTAAAGAATTTCCATGTTTGCACATACTTCCTAGGTATGGACCTCCTACATAAATCCTTTAACCGAATTGACTTATATGTGATTCTCCTATTGGTCTGTGAAGTAGACTTATTAATACCTTCAACTTCAGCAGGAAAAAGAGCCCAGAAAAATTAATATAATTCCTATATACTCCGATTTAACTTTTCCTTCTTCTTGAGCAAAATTAGAAGATTCGCAAACTTTATAACAGAGTATGTCGGTAAAGAGCGACAGTTTATCGGGGTGTGTATTGCACATAAATCAAGGAATACAATGAGAGGATGAACGTGCCTTCTGAAGGCCTTTCTGCGAACAGGTCGATGGCGGTAATGACGGCGTCAAAATGAAAAAGTTTCACTCAAAAATCCATGTCCAAACTGCAAAGCTCAAATACAAATAGCATGCCAAGGGAAAGACGGTGGAGACTGACCTGCACGAGTTTATGCATAAGATATAAAAATCCTTCGATGCCAAGAAGAACACATTGTGCATTTATATCGAAGGGGCTTTTAACAATGTGAGGACCGATTCTCTGATCCAATCCGTGGACCAAATCCGGGTGGAACGGGTCCTTAGAGATTGGATAAACTAACTACTAAATTTCCCATGAACATTCCATTAGGTTAGGTTGAAAAGAGGGTGCGGATATTATTCATCCCGATGTCACTATGGACGTTAGGGTTGTTTTATCTTATGATTGGACAATAAGTGCGATTTCTACCTTAATTGCAATAAACGACAGACTGACTATCAACACAAGTGTTACATTGCACGTTTTTAGGAACATTGGCTTCATTATCTCGAATTCAGTTATTAATTGAACATAAAATGTTAAAAAAGAATGGCTTTTAATTTTATGTATGACACGGGTAAATAGCTTTAGCCGTTTCAGAGATATGATTCGCCTAATAGCCAAAAAATCGAGATTTTCAAAACTTTGAGGCCCCGGCAGCATGTTTTAACATCTTCCAACAGTGCTTAAATTTTAGGAATCCTACAATCTAATAAAATGGGCATACACCTAAACCCATAATCGGCTTGTATACCTTAAAATTCACAAGGCACGGGGAATACTTCTCTCATGTTAATGAGTGCAGTCCGATTAAAGTTTAAATTCAATGGTAAGGTGCCTCCTTTTTTGTACTGAGTCCGAACGCCATGCCGTATAGCGACACAACTTTGTAGTGAAGTTTTTACATGGTATGATGGCCCACAAATAGAGGCAGTATTGAGGCCCATTACGGATGCTGACTGAGATGGGATTTGAACCCGTCGCAGACGATTTTATAATACTTCTGTGAGTAGCCAAAAATTCGGAGCTCAGTAAGGTAAATACAACCAACAAAAATCTCAATGGTTAGCCAAAATATAAAAATAAAAACGGGACAAAAGTATGAGAAAAAACTACAAGTCATAAACTGGAGGATCGATTTTCACCATAGACGTAAGATCTAGTCGTCTCTTTTTGTTCAGTCCAATCCCAAAAATTTGAAACGCCAAAGGTCCCTTAAGATGTTCAAATCGCACCACCCTAATGAGCAAACTTGCACATCTAAACATTAATGCTGAGCTTTCAATTTTTGCTCTTTTCTGCCTCTCTTCTCCAAAATTCTCTCGAGTTCAAATTACGCTCTTAAACTGGTATCGAAGTGGAAATTTAGAGCCGATTCCATATACAAGGCATAACTGTTGGTGATGTTGCCAATTGGATTTTCAAGAAATCACAGTAAAATCACTGAACATCCTTACGGACAGTAAGCTCATCATCAGGGCTGTAACAACCAGGATGATAAAGTTACGAACAGTCTTGGAGTGTAAGAAGGAGAATAACGCCTTCTCTGAAGATGGCACAATACTTCTGTTTGGGTGTCGGGCCATAGTGAAGTACGAGGGAATGAAAAGACAGACGACTTGGCCGTGAAGTCCAGAGGACTGCTGTCAATAAACTTGGTTATGCAGAAGCTCTCCTGCGGTTTTGACTTCTTGAGCTCCTAGAAGCCTCAGTTTGTATCCGATAGGTGTTAAGTGAAATAAGTACTTTTATGACCACTAAATTCACATCTATTTAGGTTCATAGATTGATGTTGGTCCCATGTTAACCGATCCTCTGATAAGCCTCAGATGACCCTCAATTTTTGCCAGATGAGGACGAAACTTTCCACTTACAAAAACGTATATAAACTCTTCTCTGGTGTGAATCAGTCATACAGGGATAAAGTAAAATGCGATCTATAGTGATGGGTATACGAGGCTCGGACCAAACTTAACGCTCTTTTCCTTGTTTGATTTGCAGCGTTCAGTACAATCAATTAACGCTGTTGACTTGGTACACCAAACACATAAAGTTTTAGGCATTCCTTTGCTGCAAGTTTGTAAAGGGTGATTTTTTTGAGGTTAGGATTTTCATGCATTAGTATTTGACAGATCACGTGGGATTTCAGACATGGTGTCAAAGAGAAAGATGCTCAGTATGCTTTGACATTTCATCATGAATAGACTTACTAACGAGCAACGCTTGCAAATCATTAAAATTCAATGATTTGCAAGCGTTGCTCGTTAGTAAGTCTATTCATGATGAAATGTCAAAGCATACTGAGCATCTTTCTCTTTGACACCATGTCTGAAATCCCACGTGATCTGTCAAATACTAATGCATGAAAATCCTAACCTCAAAAAAATCACCCTTCAGTATGAAGTCTTATAAGACGATTGGACCTCAGCAAGTGTAAACACATTTGTGATTAGTGTTTTAATTGCATCCCAATTAAAACTTCAAAATACTTTCCTCTATTTAACCAAGATCAATGAATAATTCACCACTTCCATTAAATTCGTAATTTTTTTATACATATTTCATATTTTTGCTGCTATTATTCTGTTTCTTCTTCTTTTGGAGTATCATAAAATCGCAGCACCTTTTCCTAAGGCCAGCCTTTGTAGAAGAGGAATCATAAAAGCTTGCGTTGCGTTTTATTCTATTTTGATGCATGGGACACAACAACAATAACAAGAACCGGGAACAATGTCAGTCAATACACAAGCACCACGCGATTAAAGGGAGCTCACTGACCGTATTGCAACACATTTGTATGTATACCACTACAAATGAAATCGGTTTTATTGTCGTGCTTTGTATAGGTGTATATTTGAGGTAAATTTATGTTTTTTTTCTGAATGTGTTTGTGTGTGACGATTTTCTACCTTTTGTATTTGCGAACTTCTTTCGTTGTTGCTTTGAACTAATTGAAATTCTACATACATACATACCTACAACAACAAAAATGCCCAAAAACAAAACGGTTTTGGCATTTTGCTGATGTTTGTTTTTTGGTTATTGTTGTGATGTCGCCTGCCTTTGGTTTTTGACATGTAATCTCTTGTACATGTTACGGATATGATGTTAACATTCAAAGGAGATTCTTGAAATAAGGCAGAGATTTTTCTTCGAAATTAAAAGTATTTCCGATACTTTCTAATATTAAATAAGTAATGATCTTGACCTTGTGAGAGTGCGAAAGCCTACTCTTTTATGAGATGCTTTAGAAGTACACAAAGGTTGAAAGGGACATCTCTATAGCCCAGTAAAATCGAATAACAAAGCCTTACAACAGAAAAGGCCAGATGATTCTTTCTTACGATGCGGCGTCTACAGTTAAATCTGATTCGATTTTAAAAAATAATAGCTATCTTATTAAGATTTCAAATGACAATCTTGAAAGTATCACAGGCTACAGTTAAATCTGATTCGATTTAAAAAAAAGAATAGCTAACTTATTGAGATTTGAAATAAACATCTTGAAGGTATCACAGCGCATAAAAATATTCATAGGAGAAATACCTATCTTCATCTAAACCAAATTTTTCAAAATCGATAGCGCTCATCCTTGGGCCCAAAAAGTTGCAAGTGCATAATTTGACTATAACGGGACAGCAAAAGCGACTTGTACCTTGGTCACAGGAATACATGGAAGAACGTGGTGTGTGATTTAAAGTAAAACGGTATGCTTAACCATAGGTCATCCCTTTTCCCTCATGACGTTGCAAACAAATATACAAAGTTATTATAACCTGGTGTACTATATAAACGTATTCATGCATTTCCAAAATAGTATTCTCTCTCTCCTCCATACATTTCCATAGACAATGTTAAAAGGATTATACAAACACTATTTTTTCCAACATTGCAATATTTCTATTTTGTAGCAAATAGCCACGTACACGTACTCAGGTATTTGGAAATGCCAAAATAAAAAGGCAGATGTTGCGTGAACACCTGAATGCGTTCATTACAGATTATTGTTTAGCTGTTGTTGTTCAACGATAAAATACCCAACTCCATTTCAGTATCTCACACAGGTACAAGAAAATCTATTCTATTTAGCTATAGCCTAAGCCGCAATGGAATGAAAGGAAACGGTAAACGTTTAAATAGTTTATAATTTAGGATTAGTTATGTATCCCGCAGAACTCTGATGTCTGGATACAATCTGACATTGAGTTCTCATGTTTCAGAGAATAACAGCGAGAGAGCTCAACAAATGTTTTCGCAACAACAAAAGATGTCTCATCATTAGTGCGAAAAACAACAACTAACACCGTTGTTGTCATTACATCCCAAAAGAATCTCAGATATGAAATGATGCTACTTCATAAAAGGAAAGAATGAAAGAAGCAAAACAAATTCCAATGACCGAACGAATGACAGAAACAGATGAAATTGAGAAATACAACAACAAATACATATTTAACTCTAATTGATGTCTGGATGAATGCAGAGAGACGGCAACAACATTAAACACATGTTGGTTATGATGCCTGCCACCACTTCTACTGCTATAAGCGATTGGCTTTAACAGCAGTCTTCTTTGGCAACAGGTAATGATAATGCCATTTCCGCTTTTACTGCTGCAAAGACTTAAACAGCTACATATGTATGTTCATTATGATCTTCACCCTTGGCAAAAATATCAATAATCATAGGATTTAATGTAAAATTAAGATACTAATACATAACTCTATCCAAATTCCTTACTCCTTCATCCCGACCGGTTGATTACCTACCGAAGAACTTAACCAGGAGATTGGCAAGTTAGTCCATAACGAAAGCGGTGAAGACCATAACGAAAGCTGCTACAAAAATTAAGGTGCAAATAAACTGTGATTGACAATTAAATCTCTTGACAACTGGACAGCAAGGTAGCTCCTAGTAGACGCAGAACTACTGCCATTCGGAACTGAAGATGTAGCCGACATCATAAGGAAGGCCAAGCCATCAAAGACCGTGGGCCGTTGGCCGTTACAGAGAATCAATGCTAATATTCAAGCATCTAGACAAATTAAGAGTGAAATATCAGACCGACACCCTCAATCTGTCTCTAGTAATACCCGAGATAGATATGAAAAGTAGGTCCTGTGGTCATGGTCATCCCTGATTGCAAAGAAACTTGTGTAGCGCCTCAAGCCTAACCAGTTTAAATTCGTCCCTACTTCTAGCAGACCACCGACATGGAAGGTGCACAGCACGACAACGGCACTTATCGCCATTACCACACGAGATCAGCCGCAGCCTAAATCAGAAAAGGCCCTGTGAACGAACCGTTCTCGTCGCCCTTGATCTTTCGAAGACATTTGATATGGTCTCTTTTTCGATATCATTGAGTTTCATCTTCCTAGCTAAACGAAAAAGTGGATTGTGAACTACATGTGCAATCGCCAGTCATACGTTGAGTTTAAAGACTCCAAGTCCCGTAAATTTAAACAGAGAGTTCGTCAAGGAAGTGTTCTCTAACCTCTCCTTATTATATTCTACCTCTCTTAGCTCCCTCCACCCGCTGCTGGCCTAATGATAATATCGCACTCGGATGAATGCACTGCTCTAGTGAAGGCGAGTAACATAATGAGCTGCGTGAACTGATAAACATTTCTCTCCAAGACCTAGCAGAATTTTCCAAAAGACATAACTTGAAATTCTCCCACATAATCATCAGCCCCACTATTATGCACCTGGACAAAAGAGGTTTCAATGGAGCTTGATTGACAATTAAATCTCTTGACAACTCGCCGAGAAACACAAGCCAAAACCCCGTTTACACTGCTCATAAAATCAGAATTTAAGGCTCTCGTCAGCTGATTTTGTAAAGGAAAAACACATGATCGCGCGATTAAATCCGGATTTAAAGAGCAGTGTAAACGGGGTTCAAGTCGCGATAATCCTTAGTGCTAATCAGATGCCAGACTCGGGACAGCCGTCCATTTTGGTAGACAATTTGTCAAGAATCCATTTAGTGGAAAGGCGAAAAGAAGCATTCTGCAGAAGGCAAGGTAGTCGATGGACAAAGAATTCCAACAATAAATCACTCGTCGTCAGAAACAAAGTCCTCATTTCTTTGGCGGGCAGCATTTAAGGCATGAGCAAAGAGACATTAATAACATGGACCTCAGGAGTGAGAAGTATGCAGCGATAAAACCTACAGACCTGGCAAAACGAAGCTCTAAGGACCATCACGAACTGTCTACAGATGACAAACATCGACCATATATACAAGGAAACCAAGATCCTTAAGGTTAAAGTTCATAGTTAGCTTTTTTTTTCTAAATAGTATCACCCGTGCTGTCAACAGACAGCTCAGTTAACCAAAAGGAGGGATAGAATATGGGAAGAGAAGAAGGACATTTAGAGACGCGATCTGACACCGAAAAATCACCATTTCAATTACAGCTTCCATATGCAGAACGCACTGGCTGGATATTCATTAGAATTAGAAAAAACAGAGCTGGCCCAATTAACATCCAGATGGTGAACTCGTATTGTTAAAGGTTAGACGAGATCATCCTATTACTTATTGACATGCCCGTAGATTATCCGATTGCTACAACTGAAGCGGACAGATTCCAGAATCTGAAGTCGGTAGCCAGGTCAGATCAATCTTAGAATGAACCAGCGATCGTGGCTACAACAACATGTGTAGAAGTGCAGAACTTCTACTTAGTTTTTTTGTTCTTGTATTATTTTTGTTTCTTCTACTAACATTTTTCTTATTCTTTTATCAACTACCTTGTTTAGGCTACCATGCTCTTTTTTACACAATTTATTTTCCACACAGTTGGCATCACCGGCAAGGGCACAAAAACCGAGTATTAAAATCTCGATGTGCCAACTGTCATGTGAGAGTAGGTAGGTCAATGCAATATCCTCCTAAGCAGGTTAATTAAAATCCTATAATCAAATGTTTATGCCAAACATCACGTTTAGTTGCCAATTGATTATCACAAATCTCACACAAGTATAAACACCCACCAAACTTCATTACCAGTTTCCCATCGCTAGCTAAATTTACATAGTGAGTAACAATATTGAGGAACAATAAAAGATTTAACCACCATTGGGTTTCAATCATCAACAAGATCTTCAATTATCCAGCGGGAATTTCCATAGATCTTCTCTCTCAATTAAGTGACGAATTTTGTTAAACATCTAACAAAAGTTTACTAATTTCTAAATTATATTGTAAATTAAATTATGATCCTCTTCAGGTGAAATTTCCATTCATTCAAATTCCTTTACAGCACACCACTAAGTGTGTTAAGTGCTTCATCAATTTTGTTGTGACCTTCTATAAAAAAAAATCCCCAATTTTTTTGTTTGTTCTATAATAAAACCATAGAAAAATAAAAAGTATTTAAAAATAAAAAATGCCGCCACCAACTTCAAAAATGGCGCTTTTGTTTATTCCCATTGTCCCCAGCAAACTCAGAAAAGTCACAAAGGCTTGTGGTTTGTGTTGCTCAATTGCGACATCAAAGCAGAAGAAAACTTCTTTATAACGCTGACAGTAATTGCTTTAAGAGCTGCGCACGCAGCATCTTAAAAGAGCAAATTGAGATTTTTGCTACCTAAAAACAATGAAGCCATAGTGTAATGCTGCGGATGATTGATGGATCAATGGGGGATGGAAGTTGAATGGGACTGCTGGCAAGCTATAATACGGCCAAAGTAATTATAACATTACAAGTACTTATTATCATATTGATAATAAATATGCTTCATTAGAATATATTTAACGAATGGCCTGGGAATTTTACTTGTCATATCTATGTATGTATGTATGAGTGTTCCAAAAGTGAGTTCAGAAAATTTAAATCATACTTTTTTTAAACTATATCTAAACAAGTTGTATTCCAATTCGGACCATAAATGAATAAACATTGTAGAAGTCATTGTGTAATATTTCAGTCTATTCGGATAAGAAGTGCACTTTGTAGGGGCTCAAGAAACAAAATCGGAAGATCGATTTATATGGGAGCTGTATCAAGCTATAGATCGATTAAGACCATATTTCACAGGTCACGGGAGAAGCTGTTGTACAAAATTTCAGCCAAATTGGATAATAACTACGCCCTCTAGAGGCTCAAGAAGTCAAGATCCCTGATCGGTTTATATGACACCTATATCAGGTTATGTACCGATTTGCGCCATACTAAGAACAGTTGTTGGAAGTCAAAATACCTCATGCTAAATTTCAGCCAAATCGGATGAGAATTGCGCCCTCTAGCGGCTCAAGAAGTCAAGATTCAAGATCGGTTTATATGGCAGCTATACCAGATTATTAACTGATTTAAACCGTACTTAGCACAGTGGTTGGAGTGACACCAAAACACCACGTGCAAAATTACAGCCAAATGGGATAAGAATTGCGCCCTCTAAAAGCTGAAGAAGTCAAGGCCCAAGATCGGTTTATATGGCAGCTATATCAGGTTATGAACCGAATTGAAACATACTTAGCACAATTGTTGGAAGTAATACCAAAACACCACGTGTAAAATTTCAGTGGTCCAAATTGGTTGGTTGCTTAGTACAGGAGCTGTGGAAAGACTTTCTTCTTCGCATTTAGTGATATCCGTTTCATGTTCTCATTCATTCTTTTTATAGACGAGATTCCGTCCAGCGTGTTGTGGAGACCGACACCTCTTCGTTGAGATATTTTAAATGGCTGAAACCCTCACAAATCTGAGCATTTGCCCGGATTTCCCCCCTAGTATTCAAACTCCTCCCAGTGTTAAGATCAAAGATTGAATGAACTTTTCTCCACTTTTTTGTATTTTGGGCCACTGTGCGCTATGTTTTATAATAAAATTACAAATTGTTAGCATGCAAAAATTTTTAATGAACATTTCGTTTAAACATAAAAAAAGAAACTTTTGCCTTCTGAGTCACAAAAAATATTGAATACTTTTGAAACACTCACAAAATCTTCAGAGTCGAATTATTAAAAATTCATCTCACACAGCAATCATTAACAAACAAAAAGGAACCACAAAAACGCAACAATAAAAAATGAATGAAAACAAAGTTGTCAAAATGTAAGCTGTCATAATTTTAAAGGTTTATTTTTTGTGTTTAACAAAAAACAAAACAAAGACTCCCATAAAAGCAATGGGCCCTCCAAAAAAGCAGCCGCAAAATTGACACAAATTAACCTTTCCAGAATATAGATGTTAACAAAATCTCCAAGAAAACATTAAACAAAAACCCTAAACGTAACAACAAAACCATGAAAACATTAATTATATACACTTATGAGACCACATAAATGTGGATTTGTTCACTTACTTGCATGTGGAAACGCCATTTGTATGCGTTATACATGTTCCGCCATTTTTGCAGCCTTCTGATATGCATGAACCTGAAAAAAAAAACAAACAATTAAAACGTTTAATAAAATCTTTATGTTATAGAGAAAGAGAATAATAAAAAATGTAAAATATACATACTAAAATTGATACAAAGTTCAAAAGAAGCATTAGGGTATAAGTGTTACACACTGTTTGTTTTACAGGTGTTTTATTCCTAGGAAACCCAATGCCATGGGAGAGAAAAAATGGTACGAGAACAATGACAGAAAAATGCAATAGTTTGATTGGTAATAGATGAGCGTTTAAGCTAAACGCTTATACAGCCAGGAAACAATCCTCTGGCAGTCGATGGAGTCCTTCATCGACAATGACTGCCGCCTCAGTGTATAACACACGGCTATAAAAACAAACGCCAAAAAGCTTTAAGGGTCCACGAATCGAAACATATATCGATATAGCTGCTATGGAGCATATAGTAAGCATTTTTCACCGGATTTTGACAAAATGTGGTTTACATATATACCCGAGGTGGTGGGCATCCATAGTTCGGCCCTGCTGAACTTAACGCCTTTTTACTTCTTTTTGGTTTATTAGGGGGTGGAATAATCAATAACGGTTTGATACTACAACCAATAACGCTCTGGAGTTAAAACCAATTAAAGATTGGTATTAATACCAATACCAGTTCGGCAATAAGATTAGTACCAAACGGTACTAATCATTTTATGTTTCATTCATACCATCCGGTATTGTTTTTGTACCATACGGTGTTGCTTTACTATCAATACCGTATGGTACTGTAATGAGCACGTTTGGTATCAACTTTTCTCTGGGCGTAGAGTGCTTTTAGTGTCATTTTAACTTAAGGATCATATATGTACATATGTACATACACATATTGTGGGGATGATGTTCCTAACGGCCGTTGCAGGAAACAACAACGCGTGTTTACAAAATCATCCACGCTGCTTGTTTTATTTACCCATTAAGTGGACTTTCTCGATTAGTTTGTATGGAGAAATATGCTATCCCCCGTTTGTTTCGGATTTTAATAAAATCACATTTATGAACTACGAGAAACATTTATTTAAAATAAAATTACTTATTTTTTTTTTTTTTTTTGTTGATATGTAATTATTTCAGATGTGCTGTCAGTGCTGCCAACATTAAAGTATGAAGCATTTAGTGGGAAGATCGTTTATCAATAAAGCCTAGTACTGAAATCATTCGCACCGAAAATGCCTATTAAATTATTGCGAAATCCGACGCAAACAACGGTCAAACAATAACAAAGACAACAGAATTGAGGCAGAGTTGATTGGTGCCCATTTCGTCAGCAATTTATTACATTGGCAATTAATGAGGCGAAAGTTGTATTGGCGCAGCGTCATGTCGCTACTATTATTCTCATAGAACTCAGTACCACTTTTACGGAATATGTTTACATTTTCTTCGTCACCATTTTTTTATTGGGTTGCCTTAAAAGTAGTTGCGGATTTTTTAAAAGAAAGTAAATGCATTTTTAATAAAACTTTGAATGAACTTTAATCAAATATACTTTTTTTACACTTTTTTTCTAAAGCAAGCTAAAAGTAACAGCTGATAACTGACAGAAGAAAGAATGCAATTACAGAGTCACAAGCTGTGAAAAAATTTGTCAACGCAGACTATATGAAAAATCCGCAATTACTTTTTGGGCAACCCAATATAATGCTTTTTGACAGTTGTTCGGCCGAACAGTCAAATTCATTACCAACCAGCTACACTGGTAAATAAAGCACACCAAATATTTGAAACAACGTCTCTTTATGATATTGACAACATTGGTGCATGATATTGCAACGTCTTTTTTCTATCAGTGTGGTAGCTAGAAATTTAAAACATAGATTACTGAAGGTACTGCTGCTTTCTCAAATTCTTGCACTTGCTACTTAAATTATTTCAAAAAAAATCGTTAGATATATGTACCTCTAAGTCTCATCTAAGCTTTAACATTTTCTCCTTTCCCAACAACATCAACAGTATATTTTATATTTTAGATTTTTCTGTAAAAAAATTTCCAATAAAAACAATCCCACGCTCATTTAAAGCCGGTTTTCAATTTGTCATCACAACTATTATTATTAAAAAAGGGATATTACCACATTCTGCTTGCTGCAAGCAAACACAATCGCCCTACAAAATAAATCTTATTCAATCGTATTACAAAGCAGAAGAAGAAGAAATAAACAGTGTATATTTAAAAACAAAAGCTAATAAATATTCATAAAATCATTTCTGAATAATGACAGTTATGGCGAGCGGCGTCTACCACGAAAATATGCTGCTGGCGTATTAGGAAAAGCAGCAAAAACAACGACAGCCACAACAAAAATCATGGCGTGTGTAAGTTTAGTTAACTTTCAATTCAAAAAGATTGAGAGGCAGCAAAGTCGGCATTAGACTACACAAAGGGTGGGAGGCAGATTATTGCACCAGTTTTAATAACAAATCTTGAGTGTAATAATGCCACATTTAATTGTGATTTTATTGCACATCCATCTTGGCAGTTGAGAAGGTAAGCAAGCATGCAGGTTGCCTGGCTGTTGTAGCATCCATCCAATGTTCAAATATGCATTTTGCAAAACTATGTCGGAATACAACACTGCACACATTTGGGAGTGAGAGATTTTACAACAAGTTTTTGACATTTTGTTGGGGAGTTGTTGCTGTCGTAATCGTCTGGGACTTAAGACATGATATGCTTTAAATATGGCTTTATAATTTTGTTGAATTAACTAATTTCGTTGAATGTTGTTGTATGTAACAAAATGCATTTTGACTGCTGCTTAATTATAAAAGGGGATGTAAGAAGAAACAAGTGAGAGCGTGCTAAGTTCGGCCGGGTCGAATCTTATATACCCTCCACTATGGATAGGATTTGTCGAGTTCTTTGCGCGGTATCTCTTTTTAGGCAAACAAAGAATAATGAATAAGAACTTTTATGCTATTGGAGCTATATCAAGTTGTAGTCCGATTTGAACCATAAATTAATTGAATGCTAAATATTATAGAAATCATTGTGTAATATTTCAGTCCATTCGGATAAGAATTGCACCTTGTAGGGGCTCAAGAGGCAAAATGGAAAGGTCGGTTTATATGGTAGCTGTATCAAGCTATAGATCGATTCAGACCATATTTCACATGTATGTTAAAGGTCATAGGAGAAGACATTTTAGCCAAATTGGATAATAACTGCAGATCGATTTATATGGCAGCTATATTAGGTTATCTACCGATTTGCGCCATACTAAGCACAGTTGTTGGAACTCACAACAAAATACCACGTGCAAAATTTCAGTCAAATCGGACGAGAATTGCGCCCTCTAGAAGCTTAAGATGTCAAGACCCAAGATCGGTTTATATGGCAGCTACATATATCAAAACATGGACCGATTTCGCCCATTTACAATCCCAACCGACCTACACTAATAAAAAGTATTAGTACAAAATTTCTAGCGCCTAGATTTGCTCCTTCGAAAGTTAACGTGCTTTCGACAGACAAACGGACGGACTTTATAGGGTCTTAGACGCATATATTGAGGTGTCACAACATCAGTGGATGCTTATAATCACCACTGAATGTATACTTTCCATAATCTTTTTTTCTTTAAATCTTGAAACAAAAGGTCATGTCAGTCATGTACACATTAGTACTTGAAACAGCAGATTTTACTTTCTGATTTAACTGAACGAAATGTTTGCTAATACAGCAGACCTATGTTTGGTGAAGCAGCAGTAATGTCTACTTTCCAATTTTCAGCTCCCAAAAACTGCTGTTTTAGCAAAAACTTTTGCTGTTTTGAATAACAAATTTGGTTGATTGTACCAATCTTAAGTTCAAATGAATATTAAAACATTGTACATAGGCGGCTGTGACGCAATGTGGTAAGGAGTTTGTAAACACACAATCATGGGATGGATGGAAGACGGGTTTGATTCTCAAAGTACGAATATGGCATTGAAAAATAGGATCCAAGTACCTAAGTGGCCGATCCGACCCAAAAACTTCCCAAAAAGTACCCAAATAGGCATATTGTACGATCATGTCAATATGGGACTCAAATGAAAGGTATTCGAGAGTAGATTACGAATATGGCATTAAAAGTTAATGGAAGGCCGTCCTACCCCAAAACACCTTAAATGGTTATTTTGGAGTAGATTACGAATATGACAATACAATTTAGTTATGACGAAGTATCTGAGCGCGCTAAGGTTTCACATTTATTAAAGCATAATCAAGTATATCGCAAGAAAGTTTAAGAGTTTTTTTTTATTCGAAGAAATACAGTTGTTTGGAATTATAATGCACTTCCAATTAATCACAGGGTTACCAGTGGTACTATTTTATACAAGGGGTCAAAATGGCCGGTTGGTCTATGTAGGTATACCACAAACTTATCTCCGCAAAAATATTTTTTTTAAATAAAAGAATGTGTTAAGCATAAAGATTAAACCAATTTAATAAAAAGATACATATATTTTCGGCAAAAAAAAATTTACCTCGAATTTTGAATGAAATTCAAAAGTCAGTCAAAATGGTGATAAAAGAAAGCACCTTGTCACTAACTCCTCTCTCTCTATCTCTCTCTCTCTCTCTCTCTCTCTCTCTCTCTCTCTCTTCCTATATTACCAGCAAAAAAATGGTACTCAAAATCCTCAATGTCAAACGCACAACTTAACGGTTAATATCGTTGGTAAACAACCCAGCAAGTGACAAACATTCATCAATCATGTTAATTTAATTGCGCCTAAAATTGTTCTATTTTATTTAATTAATTCAATTACTTACTACAATGAAGCCACAACTGCAACAACAACAACAAAAACTAAAGCTTAGAGCAATTCATTTGCTCCAACACACAATTTGTTCAACAACAACAATATGTACCAACAAAGGTAAACGAGCCGCCAAATTCCTCAACACAGCAATACTTTGCGCTACGCTAGACTGATGAAAATGGTGATTTTTTTTTTAATTTTTGGTTACACATGCTTAAGCCGCACATTATGATGAATGAATGGTTGTTGTTGTTTTGCTCTTTTATATCCGATTGTTGTCTGTCCATTAAACGATGTTGATGATGGCCCACTGAATTTCCACCTCGTGGAAAAGTATTTAGAAAAAAATGTGCCTTCTTCACTTCGACTTGACTGGCACAAACAAACATACACAATAGCCACACCAATCGGCACCGGGTTGGTTGGCTTTGTTGGTGGGTGGGTGGCCATCACCATGTGTTAAAGCATGTTTTTACGCTCTATCGGTGATGCCTGAAATCGCGATTTTATATTCTTTTTTTTTCACTGGCGTAAAACATATATAACAGTGAGTGGTGGATGGGGCTCTAGCGTTTTTACGCGATTTGAGTATGATATTTACACGGTAAGTACTTGGTAATGACAGGTGTAAACAAGCTTCATGTTATCTATGGCAATGAGCGTATAACCAAAGCAGTAGACATCAAAAATGGCATGCATTGTACAAAAAAGCATATAATTAAAAGCAACATAATTATCACTATTATTGGAGTAATTTTTTAATTGTGCTAATAAATTTGGATGGTGGGAAAATTTATAAAATATTCGGTAAATTGTCATTTTACTTCCGAAATATCCACAGAGGATTGTAATAACGGAGTAATTTTTGTGCTCTCAAAATTTGACAGCAAATGTCCAGCTATTAGATGTCGTTAACTATATTATATTTCTTCAAAGCAAGAAGCTCTGCCGAAAAAATAAAAAAAAACAAATTTACAGGAAATAGAAAAGAAAGAAGGATACACATATTAGAAGCTAAGACTGCCGAAACCCTAATAATGGATGTTTAGAAAATGCAAACAATATGACATTGATAGCAGAATTCTGCTTGCGAAATGTTCTTAGATAATTCTCATTTAGCTATATTCACAAGCGCCACAAACCTTTCTATGTGCGAACTTCAAGCTCTTTATCTATATGTATTGGGTTGCCCAAAAAGTAATTGCGGATTTTTTAAAAGAAAGTAAATGCTTTTTTAATAAAACTTAGAATGAACTTTAATCAAATATACGTTTTTTACACCGTTTTTCTAAAGCAAGCTAAAAGTAACAGGTGATAACTGACAGAAGAAAGAATGCAATTACAGAGTCACAAGCTGTAACAAAATTTGTCAACGCCGACTATATGAAAAATCCGCAATTACTTTTTGGGCAACCCAATAATTTATCTATGAACCCTTATTAAAAGTGTTGCCAATATTGAAATGCAGAAAAAGGGCACAAAGAGCATAGAAATTACACAGACATTTTTGTGCTCTCAAAATTTGACAACAGATGTCGGTATAGGGCTTATAGGTGTCGGTAATTACTTTTCATTTAATAGAAGGATTTCATGGGCTTGATGGTCATGTTTTTGTGATGAATAAAACTAATTTAATTCATTATTTTTTCCGAATGTCAATAAATTCGTCAATTTATTTCCAACTTCTTCAGGTGTTGTTTATTTTGAATTTAATTAATTAATTTTTCTTTCACTTATATTTATAAAGAAGGAACAAACACACATTTTGTAAAAATAATAAATAAATATTTAAATAATTTTAAAAAAATTTTCTTCAAAGCAAGCAGCTCTGTCAAAAAAAAATCAAATTTACAGCAAAAAGAAAAGAAAGGAAGGTACACACATTGGAAGCTACAACTGCCGAAACTTCCTTCTTTCACGGAAAAGGAAATAATCCATTAAGAAAATACAAACGACGCAAACTACAAGCCATTGAGAGCAGAATGCTGCTGCTGGCGACTTCCTGATTGAAATTTTAGTTTTTATTTGCATTATCGTGAGTAGCAGCCACAGGACAAAAGATTTAATGATTAAAAATGTGTTAATTATAAATTAAAACTATTAAAATGTGAAAAAAAATTTAAAATCCAAACCAAGCATTTGACGTTCTAATGGGATTTGGAAACAACTCTGAAGTTGGACAATTCCATCAGCTGGGCAAGTGAGCCAACTTTCTTAATTCAACCATGTGTCATATTGAGCTGTATGAGTAAAATAGTAGCGACATGTCGCTGCGTCACTGGACATTTCGCTTCAATTAATTGGAAATGTAATTAAATGCTCAGGAAATGGACAACAATCAACTCTGCTTTAATGCTGTTGTCTTTGTTGTGTGTGTTTATTTGCGTTTTGGCAAAGAATAGAGTCCGTGGGATTTCGAAAAGTTTTTAATAGGCTTTTTCGCTGCCAAAGAAATCAGTACTAGGCTTCTGTTAAATAATGAGAAGCGGTCCGTGCATTGAGGACTTCAAACGTTATAGATATATAGGTGCTAAATATGTAGGTATACCCAATCGTATAGTGCTGGATATAAAAACTGTAATCAAATAAATGCCTAATCATTCTACCGATCTGCCTTATGTATTAGTCCACATATCCTGGAAACTAAATTGAATTCATTTTGTAACCAAAATATTTTTCCTACCCCTTTTTAGCCAAAGAAAAAGCAAACCATCGGTCAAAAAATTCTCATTTATGTATGCTTCATATTCTACCTAGGTATACAAATATTGTTATTGCTTTATTTAAATAAATCTTAAATTTATTGTTTTCTATTGAAAACACTGATCAATTGATCTGCATCTCATGAATAATAATCACAGGCAAACATCCATGATTTCATAGTGCATTGGGGGAAATATCAATCGGAAAGAGATGCCCTTCTAATCTAATGCAACTTTATTTACAACATGTGGCCCCTGGAAGCTTGTTCCATGGTCCATTGTTGTTATGTATTGTCTGTCGCCTTTTCAAAAGATTTTCTTTTAGTCGCTGCTTACTTACCAATAATAATAACAACATATGCACATCTAACCATCATCCATTCATACATCTTCCACCACAAGAAACAAAACTTATCAGCAGCACACCCAAAAATAAACCACAAAAAAAAAGGAGGAAAGAAAAGAGTTCCACTTTTTTTGTTTTCTTTAACTAAACTTGTATCGCATCTTGTCGTTGTCGTCGTCGCATGTATTATAGAAAAAAAAACTAAACATTGAAAACTGAAATCTCAACCACAAATTTCTCACGCTCTAATCATCATCGGCGGCGGCGGCGGCGACAGCTGCTGCTGCTCAGCATACGCCGAAAATTATTTGCCCTCATCCCGTGTATAAATAATAACGGCAGGAAGATACGATACGATGCCGGCTTCGTCCAGTAACATCAACCGAAGAAGACGACGTCGACGACGTGATTATCGGCGCTCTGACTCAAGAAAAAGTCGGCGACAAAATCATAACAGTCTCAATTACAAATCGTACTTATTATGGACAAACATCAGTCATTAGCATGTACGCGATATATACAACAAACATACAAACGAATGCAAGTATTATGTTATGTGTGGTATTAGGGCAGGGCGGTGTGGTATTTTCCTATGAAATCAAAATAAATATTTTTTTATATTATTCCAAAAGTACTCCAAACATGATTAAGCATGCCCAGAGCAATCCCCTACATGTCCACTGTTTATATTTACCAACCAACTCACTTTTGTTATTGTTTTTATATCAAAACACAAGATAACCTACCCCCACCCCAGCAGAAAATAAACCACAGCTTAGAATATTCCATCCAGTCCTCCACGCCACTCGGTCACTCACCATAACAGAAATTTCACATTGCAAAAAAACAACACAACACCAAAACGGACCAACCATTAATTGTTTCACATGTGAATTTTTCAAATTTGTCAAGAGAATGTATCCCACATGCCATAGTCCGTGTACTGTATAACATATGTATATTGTAGTTGTGGTCTAGAGACCTGTTTTTATGTTACCTATTTTTTAATGGATGTGGGACATGAGTGTACGTATGCATGCAAGAAACTGAAACATAACCGCGAGATAGGAAATATGGCGGTTATTAAACATTACCATATGCTGTATTCGAAAATAGTGAAGGTTTTTGTTGAAAAGATTAATGGTTGATTTTTAAAAAAAAACAAACAAAACTTATACAAACTACAGTAAATAATTTGGGTTCATATTTTATGCAAGACCTGTTCGGGAATCCTACTTACCAACATTTTTTGTTTGATTCAAATTTATAATGTGGTTTTGAAATAGGGTTATTTGACACATTTCCTTTATAGAACTGTCAAACTGTTGGGGTGTCTTAACCCTATAAATAGTTGCTAAATCAGCAAATATTGTCGAAAACAATGAAATTTTGTTTAATTCTGAAGTGAGCTAAAACTTTTCTGGGGGTGGTCATACTAGTTTCATTTGTGCACATAGAGTGGATATTTTATTTAACATCTTCTTCGGAAGTTGTAATGGCATGTGCAATGCCAGGATTCACTAATAGAAGGTTAGGACACAAGCGAAAACATACAGTGGATAGGCCCCATGAACATCATTAAGGTTGTCAAATCTGCCGATTGGTTATGTCATCAAAGGGTGAATGTAAAAAAGAGAACAAGTTGACATTCTCAATGCCAAGTACTGCCAAAAATTAAAAAAAAATTGTATGTCGGCTGATCGCTTGACTTAACCTTATTCAGTGAATTCTGGTGCAAAGCATAAACAATCGAATACCTTTCTATTGCTATGAGAATTTTATTACACTCTGGTGAACGGTTGACTGTATCAAATACCTCCTTCACTTGTTGTTGTTCTTTCAACGATATGGCAGAACAATTTGAAATGTATCTGTTCTATTCCTGTGATAGAATTGTAGAGCAGACGTGAATGCACAACAAGGAAACAAGTAACACAGTAATACCTCGATTTACGTCGTTTTGTTTTATGTCGACAAAAAAAATGTTCCCGCTAAATTCGATCCGATTCGGCCAGTGTGCTTTTTTTATACCCAGAAGTTTCTTACTCTCCTGCAAATTTTTACTTGTAAATCATTACTAGAATAAACAATTTTTCGTTTTAGTTGAATTTTAAACGGATTATGAAAAAAAACCTTCGTTGCAATTAAACTGATGGGTATTTATTTTGTGAAAATGATATAAGAAATTAACTTTACTTTTTAAATCTTTATTCACAATAGGTACAACTTTTGTTCCATTTCTTAAAAGCGAATTGTTTTATAAAAAAAAACAAGTAAAAAAGCATTAAGTTTGGCCGGGTCGAACTTTGGATACCCAACACCTCGGATATATATGTAAACCCTCTTTGAATATTCAGGCCCGGTGAATATTGGATACCTTATGCACCCAAATTCGGCACGGACATTGAGTGGTCTAATAAATGTTAGTCACTGTTCCATTTTGTAGAACAAAATATTGGTATTTTTGGCAGCTTATATCCAAATATAAACCGATCTGAACCATAAAGGACACGGATGTCGAAAAGCTTAACATAAGTCACAGGCGTAAAATTTCAACGAAATCGAATAATAAATGCGCTTTTTAAAGGGCCAAGACATTAAATCGAGAGTTCTTTCTTTATAGCACCCTTAACTAAATCTCGATCAATGTGGACCAAATTAAACAAGGATATACATAATAATCATCCTATTTTATTATAACTCCACTATTATATACGTTGTTATATCTTAATAGGGGCTGGTCTCGATCATATTTTATTCAGGTCCCGAGAACTTATATACAAGTAACGTTTTCAGACAATAAATCAGCTTTTTATGGGATTAAGACCCTTTATCGTGAGATCGGTCTACATGGCAGCTATATCTTTATAGTCCGATCTGGGTCAGAATTGGGGCGGATGTCGGGAGGCTTAAAATAACTCACTGTTTCAAATTTCAGTGAAATCGGGTAATAAATAAAGCTTTTATGGGCTTCGTACACTTTATCGGCAGATTGGTTTATATGGCAGCTATATCTAAATATTGTCCGATCCGAACCATATTTGGTTAATCGGTTAAAAAATAAAGCTTTTATAGGCTTCAGACCCTTTATCGGGAGATCGGTCTATATGGCAGCTGTATCTAAATATAGTGCGATGCAAACCATATTTATGTCAGATGCCAGGAGACTTAAAATAACCCACTGTTTAAAATTTCAGCGAAATCGGGTAATAAATAAAGCTTTTATGGGCATCAGACCCTTTATCGGCAGATCGGTCTATATGGCAGCTATATCTAAATAAAGTCCGATCTTAATGTGGCGATCTATATGGCAGCTATATCCAAATATGGTACGATTTGGGCCGTTCAAGAACTTAACCAGCGTGCATCAATAGGATGTATCGATGTCAAATTTCAGCTCAATATCTCAATTTTTGAAGGCTGTAGAGTGATTACAACAGACGGATAGACGGACAGACACACGGACATCGTTAAATCGCCTTAGAATTTTACGACGATCCGAAATATATATACTTTGTAGGGTCGGAAATTGATATTTCGATGTGTTGCAAACGGAATGACTAAATGAATAAACCCCCTATCCTACGGTGGTATACAAATACGGTGGTATATAAATAGTATACAAAAAGAAATCATATAAGGCTAACCATTTTCCCAGACATAAAACATTTGCTGTTTTACAGGAAAGATTAACAGGCTCCTTTAATAAAATGAATTAAAAAATGAAATGCAATTATGCACATATTTATCACCAAATACACTGAAACAGAGGTACTGGTCGTCGTGGCTTAACCACAAAGCAATCAAAATAGTATAAAATTAAGCTTGCATTGCTGGAAACCCCATTGCATTGATAAACCTAATCAAGAGTCCACGAAAAGGTTATGACTTCTGTATAGCATTTTAAGGAAATATCGCCATGGAAGTAGCAACAGATGTCAAATCATCAAAAAGAAAAAATAATAGAATACCTTAATCGCAAGATTATTAAATGCTTATGCAAACATGTCATCAATTGAAAAAGGGGGAAAACCCAAAAAAATACCCTTCGAAGGGGCATTATGTAAGTAACTGGCATCTGGTTCGATTACCATAAGGGATTGCATTCAAATCAGGGTTCTGTGACATTATCACTCTGTTGTAGCATACGCAAATAGCACGAAGACAGTCAGTTAAGAGCGAAGAATAGCACCGAAGGAGGGTTGATTAATTTACTAAATAATTTATTGGTGGTAAAAAGCGGGTGGCAGAGGGCTGGCCGACTATCCAGCTAACTAACATAACACTTGAATTGTTGTAATAATAACAACGGCCGCCGCAAACCAATACCGACCAAACCTTACTCCACCACAACACCAGTGCTCGCTTATACTTCAATGAAGCAGAAATATTCGTGGGAAACATGAAATAACGTAGCTGGTCTTGAGCCTTCGTCGTAGCCGTCTACACCCTCTTCCACTTACAACACTATGCACGTATGTATGTATGTACGTACATACTAGCAGTGTACATTGTGCGCTGAGCCCAGCTCTAGCTCCAGCTATGCCATGAGTAAAGTTCAACCGCAACATAATACAGACAACTTCGTTCTGTACAGCAATGTCGAAGAAGACGGCGGTGGCGGCTTCAATGTAGTGTGGTCTGTTTGTCTGTCTTTGTGTTCGACACTCCAGATACAATGCGAAGTATTGTTTATTTAAATAATTTAGAAATATTGTTCGCAAACACTAACATACGAGGAGGGTATGCCAATTAACGTAAAAAGGATTATTTGTACAAAAAATTTAAATTTTGTTGAAAAAAAAAGAATAGAAAAAAAGGGTAGTACCTGCGTGGTACAGAAATGAGATTTCCCTCTTTTACTCGTATATTTCCATTTCGTCTTTCACATACATTATACTCTTGGGCAAATTGGGCAAACTTGTTTATGAATATTCCATTAAGGAAGAACGGGGATACTTCTCTCATATTTGAGAAGGGACCTCTGAGCCCGAACGGCTTGCCGCGTAGCGACACCACTCAGTAAAGAAGCTTACACGAGTACTTACCTAAGGTAAGGGTACCTCACAATTGTACGCAGCACAAGGAGAACAAACCACCGCTGAAAATTTTTTTTAGATGTTCTCGCCGGGGTTTGAAACCTGGCGTTCATCGTTAGGGGCGGATATGCTAACTTCTTAGCTACGGTGGCCCCTGAGTCCGGAATGCCCTCTACAATGTTGTATGATATTCTCTTCATCTATTGAAATTGGTTATGCATAAGAGCATAATTGGAAGTAAAATCAGGTTATAAACTGATTTGGACTATACTAAATGCACTTGTTTAAAGCCGTAGGAGATATCATCGTGCAAAATTTCATAAAATTGGATAAGAATCGCTTCCACCATAGGTTCAAGAAGGACTATATCAGATTTATTTATATAGGACTATATATGGGAAGATCCGGATCGTGGAAAGACAAGGCTATTACCGAAAGTAAGAAAGGAGGTCAGTTTAGCTTTCGGTATCATAACGGAACAGATAGGGCTATGACCTCACTTATGCAAATTCGATGCGGCAAGTGATAGCATGTGTAGGGCATGTGGGAAAGATGATGAGATGTTGGAACATTTCCTACACAGAAAAAAATATCACGAAAAAGTTTTAATTAAAAATTTTATTGAAAATAAAATTATATTGATTAAACCTACTAAGGTGCTTGATCTGGAAAACAATGAAGGATTTTGAAAGTAGCACGGAATTCCCAACATAAATTTTTTCGAGGTTACTTTTTAGTATTTATAGCGCATAACAAGCTGATTGCCGGTATAGGTTAAGATACCCTGCGGGAAATGTGTAGTCAAATGCCCCAAATATACCGGTCCTAAACTGGAGAATTAGTTACCTGTCGCAGGACATATTCTACAGGGAATAAAAAGTTTCAATTTCCATAACTTATTATCCTTAATTATTTTTTAAAAAAGTCGCCTAATTATTGTTAAAACTTACTTATCCGTTAAATATATTTGCTAACTTATGTTATCTCCCTTGAAAATACTTGCAAAGTATACTCATCCTCATCGAGGTGGCAATTCGTCCCCTCGAGCGATAAACCCTAATAAAAATTATAGTTTTTTTTCCCATGTAAGGGGACGAGAACTGGGACCAGTCCCTATAACCAAAGGACCTATCCTGTGACAGATTTGGGACCTGTAGAGTATGCCCATAGTGACATGGGGCGGATTAATATCCACACCCTCTTTTCAACCTAACCTATATCAGGTTATGGACCAATCAAGGCCATACTTGACAAAGATGTTGGGGGTCAAAGGGGAAATCATTGTGCAAATCGGATAATAATTGCGCTCTTTAACAGAAATATGGGCTTGAGATCAGTTATGGGAGCTATATCTTAACATCATGGTATGGGAGGCATAATAATAAAGTCATTCCATTTAAAAACCTCAAAATATTAATCTGCGCACACATAAAGTATATACATATATTCTTGATCGTCTTGACTTAGGCGATCCATCCGTCTGTCGATATCGATAGTGATCGAACAAATAAAGATATCGGCTTGAAATTTTGCTCAGATACTTCTTCAAGATGTAGGTTGTTTGTAAGTAGGCAATATCAACTTAATTTTGGGTATAACTCTCATATAAAATGGTCCTCCGACTTTAGGACCCTAGAAGCCGCAATTATTATGCGATTGGGTTAAAATCAAACCGAACTCCCTATTTGACATTTGGAGCCACCGTAGCTCAAAGGTTAGCATGTCCGCCTATGGCGCTGAAAGCCTGGGTTCGAATTCTGACGAGACCATCAGAAAAAATTTTCAGCGGTGGTTTTCTCCTCCTAATGCTGGCAACATTTGTGAGGTACTATGCCATGTAAAACTTCTCTCCAAAGAGGCATCGGACTGCACTCATTTATATGTGAGAAGTTTGCCCCTGTTCCTTAGCGGAATGTTCATGGGTTCGTGGTAGAAATTTTGCACGTAAAATACCAGGGACGTAGCCATGGTAGGGGAAGCTATTGTGCCCGAACCACCACCCTCCCACACTCAAAAAAAAAATTCTACTTTTCGAATCTTATTGCGAATACTCAGTTTTGAAGTCCAAATATGAGCCCCACACCAAAATAAAATCCTGGCTACGTCCCAGTAAAGTACACATGTGCCCTTCAACTTAGTTCATTCGTGTGGCTTCCCAAGATTCGGCTTGGTCGGGCACGTTTTGACTTGCTTCCGCTTTACATAGAATTTCACTATAAAACTCGAAATTACCACCCACCTGAAAATAAAACATGTTGGTATCCAAAGTCAAATACATTTAGAATCTAAAGCAAGTCCCAGTGTTTCAACTTTACCAGGACCTCTAAACTAACCCTCGTAGTTTAGATGTGTATTAACTATGTATGTGCCACAAAACAGATACAAATACCACTCGAAAGTATTATGTGTACACACTTCAATAGTACTTGTCATATGCTGCGTGCGTACTTGCCCATCCATGCCCATACGTATGGTAATATTGGCTATTACAAGAAGTACAGAAAAGGGATGCTGTTGCTGCTGACGATGAAATGATGGCTGAGTACAAGTACAAGTACACAGCTCATTGCCATGTTGAGAAGGTATTATTGTTGTTTTGAACCGATCATTGATCTCTCTCTCTCTCTATCTCTGGTGGCACGACCAACAACAAGAGTGGTGTAATGTATTCATTCAATTGAACCATAGAGGAGACACTTAGATGGCTTCCGGTTTAACACAATTGACACTTTGCAAATATATACTGGTGAAAAAACAAAATTATAAAACAAAATCCCCACATTCATAAACTAAGGGATCTAGGCAATGTGTATGTGTGTGTGTGTGTGTCTTTGTGTATGTAGATCATCAAGGGTTACTTAATTTTATTACACATTATCATTATCAATATACTTGTGGTACCCACAATATGCAGTTTTGAAATGTTCATCTCTGGTTACACACCAACAACCATAGTTTCTGCACGATTCTCATGGCTTAAGTATCCCAGAGTAGCATCATCTAACTCGTCACCCATTGACTAATGAATACTAATTAATCACAATATTGCATGTATGTGTGTACATATTAGAAGACGTCTCATATTCTGACAAACGTTGGGCTGGGAACAAAGATATTTGCATTGCAAATGCCTTGTAATTTTTAGCAATGTCTCTCAAGAACTGTGAGAATATTCATTGCAAGCAAGTACTATCATATTAAACAAAAATGTTTGTGGTAAAACCACATAAAAGAAATTAAATAACATTAATCCAAAATCGAGTGACAATTCCAAAATTATTTTTTACGATAAATAAAATTCTTATTGTAGTTTATATTCTATAGCCCCACAACTGCACTTCACCAATGAAGGAAATAGATCCAATTGTAAGTAAAAAGCTTAATCATGAACTCATAGGAAATTGTAATTTTCATAGCCTAATTTTTTCTCCAATAGAAATTCAAAATAAACACCCCCTGAAGAAGTCGGAAATAAACTGATGAAACGTTGGGAGAAAATAATGAATTAAATAAGTTTCAAAAGTTACAAAGTTAAGTTATAAAAACATGACCATAAAGCCCATAAAAACCTTCTATTAAATAACATAAAAAATTGGTCAATAACAAAAATACAGATCCTCGAATAGTAAAAAAATTTTAAAGAGTTAAAAAACTAACTTTGTGCAAGTAAAATGAACTACTCATGAGTATGGATAAAAAAACTGACAACTCGGGTGGAGTAAGTAATTTTTCTTAAACGATTGCTTTTGAAATAATCCAGAAATTTAAACGCACAACCACACCTGAAAACGGACAGAAGCACACGAACAGTGTAAGCAACTCGAGTCCCTTCGTTCGGGCGACACATTGTTGTTATTTAACATTGCATTGTTGTTATTTTCCACGTTGTATATTAGTCGGGATGTACTGCTCCTCATACAGACGCTATTTATTATTTACAACTGTGTTAGTGTCCAATCACTGCTTTAAATCTTGTTAGCGAAACATAGCGAAACAAATTAATATTATGACATATATCTCTTTTCAAGAAAAAATTTCTTTAGCTTATTTAAGGAAAAACTATAATAAAAATACCACAGTCAACTTTAAAAAAAAGGATTATCTCTATATTACTAATCTGTAAAAATTGTTTTTTTTTTTTCAAAATATAAATTTGTAACATACAACCAATACAAGCGAAATGAAGCGAAAACGCCACACCTGTCTAAAATGGTTAACAACAATTTCCAACTGGGCCCTTCAAAGAGTTCAGAAATAGCAATCTTTTCAATAGTTTTACATTTGAGTTTCAATGCATGTATAATAAGTTCATATTTTACTTGTGGGAAGTTTAAAGTGAACTAATACCATCTTAGCGCAGAGGTGTTCACGTATGACGCTGAAAGTCTGTGTTCCAATCATGGCGAGAACATCAGGAAACAATTATCAGCGGTGGTTTTCCCCTCCTAATTTGTGAGGTACTGTACGATTTGGTATGGCAGCCTTGTAAACATGTTTCCCTAAAGAGGTGTCGCACTGCCGCACGTCGTTCGGACTCGGCTATAAAAAATTGAGCTTAAACTTGAATCGAACAACATTCATTGATATGTGAGAAGTTTGCCCCTGTTCCATTGTGGAATGCAAATTTGCAATTTGCTGTACAAGGGTTGCCTTTTATATTTCGAGATTAGAGAACACAAAAACAAATATTAATCATCGAAAATCGCTTTATTGTTGTTTCACCATTAAGATCTATATACTTTTGCATGCATTTGAACCAATTATTGAAGCACTTTTGCTTCTCCGATTGGGGTATCTCCATAACATGCATTCTGAACGCATCAACCGCTTCTCCAGGTGTCGAAAAACGTTGACCTCTAATTTTATTTTTTACGTACGGAAAAAAAGGTAGTCAAGCTTTATGATAGAGCTTTCAGTTGAAAGATTGCAACACTAGGGTTGTCGAATCCCTAAATATAAAAGGCAACCCTCGTACTATGTAAAAACTATTTCACGGCTGTTAGGAATTTATTGAACTCATAATGAGCATATAATCCTTTAGCCCTAAAATTCAGTCCATTTTGTGGTATTACCAGCTCTGACGTATGGGTTGCTATTAGCCCTACATAAAAGGTAAAGGAAATTAACAGATATTGTTTAGACTTCTGCAGCTCAATCGACTTGGTGGAACTTTAGTTAGACATACCGAAATTCTACCAAGTAGTAGAAATATTCGGCAATCGATTTGAGCTGAGTGGCTTCAGATTAAATTAACAAACAGATAGTTTCATGATAGGAAAGAGAGAACTGAAAATATCTCTGCAGTTGGGCAATGAATGCGGTTTTTTTGAAGTAGCTAGAACTGCGGAGTTTTTTTTTTAATTTTTGACAGTATTTTTCATTAAAATTGTCAACTTGTTCATTCTTTGCGTTCATTGCTTATTTATGTTTCCTCTTATTTATAACTCTTTCAATTGGCAAATTATGACAACTTAATGATCGTGGTGGTATTTCCAATTTTTGCTTCCGGCAAGTGACGCTATCTTCTCTTGGTGTATCCTTAAGAATTCTACAATTTGGCTTAATGAATTCCTAAACATAGAAAAAAGGTTCAAAAGTCCGATAACTTTTACAATTCGGTTGCGAACTTTTTACTTATATCGATATCGAAAACGTAGTTATGTTAACTAAGTCACTAAATTCCCATGAACATTCCATTAAGGGGATACATCTTTCAAAGTGCAGTCTGACTATGATATGGGGCCTCCCTTTTTATGCCGACACGTCTTAGTAGAGAAGTTGTAACATGGCAGAACGCCTTACAAATGTTGCTAGCATTTGTATGGGGACGCTGACAAACGCCGGGTCACTGTGGCCTAGGTTAGGTAAGGTTGAGGTGACAGTCTAATTTCTAAATAGACTCACTTAGTCCTTTGCGATACCAAAGTAGCGACAGACTAGGCCTCTGGTGAGAATCGAACACACGACCCCTGCACCTGTTATTCCGAGCCCGCTGCCAACTCGGATATCGAGGCCACCAATGTAGTTTAATGGAATTCAACATCCTGCTGTAAACCCAACAAAAAAAATGGGGCAAGAACTCAAAACGGAACCCAATTGTAATTATCTCAACCGATACTCAGTTAAATTATGGAAAGAACCTCTCTGCCCACGCAACACATTCTACATTCTTTCATTGAGAAAACTGACAATAAACGGAGTTAAGCCCAAATTGATGACATCAACGTAAAAGATGGTCAGTAAATTTGGATAAACAGTGGACTTTGAAAATGATAGCATTGAATTATAACTGACGACTTGATCCTGATCCTATATCTTGAGATTAAAAAAAATAATAATTTCTTCTTAACTATCATAGCACTCAACTTTGCGCTGAGAAGGCCCAACTTTTTTATCTATAACATTAACAAGATATTACCTAAAATAAATATTATAATGCTTTTGTACACTCTGAATCTCTTTTCCTCTCTCGCTCTCTTTATTTATGTCATTGTATCTTTTCCTATGTGTTCCGTTATCCATCTGCGGCATTTGCTAACTTTGCCCTACAACCACTTAGAGTGCATTTGCGCACCACCATCATCGGCAAGCACCACCTCTCTAGAGAATAGCAACACAGCAGCACACAGCGGCGATTGTCGAAAAACACGCTTATCTATTTCCATAAATATATTTTCCTCTTTGCTGAGCCTACTGTTTGTTGTGGCTGTTGTTGTTGCTAGTTTCGGGAAAAACGACAGCTGTTCAGGAAAACGAATAAAACAAACGAACATGTGTGCATTTTTTCCCTTCTTGCTCTATGCCTCTTTTTGTTTGTCTGAACGCACCCTCTTGCCATGATAAGCAGGACGAAATTGCACACACTCACACACATGCACACACAGAGCTATAACAGTATGCGAGAGTTATACGAGAGTGGCAGAGTGGTGAACACCACACCGTCATTAACTTACTAAGCCATTGTGTACATGTGCAATGTGCTTAGCTAAGTGGTGAGTGTGTGCAGTGTTTGTCAGTTACAAAGCACCAAAGAGAAAACACACTGAAATTCGTTTTTATGCCTCGCTATCTGCCATGCCTCGATGGGTTATCTTTGTTTGTGTGAGTAGGCTTGTCCTTTTTGAAATCCCTTAGAATAAAACTCTACTCTTGTTTTTTTTTTTTTGAAACGAACCTCCGGCGTATCGAATGCCCTTCTTTTAAATGTATGTGTATGTTGGTTTTTTCTTGCTTTCTAAGCAGTTTCCTGTTCAATAAGGATATTCGTTTATTATTTTTGTCATGCATGATTCGAATTATGACTTACATTCCTATTGCTATATGTGTATGTCTTAATAAAATATCTTGTGATTTATTGAAATTTATGATTTGGATGCCTCCATTACCCTTCGATGAACTTCATGGTCTTTCTTCATCTCAATTATAAATTGGCCGCACCATAGGGGAAGAGTTTCTCCTGGCTAATTAATGGAAATATAAAATAATTTCGTCTTGTTACATTGACACTTTCTTTAATCTTGCCATCATGAAATTCCATCTTTTTTTTTTTAGAAAATAAGAAAGAAGAAACTGGTTATGAGTGTTGGCATGGTAAAAGCGCCAACCAAAAAAAAACAGGCAAAGATTTTAATAAGTAATTAATTATCTCCCAAATAGGTGCTTCAAATGAAAAGTTGTTCCCAGTATGTAGCACCAAAGCAGATCAGCAGAGGTGGTGAAGCAATGCTGCTCTCAACATATTGACCAAACGATGTTAAGACGACATTAACGTGTTTTAAGCCATATGTTGTCAAGTATTTTTGGTTGTTATTTGATCTTCTTGCATTTATCAACCAAATCATTTTATAACTCCCAAATTAAGCTGTTTTTTGGAAGTGTTTTTGCTACATATGTACACACATTCATATACATATGAAGATGTTTCGTTCGTCTTACTTATCTCTTCTCACCTCTCCTCTTCTCATTTATTAAAAAAAACTTAAAACATCTCAAGTTACATGCATGCCTCTTGCTTTTTTGCATTGCAATTTTTAAATGATTTAAGATTTTTTTTAATTGTGAGCTCTTTTAACTCGTTAAGGCGTATCATATTTACGGTCTTTTACATTTTGCCACATCAATTGCACAACATGTGACATTCTATTGAAAAATTTCATGTCATATGCTAATGTTAACAGAGTGACCATACATAACAGTTACACAGCTTGGTGTCAGAAATTTTCGCCACAATGTGTTACAATCCTCAAGGTGTGAGATATGTGCAGTATTTGCTTTTACTTGCATTTTCTTGTTAGAGGATTCTGTGCATGTGCATTCTTTTAGGTTAATTACGTTTTGAAGCTATGTCTTAATTCAAATCAATTTCATCTGGAATAGACATGTGAGGACAGTGCGCTTACAGATTATTTAAAATGTAAAGAACCCCAATGATTAATTTGTGTCTTCTTCACACACGAAAGCTGCCAAAGAACTTAATCGAGTGAATTTGACCGATTGCACTCCCAATAGATTGTTGGTATTTTATGAACAAATTTTTAAACGATCAATAGATGTGGAAATATGGCAAAACCCCATAACTCGAATTGTCATATTCGCAGAAAATCACTAAAAATAGCATAAAAAACTTTTTGTCCATAAATTTAGAAAAATGTTAACATATGTTTAACATGTGTTAAAGGTACGTTCAGATTAGTCAAATATTTGACACAATTTATTTTATCATTTTTCCCCAAAATATGTCAAATTCGACCATTCTTGAATTTATATTCACATTATAAACATTTATTTATTTAGAGGAATTTCTGTAAAAACAGCAATTAAAAACTTAATTGAAAATAAAAATGTTTTCAATTAAGAAATTAATTGAATCAATCATTTTTAAATTGAATCCATTGATTGAAATTCTGGCAATTTTCAATTATAAAATTAATTAATTCAATCATTTTTTTAATTGAATTTGGACTTTTTTCAATAACGATCGAGATTGAAAATTTGGCCATTTTCGAATCAAAGATTAGTTGATTTAATCAATTAATTGAATCTGAATTTTTCAATACGATCGTGATTGAAATTTTCAATTAAAAAATTAATTGATTCAATCATTTTTTTAATTGAAACTAAAAAAATTTTATATATAAAATGTGATTGAAAATGTATTCTTTTTTAATTAGACAATAACGGCGAAGTCCACACATTTTTTTCTTTCTTTTTTCCTCTCAATTCGTTCGCCAATTCATTGAAAATAGCTGATTTAATAGAGCTAAGTTGGCGAACGAATCGAGTGACAAAAAATTTAAGTGGTCAGTAAGTTCTAGGGCAGTAAGTTCTTTGAATAGTTTTTTAATGGAATCGAAACATTTTTTGACCCAAAGGCTATGCTGGCGAACGCATCGAGCGACAAAAAGAAATGGTAGTGGTCTAGGCAGTAATTAATCTTTGAATAATTTTTTAATGGAATCGAAACATTTTTAGGCCCAACAGCACTGTTAAGACTGTCGGTTTATATAAATACTCTCCCCCCAAAAACACTCCATCGAATGCCTTTTAAAATAGCTAGACGCAATTATAATCTTATTAGTGATCAATATGCATATTAATGGCATAACGGCTTTTTAACATCGATTTAATTATAATATATTCTAGATTAATGTTTTTCTGTTGGGTTTTCTTCCCCAATGCATGCAATTCATAAAGCCACTGTAATAAAAATATATTATTAACGGTTAGTCCATGTCGGTAGCTAGACCCAAAGTTTTTCATATATGAAACATGTTGCAACGAAATCAAAGATGCGCCCTATACAGCTCGCTTTTCACAAAAATTTAAATATAAAATTTTAATTTTTTCAATTACATTGCTAATTGATCCAATAAATAATGGATATTTTGAAAATTTTAATCAATTTTTTATTTGCATTAATTAAAAAATTAATTGAAAATTTAAAAAAATTCAATCATTTGTTTAATTGAACAATCAAACAATGAATTGGAAATTTCAAAAATTTTCAATCAAATTTTTAATTGAATATGTAATTTTATTAATAGAAAATTTTTTCAATCACCTTTTCAAAAACTTTGATTGATAATATCATTTTCGTGATTGAAGCAGTTTCGATTAAAAAATTAATTGGATCAATTAATTTCGTTATTCAAAACGATTTTTATAATTTTCTGTGTATGTAGCAAATGCTTCATTGGTTGTTTAAAGGTTCGAAAATTTCATTCAAAAGCCAACATTTTTATTTTAATATTAACTGACAGTGTTTGTTGATGTCTACAGATAAATTTCTGAGGGAGTATATTGTTCAAAAGAATAAGTTAATTATAGACCTTGCATATGCATAACTTCAATTTGAATGAAATTTTCCTAGGCTTTGTTTTCTGACATCCAATGCTTGTTTATGTGATTTAATTAGTAAAGAACAAATTTGATTGTGTAAGTCTTTATGGTCAAAAGTATTTGACAGCTTTGTTTATGATCGTATATAGTTGCTCTCTATGACATTTAGTGTTTCTTTAGTGGATCATATTCAATTTGTACAGAATTAGGAAAAATCACATACACATAATGAATTCAGATTTTCTATTTTTTGTTTTGCGTTTTCTTTGTCGTTACTAAGACACACGTTTTGTTGTTTTGATTAAATCATACGCATTTTCGTAGTTAAAAAGATACCGTTAATTCCACCATAGTCCTAAACATGCATTGATTATTAAGAAAGTGAACTCTCAAAGAAAGAGCATTATGAAAATTTCCATAAAACCCTAAACTGGAAATTTCAATAAATAAAATCGGGTCGTCTTTTTAAGGCAGAGAGACAAAGAAAACAACAATCGAACAACATCCATCCATCCTCATTCATCCATCTAAACTTGTCTAATTTTTATGACTACTACCACCACCAGCAAAAGCTACAACAACAACCACCGACAGGCAGGAGAGCAGAGTAGTAACTAAGCCAGGCTGAAAAAGGTTGGGTTGGTGTTTTTGACAAAAAAAAACTTTTTAATTTTTATTCTATAGTTTCTCATGCTGCTGCTGGTGCCCGTGGAAGATATAAGGCGGCAAGCATGGGACTTGTCCGTTCGTCAGTTGGTGGATCCGTCGGTCGGACGTATTTGTTGACCAAGTCTTCTTAATGGTTAATTGTCGGTAAATATACGATGACGACGATCTCAGAGATGGTTTTCGTTTGTTTGTTTTGTGTACATGTGAAATAAATGACTACAACAAGAACAACACGCACACTCACCTCCAACGATAGACAACTTCAACAAAAAAAAAAGAGTAAGAAGGAGACAAAGCACGAGAGGCAGAGGCCAACATAACAAAAGTAAAAAGGTTTTGTTAGCGGCCTCATAAATGTTTATGGAGAGCTAAAGGCATGTCTTTTCTTTTGGCCGCCCGTTTCTATGTCCGTCCATCTGTCATTATGAACATTTATACACACACACACACACATATGATCTCGTCTAATACGACTTGCGGTGCGTGAGTATTTCTTACTCGTGGTTCTCTGCTCTTTCGCTCTAAGAGATATTGCAGGGGAGATATGTAGTATGTGCTGCATGTATCCAAACGACGACAAACATACATACATGCACAGAAAAGTTTTGTGTACAAACAAACATATTTATTATTATTTATTCATGTTGTTAAAACTATGTAAAGTACCACACAGTTGTATAAACTTGTCTTACTTATTTTTCTTCTTCTTCTTGCATAGGTATGTAAACTGGTCATACTTTTTTGCCGCCTCACTTCTTCCATGGGGCCAACAAGCTTGGCCTGTTTGTTGTTGGTGCGTGGTTCTCGGTACTCGTACATTTGATGTTTTTATTAGCTTTTTGAATTAGAACAACAACAATACCTACCAGCCAACAATAAGACAGCAAATGATATTTTCTAAATAGCAATACACTTGCATAGTATGTCCATAGGTAGATGTACCTATACATATGTATGGTAGTATACCCTGCAAACATTTTACAATATTGTTTGTTGCCGTGAATTACTTCTTATACCCATAAAAAAGATTGCAAGTTGTTAATCGTTGCTTCGAATGAGTTTTAAATTTGTTGGTTTGATAAACAAATGATGTTTCCCTCTTTTATTTTCCATATCAACCTTTAATCAAGGTACTTACGGTGATTTCGATTCTAGAACAAATGTTAGACTAATACGTTGAACATTTTGCAAATGTCGCCATAAAGGCCGAAACGGAATGAGCACGATGAGCTTTGTTTTTAAGCGTCGCGTTGCGAAAATGCAACTCTGCACACAAATTCTAAAACATTTTGACGCTTGAAAGCCAGCGTCATTCTGTGCTGTCACACGTAAAGTAGTGTTTTTAACCCTAGTACTGACTTCATTCGGAATCCGACGGAATCTTCCGACTAATCTTCGCTAGAACACAAACGAAAATCAATCAACAACACACAACAAAGACATCATCATTGAAACAGACTTGATTGGTGCCCAGTTCGTGAGCATTTAATTGCATTGGCAATTAATTGAAGTGAAATCTGTATTGGCGCAGCGACATGTCGATGTCGATATTTTGCTTATAGAACTCGGACCACTTCAACGGAATGTACTCACATTTTCTCGTCACTATTTTTTTATAATGCGTTTTGACAGTTGTTTGGGAGAAAAGTCGACGTCGGTACTAGGCTTTAGTCGTCAAAGTTAAAAATTGTTCAACTTTTGCGAGTTACTTTTTTGACATTTGTTGGCAGAGTTGCTTTTTTAAACGCGTCGCGCCTCAACGCGCTTATTATGTTTAGGCCTTAAGGCAAAAACATAATGATTGGGTTGAACTTTGTTTTTGAGCGTTGAGTTGAACATGTAGCTCTGCAAACAAATCCCACAAAAGCAACATGCAAAAGTTAAAGAATTTTCAACGTCGACGATCGAAATCGAGCGTCATTCTTTGCGTTGCCATCAAGAAAATTATTTTCTACCAAAATTTAAGAAAAATCGTGACAAACCTGATCAAGACCTACCAAATGTTCTACAAGCCAAAAATGGAGTTTATGTTTGTTAATCAACCTCCAAGGAATTGACCATTATGTCAATCCATTTGCAACACATCACATTAAACATTTTCAACCCTACAAAGTATACATAATAAATCGCCGTAATATACGTAGACGATCCAGCCATTTCCGTCCGTATGTCTGTTAAAATCTCTCTACAGCCTTTAAAAATAATACTAATCAAATGCTTCTAGCAACTAGTCAAATGCTTCTAGCAACTAGTCAAATGCTTCTAACAACTAGTCAAATGCTTCTAGCAACAATACACTTTTGCTGACTTTTAAAGGTTTTTTGCTATAGTATTCTTTGAATACAAAGCATTAAGCAATAGTCTAAATCCTGCAATGGAATCTCCATAAGATTTTAGGACCAAAAAAAAAATCGCAAACAGAGAATTTCAAATATTTTCAATTATTTTTTAATTAAATAGGGAATTTTTTTCAATCACCCTTTTCAAAAACTGTGATTGATTTTATCATATTCGTGATTAAAGTAGTTTCAATTAATAAATTAATTGAATCAATTAATTTCGTGACTTAACCCGATTTTTATTTTTTTTAAGGTGCTGGCGAGTTCAGGATCATATGCGGACATGGTGGTTCCTAACGAAATAGTCATATAATTTAGACCTTCTCGACACTTCTGCCAAATATGATTAAATTTTGTACGCATTTAGAAAGGAGCTATCATAAAGACCGATCTCCGGTTCCAGTGAATTGTTGGTTCTTCATCACACAACATACTGACCTCTCAACAATGGAATTCCAACCTTTCCACTTGCTGTTCAGCAAAATTTACGTGTAAGTTGCGATTGAGGGTTAACATTTTCTTTTAGTTCTGGCCGAACGATAAACAAACTGGTCGGCCGGTAGATTAAATTGCTATAAAAAAAAGTACGCCAAGTTCCACCGATCCAATCTTTGGATTCTGTTAAAAATATACACATATATACCCCATTTGATGTTTTGAAGAAACCAAATCAGAGAATGAACTGTCAAAATAGGAGATCATTTTATTTGGGGCTATGTGATTAAATGCGTAACCTGAGCTCCGTTATCTTAAGTTTCTATTACACGATAATACATATGAGCTGTCACATTTCGTATTCATAGGACTTATCTCATGTATGTCATAAACGAATAGAGCGCGCTCTAATCAGCATGCATTCTCATATGTATTGCACTTTTCGATGAAATGAAAGATCGATTTTATCGAAAAAGTTGCATATTTCTTCCTAAACCTATTTATCATATTAAATTTTTCGTACGTATTACACGATGTGTACAACTTTCAGAGTTGATATTACATATGACATGTCTGATCGTGGAATGGTAGCTTTATAAGTTTTCAAGCACTTGAATAGGGCTATCGTAAGTGTTGTTTACATATCAAATTGAGAGTTCATACGGCAGCTCTAAGGATTCACTAAACAAGATTAAGCCAGGCAAGCAGCCGACATACAATTTTTTGAATTTTTGTTATTAAGGTTGCCAAACTTGTCATTGTTTACGTTATTCTTACTTGCTTGCAATGTGCGTTTGTTCATATTCAAATTGAATTAATAAAATACACAAAATTTTTCCGTATTGGAAAACATGTGAAACGAAACGAAAAAAATTTTACTGACATTTGAAAAAACATTCACAATAGACAGATTTTGACAATCATAATGATGTTCATGGGGCCTATCCACTTTATGCTTTTGTAAGTGACTTAACCTTATATAAGTGAATCCTGAATATGAACCGCTATAGATGTTTAAGAAGTATTATGATATCGACAGACCAAATCGAAGACATAAGTCCTTCACTTTATAAACTTATTTTGCCAAATATGAACTAGAAAATATAAACTGTATAGGATCGCAAACCAATATTTTGACATTTTATAGCTTAGTATACCCCCCATTCTACAGTGGTGGGTATAAACAAATTCCCTTCACCCAATCGATGTTCTATAACCTTTTCTAGAAATTAACGTAAACCTTTACAATGGAAACAAATTAATTGCTAACAATGGCTGGAAATGGTCAATTCCGCGATAAAAATTTTATTTAAAACTTGATACTGATTTTCTTTATATGGAATAAATTTCATTGACTATATTGATATACATATTAATATCTTGTCTGATTCATATATAGGTTATATTTTTAATTCCCATGTACTTTTTATTGCTACAACTTATTAAGTTTCACATGTTGTATTATTATCGACTTGACATGCATTGCGATTTGACAATGACTCAATCGTTGTCCAACAATGTTTGCGGGGTTTTCATTCATACACCGTATTTTCCTATCACAGTATATTGTCATCGTTTGTTAAGACTTCTTCTTTTTCCTCAGTTTGGTTTTGGTTACTGGAAATTTACTGGACTCTGGTCTAACATTTTATTGTATTTTTACAGTATTTTTTAGGCATTTATGTGTTAATTAAATTAGCGGTCAGTTGCCTTAAATTTATTGCTACCGAAATAGATTTATGGGAAAATATAAATAAACTTCACTGTTTTCAAAGAAATCATTACATGGGCAGAGGTAATTTGTAGTGCACTAAGTCACTAAAATAAAAAAACAAACGATTTTCTCTTAAACTTTCAACATGGCTGTGCAGATCAAGAAGATATGCAAGAAGTTGAAGTAAGTTTCGACTATTCGAGAGATGATTAATACATTAATCAGGAGAATTTTTAATCTTTATAAAACTCATGGTTGAAAAATCCCAAGCTTTTTAGTTGCTCTTTGTGATGCTTCCTTACCATTGAGTTGTTAAAAATTGCCACTGATTAATCTTCCAGTAAAAGTTCACACTTTCTTAACCCATTTCAGATAGGAAACGTGGATGGAAGGAAAGAGGTTTCGGCTCGGATACCAGAGACCGAACTTGAAGTCGAGTACGAAGTACTGCTGCCTGCGGCACAGTCTTAGATTGAGAGAACTCTCGTATACGAGTATGCTACACGAATAGATCATAGTAACCGGAGTCGGAGACAGAGCTGAAGGCGGAGATGCGGAAGATGACCTCGAGTCTGAACATCTTTACGGACAGTAAACTGGCTAACAGGACAATAAAAACCAGAGGGAGATTTCCCCATCGTTTGGTTGCCGGCCCATAGCAGAGTAAGGGGAAATAAAAAGGCAGAAGTCAATGAATGCCAGAGGACTGCCATATGTAAATTTGGTGAATCTGATGCCTTTTGAGGCGACGCAGTCCGAATTAAGATCGTGGCCCATGAACGATCATTTAGCTAGCACTGTGGGGGAAGGACGGTAGGACGACGAAAATTCTATGGTGAGTTCCGAATCGTGAGAAGACGAGGCCAATACTGAAAGGAAGTATGGCCTTCGGTATCATTACGGGTCATAAGAGACGACGAGTAAGAATTTGCTAGTTTAAACAGCAAAAACAGCTCTACCATGGTTAAAAACGACATAACTTATTCAACCAATGGGCTTCTAGCTTTAAGTTGTTTAAATTCCTATAATTTTTTAATTTTTCTTTTTCCTGGGTAAAACCCATACGCGATTCTTTACTTACACCTAACAAAATAAGAAAAACATTTAGTGAACTATAAAAAATATAGAATTTCTAATATCAGGCTATACCTGCATATTTTTTCTGCCCACACATTACAAGGACAGACGGACGGACACCTGTCTCAAAAAGGATCATATTCCAAAGTACATACTACTAAATGATAAAGGAACACAAGAAAATGAAAAGTAAAAGAACAAGAAACGAGGTGGACATAAAAAATCAGTACTTCAGAATTACTTGGATTCTTCAACAGACAGAAGGCTGATGGATATACAATGCTATTCATCTCCCCTCTCTCAATCGACGTTAATGTGCATATAAAAAAATGAGCAAAGGATTTTTTCCATGCACAAGGGGAGAATGAAAGAATTGCAAACAGAGTTAAAAGGAAATGGGAATAAAAATAAAAAGGAAAAAAACTAGTAACGAACAAAATTTACCCACACACACTCAAACACACGAATCTACATTCTGCCAACATACAACAATAAAAAGACGATGTATAATCGGGTTTTCCCTTGTTTTTCGAGCATGACACTTTTCTTATGTGTGTGCGTATATATGGATGGCTGAAAGTGCATGTGTTGGCCTGTGTGTCAAGTCAAAAAAGTTATGTTGCCGTTGCTTAGGGTGGTAGGTGTCTTGGCTAACTAAAGACACGGCAAGTCCCGTCGCCGTACTTGAAAAAGAACGAAAGGCGAATGAAAAGAAAAGCTAAAGAAGTAACAGCAGAAAACAAAACACGTACAAAGGAATTACAATGATCTTCGCCGAACGGCATAAGCCGAAATGGATTTGTCTGGGAATGTACTATTGCATGAGTGTGTGTGTGTGTGTGTATGGCTGTGTGTGATTTTGAGGGTTTTATTTCAAGCGAACAACAGCAACGACGACAACAACTTCGACTTGTTGTGGCAGTTGCAAGAAAAACAATAAAAACAGTAAAAATCTTCAATGTGTGTGTGTGTGTCTGTAGTGTTGTTGGTTAGCAGCAGTCGCTCAATGTGCCAGTGAGCCCAAGACTGAGTATCTTATGGATTTGATTTCAAAGCAAGATACAAACACTCACACACGTACACATGTAGATCTTATATTGAATTGCATTTTCAAAATGGAGAACAATTAAATGTGATTTTTGTAAGAAACATAAAAGCAAAGAAGAAAACGAATAAAAATATAAACGCAATTCCTTGACGCGTAGCCTCTTAATAATTGACAGAAAAAAAGATGGGAATTGAAAATATATTGGACACTGTTACAACACTACACTTACCCGCTGCGGAAATGCCTGGCACTAGTATGAAGGGTATCAGGAAACATAATGTTAAATATTTTATCCAAAATATATCAGACTTTGCAAAGGTGTGGTTTTTAACCAGTAGCCGCATTGTAATCCAGTTTTGTGGCTGCTTGGGTGTAGTGAAGAAACAACAGGAGTCGCCGCCGATGTATGTGCGATGCGATGTATCCACTGGAATCTTAACCAACCCACCAGTCAGTCTCTGAGGTTAATTGGTCGTTTTTCGTTTCTATTTCTCTCTCTTTACTTGTATTCCGGGAATTCGAAATGATATTTTAATTTGCACTTCTCAATCAGTTGTAAGGAATGAATAGCCTTTGCTCTTTTTGCTTATTTTTCAATTTGAATTCATATTCGATATTTTGCAAAATGCTGTTTTTGCCAACAAATCAGTGGCTCGGCTGTGTATAATCCTTTTGCAGAAATTTAGTAGCACAATTTTTCTTATTCCATTGATAGAGAAAAAATCACTTTTTAAATTCTTCACACACATATGAAAACGACTTTAAGTCGTTCCTTAAGAGTGGTCGTCGGTAGCCACATATTTTTTTAGTTTTCTTTTATTCAGTTGTCACTATGGACCTATAGATGTTTTATTTGTATTTTATGTTCACTTTAATTTGTGTATTTTTTCTCACACACAATGGTAAAGAGCAGAGCAAAAGAATCTTTGACGATTAAACCACTTTTTCGAAATTATGGTCAATTCTTCAGGTTTCTGGTTTTCTCGCTCGATCTCGCTCACATTTTCATTCTCTCTCACTCACTCTCTATCCCTTTTGTTCGCACTGCTCGCTATTCCTTTAATCCCAGCTTTTCCTTTAGCTGGTTTACAATAATTTTTTCTCTCTTCTCACTTTTGTTGTTTCAATTAAAGGTTGCCGTTGCCTTCATGATCGAATGATCAATACACAATTTTTATTTTGTTTTCACACTGTTTTCATTAATTTTTAATTCTGGTTCATTTTTTACAACGATAAATCCATTTATTACTTTTCTATTTTAAATGTTTACCCTTAATTGTTCGTGTGTGTAACAAATTCTGAACAATTAAGGAAAACCACTTCCTTCTTTCTAACCGAAAAGCAAAAAAAGGAGAAAAAGAGTATCCCGTGCACAATATCCAAATATCCAAACCAACTGACTGACTAAATTAAACTGAAACGCGCTCAATTCAAATGAAAGCCGTAGTTGAGTTTGTAACGTGTGCGAGAGAGAGGTATATAGTGTTTGTTTCACACTTAAGGTGTTATCACACTATATGTGCTTGCCTTATGACATGTCAAATTATGCATTTGTTAAGGTCAAAACAGAATGAACGCGTTGAACTATGTTTTTCAGTGTCGCGTTGCAAAAATTTAACTCGGTTCAACTTTGACGCTTGAAAGTAAGCTTCATTCAGTGCTGCCACATATATATAGTGTTTTAAGTCATCAAAAATAAAATTTATTTTGTTTACAATTTATATATAAGTCTACAAATAAATAAATAGAATTTTAATCTTAGGTAATTAATGAATAAGTACGCTGTTCCAAATTCGGACATCTCAAGTACAACAATGATTAGCAAATTGCTTAGAATTTCCTTTAAGACTTTATAATGAAGAATATAGTTGTAATTTATAATTGCAGGTTATGTGCATGGTAATGAAAAAAATTTAAAAAAAAATTACCTTTAATGTGGACCTAAGGTAAGGAATAAAAGGAAAGAAAATTTATGAATTTATCCACCAGTATTTTTGCAAATTTGAGCTTGAAATATCGCTTTCATCCCTGGATGAAATGGTTGTATCAAATCAGAAATCATTTTTCAGAATCCTGTTTGTGTCAATTTCTTTTTTATTTGCTCTTCTATAAATGTGGTAAAAGATAGGGACACTTTGACTGTCTTAAATAAAACCTTTGCTATCGAGGACAAAGTAAAAAATTGTTTGTCTTTTGCGTGGTAATTTTTTGGCATTTGTTTGCAGAGTTGCATTTTTCAACATGACGCTTCTCAACGCACTCGTTGCAATCACTTTTCAAATCAGCTGCTTATCTTTTTTCGGTTAGAGCGTGCTTTATTTCTTCTGACAAAAAACAAAAAGAAATCAGCTGTTTTTGTTGTCAATCGAATGAAAGCAACCCCAAATCTAAATGTTTTCACAACTTTATGATTTAACCAGCTTTCTCACAACTTAAAAAATGTATATGCATAAAAATTGATTTTGTTCACATTTTTAGGTTATGTTACACGAAAGTAACATACAAGTGTGATAACAAAAATGATGAATCGTATGTACATTGACAATTTTGACATACATGATGAATTGCAAATGTGGCATGTCATATGACAAGCACGTATAGTGTGTTAGTAACTTTACCAACACAAAACAATAACAATGCTGTTTGAGTTGGCATACAGAAGCTTAGGACTGTGAAACTGTTTTGTGACTGAATCAGTGACGACGTAACGTAAGGTATTGCGTATTTCATTAACGACTACGTTAACCTCAATTGCTGTGTTATGTTTTAGTACTAAAGGCCTAGTACTAAGTTCATTCGTTCGAAAATTGTCATTAATTAATTGCAACATATGCCGCATTCTATTGGACGACACAATACAAACAAAAGTCATGCAACGATACACAACAAAATCAACTACATTGAAGAGTTAGATGCGATCCGGTTAGTGAGCATTAATTTATATTATTGAACCGAATTTTATATTGACGCAGCAATATTTCGCTACTATTTTCCTCCTAAAACTCAACGTGGTCAACAAGATTTCTTTGACAGAACCCCAAGGTTACCAGCAAGTGGTTTCAGGACCTTGTTTCTTCTTTTTAGCCTAAGGGCAGTACGTACCTCTAGCGAAATTTCGTTACCATAAGAAATGCATTGACATATGCTAAGCAAAGTTTTAGTTTTGCGGTGAAACTCCATGGAAAAAAAGAAGCGGAAAATATTGATGAAAAGTGTTTGTTTCGCTATAACTTGTTTTTTTTTTTCATCTGCGCAAAAAGTCGTTTTCTAACGTAAAATAAACGCGATCGCCAAACTTCTAATTGTAACTAAGTGTTTGTTAGTGTTAGTGATCTTGCTCACATGTACTTACTCGGGTTGGACAGCAATTTAGTATTCGTCGATACATAAATAAGAAAGAATGAACGATTTAGGGAAATTTTTCCATAAAAAAACGTAGTACCAGCCTTTAAGCTGTTGCGCCATTTGCTGCGCAAGAATTTCTAGAAATATGCTTATTTATATCATTTCCAAAGTGAAATGAAAATAGGCAATAATGTGGTTTAATATGTAAAAGAATTTCTCTAATTTACCCCTCCGACGGTTGAGTCATCCGTTGCCGTCCCTGTGGACTTTGAATTTTTTTTTAATTTTTATGCATCAATTAAAAAGGTGCCCAGGGACCCGACGGAGGGTTATGGACTGCAATAGGTTTTTTGAACAGTAAACATATTAAAATCATATTTTTTGGGCCCTGAAACTCGTTCAAAGTTGAAAGTTGGTTAACTTGTTCGGTCACGCGCAAAACTTAAAGAATTTTCAACTTTGACAACTGAAATTGAGAGCCATTCCGTGTTGCCATATGTGAAGTAGTGCTTTGAGGCGTCAAAGTATAGGTTAGGGCCTTAATAGGTTACCATAATTAATTTATTTCGCAATACCAAACCGGGATGGCCAATAATTTCAAATTCATTCAATACGAGTGTTTTGAACGTTTAGCTACTAAGTCCATAATAGACCCATTAGCGCCAGTAGCACTACGGCACTCCTGTTCTTTCCATGGAAGTTCTTTTTTTACAATTGGAGTATATACTATAAAATATGTATAGTAAACTTTTCAGTTTGAACATAGGGCATCAAAAAGCTCTCCCCATCGAGCTCTACCGATGGGCATAGCCTTGGGTTAATTCCACGATATATAGATTGATTCCAACTCTCTTTTCGCACAGCGAATTCATGTGTTTTTCGGCCGCCCCTCCCTCGCTATCCTTGCAGGTTCCAAGTATTTGTCGTAGGCAGCGATTTATGAAAACTTGGACTTTACGGGCAGGCACTTGTGCCAAGCTCCAAGTTATACAACTATATAATAAAATAGATTTCACACTACCGTTTAGGATTCTGACTTTCTGACCCGGTTTAACGGTATTAAGTTGACAGACTTTTGTTTGCATTCTCTTTGTTGTTATCTTCTTTCCCGCATATTCTCTGCTCATTTACGCACACGTATACGCACACTCACACAAATTTCTTTGTATGTGTTGGCCAAACGTCTATCAGCTTGATGACATGATGGCGGATTGCATCATATGATTTGTGGTTGTTGTACAAATAAGACCACTTTTAATTGTTTCGCCATGCATAGGTATGCTTTTCCTGGGCGGTTATTGTTTTGCAGTTTCGTTTGGGGTTTTTATGATTACAAAAACAAACATCAACGATTTGAATTAAATCATATGTAGTTTATAAATTGAATTATTTATTTTTATTGTTTTATTTTTAGTTTTCCGATTTAATTAATATAATTGCTGTTTTTGTATATGTATAAATAGATATAAATGTTATGTAAATATAAATGTTATTACATATGTTTAAATATCATACCTTTTCTTCAAAAATCAAATTAAAATAAAAAAAAAACTCGCACATTAAATGTTCAAATAATAATGCTGGTGTTTTCATCATGGTTCGATTCGCTTATAAAAATCTTCACAAATAATATCAAAAATAATATTGTATATATAAAACAGAGCTAATAAGAACTTTACGAGTTCAATACTGAAATATATAAATGTATGTGTATGCATGTGTAAACAAACAAAATATCTGTGAATTAAACTAATGTTTTGTTTTGGAAATGGTAAATGGTGAATTTTAATGTGTATATTTTGAGCCCAATTAGTTAAAACTAAACTCTCAATATTACAGGTTTAAAAATTTGATTTTTTTTTTCAGTTTATTACTCAAAAACTGCAGTGACACATTTGGACTTGGGTGTATATTACGAATATAAAACTCTGCGCTGTTTAATTGTCGCCTATTGGAGTTATCGAATGCAAGACCAAATATTCCATTGCTAGATTAGGGGTGCATACAGCAAATAGCAGCATGCTATATATTTGAAATACTATGAAAGAAGAGCAGGAGGATAATGAATAAGTTTACTGGGGTTGATTGGTGCTAAAATTTAAATACCGTTTCGTCATGGTAAATTTTATAGTAATTATGTATGTACGTATGTTTGTATTAACAGCATCATAAGCTATCGTACTGTTCCTCTTGATTTAGTAAATATTAAAATGAAAAAGTGTAGTTGCATGTTTTAAGTGAATGTGTGTTGCGATCTTGCAGTTGTAGTTGTGTCTCAGGGATTGGTGTTCTTTCTTTCTCTCTCTCTTTTATATAAAAAAAAAATACTTTTCTTGTTGTGACATTTTGTAAAAATGTTTTAAATTTTTGTTTTGTTTGTTTAGATTTGTAATATGGCAATTAGTTATTTCGATCAAGTCTTTTAGTTTTCCTTATTATTACCGAATTTGGAAGTAAAAAAATTCAAATCTGGAAAGGTCGTTTGTTCTAGTTGGTCTTTGTATCCATAAAAAAATTGGTAATTCGTTTATTTTGTTTTCTTGTTTTTTGAATCAGTCTATTTGTAGGGGACTTTTTCTTTCGGGCAGCAATTGTAAAATTAAAAGTCACATGAATGGGTTTTTGTTGTCATGATTGCACACCTTTTAGAATATAGTCATCGAATATATAAGGAATGAATGGATTTGATTTCTGTATACATGTTCAAATATTTAATAGCAGAGAAAATTGTCTTTTGTTTGTTTAGAAAATACATTGTGAATATATATGTATGTATTACAAAGCGGAAACGAAATGAACGAAAAGAGTCAAAGAGATAATTAGTTATAACAAAGCAGATAAAAAATATGTAAATATATATGTAACATAAAATACTATAGACTAGACAAAAAGGGTGAAATGTTTCCTTTTTTCATTTGTATCAGAAAAATTCCAATTAAACCTAAATATGTATGTGTATTAAACATTTAACGCTGCAACGCTTACGTGGTGTTGTAAAAATACAGTTCTTCTTAAATTTTCTTTTAAATGTAAAAAAACCTAAAAAATGTCATGGCATTATTATAGAGACAAAGAAATAAAAAACAAAAATAAACATAATAAAAATGTCTTAGTACAGAAAATAGAAAATAGTACACTTATTACACACACAAAATGATTGTGGGGCTTTGGGATGAGTTTTTGTTTGTTGACATTAGGGAAGTAGGTGGGGGACTTCGAGGAGATCAATTTTATAAACAAATGCCTTAATCTAGTTTCTAAAGAGTTCGGGATAGTGAGTGCTTAGAGAGAAATTACTCCTGCCATTCATTCTCATCAACACCTTCCATGTCATCCTGTTCCAACTTTGTATTATATTCCATGCGGGCACTAACCGATTTTTGAATCTTTGAAAAAAAAAAAAGAATTATGCATATTATCATCCATTTCCATTTTAAAATTAAAATCCATCATAAACTACCTCTTTTTGTTTGTTTTTATCCGTTTCAAATTTATTGGGGAAATGTTCGCTTGCGCATGTACTTATATTGTTATTGGAACGATTAGCTTGACTAACCACTGGTTGTATAGAAGACACTGTAATTATTCCATTTTCAGAGAGGCAATCTTTTAGGAAATTGACTTTTAAATATTACTTACACGTATCCATGCCCTCGGGTTGTAAATTAATTTTCTTTGGTTTCTTATCATTGGACAAGAACCATTCCTCAGCAGTCATTGTGGGTTCCCATGTGACACGAGTATGTGGGAAGAGATCATCTTGAAACAATTCGCTCTGTAGTAATAAATGCAGTGCATTAAAACAATTGTGGTGACTATATTTACCATACATACATAACTACATAAACTAAAGCAACAACAACAAAAAAATACCGTTGTTAAAAAACTATATAAATTATTATAAACTCATGGTAAAATTAACAGGTAGTGTCGTTAGCACAACAGCAAAAATCTACCCCCAACAAAACTACCTTGAGTGGCAAATGCCTTAAATTAAAATGTCAATGTGGTTTTATTGTAGAAATAAACTTTGTTTTGAAACTTATCTTCTTCAAATGTGTTGTATATTTGTATTTTCATCATTATAATACTGTTTTGTTTCTTATGTGTGGAATATCGATTCAAATAGAACTTCTTTTTAAGATTTAAGAAAAAAATCACAGCTGTGTTATCAAGCCTTTAACCTTTAGATCTACTACAAAATCAAAACAAAACTTTAAAAAATTTTATTACGGTGTTCATATGACCTCACCTTAAAAGTACATCCTGTTATAAGCTCAAAAAATCTAAATTTTTTGACATATCCCCAAAACTGCCAGTCTATGCATAAAACAGTTACGAGCGCCTAATTTGCGACTAAAAATTATTCGGACAACGGCTACCTTTCGTCGCCTTAACAGGGTAGGACCCACCCCATCACTTGCTCCAGGTCCGTACCAATAAACAAAAATGTCCTATTTCTTCCTAAGTGGGAGATAGATGAAAACCTCAAGTCGCCCTACACTTCCATGGTCACTTAGTACCCTCTCCTCCAATCATGAACCCCTTTTAGAGGCTTTTTTATACCCTCCACCATAGGATGGGGTGTACTAATTTCGTCATTCTGTTTGTAACACCTCGAAATATGCGTCTAAGACCCCATACAAAAACAAATTTTGACCATAAACATTCCACTAAGGGACAGGGGCAAACTTCTCACATATCGATGAGGGCATTCCGATTCAAGATTAAGCTCAATGATAAGGGGCCTCCTTTTTATAGCCGAGTCCGAACGGCGTGCCACAGTGCGACACATGTTTGGAGAGAAGTTTTTCATGGCATAGTACCTCACAAATGTTGCCAGCATTTGGAGGGGAAAACCACCGCTGAAAATTTTTTCTGATGGTCCCGCCAGGATTCGAACCTAGGCCTTTAGCGTCAAGTCGGACATGCTATCCTCTGCGCTACGGTGACTGCCTTTGTTAATTCACCAACTCATCGATAGCAACTGATTTTATAAAGAAAAACAGCTGATATCGAAGGTTTGGCCAACGAATCGAGTGACAAAAAGTTTGTGATTTTAATGCTCTCAACGGAAAGCTGATGGCATACAGTTGCTGCCCAGTAGGACGACAGCTTTGATATTGTTTTATTGCATTTTCCTTACATCTTTTTGGAAATGGTGATCTATTCTCAAAGTATTATTACTTTTAGGAACCACAGCATACCTAGCATCCCATACCCATTATGATGCCTCCATCAGGATTTATGGCCTTTAAATTATGCTGATGGTCAAGTTTTTTTTGTTGACTTGCATGGTAAAAAATACATAGGACACCCTCCGAACAAAAAACTTGACCCTCGGTATACTTTAAAGGCTATAAATCGTGATGGTGGTAACATATGATTTTAGAGTGCTTTTTCATGACTTTTTTGTTGTTCTTAAAGGTAAGAAAACCGAAATTATGATTACCATTTCCATAGAGATATAACAGAGAAAACAATGAAATAATATCTCTGGGACTGTTTTACCTCAATCTATCCTCCATGCCACACCCTCCAGCCGGAATTGGGATTGTATCATGTGCGAACGATTGTATGATCATGGGACTTGCACGCCACCATATCTTCACTACAAACATGCATAAGATAAAAAATAAGCTGGAAGTCGATGGACAAACGATTTCGACTATCAACTGTCCCAAAATACTTGGTGTCACATTTGACAGCTCTTACACTTTCTCAGCGCATGCCACTGCAATTTGCGATGGGGTCAAAAGAAGAACAAGGTCCTCAAGTCACCTGCCAGCAGCATTTGGGGTGCTGACAAAGATACCTTGTTGAACACGTACAAAGCAATTAGCCGGTCTGTGGCATGTTAGGTGCCATGGTAGTCTCGTATTCAGATCTATCAGAATGCCACTCTCCGAGTACGAAGGGCTGTCTCCTTAGTTCTCGCGTGAACCACCTCCATCAGGAAACAAAGATCCTGCCCGCACGAAGACATAACTACATGCTGTATAATCAATACCTTCTGAGCTGTTTTCTCAGGACCCATCCAAATTATCGTCTAGAGCGAGAGGTTCAGCTCTACAAGAGAGAACCGCTAGATCAACCGGCATATCAAGCGGGTTTGGACAAAATTAATGCAGACACGATAGCAGGTGCGTTGATTATCTATGGTCCTTGGAGAGCGACTACCACCTATAACACTTGAAAATAACTATGAGCTCCCTCCGGCAATCGAGAGTAGTTCTTGCTCAATTGCATTCCGACAAATGCAGCCGCCTCAACTTCTACAGAGCTATGATTGATGCCAACATGCGGGATATGTGTCCCGATTGTGACCTGGGACCTTTTGAAGTACCCAACCAGACCTACTCGACTCACACCCATATCACTCTGGACCAGAAATAGTCCGTATGAAGATTTTTTAGCTTTTCGACTGCCAGAACGTCGAAAATGTTATATACTTGTATAAAACGTATAAAAAGCAGTAAACGTCATAAACCTCGAAAAAGCCCTGCAATTTGGTATCACAGTTTCGGTATCACATCTTTTTTCAAGATTTGTTGTTGTTACTATTTTAATATTTCAAAATTTTAATTATGATAAAAAGTTTGTGCTTTATGTTTTTTTTTTAATGTCAGCGCCATGTGGACCGCTTTAAAATATTGTTGTTGTTGTTTATTGTTAATGCCACCAGCATTAGTAAGGGAAAACAAAAGCTGAGATAGTTTTTGATATTTTCGCCTGAATTCGAACTCAGACACCTTCTTTTACAGACGCAACTTCCAATCTATGCACAAAGGCGGTCATAATCATACATTCACAAAAGTTTAAATATGGTTGTACGATTTCCTTATTATTTTTTAATTCTGCCAGAAACTATTTTTTTTTGGCTTGGTAGGTTTACTACGTTTTCGACACAGGTATTATATTTCGAAAATGTATGTCTTTTCCATCTCTGCTCTGGACGAACCGCAAAGTTTCTGAATCTGGATATTCAGCAGAGTCAAACAGATAAAAGATAGAACACAACATAATGCTACAAAAACAACAATCCCGTGGTGTGTTCATCGTTATTATTGCGGATAGTGGCATACTCCATACGAAGTGACTGTAATTACACAAGTCACTTCGGGCGCACAACAAACCGATTACTGGTTTGGGTAATCCGCACCCACTTCAACCTAAACCAGCGTTACCTTTGCCTAAAAAACTATTCCCTGATAAATTACGACCGTCGTTATATATCGAAGGTCTGAATATCAGATGCTTTTGGTGTTCTATGAATGAAAATACAATTTGATGCCCATTGGTTAAAACATATAGACCAAGTTTCCCATCAGAATTTGATAACGAATGGAATATTTTTACTCTTACCTTAATACGTGGCACAGTGAAACTAAGCGGCTCAATTGTGGTATTTGTCAAACGATAGGCTTTACAAAACTCAACACTTGCCACATCGCAATGATTCTTTGTCAAAAAACTAAGTCCTTGATGCAAGGATGTGCAACGATGATGTGATAAAGGACAAATAAAGGGCTCCTCGTCTGTTATTTCATAGCAATAGATTGTCGAGTCACCTTTGCCAGTCACAAACAATGTAGAGCTATCCTCGTCATAAAAAGGTATTAGAATGGAAGGTGATACATCCAAACTAGCCGTATTGAGTGGCGCATTTAAACTATCCGCCTTGTAGACGCTTATTTGACGTTCGGAAACCCTGAAATAATAATAATAGTGACCAGCGATGTTAAACCATTGAAAGAAACACAAATTCACAGTTCCTTTACTTATCGAATCCAGTGCACACAATATATTGTCCATCTAAAGCCCAAACGATACGAGCACCTCTCGTACCTACGGGGCCATTTCCTTCACGTATTGGTGTCTCCGATTTCCTTGGATTATATATACGTATCTTGCCGTCTTTGCTAACCGTTGCGCCGTACTTTCCACATGGACTCCAGGCATAGTCAAAGATTTGATCTGTGTGTCCCGTCAAAAGGCACTTCTCCTCCATTGTGGGAATGTGCCATAACTTAATGGTCATATCATAACTGGCTGTGAGCAAAATATTTTCAGCCAGTGGATGAAAACGTATAAAATAGATTTTGTCCAAGTGTGAATTTAATTCCTGTTCGGGTGTATTGGTAGGCTCGCAGAGGCCACCCTCCGGTATACGCCAAAATTTAACCATGCCATCATCGCAGGCCACAGCCAAACGTTTGGCATCGAAAGGGTCCCACTGGAAATCCATGATATTGTTACCATTCACAAGTGAAGGTATGACGCCATCGGGCAAACGCCCTGGTTTGCTTAATTCGAATATAGCTATTTTACCACCGGGTCCAGATAGAGGTACGGCAACACGTTCGTGATTTGCGGTAAAACCATTACACTCGCCAGGTATTTGTCGACTTAAGTTGCGTAAGTTTTCAATGTGAGTGGATTTATGGCCTGGTGTACCCTTAAGATGGCGAAACTTGGAGACTTTTCCAAATACGGTAGATGTTCGCTTGGTCGATGTCGTTATGGCAGCCTCAGTTGCCGATTTCTTAATGGCAGCTGCCGATGAACCATTGTCAGTAACCTCCTTAGGGGGCAAGTTTCTACGTTTCTCTTCCAATAGTTTGCCCTCTGGCACCGACGTTCGCTTAATATCAATAGATCCGCTCTTTGTGGAATCGACTTTAGAAAGTTCGCGGCGTCTACAGGGATAAACAAGCGATTTTGAATTCACCCAACTATCGTGTAATAGATCCAAGTACTTACAATGGCACAGGCGATTGGGCTCTTTCCTCGGTGGTACTCTTTGAATGCAATTCATACAAACGTCTTCTTTCCGCAATACTATTGCGGGCTGGAGAAAATCTTCGCAATTCCGATTCGGCCTTGTCATCGCCCTCCGTTGAGTTCTCCGACGATTCGGAATGATTTTGTTCAAAAACCTATGTTCATGAAATATAAAACAGAAACGAAGTAAGTCATGGCATTCCATTCGAAGAGAGGAGAAATTTTCTTGGTAACAACCTTATCGCTGGAATCTTCATCATCCAGAGAAGACTACAGGCAGACAGTGTGTGTAGTTATTGTTGAGAGGAATTGTGAGTGTTAGTAAAGTATAATGGATTGTAGGCAGAAAGAAATCAAGATACAAAGTTTAGTCAGACACAGTATAAACATATTTTTGTATATAAATATATAAAGTAAGCACAATTATCACAATTGATTCATTGCAGTGGACATTCAACTCTAGTCTGTCCAGCTCTCTTTGTACTCGCATACTTACTTTACGTCTCTCTGACGTAGATAAGGACTTTTGAAGACCATTGTTTTCATTGTTGGATTCAGTCGAGGGTTCTGAAATATGAATAGACATATCATTTGATTAGATTCTTGTATTGTTATGTGATGCCTGTTTTTGAGGTAATGAAAACCTCGTATGTGGAAGTTTGAAAGTACGTCGAAACCGGATAAATGAAACGCTAAAAATACATTGATTTGATTTCACTTGCCTATAATTTTCACTTTGGCGTCGTTCGGATAATTGTAATTAGCATATAAGCATCAATGCAAGCCAACTTTCGCGTCAAAGTACATATAATGTATGAAATAATTTGAGTTGAAAAGGAGCAATGCTCAATAGAACTAAGGAGCAATGCTCAGTAGAACTTTTTAAAAGTCCGAGATAAGCATAAGCCATATATTAAATTATATTTTAGAGATGATTTATTGATGACGCAAGTTTTTTAAATTGCAGATAGTTTTTCACTTCACTTACACGTTTTCAGTTTCATATAACAACAGAATTTGTGGTTTAAAAACACTTTTTCAGTTTAGCGGTATTTTCGGTTAAGCGATTTTCGCTTAAGCGAACTCAATTGCTTTCAATAACACCAAAAATGTATGGTTCTTTCCATCAAGTTTCACTAAAGCGTATTACAGTTATGCGGTTTCGACGACTATATTCAATTTGGCATGTTTCCATATTTTGTTTGTCAATACACGTTATTTAACAGATTAGTCGGGCGACTTTAGCGATAAGTAATGTTTTGAAAAATTTACTTCATGAATTTTTCTGATTTTCCTAATCACTTCTTCTCCCACGGAATGCAACATGCAAACCAACCCTAGTGTCAAAAGCAACAATATGGTTATATGAAAGATATTGGGAGAAAGAGAGAGGAGACATGACTATTTTGTAAAAGGACAGAAATGGTAAGACGTTAATGGCAAGATCAAAACTAAAACACAGACTTCTGTCAGCCAGCATTATCTTCTTATATCTAAATTCAACGTGTTTATTTGCTGGTTATTTGTTCGTTCCGTATAGACTCAAAAACGGCTGAACCTGAACTCCCAGGGAATTAATTTCTCCCTCGAATAAAATCCTCCTATTCTGATTGAATGGGGAGAGGAAATTTTTGGGAGAGGGAATTTCGAATTCTCGGAAACAGCTGTTTTGCTTCAGCTGTTTTATTTTGGCTAAACATTTTACTATTATTTTTTGGAAAAAGAACATAAAATGGAAAAATAAGCAAAACGAAGTAATAATTTTTGCTAAAAAAGTTTACAAACATGTTAACTGTTGCTTTTATAATGTTTTAATATTTTTATTTTAATAGTGCACAATTATGGCCTACAGCTTGTCAACAACACAGAAATATGTGTTGTGATAACAACTTTCCGTCTTCATCCAACAATCGTTGGCTAAATTAGATGCTTCCAGAGTGATCTGGTAATCTGATTAATTGTGGCGTGTTGTCTCTGATTGCATGCGGGATTCACATCCTGCATGTTGGCGTTTTCCCTTGCCAAAAGGAGTTAAGGTGGCTTAATCGTAGTTTAGAGGTTTGCTTCTCCTTTGTCGTCATAAATGCTGTGGTGGTCTGCCTGATACGCCGTTTTATCTAAAGGTCTACTTTTATTGGAACTAGAACTTGAAGATCTAATCGACATTTCTTGGAGGTTGGGACGGCTGCTGGACATAGTGCTGCCGAAAAGCGACTTATGGATTTATTCTTACTCCTGTGGAATAAATGCTGCCAAGTATCTTTGAATAATTGCCCACGAACATTGCATTAAGGAACAGGCAGAAGACTTCTTGCACATCATTGAGTGGCGCCCGATTCTACTTTAAGCTCAATGATAAGGGACCTCCTTTAAGCATCCCACTCGGAGCGGAGTGCCAATAAAATTGAAAAACTTAAGAAAATCTTCTATGGTGGGTACATGACTTATTTAAACCGGGAGAACCCAACAAAATTTGTACTTGTTTTTGATGAAAAAGTGAAAAATAATTTCCATACATTTTAAATTGTTCGTAAGTAATAAGAAGTCGAATAAGAAGTGGTTTTTTATAAAAACATAAAATTCACAATTGTTTATCCTAACTCCATTTCATTTATTTGGGGGAATTTTCCCAAATTTTATCGCCTCATTCTCCCTTTTATATCGATTCAGAATAGCTACTTTTTTCCGTGGGAGAGATTTCCCTTTTTCGAAGTTTGGTTAGAATAAGGGAAAAGGTATTAGGGAAGAAACTCACAGTAAATTTTGGTTCAGAATAGGGGAAAAGGGAGTAGGGAATAAACACTCTGGGAATTGTTATTCAGAATAGGGCTGTTTATAATTTTTTGATATCGGGAGGGAGGCGGACCCTGCCCCTTACCCCAAAAATAAAAGTGGACCGATCGGGACAATATGGGATTCAAATGAAAGGTATTCAAGAGAAGAGTACGAATTTCATAAAAAAAAAGTTGGGTCCAAGTACCTGGGGGTCGCCCCAACCCCAAAACCCCTTAAAATAGGTTTATTTGACGATCATGACAATATGGGACTCAAATGAAAGGTATTCAGGAGTAGATTACGAATATGGTTAGGAAGTAGGAATAGACTTTATAATTTATTGATAGCGGAAGTGGGCGGACACACCACCCAAAATCAAAAGTGGACCGATAATGAAATTTTTCGCATATTGTGTAGGTTGGTCTGGAAGGAAACATAGGCTGTATAATTTTTCGGTATCGGATGGGGGACGGACCCTCCCCATTATGCCAAAAACACAACCCAAAATCAAAAGTGGACCGATCGAGACAATTTAGGTATCAAATGAAAGGTATTGAAGAGTAGAATACGAATATAGTATAAAAATTTTAGTTTAAGTGCCCATCGGGGCCGCCCCAACCCCAAAATCAGATCGAAGTATAGGGGTCACGACACCCCTCGAAAACGCCGTTAGACCCATTATGACCATATGATACTTTGCTGAATCGATATCCTTAAAATTTTCATAGATTGTGTACGTTTGTCTGGAAGGAAATATAGGGCTATATAATTTTTAGATGTCGGGTCCGCCTCCACCCTATCCCTTACCCCAAAAACGCCACCTTTATCCGAAAGTGGTCCGATGGGCACAATAAGGGTGTCAAATGAAAGGTATTGGAGACCAGAAAACGAATATGGTTTTAAAATTGGGGTCCAAGTACCCAGCGGGCACCCCCCAAACCCCAAACCTCCTCTAACAGATATATTCGAAGTTCATGTCAATATGGGGCTCAAATAAAAAGTATTAGGGAGTAGATTACGAATATGACATTAAAATTTGCGTTCAAGTCTAGGTGGCGCCTCCTCCTCCTCCTAAAAATACGTCAAATGGGTTATTTGACCCATTATGCCGAGTCCGGCTATAAAAAAAGATGTAAGAGAGTTAAAGAAGACGCAGCAGAGCGGGCCCGGTTCGGCTACTCTTCAATAAAAATTTGAATACTACTCTTACACAAATTTTTCTTTTGGAAAAATAATCAAGGGTCTAAAACTGCAGCGAAAAAAGTAAAGCACGAATGTAAAGCCTGGCACGGGATAGCTGTGAGCAAGCACCACACAGTCTGGAACATTGAGGTCCGATCTGTGTGGTGCACGAGAATCTTAGCTGCGAGCTACGGGGTGCGTCCACAGGCTGCCGAGAGTGGAATGCTCCATACGAAGTAGCTACAACGGCAGTCGCGGACAATAAGCGGTATCGAGCGGAGAGTTTCAGTGAAAGGTCGGCGGCACCGGCCTTCCACAAATACTGAGAGCCTATGATGCTCGGTATGACAAGGCGAGTTATTGACGCCTTTAAATAACCAACGGCCACCATGTTCCCACGGCGATCGGACCTTTGGACTGGAACGAGCTTGTTCACCTACAGGATTGTGACAAGGATAGCCACCTCCACATGACAACAACACCGAATGTGAAGCTATTTACTTTCTTAACGAGTTCATAATTTTCTCAACGTTTTGACATATTTTATACAAGGATAGTCGAAGATGTTCCTTCCCAGTTTTTCTAAAATTTTCAAAGAAAAGGGCGTGAAATAGTTATTTTGAGGAATTTTGGGGAAAATTATAAAACACTACCACGCTATATAACGTATTTTAAGCCATTTTATATTGCCGGGATCACTAAATACAGTAAATAGAGGTGACAGACTCCGAAGAACCTCTAAACCTGAATACTAACCAATGATAGAGATCACTAAACAAAGATCCTCACACAACTGCGAAACCGATGAAAATGGATTTACAGTTGAATATCCCTAATACATCGATTCCAAGACGAGCTGAAGGGACGAATTAAATAGCCTGTTATCTCCCACAGAATAACAGATGTACAACTTCCAACTGTTTGTCGATTACAAGACAGTCCCAGTATTCCGATAAAAGAACTAACAATTTGAAACTCAACCATCAGTTAACAAGTGACACCGCATGTAGTTTGGCCTACGGACGCTGTCACTTGCACAAGAATATAAATCTCCTTTTACAACCCAAGACTGTTCGTGACCTTGCTGTCCTAGTTGTTATAGCCCTTATGGCCAGTTTACTATTCGTAAAGATTTTCGCATTGGCTACCTAAAGCCAGGGAAAACTGAAACGAGGAAATACAGTTGTGCTCTAAAAAAAAAGAGAAGATATACTCAAGACAGATACGATGTTAGCAACTTTGTTCTTATCTACGCAAATTAGTAAGTGTACCATCAGAAGGTCGGTCGGTTCGTATGCCATAGAAGAAATGGATTAGTGAAGACACCAATTTAACGCATTGTCTCAAAAATTCCGAAATCTGTTTGTGACTTAAGATTTTAAGTCACTATCACTACTAAATTTCCCTTAAACAATCCATTTAGGAACAAAGGATGATTCTCTCTTATCAAAGAGTTTAAACTCAATAAGGGGCCTCCTTTTTTATGGCGAGTCCGAACAGCGTGCAGCATAGAGACACCACTTGGAAGAGAAGTTTTAACATGGAAGGATGAAGCCAGCATTAGCAAAGGGATAACCACCGCTTAACATTTTTATGATGTTCACGCTGGGATTTGAACCAAGGCGTTCTGAGACATAGGCGGACATGATAACCTCTGTGCCACAGTGGCCTCCATAAGTCATTATTATAACATAACAGCTAAATCAATAAATATTAAACATAAGCAGTAGCTCATTGTTATTCGTTTCGATTGGGCAGTGCGTGGCTTCAAGTTAAATTAACTGAATGAAATGAAAATAATAACAGCTAATTCAATAATTCAAGCCAACAAGGGGCAAATCTTTTTTTTAAGTTTTACATTTCTAAGCAATGCACATTATATTTTATGATATGAACTAAGTTTGTACAATAAAAAAAAAATATTTATCACTCACTTTTTATTTCGATTTCAACAATTAAATCTGGTTTTGAGGCCAATGGCGACTCTGGTTCATTTGCAACACCCGCACCCTGTGGGGTTGGGTTGGCGAGATTCTCTTGTGATCCTGGAGCAACTGGGACAGCAAACACTTTATCGAATGTTACATCAACTGTGTTACTAGAAAATGGCTTGGGTCCCAAACGGGGCTTGAAAAGGATAAAAATAAAAAAAATTATTTTCCTTGCTCAAAATTTTTGCCATAAAACAAAGTACAAATTATAATGCAACAAACACAAAAAAACTAACTGTGCTTAAAGTTTCTTAAAAATTGGAATCTAAAAATGCGAAACAAACAAAATTGTGAACAAAAGAAAACTCAAAACTTTATACAGCTCAACAACAACAAATGCCAAACCTTATATGCAGTTGCTGTAGTACGGGGCCTTGGCTTGGGCAAAACTTTATTGGCCTCCACGGACAATGGTTGCTGCTGACCTGATAACGTATCTTGCAATGAATTATTGCGTGATGTTCGTGGCATTGGCTTTGGCACAGAAGAAGATGAGTCCTCGGTGTTTGGTGAATCTTGAGAAGAACTATGAGGACTATGTTCACGAGCCCCATCCTCTTCATCATTATTGTCATCGTCATACCGGCCGCCATTCTCATCCATATCTCCCGTTGATTCCTTCTCCGAATCAGTCTTATATTTGGCATCAAATTTTTTAAATATTGTTGACAATTCATCTACCTCTACCACCTCCTGTTTGGGTGATTTTAGAGATTTGGCAATAATTTGTGTATTGGCATTATGACTGCCATTGAGCTGCTGCTGTTGCTGCTTCAATTGTTTATCGTCTAGAGATAGCTTTTTATTTTCAATATTTTTTATATATTCCTTCAAATTGCCACGATGAATCTTTATTTTATTTTGTTTTTTGTGGCAAAGCGATTCCGAGTTTGTAAGCATTTCATAAGAGACAAAAAGTTTATGGATTTTATAACAAAGAAAAGCTTTTGGTGGAACACCAATGAAAAGTTAGTACAATAGATTGTGTCTTCGTAAACTTGTATGCTTTCAATTGATATTCTTTTAGTAAAAAAAAACATCCGCCCTATACTACGGAAAGGCAAAAACATCATCTAAAAATACTTACAACCACTGGAATGTCACCCAAATCACGCTTAGCTGGATCCAAACTCATTTTTGGTATTGGCATGTTGCAGCCATTCATCCACTCCGCAGCCGTTAGATCAGTGCGACAGCTGGCAGTGTCTGGATATAAATCGCTGTGAAAATCTCTGTAAGTCTACAAAGGCAACAACAATCCAAAATTGATTATTTTCAATGAGTAACTGGCGATGCAGAGTCGCTGGTGGACCATACCTTACGTGGCACCTGATACATAATTGGTATAACCATGTTCGAGGTTAGTTGCAATACACGATTTACCTCCCCCTCCATAACCTTCAAAGCGCGCTTAGGTATTAGACAAGCGCCTTTCGTTTGCTCTCCTGTATGCCTTAGGCCTTCAATGAGATAGGGATCTTTGTCTGTGACCTCCAAATAGTTTATTGTGGTGTCTCCTTTTCCAGCCAAGAATAGCATATTGGTGTCGGCATCGAAGAGAGGCATTAAAATGCCAGTGGAACAGTCCAGCTCCAATGTTTTCTCGGGCACGGCGAAATTGCGAATATCACGTATTATCACCTGACGTAAACGGGCCGCATCGAAACCGGTGGTTAGAATGCGTGATTGATTCCCCAGCCAGACGACACGTGAGTCTTTTATGCTTTGATGTGATTCCGCAGACATTTGTATGGGAGAGCCATTTATGCGACAATCCAAAATACGAACAAACTTATCTTTGCAGCTGGTAGCAATAACGGTGCCATCATGTCGCCAACTGGCTGACTGTATGACTTCTGGATGTTCATTGTTTGCTAAAAAAAAACAACAAACGAAAGCAAAAATATAACCCAAAAACTTCTACAAAGATCACCTCCAACTTACAGTAAATCTCCTTTTGTGCTGTCAAATCAAATAGTGTGACACAACCAGCAGATGTGGAATGCAGCAGACCATCAGCTGTTGGATGGAATCCAACAGTCTCCACGCGCCTTTGTTTATGCGAAAACACACATTCGGGATCAGTCAATGAAGTTTCCAGACCCTTTTCGGGTATATGCCAAATCTTCACCATACAATCCTGGGAGGCAGTCGCCAGCAGACCATCATGGAAAGGTGAAAATCCAAGATCGGTTACCGTATCTGAATGGGCATGCAGCAAAGGCATTGTCTTGCTTTTGCGCCCACAATCATCCAAAGGCAATACGGCCACACTCGAACCCGTATGTTCCCAATTAAATGCCATGAATGCCGCCGAGGCAGCAATATTATTACCGTAGGTCTGATAGGAACCTACACAGATGTCACGTATACATGCTTCCGGCTTGGGTACAATAGGTGCTGCATTCTTATATTTCGAAGCTTTGAAACGCCAGGCCATTGTGAACAGCAGAAGTTCTTCTCTGGTCAAAAGTTGTAGTCAAAATGAAATGCGTTTGTTTTTCTTTGCAGAGAAAGTGTCTGATAAAAAAAGTGCTGCAAATATATCCAAGCGCTATGGAAAGTTTTTCATTATTACAAGAAGCATATCAGTGAAGTCATTTTTATATTAAGAAATAGAAAAATAGCCCATGATGCCTGTAGCTATCAATGTAAATATTCTTACAAAGCGTATATCGTAAAGAAGGTCAAGGAACCAACTTATAGTAGTATTGACCCTGTAAGCAAAATGTAGAAATGTTAAATATGTATTATAGTGTGTGTGGCCGGCCGCGAGAGGCCGCTAAATGTTAAGATAAGCATACATTTCGACAGCGATAATTTAATTATCCTAGCAAATAGATTATTCAAAACACCTATAATATCCTTGTAAATGTGTCTAAAATTTTATCCTAGACTACTAAACACACTTTCTTTCCAAAAAGGCTTAACAAGAGACAAGAAATGATTTAGCTCCTATATCAAACAATCTTTGGATTGGCCTCGGACTTGTCATATCCACTTGCTTTTAGATAATGAGAAACATTTATTGAAAAACAATCATTTTTTAATATAATACACATGTATTTTCATGTGTTTAAAACATTTAATTGAAAACGTCACAACAATATATAGATTCATATATTTAGGAGTAATGCAAAAATTATAAATGTTTAATTGAATTATTTTTAATTGGTTTGAACATTTTAATCATTTTTATTTATGTTTGCCTATGTTTTACGGTCGGCAGTCATGTATATATGTGATTATTTAAAGCTGCTATCACACGATATGTGCGTTTCATATGTACTGTCAATTACTGTATTCATAAGACTTTCCTTATGTATAGAGATAGGCGATGGGCAAAATACCCGGGTATTTACCCATATATACCCAAAAGCTGGGTATTTACAATTTTCCAGATATCTTGGCTATATAAAACATTTTGCAAATATTTTATGATTTCGTATTCGTATATAAATCGGACTATAGTTATATATAGCCGCTATATAAATTGCTAAATATTGCTCATTTTTATACGATTTCGATGAAATTTGGCACTGTGAGTTTTAAGAGACTCTGTCTTACTACTGTGGGATGTGGTCTTGATTGGATCATATATGGATATAACTGCCATACTCTCCCAATCTCCCAATATCGGGTATTAAGGCCATAAAGGATCAATTTATTACCCGATTGTATGTTGTCCAGATCGGACCACATTTGGATATACATATGTAACTGCCATATAGGCCGATGTCCCGGGTAGAGTATTGAGCTCATATGAGGGAAATTTTTCATCCGATTTCATTAAAATTTGGCACAGTGAGTTTTGGTAGACCCTACCAATTCCTGTGAGATGTGGTCCAAATCGGACAATATTTGGTTATAGCTGCCATATAGACCTATCTTCCGAAAAGGTCTCCATAACTATCTGCGCCAAATTTCATCGAAATCGGGTAATAAATGTATCTTTTATGAACTTAATACCCTATATCGAGAGGTCGGGAGGTCCGTCGGTCGGTCTATATGGTAGATATATCCAAATTTTGTCCGATCTGGGCCACATTTGACAGGAGAGAGTAGGGATCAAAACACACGGTGCAAATTTCATCGAAATCGGATAAAAAATGAGCAATTGCCTCAAGACTTTGTGTTGGGAGATAGGTCTATAAGCGGCTATATAAAACTATAGTCCAATTTTATGAGATTAGAAGATCAGGTTTATATACAAATAATAAGTTTTAAAAAAATGGTACCAAATGTTTTGAGTTACAAAAATATCTGAAAATTTATAAATACCCAAAAAAGTAATTTATTGGGTAAATAACCACGCAGTTTTAGTATTTTCACACCCGATAGTCGAGCTTACGACTTTGAGAGTTATGTTAGGAGAGAAGATGTAGTTATAAAAGTTACTGAAAATTCCCTGATCAAGAGATCCTTTTGTTCACCAGCATTGCTCTGTAATTTTTGTGCAATTTATTAAACGAAACTTTCTCAAATATTCCACTGTCAAAATGTTTCCTTTTTTTATAATTTCTTTTCAAAAGTAATGTTTATTAATTTGCTTCAATCGTTCATTGTCTTTGGTGTTATCACTTCCGTCCTAGGTTATAATTTTTTCAGCGTAACGGCATTGCATTGCATGAAATGGAGTATACAGGGTAGCTGAAATGAAGTTGTTCCAATTTCACACTGGTTATCTGTCACACTAGAAATTTCCGCTACATGATATTGACAGTTCACTACATTGCAAAAGCATTTGATTCTGTGTTTATATAAAAAAAAAGTTAATCTTGATAGAGTTCAAGCTTAATAATGTTATTGCGTAATATTTGGTTGGAAAATCATAACTGTGACGGTCCAAAAAAAAAGCAAAAAAACACCTGTGGTGCTATTCTGTAACTCTTAAGGAAAATCGTTTAGTTAAATATGTCGACAAAAAATCGTTTTCGCCAACGATTATGATATTCTCTAATTCCTTAATTCTTTTGCAGAAATCGTTATCGTTTTTATTACGTTCGTTTTTCGCAGTTGGGAACACCTGTTTTTCACGATTACTTTTTTGAAACACTTCAAAAATCTCAAGGCTAACATAATACTTTTATTAAAATTGTTTCATATGCTATTGGCAAAATCTGTAAAGTAATCACGAAAAAATTTCGCGAAAAGCGAAAAAAGTAAAAAAATAACAGTACAAAGTTGTATTGGTAAGTTATCGATAACATGCAATAACAAATAGTAAGAAACGATTAATTGTGACTTCCGCTATATAAAACTAAAATAAAGCGAAACTGCTATATTTGCTAACAATTGTTATTTATTTTCAAAGAAAATGAACGCAAATGCGACGAAATTTTTTTATTTAGTATGTGGCTCAAATGGAAAACGCCTCATGCACGTTTCTAGTGAATATCACTCAGTAAAAACTCATTGAACGTACTAAATGAAAATTTTTTATTTGGAGTTTCGCTGTAAAGGCTGGTACTATATTCGTTTTCCACAGTTGAACACACAAATTTTTCAAGGTTACTTTTTTGAAACACTACAAAAATCTCAATGAAAACATAATACTTTTATAAAGATTTTTGCATAAGTAATGAGGGAATGTCCTACTGAATGAAATCAGTTTTTTTTCCTTCAAAATCTATTATCTAAAAAAGTAATCACCAAAAAAATGAAGCGAAAAACGAACATTGTACCAGCCATAAGATCGCTTTTGTATGCTGATGACATGCAGCTACTTTTTCGCAATTGTTCTTGTCTCGACATAGAAAGTACCGTCAAACTTGCATTATCAAGGGCAAGCTCTTCTGTTTTTAAATGTTTCACGAGCGAAATTTGGCAGTAATCATTTGTTTTTGTTTCCATACCAAAAGACGTTCTTTATTGCATTTATTGCTTTATTTTTTTTTTCGCAAATAAATAAAATAACAAGAAAAAGCGAAACTTAAAAACCAATAAAACAAACAGAAAGATGACGGCAATGGTTTTAATAACTGTTTCGAGCGTTTCCGATATAATTTCTAATTTCTGCTTAACAGAATACCCAGCTTTGTCGTGAACACTACGACCACTAGATATGGTCGATAAAATGACATGTATAGTAGTAGTAGTTAAATTAGATTTTTTATGTCGCATTTCTGCTTAACAGAATACCCTGCTTTGTCGTGAACACTACGACCACTAGATATGGTCGATAAAATGACATGTATGGTAGTAGTAGTTAAATTAGATTTTTTATGTCGCATTGATTTTTATTTCCAAGAGTTATTACTACGTTGCAGGGGTTGTATGTTTAGAAGTTAAGACATTTTGTATGGATTCATATAAAAATTTAAATTATTTATTTTAAAATCAGCAGACAGTGTTTGCTGATATTAGCGGACTTATTTCTCTGGGTAGACGTAAAAATTCGCTTGCATTTATCCTCGTATCGCTTAACTGGAAACTAATTTCACCTATCCGAACTACGGTAAACCGAAAATTAAGGATAACTGAAACCATATTGAGATATTTTTAAAGTTTTACTTATTTAATTTCGACTGTATTACAATAAGCAAATTAACAAAAAAAACATTGACCATGGACAATTACGACAAGTGCAAAGTGCTACTAAAACAAACTGCTAATTAGTTTCGGCATAAACTTGACATGTTATTCACATCTTGATTGATGCATCATTTAGTTTTGTTTTACGAAACCCAATGTACCTATAAATCAGACTTTCTTTTTTAGGTTTCGCAAATCGCTGTGAAAGCGTCATTGAGTGTTCAAACAGGGTATGTATATACAATAGGGTGATGGCTTCTAAGTTTTCTTTTCTCAAAAATGATTTCGTGAATGAACTTTTGCCTATGATTGACTAAAATAAAAAATAAAATTTAATCTTTTTAATAATTGAAAAAGGTGGCGCACAAACTTCTTTGCAATGAAAGTTTTGTGAAATTTTTTAAATCGTTTTGTGCGTAAGGTTTTTTATGGAACCGCCTTACGGGAGGCCACCGTAACGCAGAGGTTAGCATGTCCGCCTATGACGCTGAACGCCTGGGTTCGAATCTTGGCGAGACTATTAGAAAAAAATTTTCAGCGGTGGTTTTCCCCTCCTAATGCTGGCAATATTTGTGAGGTATTATGCCATGTAAAACTTCTCTCCAAAGAGGTGTCGCACTGCGGCACGCCGTTCGGACTCGGCTATTAAAAGGAGGTCCCTTATCATTGAGCTTAAACTTGAGTCGGACTGCACTCATCGATATGTAAGAAGTTTGCCCCTATTCCTTAGTGGAATGTCCATGGGCAAAATTTGCAATTTGCCTTACATTTACGATTTGCTCTAATCTTAAATAAAATCTAAAAAAAATATGATGCAGGGAAACTAAGTTGTATAAAAGTCATCATCCTAATAAGTATTCATAAGGATTCTTTGCCTACATACGTTTCTACTCGGCCAAGTCAATTTACGACCTTGTTCGTTACGGTGAAGACCTTTTGATATTGTTTTTCTCAAAAATTATTTCCTGTTGCACAAATGAATGAACTTTTGTCTATTAAACAATAATATAGCCCTTATTCTATTTAAAATATTAAGAAATGTTACGCAAAAACCATTTTATATTTGAATTTTTGTAAAATTTTTTAAATCATTTTCATACTTCTATCTAGTCTTTAATAAAATCAAAATATGATACAGGGATATGTGGTTGTAAAAAAGTCGTCACCCTAATATACATACATATGTACATACATACATATACAAACCGATCGAATGGATCAAAGATTTAGATAGAAAATAAAATGCGACACACTTGTTTGAATTCATTAATACTACTTATGTCCGAGTCCCACGTCACCACGGCTTCCAATATGGCACATCTTAAGTATTTACATATGCATATTCTGATATAAAAACTAATCGTACATTTCTTATCGTTTATACGGGGAACCTTGCAAGAATGCGGCTCCGATATCATTGTATGTTTTGTTGTGTGTCCACCTAACAATATGATATTAATATCCGTATATACACTATTATATATATCCATATATTTTAACGTAACCCTCTTCCACTGTGCAACACAATTTTCCACCTATGCGCTCTGGCCACCCATAATGGAAACGAATGATTTACATTACGAACGCATAAAAGACAAATAATAAAAACAATTTGCACACAGTAGCGCCCTCAGCTCAGCTAAGCCCTTAGTTGCTTGTCTGTCCGACTGTTCGAATTGATTGTACAACAACTACCGTTTCCACATACATACGCTACTAGATCAACCCCTAAGTCGATCATTATGGCTATGATGAGGATATAGTATAATCCCAGACAAGAGACAGTGGCATAAAATATAAGATGACAGTAACGACAGAAAGCAGGCAAAAAATCTGAGTACATGGTGGTGTTGTAGTGTGAAGACAGGTTTTTTGGTCGTACTTGCATGTTGCCTCTGCCACAATTGAACCTCGCATAAATAATGGATAATAGAAAGTATATGGACAGACAGACAGCACCTCAATATCATCATCGCAGCTCCATTCGCAGCACAAGGAATTCAGTGGAAAATACATTAATCCACCATATATGGAGCGAAGAAGAAAATATTGCAATGTTCACTGCATAAAATGATAAAAGACAAATAAAAAAACAAAAAGGAGAAAAATCATCTAAGCGAGTTGTTGTTGTTGTTCCGGCTTTTTATCTCCTTTCTCTCTTTTTGCACTTGGCACTCTCTTTCCCTCTCTCTCGCACACAATTGAGCAGTGTTGTACGAAAAGAAAAAAAAACAAATGGAATGGGGAAGGGCGGTGGTGTTAGTTTGTAAGCAAAACACAAATGTTGTTGTAAATTAATTGTGTTTTTTGATCGATTGCTGCTATTGATTTGCTTTTGTGACAAGTCCACAATGACTAAGCCACAATTAGTAATATTATCTATTTTTATTATTAAAAATAAAGACTTCAAGTTATAGATAGCACTTTTCTCGGCATGCATAATTTCTTTTTTTTCCACCAAGTTAGGCCGGATAGAACGTTAACACACCCTTTTTTCATACAATACACAGAACGCCAAAAGGAGAGACGCCAGACAAAGAAGCAAACTGTTTTTCTTCCAAGCAAATATATAAATTTATAGAAGTTTGTTTTACTTTTTTAATCAAATGTTTTCATAGTCTTTACGTAGCTTATTTAGATAATCTCAACTTTTTAATTTAATTATTATTTTTACTTTTACACACTTTCACGAAAGTCCGCGAGAGACGCCGCTGCAAGGACCTTCACTGCCTCGGCAAATAATCCAATAAGCTCAAGTTATTACTCACAGCACACAAGTTGCTATTTTAATTCGAAATCACAATTTTTATTATTATACTATTATTAATTTGTTTTATTGTTGATGTTGAAAAAAACACAGACACGACACCTTGTTTCTCGTTCTTGTTTGGCTTTGGAATGAACGAATTAAATGGATAAAGGAATGGTCGTTTTCGACGAAAGTGGAATGGAGGATTGGATTGGACCAAACCACCCCCCAACCTAATGAACGAAGCCGAGGCATTTTTTTCAACGGCGGCGGCTGAGACAAAATCTTTTTCGGCGACATTGCAGTTTTCCTTTAATTCAATATTTATCGTTCAATTTTGCCCATCGAACAAAAGCCATACTTCGTTTCTTTTGGGTTGCCCAAAAAGTAATTGTGGATTTTTCATATTGTCGGCGTTGACAAATTTTTTCACAGCTTGCGACTCTGTAATTGCATTCTTTCTTCTGTCAGTTATCAGCTGTTACTTTTAGCTTGCTTTAGAAAAAAAGTGTAAAAAAGTATATTTGATTAAAGTTCATTCTAAGTTTTAATAAAAATGCATTTACTTTCTTTTAAAAAATCCGCAATTACTTTTTGGGCAACCCAATACTACGAATATTTTAATTCTGCAAAAAGAAATGCTGGCCAAACAAACTCATTTATAGCTTGAAGCAACGCTGAGTTCGGAAAAAAACCACTTTTCGTATTAGAGTCGGCAACAACTTGTTTTCATACTTTTCACACAGGAATAAAAGCCCGCCGACGATAGCGTCAAGAGCCAGCGGCATTAGAGTCCCATATGAAACAACAATTTACCTCCGACGAAACTACCTTGAGTGGCAAATGCCGTAAATTGAAATGTCACAGTCGTTTTACAACTTATCTTCTTCAAATGTGTTGTGTATATTTGTATTTTCTTCATTATAACCTTGTTTTGTTTTTTATATGTTGAATATTTTCTTAAAAATTTCTTAAAATTAAATCAGGAATTTGATACTTTTCAAAAATAGTTAATCTCATTAATTTAACTAACATTACCAATAATAATGTATAGTACATTAAATAAAAGTTAACATTAAAAATGTTCCTAAAAAATTAAATCAGGAATTAAATACTACTTTAGCATTTAGATTTACAGCAAAATCAAAACAAAAATAAAAAATTGTACTCATCTGTTCGCACACTGCTACTACAACAACAAAATAATAAAAAATTTTACTCAGCTGTTCGCAAGCGATAGCGTCATTAGCACAATAACAAAAATCTACCCCCAACGAAACAACCTTGAGTGGCAAGTGCCGTAAATTGAAATGTCAAAGTGGTTTTAGAAATAACAATTGTTTTACAACTTATCTTCTTCAAATGTGTTTTATATTTGTATTTTCATAATTATAACACTGTTTCTTTGCTTATGTATGTGTTATCTTTTTAAGATTTTAGAAAAAAAATTACAGCTGTGTTATTAAGCCTTTGACATTTAGATTTACTGCAAAATCAATGCAAAAATAAAAATGGACTCCCATGACTTTACCTTATTCGTGCATACTGTGTTATCAGGCCTTTGACATTTAGCTATACAAGAAAATAAAAAAAAATGGACTCAATTGTTCGCAAGAGCTCACCTAATAAGTGCATCCTGTTAGCAAGATAAATTCATATATTTATTTAGCTTATTAGCTTCTTATTTTTTTGTTAATTAACTTGTGTTTTTCTCCAGTTTTTATGTTCACCCAATTCCATTTGCTCTCTAAAGCCTAGTACTGACTTCATTCACAGCGAAAACGCCTATTAAATTATTCCGAAATCCGACGGACTCTATTCTTTCCCAGAACTCAAATAAAAGTGAAACATTAACACACAAAAAAGACAACATCATTGAAACAGAGTTGATACGTAAACATTTCGTGAGCATTTAATTATATTGACAATTAATTGAAGCGAAATATGTATTAGCGCAGCGACATGTAACTACTACTTTGATAATATTTAGAACTCATTACCACTTCTACGGAATGCGTTCGCATTTTCATTGTCAACTTTTTTTATAAGGCGTTTTGACAGTTGTTCGGGCAAAAAGTCGAAGTCAGTACTAGGCTTTAGGTGACTCTTAAGAATGAAACAAAAGAAAACGTCAGATTTTGAATCGTTTTTAGTGGTTGCCATTTGTTTGAGAGAGTGAAAATTCATCTATAAGAAATCTCTAATTTATGACAAAGCGGATTAAATAAGGTGGTCTCACGTGAACAGCTGTTAACAGCCAGCCAGGTTTGACGGTATTTAGATGTGAGTTTTTTGTTTGCATTCTCTTTGTTCGCGTAAGACCACCTTTTTAAATTCGTCTTGACTAACAACCAAAACTCGTTGACAGATAATGCACTTCGTGAGAAAAAAATATACTTAGCTGTTTGCTGTGCGTTACCTGTGTTAATATGTCTTGCTACCACCCATGACATAAATGCTTTCAATTTAATGCTTCACCAAAAGTCGATTAATTAATGCAAAATTAAATTAACTAAACTTCAGAAAGAAAATAAATAAAGGGTAAGCATTTAAACGACCAAATATAACATTAATTTAATATAAAGAATAAACAAAAATTTAAAATCCTCCCTACGTTTGCGGTATTAAATAAATGGACGTAATTTTGTGCCGGAAAAACGCGGGCTTCTGCACAGACGGTAAATCCACTATATTTGGGCCTGTGGTCTCAAATAATGGTTTCATAAATTAGTTCTTCGATATAATCGTTTGTGAGGATGTTGTATAAAAATTATATTTTTATATTTCTATTTTACAAACAGCACGACCCAATACCACAAAATGGAGGAAGATGTTGGTGTTTGCAATTTTTTAAAAGATCCCTTGTCCATAAAGTAAGTTGTTAAAAAACAATTAAATTCACTTTTATGTATGTATGTTCATGTACATATGTTTGTTTGCAGTGATTTAATAACTAGTGGGACCAATTTTGAAATAAATACTAATTTCGATGACGGCTTCACAAATGTTATATATGATGAATTAAATTTGGGATCCGATGACGAATTTGAAGATGACTCCAAAGCCCCCATTGATCAGACATTGCTAGTTTCACCGTGGACAAAGTCCTTTCACGAGTTGAAGCAGCATATGTTACAATTAAATCCATATATTTGGAAGAAAATTACAAAGACTGGGAATGAAGAGGAATCCGTCGTTCCAGCAGTGAATGCTAGGGCATGCATTCGTTATAATGCCTATTGGGAAGGGGAAGGAGCCCCTTTTGATTCGAGTTTTTTAAGAGGATCGTCACATAGCTTCTACACCGGCCGCAATGAGGTCCTGGAAGGTTTGGAACATGCTGTTTGCACAATGCGTAAAGGAGAAAATGCCCAATTTGTAATTTCGTATCATTTATTGTTTCGAGAAATGGGATGTCCTCCTCGCGTAAAACCAAAAGCTGATGGTTTATTCATAATCGAGTTGGTTGGCTTCAATTTGATAGGCGACATAGACGCGGACCAACAAATACCTGAGGAGGACAAAAATAAGTACGCCATTGTCATAGATAAAGTGAAGGAAATTCACTTGAAAGGATTGGACTTTTTTGCTCAGGGAATGCATCGTAACGCCTGTCGGGCATTCGAGAAAGCTCTTGATCTGCTTAAGTTCTGTCGTCTCAGCAGTGAAGATGAGGAACGGGAGCAAACGACATTTCTGCTTAAACTTTACACGAATTTGGCTGTCTGCTATATAAAGATTAATGCTCCAGCAAAAACCTGCATAATGTGCAAGGAAATTCGGCATTTAACAAACAATAAGCCATCCTGCAAAGCGCTCTTTCAAGAGGGTAGAGCTCTATTAATGTTGGGAGAATATGGAAAGGCTCGTGGTATATTGATTAGGGCACAGCACATGGAACCAAATAATGGAGACATTAGTCGCGAATTAAAAATTTTAGAGGACCGTTATAAGCGCTACAAGGATAATGAGCAAAAAATGTGGTCAAAAGCCATGGGCTTACTTAAAACTACTGTCGCTGAGCCAACCAAAGAAAACGATGATTACCTTGGCGATCTCGAACAGGAGATGCTGAAATTAATGCAAAATTTTAAGGATTCCGAGGATCAAAAAGACTTAAAACTTCCAGCAGGACTTACGAGCAAAGAAATAGAAACGCTCGACGCATTGGCAAATCGTTTGGATTTAAAACTTACCCTTAATACATTGGATAATAATACTTATACCCTAAAAAAGAAATAAGACCACCCACAACTAATGTAATGTATAAGTACCTATAAGGTTGTTCTGTATTATTTGATATTACAGATATTAAAATCTAAAAGATCATTCAACTCAGCCATTGTAAATAGTTTAAGTTATGATATGTATGCAATAAATGTAAAATACTTTTTTCAAAGATGATTAGCAAATTTGCTTCTATAAGATGGGGTATACCAATTTCGTCATTCCGTTTGTAACTCATCGAAATATTCCATAGTGTCATGGGGTGAATTAATATTCGCACCAGCGTTACCGTTGGAGTTTTTGAAAAAAGGGGCATGAAAAGTAGGACTTATTGAGAAAAGTATCATAATTTTTCTAAAAAGATGGCACAAGAAGTGCTACTCTCTATATATGACTAAAGTTCGGTGAAGCTAAATCGTATGTGCCCCACTATGTATTGCAAGTTTCTCTCATTTCTCTTTACATGTGGACAATTTTAGCCATATTATATAAGAATTTGGTCTACAGGGACTTAAAACTAGGTTATATTAGGTAAGGTTGAAAAGAGGGTGCAGATATTAATCTGCCCCACGCCACTACAGACACACCTAAGCCAGTGATGGGCTTGTTGTGCGCCCTAAAAACTAAAAAGTAACCTCGAAAAAAAAGGAAATCCGCGCTACTCACAAAATCCTTTATTGTTTTCCATACCACTCCCCTAAGTTGGTTCATGTCTGGTATCGTGTCCTCACCTAAGTACCGTTGTCTGTTAGCCGCGAAAGCCGGGCGGGCAATGGCATAGGAAACGCTCGAATTAAAACTAAAACTGGAATTAAATCGGTAATAAAAAAATTAATTTTTTGCAGATTCCGGAAATTGCTTTTACAGACGGACGGGCAGAAACGAAATTTCTAAATGGATTCTTTTCGCCAAAACTCGGCAAGAATGTAAGTTACAAATTTGCTCGCTAACATTCGATCAAGCAATAGAGAGCAAACCGATTAAAGTTGAATGCTGTCCGATTCAACTTTAATCGGTTCTTTGTTTAGAGTTTTTACAAAAGTAATAACGCGCTAATGGCGCTCTGCACCACCGTGGTTAGCATGTCCGCCTATGACGCCGAAAGCCTGGGTTAAAATCCCGGCGTGAACATGAAAAAAATTTTTAGTGGTAGTTATCCAATTATTAATGCTTGCTATATTTGTAGGGTATCCTGCCAAGTTTAAACTTCTCTGCCAAATGATGTCGCACGCCGTTCGGACTCGGCATAAAAAGGAGGACTCTTATCATTGAGCTCAAACTTTAATCGGACAGCACTCATTGATATCAGAGAAGTATAGGGGATGTAATACTCATGGTAAATTTAGTATTAGTACAGCCTCTAAGTAAAGGATGATTTTTTAAGAGCTATAGGAAACTTTTTTTTAAAAGAAATGCAGATAAAATTGAGAAAAATGCATGAAATCTTTATTTGAATCAATAATACGGTCCAAATAATTTAATGTTTGAAGATTATTTCATGCAACTGTTGACCGTGACTGCGGCTCAAATGGTCCATCCGCTTGGTCAAATTTTGGCATACTCTTCCCAACATTTTTTCCGTTATCTTACGAATAATACTTCAATGCGTCAATTGAAGCGGGCTTGTCTGTATAGACATGAGCTTTAACATAGCCCCACAAAAAATAGTCTAAAGGCGTTAAATCGCACAATCTAGGCGGCCAATTGACCGGTCCCTAACGTGAAATAAAATGTTCGCCGAACTCGGCTCTCAATAGGTCCATTATTACGCGTGCTGTGTGGCATGTGGTGGCACCGCCTTGTTGAAACCACATGTCATGCAAGTCAAGCTCTTGCATTTTGGACAAAAAAAGTTGAATACCAACTCACGATAGCGCCCTCCATTCACAGTTACGTTACGATTCGCATCATCTTTGAAGAAGTACGGTCCAATGATGCCACCAGCCAATAAACCGCACCAAACTGTGACTTTTTCTGAAAGCACTGGAAGCTCTTGCAATGCTTCTGGCTGATCTTCACTCCAAAATCGACAATTCTGCCTATTTAAGTACTCATTGAGCCAAAAATGAGCTTCGTCTATAAAATAGAACAAGCGCGCGTAAACTTTCTTAAAAGAGCACGCATTTTGATATTAAAATTCAATAATTTTCATGCGTTGTTCGTTTGTAAGACGATTCATGTTTGAACGTGAAACAAATCACGAAACGTGCGTAGATTTTCGTGCGTTGTTCGTTTGTAAGACGATTCATGGTTAAATTATTGACCAAACCGAAGATGTTTGAACGTGAAACAAATCACGAAACGTGTGCTGTTTAAACCAGTGTTACCAAAACGAAATAGCTAAAAACAACGTAACGTACGAAACGTATGACGTGGCACTCAATGTGTTAATATTTAGTTTTTGACCTTTTCTATGTGCAAAGGGAGTAGTTCGCACGAATTTTCTCACTTCTGAAAGGAGATGACGATAGTTTCAATGCCATATACTCGTAACCTGTACCTGTTACCAGATGACCATCTTCATCTCTAACGAAGCTTGCTGCTGCACAAATATCATCAGTCCAAGATTTCAGCCTCGATTTTCGTACACGTTTCAACACTTCCAAGTAATCCACATTCCTCCAAAGTTTGGACCGGCTAGACTTACTTCGAGTTTTTTTATAGTAAATGAAAGCCAATACTTTTTGGGTGTACATTCATTAAATTTTGTTTTTATTTGTTTTTCTTTCATCTAGTTAGTTTCTCTCTTTTTTCTTATTGATGATATATTAGTAAATTTGTTCTAATATGTCATAATATGTATTTTTTTTATTTTGTTTGATTTTTTTGTTTCTTCGTACCTTAATACAGAGTTAATATTTCTATGTTCTTAATTTTTGTTGAATGTTTTTTAGGTTTTGTTTTAAATATATATATATATATAGCAAAATTTAAATAAATAAACATAAAACAGGATTTTTGTTTAAGTATATAACAAAATAATTAAATACTTAAAATAGTTTTGTTCATTCATCTCAACGTACTGTATGGATTTTTTCTTTTTGTTTAGAATATTTATGTATATATATATATATTTGTATGTAAATATTGCAAATAGTAGAGATTTTGTAACAATAGACATTTTTAATTTGTTTTTACTTAAGTTTTTGTTTTGTTTTAAGGTTTATTTTTTTAGCAATAGGTCGCATTTTGCAACATACTAGGAGGTGGAATTAAGTTAAGGAAAAAATTGCACAAAAAGGGTAAAAACCAAACAAGACTGGGTTAGAAAAATTAACAAAAATGTTAAGACTCGAAACACAAAAAGAAACAATTAAATATTATTGCAAATGAAGGCGATTGTGGTGTTGGTGGTGGTTGTGACGGTGATTGCTGGAAGTTGGTGACTCTCTATATGACAGCATTTAGTTTTAGGCGACGATGACGACTATGACAACACGAAGTCTTTGATTTTTGAGTATAAAAATTAAAACCAGCTTCACTTTTTCTTCTTTTTTTTAACTTTAATTTTTACTTATGCTTTACATACGTATGTATATGTGTAAAATAAATTAATATAAATATAGTAGTTTTAGTAGTAATAATATAAGTTATGCATGTATATATACATAAAAATTATAATTAATTATGCGCATTTGCAGTTGCTTCACCATATTTAAAAATATATCTATTCTGCTTAAAATAAATATTAAAAATGCTTTTTATTAAAAAAAAAACTTCCGTTACATTTTGTATCAACAGTTGATCGATACTCTTATTTTTTTACCAGAAAATTAACGATATAAAGACAGACACGAGTGATTGAGTAGTGAAATAAATACATGTACAACAGAACACAGGGTAAAGGTAGTGGTAAAGAAATTAACAAAAAAAATTAAAAAAAAAAAACAAAACTCAAATTTCAAAACACAATCAGAAATTCCTAATCAACTCTGTTGTTGTTGACACAAATACAAATCCTTAAAAATACATACAATAAAATAGGACTGTTTAATTTCGCACTGTATGGATGTCAGATGATATCATGGACTTTGCACAACACATAGGGTATAAAAAGTTCTCTTATTAAAAGTTTGATAAAAGGTATTACGATTTTTGCAATCCCATGGCAGCCGGTTGTACGTACCGGAATGAACGGATGAAGTCCTTCATTGGCAAGGGCTGTCTCTCCAGTGTAAAACAACTCATAAAATAGTTATTCAAGTAACCGCGCACAGTATTGCCGAATCGAAAAATCTTGGAAAAAGTTCGGGATCATTTGAACGCATAGAGATATGTACTTAACATTGCCAATGTTGAGGTGATTTCCCATAGTGTGTGATTTAGCGTTTCCCAAACATCCCATTGCGGAACAAATTAAAGGCTAACTTCTCACAATATCAATTGAGTGCAGCCCGTTTCAAATTTAAGATTAATGATAAGGGGACCTCCTTTTTTATGCCGAGTCCGAATGGCGTGTCACTGAAAAGTGACACCTGTTGGTTGAGAAGTTGTGCATGGCTGAAATACTCACAAATGTTGCCAGCATTTGGTGAGGGGATTACCACCGCTGGAAAATTGTTTAAGTTTTTCTCGCCGGCAGGATTTGAACCCGGGCGATTGGGCTCGATAGGCGGGCATGCTAACCTATGCACCACGGTGGTTCCCAATTATCCATAAGTATGCAAATTTTGGGGACCCTCCAGAGACTGCTCCATGAGACTTAAAATTTTAAATTACTTGTCAGTCATTTATGGGCCGATTGGCTTTTTTTTGAAAGATAGAGCCAGTTAAACTCTACAAAAACATTTTGAAAAGTCTGTAATATCTCTAACGGTATGAATTAATGGACGTACAACAATTTTTTTTTTAAATTTTTAGTCATGGTATCGTCAGTCTTTGGAATTTTTTCTATTTTAAGTAGGATCAAATTTTGCATACTTAATGGTAAATACCCAAACATTGACTATGTTAAGTTTAGTGTACTTATTTTTTCCAAGATTTTTTGATATAGCATTATGATATAACACTGTGCGATGTTGACCGTTCCAATCCCATGGCAGCTGGTTATACGTACCGGATAGACCTGGTGAAGTTTTTCCCGATGAAGTTGAGGGCTGTCGCCTCAGTGTGCAACACACTGCTACAACAACAACAATCAATCCCATGGCAGCCCGTTGTACGTACCGGATTGACCCGATGGTAGGTTCCTACCAAAATTGGTAGGTTTTTATTCTCTTGATAGGTTGGTAGGCTGACCTCATATTTTGGTAGGGTTTTCCATCACATTAATACCAAGTCAATTACGGAAAAATTCGTCGGGAATAACCGAAAATTATTTCACTTTTTGTCGCCACTGTTTCTTCGTTTAGACTGCAGAATAAAACCATGGATGTGGAGGGGCCTAATACTGTTACAAGGGGTCTCACTGTTTCAAATTTCAGAAAAATAGTTCTGATCTCTGAAATGATAAAGTTTCAATATTGACTGATTTCGTAAATTATGGGTAAGAAATGCGGTTTTTTGTGCGTTCAATGCCTTCAATGAGAAAAGAGGCCTATATGGCATCTGGTCCATTTTCAGATATTGAGGGGTCCATACAATTCACTATTACGGCGAAAATGGACAGTAAATGCGCATTTATATATGTTCGCTATCGGGGCAAAAAACGATTTTTAGGCATTTAAGAATTCTTATCGGAAGATCGGTATAAAAGGTGCCATATCAAGATTCAGCCTATCTTTGAACTCCGGACTGTTGAGTTATTTCAACATACAGATGGACAAACATTGCTAGATCGTATATGTAATTTATTATTACGACGATCTATTTAGTATGCATACTTTGTAAGGTTTAAAATGCATAATCTGATGTGTTGCAAATGGAATAACAAAATTACTAACTCTTCAGTGGTGGGTATAAATAAAACATATTCCACATTTCTAACTTGCAGAATATTTGGTAGTGTTTGGTAGGATTGTTCTTAAATTTTTGTAGGAAATAATGTTCTTGATTGGCAACATGGTCGTGTGAACATATTAGTTTTATGCCAGGGTGCACTCGAAGTAGGGTCCCTATCGTGATATAATTATCAGCTATTGTACCGTAAACAGCTGAGTACAATTTTTTTCGCGAAGTGCACTATCTGTCAACGAGTTTTGGTTGTGTGTGTGTATTGTACTTAAGAACTATACACACACAAACAACAAGAAATGGCGCGAACTAGTTACATACACAAACCTGTAAATGAATATATCTTAGTCACTATGCCAGCAAAAAAAATCTATACCTAACCAACAATACCTTGATTGGCACTCAAATGTCCATTCGGGTGTGATTTTGTTTCTTTTCCGTAAATCCTTCGCGTAAATAGAGATCCAATGTTAATTCCTTGTGGTGAAAAACTTCTTTGGTTTTATTAATGAAATTTTATGATGAAAATGCATGACATTTTGAAACATAAATTGCGTGATAATAACAAGTTGTTTGAAGGGGTGAAAGGGAAAGAGTATCCCAGCAAGATATATTCATTTTCAGGTAGTGGCCGTCGACAGATAGTGCACTTCGTGAGAAAAAATTGTACTTAGCTGTTTACGGTACACTACCTGGTAATTATGTCATGTATCCTAGATCACACAGATTAGTAAAATTTGTTGTATATCTTATCACTTTAAGAAGCGTTTTATTGTAGTAATTTCGTCATTATAATACTATTTTGTTTTATCAAAAAAAGTAAGACATCATTTTAAACTTTTACAAAACAATCACAACTATGTGTTTACAAGCATTTGACATTTAGAGTTTTTGCCAAATCAAAGCGAATTTACAAATGGTACTCAGCTGGTCCCATGACTCTACCTTGTGGCTGCACTCTGTTTGAATACCTTTAAAAAGTGTGTATTATCGACAGTTATCACATGATATCGAGATAACCATCTACTGACAAAATCGAACAGTCCTAATGACAAAAACCAAAAAAAGATCCATAACAATTGTATGCGGTGATGATGATGATTTAGTTTTAAAAACAGAACAGAAACTATACTTGAATACAGTACATATACGATAAATATATATTTCATATATATGTTATGCATGTAGTATGTATGTATTTACATCTAAGAGACAGTCTTGATTCTTTGTGTGAGTGTGTGATTTTTTGTATTAAATTTTATCCTTGGCCTTGGAATCGGCTTAAGGTTCTTTTCTTTCCATAATAATAATTATTATTTTGTTTGAATTTTGTTGCCCACCTGTTGCGAAGAAGAGTTTTTTTTGCAAAACGTGTGTATGGTGTATTGTTTGTGTATATATGTGTGTGTGTGTGTGTGGTATTAGAATGCATAGCCTAAGAAAATGTAGTGCAGGCGGCTGCTGTGTAGTTATAAATGAAAACACATCTATTATATCATGCATTAGAAATTGATTCGGATGGCCATTTATGAATGAATGGTGGATGATATTTCTCAGGTTTTTTTTTGCTTTTTGGTTATAATCAAAACGAAAACGAAACTAGCAAAATATAAAATTTGTGTGTTGAAATTTGCAGTTGTTCTGTGCAGCTTTTTAGAAAAGTGCCAGTTATCGTTTTTATTGTATTTTTTTTTATATAGACTTTGATCAAATCAAACTGGGTTAACCCCTTAAACACATACGCTTTTCGTTGAATCTTTGCTTTTCCTTGACAAAATTTAATTTTATGACCTTTCATTGTGATGATTAATTAAAAACAGGCATTTGTTTAGATTGTTGGCATCTATATGGATTGTAAATTTGTAAATAAATTTGTATAGAGTTCGTCGACCCTATTCATTTTCAAATAATTCCAACTACATTTAGCTTTATTTTCAAAATGTGTTGCATTTTGATGGGATAAAATGGTAAAAACACCGTTATTGGTAATTGTAGAATCACACCACTCGTTTTGCTGTGTGGTATTCCTTTGAACTACTATTTGAAGCCAGCCTAATGTTTTGAGGTTCTTCTCAAGGAATCCCAGGCCTTCTAACAATTTTAATTATTTTGGAAGACGCATTTCAGGAAACTACTTTGTGGGGTACTATGCCATGTAAAAACTTCGCTCCAAAGAGGTGCCGCACTGCGGCATGCCGTTTGACATGGCTGAGCTTAAACTTATATAGAACAGTACTCATTGATATTTAGGAAGTTTGCCTCTGTTCCTTAACGGAATATTCTTGGGCAAATCGTTAAGCACCACTAAAAGTCTTCACAAGTTCGCATTGATTAGAAATTTCGTTCGCTGAAAGCTATTACGTGAACAGGGGCATTTATTGCCGTGCTATTCAAGAAGTATGAAGATGCCCTATGTTCACACTGAACAGTTTACTATTGGTCATATTTCATTATAATATATTTTATATACTTCAATTGTAAATAAAGGGCATATATATATTTATATATATTCAGGAAGTGACCGAAGGTACGTTTTTAACAATACACGGCAGCGTTGCAACTGACCGGCAGTTAGAAAATCCGACTTTGCCTAGTAAGTCTGCCCTTTTATACCCCACAAGTCTCCTATGATCTGAGATCCAAATCGGAACTACTCTGAACATAAAAATTACTAAACAAATTCTTTAAATTCGATCGATTTGAGTAAAATATTAAATTTGTAATTAGACAAAAGAGGATATATCATATCATACAGAACGGAGGGTGAGAGATAGAGGGAGATTATGCGCAAAGCTAAACTCACTCAAAATTATTCTTAAGCTGCTTTTATGTAGTAACCAAGTCATTATAGGAAAAGATAAGAACAGCATGATTCCAAATGGGGGATTCCATTTTAACGAAGGACTCTATGGACGAATTTGGCTTTTTTAAATTTGAATGAATTGAATTTCTTTTTTTGTTAATGTTTCAATTTTGATTTTAACGAATATTTATATGCTTTCTAAATTAACAAAAATTTGTGTTACAAGATTTTTCAAAATTCTAAAAAATGTTTAACGCTATTAAATGCTTATTCGTTTTTTTTTTTATAAAATTTTGAGAATATTTTTTAAATAATAAAACAAATACGTTAAAGTAGTGCCTGCACTTCTTAGGATTTATTTTATATTTGATTTGGTTTTCAGCGATTAAATAACGTTTAACAAACATTTTCTTCATATATTAAATCTCAAGACTTACAAGTTTATGTTTAAGATTCAATATCATCCCATTAATGGAACCCTAAAACCTTATTTCGTCCCTCAATTTTTGTAGTCGTGTTGTTTTTGTCCAACAATTTATCTACAAATTTACAATTCACAAAACGCCTATCTATTTCCAACCTCGTCCTGCTGCAGAACTTGTTTTCCTTTCAAAAAAACATTTCTCTTGTCACTCCACTCCATTCAAAGGGTCATTTAAACATTTAAACGGAGGTAGAGAGTTTATCATAAAACATAAAACAAATACATAAATAACATGCATGCATTACAAATAATGTCGAAAAATCTCTTTAAAATTTAAACCATTTTTCCATCGTTCACATCATTCGTTGTGCAAGTAAAATTAGATTTTGTTTTATCATCGTAGAGTTCGGCTTTCACATAATCGTAGATTTGGTTTGGTTTTTTGTTTTCATTTTCTCCTGTTGTGATTGAAATTTGTGTTCTCCATTAGCTTAGCGCTCGGTTTGTGTGTGTGATTTTTTTCTCTTAATGTACATATTTAAGGAATTAGTTATTTACAATCAAGCGTTTGCCGCCTCTTGGCTTTATGGTTTCCGAAATTTGCCACATTTCTTCTTCGCCCAAAAATTTTTCGAAATTGTCAAAAAAACTTATAATACGTTCGTTGCGTCGATATTTGTAGGAGCTAAAAAAATTTATAAAAAAGAAATCTTATTTATAGTATTTTCGATATTAATTCATATATATCCACATCTTGAGAATCATTTTTTACTTTAAGCTGTAACTTTTTAACACCCATACCATACTATGCTACTTCTGTTGTTTAATACAGAGGAGACAAGACGGAGTGTGCCAACTACAGAGTAATAAGTCTTCTCCTTATCGCATACAAGATACTCTCGAGCGTACTGTGTGAAAGATTAAAACCTAAAGTCGATGAGATAATTGGGCCCTATCAATGCGGCTTTAGGCCTGGTTAATCGGCATAGACCTGATATTCACACTGCGCCATATCCTGGAGAAGACCCGAAGGGGACAAATCAACACCTACCATCTCTTTGTTGACTACAAAGCCGCTTTCGACAGCCCTATACGTTCAAAGGTATTTCAAGCCACGTCTGAGTTTGGCATCCCAAAAATTAAATTGCAAAATTAATAAGACTCAGGATGACACTTTTGATACACGTTCTTCAGTGAGAATAGGAAAGAATCTCTTCGGAACATACCAAAGGAGGTTTCAGTCATGGAGACAGCTTATCGTGTAAAATGCAAATTTTGCCCATGAACATTCCACTAAGGAACAGGGCAAACTTCTCACATATCAATGAGTGCAGTCCGATTCAAGTTTAAGCTCTTTTTTTATAGCTGAGTCCGAACCGCGTGCCGCAGTGCGACACCTCTTTGGAGTGAAGTTGTACATGGCATAGTACCTCACAAATGTTGCCAGCATTAGAAACCAGGCGTTCAGCGTCATAGGCAGATGTGAATAGATATGGCACACTAATCACAAGAGAACACATGCTACTCGCCTATGCCGACGATATCGACATAATAGGTCGGTCACCGAAAGTAGTAACTATAGCCTTTGAAAGAATCGAAAGAGTCAGTGAAAATGGGTATGGCAGTAAATGGATATAAAACGAAATGGATGGATCAACTCCCAAACCGCCCTGTACAAACGATCAGATAAAGCAAATGAAGAAAATTGGAAACCACAACTTTGAGATAGTCAGCAACTTTATTTACCTTAGCAACTTATCTACCTCAGCAACTTTATCTACCGAAACAAATAACACCAGTTTTGAAATGAAGCGAAGAATAATACTGGTTAACAGATGCTACTTTGGATTAGGTAGCCAGTTTAGAAATAAGGCCATCTCTCGACAGACGAAAATTGCACTATACAAGACACTGATACTACCCGTGTTGTTATATGGTTCTGAGGCATGGGTACTTGTGAAAGCAGACGTGTTTGAGAGAAAGGTTCTTCGTAAAATATATGGACCAGTTTGCGTTAATGGAGAATATAGGCGTCATATGAACCACTAGCTGTATGACACGTATCAAAAAACAACAGCTGCGTTGGCCAGGCCATATTGTCAGAATGGATGAAGAAGCTCCAGAAGTCTTTTGAAGGCAAACACTGTGGTACACGAAAATCGGGACGACCAAAAGCCTGATGGAAAGATCAAGTGGTGGGAGACACCTCGAAACTTGGTGTCATAGATTATAGAAGGACCGCAGAAGATCGAGGCGCTTAGAAGGCTTTTCTGAGTTCGGTAAATGGAAAAAAGTTCTGTCATCGCCAACAAAAAAAATTTTAACCACCGTAGCGCATAGGTTAGCATGTCCGCACATTACGCTGGAAGCCTGCGTTCAAATCCTGAAGAGAACAGAAAAAACTTTCAGCGGCGTTTATTCCCTACTAATGCTGGCGGCATTTGTGAGGTACTATGCCATGTAAAAACTTCTCCCCAAGAGGTGTCGCACTGCGGATAACCCCACCAATTGACATGTTACAATATTAGAGCAATACGGGTGTCAAATAAAATGTAGTAAAGAGTAGAATAATAACTGGATATACAAATTTGGCTCCTAGATATACATTTGGATATACAATTTTCGCCCCACCTTAAAAAAAACACCAACATGACATATTTACTGATTGGGACAATATGGATAAAAAATGAATGGTGTTTGGAAGTAAGGTATAAACCAGTATAAAGTGTTGGGGCAAGATGTCTGGGAGCCGCCCATACTTGTTCAACAACACAAAATGGGTATCAAATTCACAGTCATATGGATAGACTATTAGAAATATTTTGAACAGTGTCTAGGGACCGTCCAAAAAACATTAGGCCAATTGGAATAATATGCGACTTAAGACTTGTCTTATGTACATCGAATACGAATAGTGCCCGATCTAATCTTACGCTCTATGATATTTATTATTCTGTTTCGTTGCTCTTTGGCAATGTTTTTATATATGTATGTATGAGTGTGTGTCTATATGGCTTGGTTTGGTTATGTTTGGCTTTGAAACACAATAATATCTTTATGTTGTTTATTGTGTTTATTTGTTTAACGCCCGTTAGATGACACCGGTTAATGAACAAAAAAAATTTTTGAACTGTGCTTAAGTTTGTGATACAATTTAGATTACAATAGCAAACAAGGAGCAACAAAACACGTGCGCTCTCATCAGCCTGTTATATTTTTCACTCTATACCTAAAAACGCGTGATAGCGACAATTTGGAGTTAAAATAAAAGATCTCTGGAAGCATGTCATAAGGCCATTGTACTCAAATGAACGATCTATGGAGTTGTTTGCTATCCAAATTAAGGACATGTGAGTGGAGACCACCCAACCCAAAAAGACCCTAGGGGGCATGTAGGGCGACAGGAAATGAGATAACAAATACAAATTAAAGACTAACATTCCTGAATGTCTTTATCTTCTGGAAGCAAGCCTCAAAATATATAACGCTTAAACACCATGGTATATCATACACCATCTAACCTCACCCTGCAGCTGTACTGAGTATTTTATACGGAATTCAACATACAGTGGTACAAAAGACCAAGGGTGTAGTTAGAGGTAGAGTTTTTTATTTAAAAATCCTATTCGCGAACAAGTACCTCCAATTCGCAAACGGGTCAAAACTAGTACGAAATTATTTCACAACTTCATTGATAACAGCATATATGAGGATATTTAAAAACCCATTTTAGGTAATGTCGGGCTAGTAAGAGGTACTTTAAGTGTATTGTAGATATTTGATCAGTTGAGAGATGGCTTTCAAACAGCAAACTATTCGAAAAGTAGCATCAATAGGCCACTGTTCTTCTTCTTTTTATCTCAAAACCGATAGAAATGGTAAGTATCACAAAATTATAGTTGTAACTTGGGTGTTGAGCCATAACATGAATGCGACATCAATCAATCGTATAAGACAGGTTTCCTTAACATTCCTCAAAGGGCTGTGTGTGAGAAAAGTTGCATTTCAACAGGAACTAACCTAACCTTATTAATTTAGGCAAAATAAAAAGTTTTTTTTTAACCTAAATGAAAAAAATTGTCTATACATATATGTGTAAAAAGATACCACGGTTAAGTTTCGGTAAACTTGTATCTTTCTACGAGATAATTTTCTATGAAAAGCACAAAAAAACTTACCATATCTTAAAGCGTTTCATATTTACAATGATTTTGTACTGTTGCCAACGTTTGGAGAAGTTTACAACACCATCCTTTAAATAATCAGGATTACCTACGTGGACAAATGTCAAATCTTGTAGAACAAGGCCACTAAAATGAAAAAAGATATATTTTATTTAACACGCTGTTATACAAAACAGTTTAAAATTTTAAAGTTTTATAGAAAATAATTGCAAAAAGAAACCCTAAATAATATTATTTTCGTACTGCTATTATTTTCAAAATTTTTAAAACAATGGGAAAAATTAATCGTATAATTAAAACAGAAAACTTTGAATTAAAATGTTAAGTGATTAATGTTAGGGGTAGGGGCATTCAAATTATAAAGAGTCGAGTCAATATTTAGTCTCAGTAAAGAGATGTTCTTCCAGCTTTTAATGTTGTGTAGTATAAACGAAAATCATACTTACATATACGGTATGCAAGGAGGTTCCGTCTCCTCCAAAGCTTTGCGATAATTTCGAAAACTAGAACTTGAATCGATTAAATTGCAATTATTTTTCAGAGTTTCTCTTATAGATTTATTCCACTCAAGTCTGAAATGTTAAAAAATTAAGCAAATGTAATTTTTATTTCATCATAGATGATTTGCATGTTATTAATTTTACCTTCCAATGGGTGCAGAATCCAGGGCAGACAATAAGGCCAAATATGAATTATAATTGTGCATCTTCTTTAGATGCGACATGATTTTTATAAACTTCTCTACATACTTCTCCCGTTCTTTGGCACAGTTTAACATAAGAATTTTGGATCGCACCCAATACGACATTTTATTGAAATGTTCTGTGAACTTATTCAAATTTGGCGACTTCTCTTCACATTGATCTTTGGCAAATATTAACACTTCGGGTATTTCGATTTTTTGAAATAGTTCTGCATCGAGCAGGGTCATTTGTTTGGCTATTTCATAGGCTTTGAAGTCCAAGAGACTGGGTTGGGCAATGACTGTCGAGGAATTCTCATTGGTGGGATAGGCGGGCATGCGTGATTCCCTATAAAACTTAACCTTGATAAACAAAATAGAAAGAATTAATTCAGTTTATGGTTCATTCAAAACGCAAGTCAGTGCTACAAACCCTTCCGCAAATTGTGTATCGTAGTAATTTTGCGAAATACAGCTGGCCAGAGCAAATTAGTTCATAAACAAATTCCACCAACAATCTAAGCAAATTTTTGGAAGTCAAATCAGTGCACCTGAAAGTTTATTAAGGTAGGATGGTCGTTTATATTTTATGAATGAATGTTACACTTAAAACTTAAGATTTGACTTACGTTAAATCGTTTACAACCCTAACCAGCAAGGAGAACGTTTCTTTTGCCGCCTTTTGCTTTTGCTCATTCATTTGACAACAAAATAGCACTGTGTACCGATGTGTTAATTTCTCAATAAGATCGATGGGCGTTATAAACGTGCGGAAAGTTGTTATAAATGCTTCACCAAAAGCTGCTATAAAAAATAAATTCAATAATCAACAACAATAATGGTTAAAATTATATCATATTTGTGCATGTGCAAGTTTCCGCCTTTGGGGTCAAAGAGAATAATATTACTCTATTTTGAGGATAAACTTTCGTACCACCAATGAATAAGTGGAAGCAGCAATGGGGATGCATATATTTCTCTAAAAAGCCTTTTGAAAATGTTATGAATTACCTGTAGTTGTAGCCTGCCAATGCAACTTTTGTGATATTTTTGTAGTGGCATTGGCCAGAGTGATATTTTTGTAGTAGCAGACCAAAGTCTCTGTGGTGAAAATCAAACTTACGACTCAGTTTTGTTAAGCTATCAGGCGACCAACTCAACCATCGGCCGGCATTTAAGAACTATGGACAATATTCTCCTCGAATTGTGTGTTGAAGAAGGACAAAAGGATTTTAACAACAAAATCTAACGTCTACATCCTACATTAAAATAAATATTTCATGTTCCGTTGAGATTCCATTGCAGGATATTTAGATCATCCGGCTTTAGACCATTGTTATTGCTTTTTATTCAAAGAATAGTATAGCAAAAAACTTTTAAAAGTCAACAAAAGTGTGTTGTTGCTAAAAGCATTTGACTGGTTTCCCTTAACGTGATTTCAATTTCGACCAAGAAAAATCGTCAGCGGGATATGTGAAATGAAACATGGTGCTTTACAATCATTCCAATTAGAGTAAGTTGTAACTAGCACACATCTGAATTTGAACAGGAACCGATTACCTTGAAATTTTCACAGATTGTGTAGGTTGGTCTGGAAGGAAACATAGGCTTTATAAATTTTTGATATCGGAAGGGGGCGGACCCTCCCCTTACCCTAAAAGTACTACTCAAAAATAAAAGTGGATCGATCGGGACAATATGGGACTCAAATGAAAGGTATTCAGGAGTAGAGTGCAAATTTAATATTAAAAATTGGGTCCAAGTAACTGGGGGCCGTCCCAACCCCAAAACCCCCTAAAATAGGATTTTGGACGATCATGATAATATGGGACCCAAAGAAAGGTATTCTGGAGTAGATTGCGAATATGGTCAGAAAGGAGAAATAGGCTTTATGATTTGTTGATTTCGGAATGGGGCGGACCCTTCCCCGTTATCCGAAAACACCACTCAAAGTCAAAAGTGAACCGATCGATACAATGTGGGTATCAAATGAAAGGTATTAGAAAATAGAATACGAATATAGTATTAAAATTTGAGTTTAAGTACCCATAGGACCGCCCCAGCCCCAAAATTCCCCCAAACAGACATATTGAGCCTCAAATGAAAGGTATTCGGGAGTAGATTACGAATCTGGCATACAAATTCAGATCGAAGTATAGGGGGTCACCCTACCACCCCAAAAGCGCCTTAAATGGGCATATGACAAATCATGACTATATGGGATCCGAAAACACCACCCAAAGTCAAAAGTGGACCGATCGATACAATGTGGGTATCAAATGAAAGGTATTGGAAAATAGAATACGAATATAGTATTAAAATTTGAGTTTAAGTACCCATAGGACCGCCCCAACCCCAAAATTCTCCCAAACAGACATATTGAACGTTCATGTCAATATGAGCCTCAAATTAAAGGTATTCGGCAGTAGATTACGAATCTGGCATACAAATTAAATCGAAGTATAGGGGGTCACCCTACCCCCCCAAAAGCGCCTTAAATGGGCATATGACCCATCATGACTATATGGGACTCGGTTTTTTTGTTTGATCCGTAGAATCAAAAACGGCTTAACCGATTTTCTTAAAATTGTCCCAGATTGTGTAAGTTTGTCTGGAAGCAAACGTAGGCTATATAATTTTTAGATTTTATAATCATCCAAAAACAACGCCATCCAAAAACAAAAGTGGACCGATTGGCACAATATGGGTATCAAATGAAATGTATTGCAGACTAGAAAACGAATATCGTATTAAAATTTGAGTTCAAGTACCCAGCGGGCCTCCTCGACCCAAAAACTTCTCTTAACAGATATATTCCACGTTCATGTCATGCCTCAAATGAAAAGTATTCGACAGTAGATTACAAATATGGCATACAAAATTAGGTCCAAGCAATGGGAGGTCGCTCCACCCTCAAGTACCCCCAAACGGCCATATTAGCCGACCATGTCTATATGGAACTCAAATGAAAGGTATTTGGGAGTAGATTACAAATACGACATTAAAATTTTTGTTCAAGTCTAGGTGGCGATTTTCTTTCCAAAAATAAGCCAAATAGTTTCATTGACCCATTATGACAATATGGGACTCAGGTAGAAAACGAATTTGATATCCAATTTTGGAGCCAAGTGTTTGGGGGTACGCCCTAAAGCGCCCCCTAAACTGAACCTTATTTTCGGATATGGCAATATGGAGCTCAAATCAACGGTATTTAGGAGTAAAGAATGAATTTGATATCTATTTTCAGGGCAAAGTGCCGGTGGCCGCTCCAGCCCCAAAACACCCTCTAAACATTTCATATTTACTGACCATGGCAATACGGGGCGCACATTAAATGGGGTTGGGAGTGCAGCAGGAATTTGATATCCATATTTGAGTCGAAATGTCTGAGTGCCATCTCTCCCCTAAAAAGCACTTCTCATTACCCTAATTTTCATAACCACCATATCTCGGAGATTGGTAATGTGAATCGTTCAAAATTTTTTTTGCACTCTTACAGTTAAATCAAAACATGGTTTCTATTGTTTGCGATCGGGTGCCACGGGGGGCGTCCAAATACCGCCAAATGGGTATTAGACCAATCACGACAATATAGAGCTCAAACGAAAGGTGCTCGAAAGGGAGAAGAAATTTACCCAGAAGGGGCACACTTCTCACACATCAATGAAAGCTTTCCGATTCAAGTTTAAACTCAATGATAAGGGACTTTATTTATAGCCGAGTACGAATGGCGTGCCGCAGTGCGACATCTCTTTGGGCAAAATTGTTTACATGACCATGCATGGCAAATGTCGCAACCACTTTAAATTTTGTCCGATGTTATCGCCAGGATCTGAACGTAGGTGTTCAGCGTTATAGGGCGAAGTGCCCCAACCCTTAAAAGATATGACGGAGTTAGAGAAGGCGCAGCGAAGCGGGTCCGGTTCGGCTAGTATACCATAAAGGAATAAGCTATGAAATGTATGCCGACAGACAGGAGGTCGAGGAACATAATAGAGCTACTAAAATTGAAAACCACGCCATAAATATCAACTAATGGTGTGTTATCTGTGGCCGATGTTTTCTGTTATCAAAAAAATCTACCTTTATGACGATTACAACTGTTTGTTAACGTTATTTCACCCAAAAGTGTGTGAGTCGCGCTTGTGATTACGTAGATTGTTGAGTATACTACCTAAATTCGAATCTACTGTAACGCTATAACCAGCACATGCTCGCCGAATGTTTCCGATGACCTACCTTTATCGGCAACTTTTTGTACACGACAAGCGTGTACTATTAAAGCATCAATGTAACCGCCTTTAACCTCGGGACCTTCTTCATTTTCCTTTTTGAATATTAAATACGGTGCTATATCAACCTCCTCCAAGATATTAGGTACATGATCAATAGATATGGGACTCTGGAAATGCCAAGAAAAAAATTGCCATTAATATTTGAGTTGCAGATGTTCTAGCACATCACTCATGCCTTTCTGTTGTAGTTGTTGTAATTGACCATTTCCTCAACTTCACTCGAATAGTCGCCATTGGGCCCCATCTTGTCCATAGTCGGAGATGTCGGTGTTCTAGGTGTGGACGATGTTTCGTACACATTTTGCAATTCATGCGAATGGATGAGGCCGCTCTCGTCCTCACACTGGTCACCAACTTCCTCCGATAGAGTGGACATAATTTCATTGCCCCCGGTAAGACTCAGTATTCTATGATCCGAATTCAAATGCTTAGGTTTTGGACTAGGAGGCGGCGTTGTGATAATAGTGGGCGGTGGAATTGGTGACGTCGACGTTGTTGATGTACCCTTCCATTGTTTGTAGTTTTTCGGTGGTAGTGCTGGTGGAATCTCCGGTAATTCTTCTTTGGCAAATGTGGTAGCAATACTAAGACAAAAAAAGGGAGGACGAACAAAATAAGCAAAAAGGAAAAATCTAAAAGAAATGTAAGACGGGCATACTTCATAGTTTGGCTGTGTGTTATGTTTCTATTCAGATTGCAATCATGTACGGTATGACGTTGTGTAGATGCCGAACAAATTTCCATGTAAGCCAAAACTGTTGGTGTTAAAAAGGGGGACAAAAAGAGAAAACAAATAACATTTAGAGAAGGATTTTACACACATTGTTGAAAGAAATGAAGGAGGAACAGTTTACATACAAATTAACATGGATAAGAACTATTTTTATACAGTTTCATTAATACTATGATTATATTTTATTGCTTTTAAGCATCAATCTTTCTGTAGGGCAGACTGGAACTCAATTTGTCTACATTTCTACTAAAAGGTGGCGGCTTTCTCAATGCAACTGGCTGAAAACTTACCTGAAAATGCCACACTTTGAAACACTAGACAGAGTGATTTTTTTTTTAATTTTTTTTTTTTTTTTGAAAAAATAAAAACAAATGCACAAAAATTTTATACAATGTAACATTTTGAAACAATATTCAATACATGTAAAAATGAGAGCATGTAATTACAGGAATGTGTTTGTTTGTTTGTTTTACTTTATCGATATAGGGCCGTATTCAACAAAAACTTAATGAAGCCTTAAAATAGGTTTTTTTTGATAGTTCAATAAAGGAAATCTGTCAAATTAATCTATTTCAAAGCAACATCAAGTTTTGTGGATACCGGCAATAGTCTATTTGTTTATGAAACTTTGTTCTTGTTTAGGTTGTGATTAGAATTTTTTTGTTTTATTGGAAATATACAGCTAGAGATGAAAATGTATGAAATGCTTTGTTTATTAAAATTGAAAGACTTTTTAAAAAATATTAAAACTTCTACGAAATGGTGATGCGGCACCTTTATCTTTTTGATGAATTTAGACAAGACATTAAACAATAAATACGAGTCTCATTTGAATATTTATCTTGGCCAACATTTCGTTGAACACAGTTAGAAAAGGTTAATAGAAATTGCTATGAAACAAAAATCAAAAATATATTTTGTAATATTTAATAAGATTAAAAATTAATAAGGACGGCAAATGAAAAAGATACGCTACACTGTTATAAAAATATACAGGCAAATATTTTTCAATGTTTTTGTTTAGGTGCGGGCTAATATTGGAACACATCCTTATTTATGTTGATACTGCTGCTTGCCTTGCAATAGCTCATTCTATGGATTCAACATTTTAGCACATTTTCGCAAAACGCAAGTTCTGTGCAGTATATTTGACCCATCCGACCAGGGTATTTACCCATTTATACCCAAAAGCTGGGTATTTATAATTTTGCAGATATATTGGGTATAAAAACATTATTCAAAAACTTTTTGATAATTTCTTATTCTTTGTATGTAAACCTGGCGTTCTAATCTCATAAAATCGGATTTAAGTTATATATATAGCCAAATCGGATAAAAATTTTTCCTTTTATGAGTCCAATACTCTATATCGGAAGATCGGTCTATATGGCAGCTTTATCCAAATATGTTTCGATCTGGACGATATTCAACAAACTCACTGTTTCAAATTTCATCAAAATCGGATGTAAAATGCTCCTTTTATTGGCTTACTACTTTATATCGAGAGATCGGTCTATATGGCAGCTATATCCAAATATGGTCCGATCTGGACCACATTTGACTGGAATGGGTAAACGATGCTAAAAATACTCAATTTTGACACCGTGTGCCTCTACAGGGTGTCTTATTGTCAAAAAATTTAGGTACAATCTGTTGTTGTTGTTGTAGCAGTTTATTGTGTTCTATCTTTCGTCTGCTTGATTCTGTTGAGTGTTAAGACCCACGAACTCTGCGACTAAGATGGGGTGCGACCACAGGATCTGGGTCTGGGGTGCGTCCACAGAGATCTGAGTCATTCAACGTGCAAAACGTGGAGCTTTCAATCTGCTCTGCCAAAGCTATGCCACGCTGGTCGTTACCTAGGGGAGAATGTAATGAAGTGTGATGCACATTAAAGTCCCCTAGAACCAGACAATTATGGCCAAAGCTATGCCACGCTGGTCGTTACCTAGGGGAGAATGCCATGAAGTGTGATGCACATTAAAGTCCTCTAGAACCAGACAATTATGGCCAGATAGTAACCCACTTAAGTCGGGGTTGTAAGCTTGGCCATTAATCGGGACACAGAAACCAACCGGCGGTATGTACACGTTGTATAGCTCTATCTCGGCAGTACCGGACCTGACTGTTATCCCCATGCACTCCATGTAGGGGTCACTAGCGCCAGGCGCACGCGAAATGGGTCTATATTGCACGAAATGGTGTATCACGAAGGTCATTCCTCCACCTCTATTTCTTGAGCGATCCTTACGTAGCACATTGTATCCGTGACAACTGTGCAAGCTGCAGGTGTTGGTCAGTTTTGTCTCCTGGATCGCTGCGACCAATATATATTTCCGACTCATGAAATCCACAATCTCATCGATCTTCCCACGGATTCCGTTGCAGTTTAGCTGCAAAAACGATACACTTCCCGGCACTGTCCTGGCGATATTTGGGCTGGGGTGTTGCCGTTGCGTATATTGCCGTACAGGAGAGGTCAGGGGTCACATAGTCCGACGACAACGACGCTTGTGACCCAACAGTGGCTGGCTATGTTCGCACAGCACCTTGCGACATAACCACTATGACTATACTCCCATAGTGAAGTGAGGCCAGAGCAAGATCGGAAATGTACCCACTCCATGCACCGGTTACACCTCACCGACCGATGATGGAGGCGGTTCTGGAAAACCTAACAGAACCAGGGTCCGGGGTTCTTTTCTATCCCGGCACGGACCAGAAGCATGCGGAGAAGGCATTCCGGGATGTGCCTCTTCCATGTCGCAAAAGACGAACACGTACACTGAGGCGGCAGCCCTTGCCGATGCGGGTTCCATCGGGTCAATCCGGTGCGTACAACCGGCTACCATGGGATTGTCTTTTGCAATTTTTTCAAATTTCATCAAAATCGGAACACATTTATGGAGGCTCCTTATCATTAAACTGAAACTTTAACCGGACTGCACTCATTGATATGAGAGAAGTATCCCCTGTTCCTTAATAGAATGTTCATGGGAAATTTAGTATTTAGTAGTAATGTTGGATAACTTTTGTCCCATTTGACAAGCAAGTTGTTAAAGAAATGTGTAAGATTTCTTTTTTTTTTTTTAGCATGACGTGTTGTCCAGTAGGGCATTGGTTGATTTATAAATAAATTGCAAAATTTCTGGCTTATGGTTGAATATTTGATATGTACATCTGATCTCTATGTTGGCAATTGCAATGTTTTTAAAACAACACATCGTTATTTATTTATTAACTCCTTTGTTTGCATGTGCATGGTTGAAGGGAAAATTTTCGCTGTGCCGAGGCTTCTAGTGGCTGAAAGTATTAGTTTATACGGTATGTATGACGGGTGTACGGGAAGATAAAGTGCTTTCGACAAATACATGGACGAATCAACAAACCGTCATATTTGTGTTAAGTAAAAATTCAGAATTGCATACAAACTGTTTTTCTAACTCATTTTTAATCTGTGGCGTAAAAGCAAATAATTTTGATATTTACAAGAATTTTCCTAACGGTACTCTACTTTCTAGCCAATTTTTTCACAGCGGCTTTTCTATTTGAGTATCTCACAATGCAATGTATATGCTATCTGGCGTTTATCGTATGATATCGATAACAGGTTCAGGGCCCCATGTTTCCTAATGGAATGCATAGATAAAAAGCAGTGATAACATTGCACTGAGATTCTATTTGTTTTTTTTTTTTTTATTTGTAGTACTACTAATGGTGACACCATTGGGCAGAAATAGACATATCCGCTTATTATGCTGAACGCTTGGGTTCAAATGATAGCAAGAATATCATGAAAAAAAATTCTGCGGTGATTCCCCTCCTATTGCCTGCGACATTTGTGAGGTTTAGCTCCGCCGCATGGCGTCCGAACTCGGCTAAAAGAAGAATGTCCCTTCTCATTGAATCGTTCAGCTCTAGTCATCGAAACACTGGTAATTTTGAAAAACTCTTCTTAAGAACCGGTGGACGGTAAATTTTAACACAAAAACTAAGAGAACAGATTTTTCTGTTAAAATCGTTCAGGTTTTTCTAGAAAAAAGGTTTATTGCAATAAAAACAATAAAAAAAGTTATTCATTAAAATGTCATTCTAGTACTTAGGCATATTTTGTACTATAATTAGAAATTAGGATAAACATGGGAAACGACGTACAACGAAGAAGAAAACAGAAGTTAGTTGCCAGCGAAGTTCTACACCACAAACCTGGCAAACCTATCAAACCTTTGTGTATTATGTATATGAAAATCGTCTAATAAAGGTTATGCCGGGTAGTTATTTTATTTTTTTGGGTTTTGAAAAGTTTTCATAGTTTTTTAAGGTGAGAAAATAAAGCTAACATTGTCCTCAGTATCAGATTTATATAATAAACAGATAGTTTTTTTTTAAAAATTTTGAAAATGTCTTCATTTATGACTTTTACTACGTGTACCGATTTGGGTCGAAATCGGATCGCCACCATCGCATAGAGGTGTGGCTACAACAACAACACAAAACATTCTTTAAATCCCGTTTCGAATCATTTGAAATGGTGTACAGTTGTACTGGATTAGTTAGTTGTCGATATCATGCGATAAAGGCTTGATATTTAAAATAAAACACGTCAAAGGTTACACAGGGGCGACATGATTCAGCTTGTGATGGTACCTTAAGTCTCTATATACGTATATATATATATATGAAAAGGGAAGGAGGCCACCGTAGCGCAGAGGTTTCAATGTCCGTCTATGACGCTGAACGCCATGGTTCGAATCCTGGCGAGAACATCAGAACAACTTTTCAGTGGTGGTTTTCCCCTCCTAATGCTGGCAACATTTGTGAGGTACTATGCCTTGTAAAACTTCGTTCCAAAGAGGTGTCGCGCTGCGGCACGCCGTTCGGACTCGGCTATAAAAAGGAAGCCCGTTATCATTAAGCTTAAACTTGAATTAGACTACACTCATTGATATGTGAGAAGTTTGCACATGTTCCTTAGAGGAATTTCCATATGAACGAGCCACGAATTGTTAGTACTACAAAGATCTTATCAATTGATTTCTATCGATAATATTGTAGTTTTAATTGGGAGCTTGAAATAGAGAACCTAAATCAAATACCATGAAACATTGGGAACTAGTTCTCGCATCCGCTATCGAGCGAGTTTTATTTTAAAGAATAATTCCGTTCCGTAAATACAAATTGGATTATGGCTTACGAACGTTATTTGTAATTAAGTTAAGCCATGTCAAAAAGATTACCGAAGGAAATGGTGATTGCAAGGCGTATTTATCAGCTGGCCGCATCAACCTAGCTGAGTGAATTTGATATGTCAACTCATTTTTGAATTCGCCGTACTAAAAAACAAGCATCGAAATAAATATTTTATAAATTGTGTTTGTTTAAACTTAGGGTATATAATGGCACCCGTCTAGCAACGTCATTCACTATCAGTTTTACTCAGGGAACTTAGGTGTATTGTGTGGGCCCCGAAAGATTCTAAAAACCTAGAAGAACACTGGTAAAATTTATGTCAGTCCATCATCAGACATTAAATTGAATAAGATTAGGAGAAGCTCCCTCCAATATGGAATTTAAAGCTATAGTACTCAAGAATGGCGAAAGGACTTTTGCCTGAAGATGATTTAGACAGCAAAATAGGCTTTGTGTAGCCATAATCCTGCACCTACTCTCGCAATTTCAGGGCAGTCTAACAATAGGTGCTCAACCGTCTATGACTCCTCCTCATCCCCACAAATCAAGCTTAAGTTCGCCATGCGACCAGCGAAAGGTCAAAGGCCTGACATTGCAATGAAATTTAAGGACATTCCGTAGTGAGAATGAGTCGGTGCCGCCCGACCTTTCACTGAGGCCTCTCCGCTTGATACCGCTGATCTGTATTACACTATCCCCAACCTGTGAACGCTCCCAGTAGCTTGCAGCTAAGCTTCTCGTGACAGCAAAAAACACCACACAGATTGGACTTTAATGTTCCAGCCAGTTTTGTGGGTAAAGCTTCTGGAGCTAATTGGAATTTTGAACATTTTAAAATATGTGTTCTCTTGCTTGACACTCAAAAAATAACAAAACTTTTTTTCTTCTTGCTCTGATTGGTCGAAGCAAATTTGCGGAAAATTTTAAATGTCAGGGCGAATCGAATTTTCTTCGCCCTGTTTACAAATTTTGCCATATCAAGTTACCAAAAAAGATGCTTTGTTGTAGCAATTCGCCGATGCGGCCACCTTATTAAATACGCCTTGGGTGATTGTTTAAAAAAGTTATAACTAGTAACAAAATAAATAAAAACAAGTTTTAGACAATATACCAGTGTTTTTTAAAGATATGTTCCTGTTCACCATAAATTATTATTGTTTGTGAAAAAGGACTAATACATACATATGAAGCGGCTTACGTCGGATCTTTCACATCCAATGGTGATTCTTCACAGATTTTTTCGGGCATACACAAGGAAAAAATTAATAGCCAAAGTAAAATGTATAATTGAAAGCATTAGAAGCCTGTTCTTGAAAAAATATCCTGCCGAATTAAATTACGGGTTAAATAACACAATTTTTTTCTTTGCTTATGTTTGTAGACAATTTTATAGCTTGCTTTGCCAATTTTTGCCTAAATTAATAGACCAAAAACGAGAGAGAGAGATGAGATCAAATTTTATCAAACTTTATCTAATTAGAAATAATTTGATCCAATTATAGCTGATGGCAGATATATATCTGGCCATATCAAATTTGTTTACTCGGGTTATGATTTAAATTATTTTGCAATTGCCATATGACAAGATACCCAGTAATGAGTTAACTAACCTCTCTCTTTAAGCAACTACTCTTCATTTCCTATCAAATTTGTTTAGTTTTAATAAGAAACGCATAAAACGTGATGACAAATACACATAAATTAATTTAAAAAAAAAAAACACTTGAATCGTATTGTGATGAATGTACAGTGTGTTGTAAAAATGTAAATGGAGAAATACGTATGTGAATACATTTATGCTTTGCCATAACTTACTATGTTTCTTTTTCATAGGCAAAGGTGGAGGTTCTTCCAAACGACCCTCAAATCCAAGATTAATTGAATTACAACTTATCGATGGCATATCAATGCGGCGCGGGTCTAAGCTTTTATGTTTTGTATGCCATTCAAAAGTTCGAAGTTGCACTTTTTGTCGTATTTCAGGCGATTCAGGTTTTTCAGTAGAACTAAAAAATTAAAAAAAAATAAAGTATGTATAAATATATGTTCTCTATTGCAATTTAATCTGCAACTCACTTGTCTATTGTGTCCGAGTCATACGAAGATAATTTCGTAAGACGGGATAATTTTGGTGGTAAATCTGGTGGTTTATCATTCGAAAAAGATGATAGTATGTCCTCGCTGGATGTTATGTCCAAACTGTTGGTTTGTTTTAAAATAGCACTGCTGCTCGTAGTGGTTGAAAACACTTGAAATTGTTCCAACAACTTCTTTTCTGCTTCAAATTGATCTGGCGATGATATGCGTCGTTCGTCATCGTTCGATATACGTACTGCCGTTGATGCCTCAGATACACTACTCGTGCTTGTACTCGATATACACACCGAAGAGCATTTCTTCGAAGTCATCACTGTTTGCTGATGTTGCTGGAAACAATCCTCATTTATGCTATTATTGCTGCACATGTATGTTAATTCCGATGACGAATTACTCGACTTGGTGGACGACTGGAAACTTACATCTGACGAATGCTTTGAGTAGCTTTGTGTTGAGGTGCGTATGGAACAGTTCGAATGAAAACCTAAGATGGACACAAAAACAAGCCAAGAAGATTAGGAAAAAAAATAAGTTTGCTTTCTAACAAACTGATAAGACGAGGAATGCAAACAAAAACATGCATTAGAAAATTATAATGAAAAACGAAAAATAGCAAGGTTGACATAAATTATTAGCGCTGGAATGAATGTAAGTAATGGGCAACAACAGCATCCATCAATGTTATCGATCAAAGACAAACAGCAAATTTTCTACGACAACAAGAATTGTTAAGGAAACCAAAATACCAGATTCGTTTGAATGTCGGTGATTGTTAACTTTGCGTAGCTCCGTTTTAGCAATGTCCTCATCGATTTCATTTGAATTCCCAGCCATTGCGCCAGACAACGAGTCACATTTGCCTTTGCCTTGGTTTGGTTGTTCATTTGATTTCATAGCTTCGCCGTCAACACCACCGCAGTACTGCACATCTTCCGCAATTTTTTCTAAATATGTTTTAAATTTTGATTATAACACAAGAATTAAAGGACAACAAACAACAAAAGAGATAACCCCAAATTCTGACAAAACATCCTTACTGCGGAGAAAATACCATCTCTGCTATCCCTCTCTAGCTAAATGATAAAGTGTTTGCCAATGCAGTACATACAACTAGATAGTTAATTATGATTAGATTAGATAACTTACTCATATTAAACTCATGGTAATCCTCAGAACATTGACTAGAAGGCGAACAAGAGCGTACCGTTAGACTAAAAAAAATTATGAATATTATAATACTAGGAATGGCCAATATGCAACGTAACTTACTGATCAACACCTGTGGTATATTCCGCATCTGAATTGGTGCTTGTATTGTTATCATTATTTGATTGTGATTGATTGGGTTGACTGTTTCTCTTTGGCGGTAATGGCGGAGGATTGTTTGGTCTGGATTGAATAAAAAGAAAAATTACAAAAATTAAGCAAGCAACAATTGCGGAAAATTACCTATTAGGCAAAGGTGGTTTAGGTGGGGGACTGGACGCTCTTAAAATATTTTCGGTACTAAAGGATCCATGCATGGGATTTGATGTGGATTTAGCAATAATATCCCGTTCGCTGAAACGATTAGATGTTGATTAGAAATTTTTTTTACCTATAACACACAAAGCATATGACTTACTCAGACGTCAATGGTATATCCGGCAGAGAGGTCCTTTGTACAGATCCTTCCACTGATGGACGCATTAGCCGATTATGTGTGATATTGGTAGGGGTCGCAGATGGGTTTTCTTCTTCTTTTTCAGTAGCCCGTTCTTTCTTTTCCTGTAATCTTTGTTGGGCCAATATTGCCAAATTCTAAAAAAAATTACGGAAAATATAAATGCATATAAAATTCAGCCAATAAAAAATAATAAATTTAGGTAAAGAACTCGGAGACAATAGTGTCTACTTATCCTATTGGCTCGAAGTCCATAAAGTGAATATATAGTAAAAATAGGACAATATAATGTTGATGGATTTCTTTGTATATTTCAATGTTGAACCAGAACTTACCTTTACGGCTTCCTCAAGCAGATCAACAATTTCTCTAACATTATCGCCACTTAATGAAACACATTCCTCAGAATCTTCGCTTAGCATAACCTCATCACAAAGCTTAATGAGTTTCCCCAACGATTTATAGACTTGTTGCGTAGCCGACAATAGAGAGGTGTTGTTTTCGTTCAGCGCGTATGCTTGAATAACTAAAACGGCACGAGTACATATTTGGAATCATTAGTCATCTCTTTGCTACTGAACAAATAAAAGTCTAAGACTTTGATTGTTCAAGGGATGATAGAAACTCGTATGCAAAAATAAACACACACACACACACCTGAAAACATGCTGGCTGTTGTATCGAGGATGATAGTACCATTGCCAGGCAATACCTCCAACTTATTCTTCAGTATGACATCCTTGAAATATTTTAATGCATTTGTTATATCCTTGACGTGTGTATCTAAGGATTGTGATGATTTGGCCACTTCTTCAGCTGTTAGCGGGAGTTTATTTTTATTTCTGGGACTTTGAGGAGAATGTGATCTGCAACCAGAGAGAATAAACAATATACAAAATATACAGGTGAGGCAGTTAAGACACAACTCACCTTCCCAATGTGTTGGCTGTTGAACGCATTATGTAAAGTCTGTCGAACAGTTCGTCCTTAAATGACCTGGCTCTTCTGGCTAATTTATTGCCTTTGAGACTATTTTTGTGCCCGGAAGACCCTGTAGTACTATTGCTGCTGCCTACTAAGGGTGTACTCGTCTGCTGGGTGGGCGTGGCTGGCGAAGTATTCGACGAACCATAAAGATTCGACTGCGACGACAGGGACGAGTTTGGAGTGGATGGAGTGCTGATGACGCTATCTGTTAGTAGGAAAAATAATTTATTGCATTAGTAATTCACATAATTCTCCAATGATTGCTATTTATGGAATCTGTAATGGCATTATTTTGTGCTCAAAGGAAACTTTATTTCCAATACGATCAATTGGGTAGAGCCATATAATTATTCGATATTAAAAATTCAACTCTCCCTTTGGGCCATTAGTTCGTTTGGATGCTCGCTCGGTTTAGAATCCATCTCTGTTTCCGTATATTTACATTCTTACTTGGTAATAGATGCTGATTACAATAACACCACACTCACTCACTAGTTTCGTTCGTACAGCTGAAGTTGGATTTGTAATTAGATTTTCTTTGCAGAAGGCTTTATATGAAATTATTAAATCTTATCCTAAGACACAGTTTTTATGCGCGAACTTGCCATTCAGTTAAGAAAAATTTTTGTTTTAAATATATGATGAATCAGATATGAGATTCCCCCGTTTTCCGTTCCATAATGTGCAATTGGTAACAATGGACAGCAGCTACGACTACCCATTATTATTATTGTAGATTTACCACACGCACACATACACATTGTGTATATTTTTCAGATGTTCTGCCGCAGCTCTGCTTCGATTTAACTCATATACATGCTTACTTTGTAGCGTAGAAAAATGAAAATGTGTACCTTGCATCATTTTTATCAGCCTCCTCCTTTTGTTTACTTGATAATATTCAATTAATCTTCAATGATATTTGTTAGTTTTCTTCACTGTTCACAGAATTGTGGCCATTTTTGCACAGATTGGTCAAGGATTCAATAATTTACACGACGTTATTTTTTATTGAGATTCAACAGCAGCGATTAACTAATTCCACGACTCGCATTTGTGTTAGTGTAGTGAATGTAATTCGATAACTAAATTTGTCGAATATCGATAATTCAGATTAAAAGTCGATTATTTTGCAGTCATTATGCATCACCATCGATGCTCGACCCCATAGTATTGTCGTTGGTCAGTATAATAGGCGGTTTATACGGCGCATCATGATCGTACTCTCATGTGTACCAGAAAGCTTCAAAGAGTATGATTGTGCTAAAAAGATTTTAGGAATTTTACATGGCGAAACAATTAAAGATGGTCTCATTTGTACAACAACCACAAATCATATGGTGCAATCCGCCATCAAGCTGATAGACGTTTTGCCAACACAACAAAAAATCTGTCATCTTAATACCGCCAAACCTGGGCGGCTGTTAACAGCAAAGTGCATAAGAAAGAATAAGAGTTGACATTAGAGCCCAATTCGAGATGACGAGTGACAAAGTTTAAAGACACGACATGTTTGAATTGCTTACGATATTTCGTTTTTCCTTTTATTCCAACTTTCGGTTGCAAAGAAACAAAGCAAAATACGAAAAAATGTTCGAACGAATGTCCGAATCAAAACAGAATAACCTGAAAATGTTGCAACCCTCAATGTGAATCCAATTGGAATACATGGAAAAGGTTGTGTCTTTAACGCGAGTTATTTTACTGTATGGAGAAGACAAAGCAGAAACCCTCTCTTCTTCTTTCTTACGTTCTTTGTTTAACAGCTGTTCGCGTGAGATCATCTTTATAAACCCCCCTTGGGAATTTTGCAAGATATTCAGATTATTTGGTCTTCCTAATCTCGTAAAAGTCGCATGCAAGTTGGCATGTCGAATGCAGCATTTTAACCAATTCCTCCCTGTGTTCCTTTGTAAATAGAAAATTAATTAGCAAATTATTATCAAAAATGTTTTCTTTATCTTTTGGCACCATTCATAAAAGGTAAAGGTTGGTACTATATTCGGTTTTCGCGGTGAAACTGCATATAAAAAAATAAGCGGAAAGTATTGATGAAAAGTTTAGCTATAACTTGTTTTTTCATCTACGGAAAATTTACATTTCACGACACCCAAAAAGAGCATAACCACAGTTGCTGGGCAACAAGTCGTTTTTGGTATGTAAACTTCTAATTGGAACTAAGTGTTTATTAGTGTTAGCGGTCTTGTTCATATGTACGTACTCGGGCAAGGCGGATTTAAAAAGGTGTTCTCACGCGAACAGCTGCCAGGTTTGACGGTAAGTTGACAGATTTTTCTTTGCATTCTCTTTGTTGTTATCTTCTTTCTCGCATATTCTTTGCTCAAGTACGCACACGTAGACATACACTAACACACATTTCTTTCTGTGTGTTGGCAAAACGTCGATCAGTTCGATGACAACATGGCGGATTGCATCATATGATTTGTGGTTGTTGTACAAATGAGATCACATTTAATTGCTTCGCCATATTACTCGGAGTGAAAACAATTAAGTATTTGTGGATACATAAATACGAAAGAATTTGTATATAAATATATATACACGCAGAGCAAAGTTGATATCAAACGTTCTCATTTCACGTTTGGTATCAACAAACGTCGATTCACCAATGCCTATTATAACACCCTATTACGCAAAGAAAATGCTATTTGCGCTGCGTATATGCAACGAAATTATCGCCAACGAAAATTTCGCTTAAAATATGTCAATACATTTCTTATGGAAACGAAAATTTCGCCAGAGGTGCATACTGCGCTTAATACCAAAGAGGTATACATTTTACAAATATTTTCACTTTCCTCGTTTTGTTTTGAAATGGTGTCAATTTATTAGCTGGTGTATACAACTGTAGGGTTTAAACGTACATTTTTTTTAAATCTAATTTTATTGAACAATGTCCACCAAAGTTTGGAATGATATTCTATTCTGCTTAATGGTGGGTATGCACTTCTACCGAAATTTTCGGTTGCAGGCAAGACATTTATGACGCCAATGAAAAAAGTTGCGTAGAATACAAGACGTCGATTTATATATATACTTGATTATTTTTTTTATCATTTTTGGCTAATAAAGTACAAATGGACGCAAATTAAACTTTTTTATTTGATAATAATGTTATTTCATGTTGCTAATAAATTACATATGGACGCATATGAACCGTTTTTATTTGGTAATAATCATGTTGGATGGAGCTATAAAATCATACAGTTTCATTCGTAGTTGCAAAAAAAATTCCATTGCCTATTATTTCACCCTGTTACGTAAAGAAAATTAATGTCACCCTCTTACGCAAAGAAAAGCGAAATATTCGGTAACGAAAAAAAATCGCATATGTGTTATAAAGCCTTTGACATTTAGATTTACTGCAAAATTTAAACAGTTCGCATTACCTCACCTTATAAGTGCATCCTGACCTAAATATAAAAAAAATCTAACAGCACTTTCACATTGAAGTTTTTATGATCTGGATTGAACTAAATCCAAATCCTGTACGTTTAAACTGCTTTTTTGGGTTTTAAGTGACATACAAAGCTTACAGGGGTATACACACATCCGTAAAACAATTGCATATTTTGGTACTTTTATCGATTATTCAGCAATGAAATCGGGTTTATTTCGGATTTAAAAATTGATCCTGCAAAAGTGGAATTTATTTTTGTACGGTAAAACCTGCAAAAAACACAGGATTTAGCACTTAAATCTCGAAAAGGCCATATATCCGGATTTGGTGGGCAATGTAAACGCACTTTAAATGGAAATATGCGCCCTAAATTAGACGTAACGGCTGGCAATTTGTTGTAGCGCATTTGCTATCTAGCTACGTAGCAGCGTACAAAGCTGCTGCGCCGCTTTACGCTTTACGTTTTAAGATTTTAGAAAATTGACATTTAGATTTAGTGCATCCTGATATTTACGTTAATACACAATTGCCAATAAAATTAAGTATTTAAGACAAAGTCCCGCAGTCATCTTTAAATGCCAATCTAATGATTTGTGAGATTAACATGAAAAATTACTTAAAGCATTGTTTCACACAGATGATACAATAAATGCACAACAAACAAATTAGCTTAATGAAAACCCCATCAAAAAAAATCCTATAAGAATTGTAAGCAAAAAGTGTACAAGAAAAAAGCTGCTTATACATAAAATTTAAAAGAAATAGCAGCCTTAATAAAATATGAAAAAATGTAAATAAATGCAGAAAAGTCAAAGGTCACAAGGCACAATATATTATTTACACAACCATAATTAAGACCTGAAGAGAAAAACAAGAAGCAAATCTAGTGAAGATGCCAAAATAATATATGTTTTTCGTGTCGCACATATAGAGAGATATCTATGTGAGATTAGTGTTTTTAGTGTGTGAGTGTGTATCTTCTCGATGAGGACGTGCTACTTACGGGGTTTTTCTATGCGGCTAAATGTGAAATAAAACAACATACTGAACTATTGTGCAAATAAACCACGCTAATAATTGCCAAAATGTAATAATCAAATCGTGTTAAAATTTATGAATGTTTGTTTGCTTCATGCGGCTAAGCTAAATAAAAAAATATATTTATATGTGAACATATGCATGTATGTATGATTGATGAACGTGGTGAGCATAGAGGATTCGCCTCCAGCATATCACAGTATAACAAGAGCGGACATCCGAATAGATACCTATGTAGTTGTTGTTGTATTCATTTGTTTTCTTTTCCACAACGGGATGCTTCATTTATTTAGCTAAAAGGTTTTTCCAACTTGTCAACCTATACTTGCAACCTCATTTAGTACTTTACTTCCTCATTGTTCGATAGACAAAAAGTATATACATGTTTGAATATGTACTGGCATACATTCATTTATATATAGAACAAACCCCAATAAATGCTCTTTGTATGTACACTGATTAACAAAATTTTAAATACATTTTTTTTATGAAACCGTAGCAGCTATCGCTGTATATATGAGGAAGACTATATAGTGAATATCCCCAAAATCAAGAGTAATTTCACAATATCCATATGTACCAATATTAAAAAGGACTTACGACTGTCCACTGACAATTCTTATGGTTCTTGAAAGGTTTCATCTTTAGCTCACTCAGAGAAAATCTATATTTTTTACGATTACTTTTTTTTAGATTATTTTGAAGCAGATTTTCTTTATTGGGATAATTTTTGATGATTTATGATGAAACTCTAATAAAATAATTATGTTATAATTTTTATAGTGTTTGTTTTATGTACGCTGTGCATAAAAACTGGCATGGGCCGGACATGAGTGATATGATTTCCAATTGAGGCAAATTTTCAAATTGTTGCACTTAAGCAGTACCTATATGGGGAATTAAAATTTACTTTTCTTCATATTCACAAATATGACACAAGGAGGTATACCGCCCTACATCTTCTCACATTAAAGAGAATATATAGATGTGTCTCAGTGAGTTTCCAAACTCTGTTAGAATTTTATTGGGTTAGGATGGTTTCTCTGACAAGTCTTCAAGTAAATTAGAACCTTGTGTGGGCCATTGCAGGAGAAGCACACAACAGATGGTCTATAGTTTCCTCTACCTAGAGGCCTTCACAGCTTCTGCAGAAATCATTAATGGTTAAAATTTATCTAAAACAATGTTTTTCAATACTAAAGACACCTGACATGGCGGACACGATAAGTAAGAATTCAATTCTATCCAACGGTAGAAAGCGGTATTTGAACCTAGGCATTCGGCGTCATAGACGGACGTACTATCTATCCTCTGCGACACGGGGGCTTCCATAATGTACAACAACAACAACAACAACAACAACTAGTGAGTTAACATTTTGAGTTTAAAACGAGGCTCTTAAGTTTACTAGATCGAGCCCTGACCCACAGAATCATAGGCGGACATGCTAACCTCTGTGTATCTTTGCTGCAATGCTCATGATACCAAATTGTTTAAATTTTTATATTGACAGTGGGAAGCAAAACCGAGTGGATATTCCGCTTGTTGCATTTCTTTCGATAATAAAAATCAAGAATATCCCAAAACCAATTATTTTTTTATTAAACTTTTCCAGTTTTGACGTTTTGATAACAATTACCGAAAATTTTAATTTTAATTAATTCCGCGGAAATTTGGTGTGTGGATGTGGGTTGACCTCATGAGTGGGACCACACTTCCTCAGGAAACTGGACGCTTGCAGTGTGGACGTATCCTCCTTAGATGCTTCACTAGCTGTTGCTGTCGAAGTACTTTTTTAGTTCCGTCCTATCCCGCTGGCGCACACCTTGAGCCCAGTCCAACCGGATGACCCATCTACACAGGGCTTGTCGGGTCCGGTTTCGATGCCTTCCCCTCCTCTTTCGATTGTGGCAGAGGAAGTTTCAGTCCCAGCAATTCGCCAGACCTTTGCGATGTGATCGATAGTTCAGTTCAGGCAAGTGTTCAGCAACAACTGCTGAGTCGTCTCCTGATTCCCCAACCCCACCGCTTCTATAGACCCTCAGTTTTAACTTGTTGAATCCGTAGAATACAGCTTCTTCAGACTTGTTGAGGTCTGGGAGAAAGCCGGAGTTTAGTACGAATACTGTCTCATCCAATCTTTCAGTCGGTTATTGAAAGATTGGGATTACAGATTGGGATTCAGGATCTGAGGGAATTCGAAGAAGAAACTGCTTAACTTAACAAATGTTATAAAAAAAAATAGAATTCATCTAAGTCACATAATTTACAGAAGAGCAGCCTAAAAAACGTTGAACATAACGGAAATATGGGAAAAACGATTATAGATAACGCATAGCTGTTAAAGGCGATTATAGATAACGCATAGCCTGTCCATATTCTGGACCTATGTGCCTAAATAAACCTCTAAACAGTTGAGAATATTGGGCATCATCAGGGCATGAACCAGTTTAGTCTTCATAGAAGTGGCAATCATAAAGACGGCGCAAAGAGCCATACGTGCGCGATACAACCCGTTCTATATGAGGACCAAATGCAACCTGTCATCCAATATGACACCCAAGCATTCCAGTTGATCTACCAACTATATTGGGATGCCATTTTAGAAAGTATCAAAAGATGTCGAATGAGAAGACAATGTCATGGCCTTCGTCTTCTCAGGATTGTCTTTCAATTTGTTCTGTGATTTAATTGACCTATTATCTTTGTTATTGAAGTTTCCATCAGGTAAAATGTGATGTTAACAGGCACATACGTGTTTTAGGCAAAATTTTCGAGGGTTTACTAAATAATGAAATCAAATTGTTTAAGACCATATCTTTAGTTATTCGACTTTCTAGAATCTTAGGGCAATATATAAACAAAATAAACTGTCCCATGTATAGGTGTTGCTTTTGATGGTTTCCTTGGCGAAGCCTTTGGTAGCGCAATCTTTCGATAAAACTTTGTGAGGCAACATATATTGCGATATTTGATCTTTATATTCATAATCACCATAATTCAACAGTAAAAATATCAAACATGTGATTATGCCATAGTTTAAAGTCGAATCACATGTTAGTTTATCCGATCGCTTCAAAAACTGGTGGAATTGGCTTCTAACAATATTGTAAAGACTTTGCAATCTTAAATTACAATATTGATATGTTAATCTAATCCACAATTTTAATGTTGAAAGAAAAGAATTACAATGTTTGGATTCTATTTATCTATTTTATTTATTTACTTCACTTTCAATAATACTGAGTCTTATCAATCCCATGGCAAACGGTTGTACGTACCGGATTGACCCGATGAATTCCTTCATCGGCATGGGCTACCGATAAAGAACTGCAAAGAGTTGAATAAAGAGTTCAATATATTTTTAAGTTAATAAGTGCTTATCACAATTAAATAAAATATAATATATATTAAAAGAATTAATATAATATATATTAAATGAATGAATATTAAAAGAATGAAAAATTCCTAATTAGCACAACAAAGTAAAAAAAATATATTAAATCAAACAAAAACAATATATCCTATCCATTTTCAATAGCCGTAAAATGGCTATGAATTTTTAGTCGGAAAATGGAATGAGAAAATATTCGAAGTTTCGCGGGTAAGGCATTCCAACACCTACCAACAAGAACTATAAAGGATCTTTCAAACACAGCTCTATGAATTCGAGGTATTCTCAACTGCGTATTTCTACTTGACCATGAAAAGTGGAATAAAGCGCAAAGTGGAAGTGGCACTCCACTGCTGATGACTTTCTAAAAAAAAATATGAAACCCTGAAAACCAAAAATCTGTTGAAGGACGATCCCAAAAAAAATTAACAACAAATTCAGATACATGTTCACGAATGTGAATATTATAGACAAATTGAACAGCACTATTTAAAATTCGCCTGATCTTCAGTAAATTATATTCTACGAAATCTATTATATTTAATTCTGGCTCAAAAGAAAAATATCTTTGATCTTCAAAGAAAATAGTTCTGATCTTCAGAGGATTGACCATAAGCGAATTGTTATTCGACCACTGCAAAATATGATCCAAGCTTAAATTAAGTTTGTCCTCCAAACGTCGGATAATTGACAAAATTTTAGCTATAAGGGCGAAACGAAATTTTCGTTTTGTTAGCCAACAATGATTAAAATTCAGCCAAAATTATAAATCGGTGTTTGTCGCAATCTTGTAATCTACACAACTCTTTCAGTGGCGACATAAATGTCTTTGCTGCAACCGAAAATTTCTCTAGGGGTGCATACCCAGCTTTAAAATTAATTATTTTCTAACAAAGTAGACTTTAAAGCTGCTTTCGATAGAGTGACAAGAAACCTCCTTATACATGATATAGGACTGTCGTCAAAAATCATCGGTTTTGTGGAAAAGATCTATGGAACCCAAATGTGAGAGTATTTTGATACTCGTACTGGCGTAAAACAAGGTCGCTTATTGTCGCCAACCGCATTTGCTTTATATCTCAATGGTTTACATAACCATCTTGAGGGCGGTATTTTCGTAGATGAAACAAACATTCGTCTTTTACTGTACGCGGATGACATAGTTATAATGGCTGATAGCCCAACAATTTTGCAGATGATAGAAGACCTAGAATCGTACTGTGAGTCCCATCTGTCACAGATGGGTCGTGATTAAGGGGCACGAACCAGATTAAGTCCGAAATAATGGTGTTTAGGAAAGGAGGAAAATGGACATTTAAAGGAGAAAGCATAAGAATAGTGAACCAATATATATACTTGGGAATTATATTAACACCCATATTATCTTTTACTAAGCACCTATTGAAAAAAGAAGAAGCTACGAAAATGTCAATAAATTCAACATGGAGACATTTTATTTCTAAACCTTCTATCAACCTGACGGCGAAATAGAAGAAGTTTTTAGCTGTATGTCGTTCGATTCATAGTTGCGGAGCAAAGATATGGGGGAATTTCCATTTTAGCGAGGCGGATAAACTGTATCGCTATAAACAGAATTTTGAAACTACCTGAATCCACTCCAAATTAAGTTCTTGCCTTGGATACTGGATACGAGCCGGGATATATATACGCATTCTCTACATTTACAATGCCTGGCAAAAGCAATATTTGATCTGGAGAGCCCAAACTACCACATATAATTGCCATGAAACTGTCACATAAAAATTTAAGCTGTTTCAAGAAGTTTTCTTGTCAACTAACAGAGTATAATATCCCGAGCAGTAGTTTAAAATTAAATAAGAATTGTTGGATGGTCGCAGTACCAAAATTTTTGACGGAAATAAAAAGGCCTATATTGAATATATGCAACATGCTGAGCGAAGTGAACAATGCGTCTTTAAATTCCTTGACTTCCGGGCTGGCGCACTTTACTGCAATGATAATTACGGCCAAGAACAAATAACCTTAATAATGAAAGCTAGAGGAGATCTTCTTTGGTTGAATTCTAATAAATACAGTACTGCAGATGAGCAAATATGTTCTCTGCGTAACATTAGGGAAGCCGAAACATTGGAACATTTCATGGGCTGTTGCCCAATACTTAAAAGTATACGCGTTAGATACTTAAACAAAATATTATATGGAGAAGTTTTTAGCTGGCTAAACTTGTACAAATTCCTGAAAGAACACACAAAAATATAGAAAAGATCTAATAGAAGAATTAAACTACTTATTATTTGAAATAAAATCATAAAAAAGTATAACAACAACTCAATTTTCCGGCAGACTGTTTGAATAGGAACCATGCTGTATGATTCTTTATTACTTACATATAAGATAACATTTGTACATTTTATAAATCAATACCTTTTATAACGTTACACAAAAACAAAGAACAATTGAATTGAATTGAAACAAAATAACTCTAAAATTAATGGAAGACATGTCTATACATGCTAACCTATGTTTAAAAAATAATGGTTACCAAAAAAAATTATCAAAAACAAATCATTTTCTAAAATTATTATAAAACTGCAAAACTAAGTACATGTGTCTATTTTGATACTATTCTTCGGGGGGAGTTTTCCTTTAGTTTTAAATATTCAGTTATTATTATCAAATTGTGATAATGAAAAGAGCATTCGACAAAAAATAGTATGTAATAGATTTTATTCTATTTTTTTTTTTGTATTTTTAGAATTCGAAAATATGCAAAAAGTGAAAACTCACTATGTTTTGCTTCCCACTGTATATTTATGTGTACCCGTACTCTTTGGTGACCACCATAAATGAGAATATCACAACAAAATTATATTCGTATTTATGTGTGTCTATTGTCTACGCTCATGTACAGATGAGAACGGCAATAATTCAGGTTGATGTCTCTACCCAACCGTCTTTAATCACAAATACCTTTCCGCAGCCGTGCTACATTCGGGTTTGCCCCAACCTACAGTTAGCTTTTAGTTAATTTCCTCCACATCATCATCATCATCATCCATTAAAAATAAACAAGAGCGAACAAAAACATATCGGTTGGTTGGTTTGTCAGTCGGTTGGTCGGTGTCGGGATGGACACTTTTTGGTCGGTAGCTGTGTCAGTAGCAGACACCTCAACATCATGAGTAACAACTGACAATAACAACAACAACAATAATAGACAGACCTACATACATGTACATATGTATGTATGCTTAGAGCAGCAGGGACATACTGCCAGCCCCGCATATACTGTGTAGTTATTATATATGTATGTTTGTGCATATGTTTCGTCGTTGTGGATAAATTATAGAAATGTATAGCAATCCATTCGCTACTTTGTTCTTGTACTACTGAAGGCCTTTACTACTAAAAATAAAATTCAATTTCTCCGCCAAGTTCAATGTACAATCTCGTGACCACATTGCTTTTCCATAGCTAATAAGCGCCGCCAGGATTCATTAGCAGCGATGGCTAATAGATTCCATATAATCGTCTGAAAATTATATTTGAAGTCCACCAAATTGAGGTGTTTGTCTCAAAATAATACCAATACAATCAAAATACAAATTAATTTTACATATTTGGGTTAAACACACACGCTCGTTCGCATAGGTAGGTTAAAATGGGCTTCTACGCTATGGAAACAGATAGCCATTAGGCTCGGGGAAAAGAGGGTGTTTTTTGTAAACACCAACTACTAAGTCCAACAAAAAACAATGGAAATTCAATAGCTTAGTTCGGTGCATTGTAATGACAAGTTTTTGGACATGCCTACGTAAATTCAAAACTTATAATGTATTTTATAAATTTGATATTGAGCAGAAAAGTTTTTGAACATTAAAAATGTATCCAGAGTTTCTAATCGGAAGCTAAGCTATAGATAAAACAGCAACAGGACTGGAGTTATTAAAAATTTTTCAGAAAAAAAGTATAAGCATCTTGTTTATCGAAACGTTTTAAAGTTAACTTTAAAAGAAAAGTCCACTGCTCGAGGACTAAGAGAGGTGCAATGCGCCTACTGATGTTGAAGATTGCTTCCTGTCATGAATCTGAAACCCAATACACAGTTTTACAGCAGAACTGTCATATTTAGAGGTGTGATCAAAAAATGACCGTTATTTTCAAACTTCGTGAGTTGCCTATGTATGTTAGATTTTCGCTTTTTTTGTTGTGTTGGTACATATGTCTGTTATGTATATGGTAATATCAGTCATTTTGGATTGCCAATTTGATATTAGGCTAATGGCGTTTTGGTGTGCTCTTCTATTATTTACTATTCGAAAAAAATGGATCAAAGAAACTATTGAGTTTTGTGTAACCAAAAGGCGCAATCAGAAGTGTTTCAAAAATTGGAAAAAACAGAAAAATGGGAAAAGTATCTGAGGGGATTACTTTAAAAGGGGCAAAAAAAAAATATTAGTGAAAAGATAGTTATTTTTGAAAAAAAAAAAAAAATAAAATAACAATTATTTTTTGATCAGAACTCGTATACAGAAAGAAAAATGTTCATGTTAGTAATGATTTTGTCATAACATTTATGAAAGAATGTTTAATTACGTCCCAATGAAACTTTTCATAACATTTGTGAAACACGTTCCATAAATACAAAGTCGATGAAACATGTCATAACATTTACGAAAATCAAACATATTGTTAATGAAAAGTTTTCATAACATTTATGAAAAGCTTTCACAATATTTATGAGCAAATTTTATAACATTTAAGACAAATTCAATAAAATTTATAATAATATTTATTATATTTATATTTATTATATATTTATATAAAAACCTTTTCTACGGTTCATGAATTTTTTCATTATATTTATGAAAATAAATATTAAGAATACATTTTATAAATAATATGAATTCCGTTAGAAAAATAAAAGCAAAATCTTGAATATTTTGTTAAATTTATGAAGATAAAATTAGGTGAACATAAATCTAGGTACTGTGTTGTTATTGTAGACACACTAGCGTGTGGAAAGGTTGTAACAATTCTTGACCAGACTCTGGGAAAGCTGGATCGTTCCGATATGTAAAAGCGACGCCTTTTTATATTAGTGTTCCACAGTTGAAAAAATGTTGCTTCACGGTTAGCTTTTTTGTGTAAATTTTGATGGTTTATCAAAATTACGAATTATGTACTAAAAAACACACTCTTTGCTGACTTTTAAATGTTTTTTGCTATACTATACTTTGAATAAAATGCATTACACAATGGTCTAAATCCGGACAATATGCTGCAAAGGAAACTCAATTATGTACTTAGTTTTTACCATTCAATCCATTCGTAGATGCGATAGCCATTTTGGGATGCACCTAAAAATTTAAAGGTGTGTTATAAGATTATGGAATTCTATGGAAATATCCTGTATCTTCAGGTTAATTTCATGTTAAAAAAGTTTTTTTAACAAAGAAAGACTATATATTAACCACAGTATTTACTTTTTACACATTTCACTTCGGTGCAAAGATAAAAACACCCAATAGCTTCAAGGTTTTACATAGAATGAATGACGCAGAGATCTAACTGTTGTCATGTAGTGCATTGTTGTAATGTGAAACATGCATGTAGGTATGCGTGTGTTTTTTTCATTCTTGCTTGCACACAACGAAAGCATGTGAGCAAAAACGGACAACAAACAAACAAAGGAGAAGTAATGACAAAATGCAGAACCTCTTCCAAGTATACATAAATGCCCATATTCACAAAAGTTAATGCAGCTTTAAAGTAGTTTTATTTGATAGACCTCCTTTATTTCCTGTCAAATAGGCTTGCATTAAAGCTTCTTGAAGTTTTGAGTAATAAAATTATTATTATTGTTATGAAAATTTTCTTCACATGTATGAAACAAAATTTCATAAATATGAGAACTTTTTTCATAAACGATCATATTCATACATTTTTTTCATTAAGAATTTTCATAATATTTCTGATTTTTTGGTAAATATAATAAAACTTTTCATACTATTTATGAAGAAAGGTTATAAAACCCGATCATTACAGTTATGAACGAAAATTCTCTCTGAGTATGGTAAATCCCACTGCGTAAAAACTAAAGGAAAGTTCCTGAAAATTGCTGTCGGTATCCAAATTCTGTGGCCGAGTAATCAAAAATGATTAGACACTGGACCCTCTAGTAGCTCTACCATTAGTGGTACCCTTCTCCAGCTTTTACATAGTATCTCGAGTACTGTGAACTTTGAATCATATCTTTTGGATTAAGAAAACTATCTTATAAATAAAATTCAATTTGTGTTTGCCTTGAAACTTTCACAGATTGTGTAGGTTGGTCTGGAAGGAAACATAGGCTACATAATTTTCTCCCCCTTAACCTAAAAGTCCTACCCAAAAATAAAAGTGTACCGATCTAGATAATATGGGATTCAAATGAAAGGTATTCAAGAATCGAGTACGAATTTCATAACAAAAATTGGGTCCAAATAAATGGGGGGCCACCCCATCCCCAAAAACCCTTAAAATAGTTTTATTTGACGATCATGACAATATGGGACTCAAATGAAAGGTATTCGGGAGTAGATTACGAATATGGTCAGGAAGTAGGAATAGGCTTTATAATTTATTGATAACGAAAGGGGGCGGACCCTCCACCAAAATCAAAATTGGACCGATAAGGACAATATGGCTATCATATGATTTGAAACTTCTGATATTTTTTTTTAGTTTTTTTTTTTTTTTTTGAAATTTGTGTGATGGATGCCTATGTTTTGAGCAGTTCTGTACATATATCAATTTTTCAGTAGGTTTTTTCATTAAAAGCTCTCAAAGGAAGGAAGCAGTAAAGCGGGTACAGTTCACCTAGTTTTACATAAATATGGGCCAATAAACGTTTCAACTTCTTGAGCTCCCCCATGGTTTATCAATTCATATTTGTGTTTGACTATTGAACTAGTCCAAATTACTAAAGTAATTTTCTTCTTTTAACATTTATGATGTTCTAGCAGGTATTAATGAGTCTAAGCTTATTATCATGAGCACTTCAAATATCCCATACATATGCTCTTTGTTTACCCCACAAAAAAAAACTAAACATATTGTGTTGTGAATTAGTTTTGTCAAGACTTAAAATAGAAAAAAAAAACAATAATATTGTCGGAAGAAATGTCCGCTAAATGTTGTGAGTAATATTCATATTTCCGTCTATTCCATATATTTGTGAGGTGCCGTATTTTGCTGCTAAGTAGATGTGAACATAACGAAAAAAAACACACAAAAACTGACAAAAAAAAAAACCATAAAACAAAACTACAAAACAACTAACCGCTTAAATGTTGTCTCTTTTGGTAGACTGTGCTGTGCTAAATATTTTAAATACACAATTATTTTGAAAACAAGGAGAAAAATCTAACAAAATTTCAAAACTACTTTTATCTGAGAAAAAAATGCTCCTTGTGCTATTACGTTCATACTATATTCATACATACATATATAGATAAATTAACTCATATGTTTGCATATATTGTGTGTAGTTGCCTTAATTGAATTTGTGTAGTTTTGTTTTTTTTTTTTTGATTTAGAAATTAAACGGTACAAAAATTCCTAAACCATTCTTTATTCGCAGAGTAATAGTAGCCGCTCCAACTATCCAGTTAACAATTACAAATCAATCATCGTAGAAGCATCGTTTAAGCATTCGCCAGCAGACGTAAATCTTGAAACTGGCATCATTGAAGGAGTTATTCATATATAAGACGCTGTACAGTCCGTTCCGTTGATCTATCCAGAAGGCAATTTAGTCTCGCAGTCATCATTCATTTATATACGCTAAAAATGCCTGTTAAAAAACAAGGTATGTAAATAATAAAAAGAAAAGTTTGCCATGTTTTCTGCAGATTTTTTGATTTCTGATACGTACTATATGTGCTCGTTCATGTACTTGTATGCTTGCAAAATTGCCTAAAAACTAACATGTAGAAACAAGTGAAATGAATTTTTCAATTTCGCATATGACATGAACCTCCGTCATTCGTATGTACATTGATATATATGCATATGTATCTGCGCAAATATTTACACTGCAGTTCATGTGAATAAGCACACATAGTCATGGAAAATTAATTTGCAAAAAATTTCAATTTCATATAATACATTATAATTCTTATGTATTTCAGTTTTGAAAAACCAAATTCTTATACAATCATAGATAATGTTATGCTTTGCTTGGTTGTTAACTAATGAAAGTTATTAAATAAACAAATAGTGTACTGGTACACTGTACACATAAAGTAAAGAAAGCATGAAACAAGGGGCCATGACAAAATCTATTCCAAGGCTTAACAAAAAAATTGTTTTCCATGCCCTGCGGTACATATGTTCACATATACACATAGTCCATAAAGTCTGCTTTCATGTGACAATTTCTGTTTTAATGATTAAAAAACAACATAAAAAAAATAAAGTTAAGTTTTGTTGTATATGTTGTTTCTTTATATTTCTTAAATTAGAAAACAAAACACAAAAATACAAGTTTGCTTTTGCTTTTTTGTTCTAACGGTACTTTTGTCTCATAAGAAGAAATTATGACAACCAAAAAGTTTACTTCGAAAGTACCGTTTGTTTACTTCGAAAGTACCGTTACTTTTTATGATGCTTGTTCTTATTTTTGATCAGTTTCAGTTCATTATCATAACAAGTGATAGTTACACGTGTTTTTAAAAAAAAAATAATAAATTTGGAAACATGGAAACTAAAGGAAAGGAAATATGCATATCTGAAAGAAAAATAATTATTAAATTGTGGAAAGAAGGACAAAGCTTTAGAAATATTGGTGGAACAGTTGGAAGAACGTATTCTTCTATCCAGAGCTTAATTAATAATTACAAAGAAACCGGCATTATAACTTCAAAGCCTCGGCCTGGGCGTCCAAAAAAATTATCCGTTAGAGAAGAGCGCAAAGTGATTAATATAGCAAGCAACAACCGTCGTATAACATCAACCAAAATTATTGAAAATATTAAAACAATGTTTTTAAAAAGCATCTGTGCCGAAACTGACAGAAAAATATTACATAGAGCTGGATTTCATGGAAGCGTTGCTCGAAGAAAGCCGTATATTTCAGTCATAAAGAGACAAAAGCGATTGCAGATTGATTGAAAGATTGCATTCGCTAATACTTTCATTAATAAGCCTCCTGAATTCTGGAAACAAATTATTTTCTCCGACGAGAGTAAATTCTGTATTTTTGGCATTAAAGGTCGGCAAATAATGTGGCGCACGTCCGGGACTGAGTTGGAAAAACAAAATTTAGTTGGAACGGTGAAGCACGGTGATGGTGGAGTTATGGTGTGTGGCTGCTAGTGGAGTGGGTCAATTAGAATTTATTGAGTCCAAAATGGATAAATGGGGTTATCTCAATATTTTGAAAAAAAAAAATGAAACCAAGTGCTGCTAAACTAAGGTTTGCAACGACATTTTGGTTCCAACAAGATAACGATCCAAAGCATACATCGGAGGTTGTTAGGCTATGGCTTCTATATAACACTCCAAAGCAGCTTAAAACACCACCCCAATCACCAGATCTCAACCCCATTGAGCATTTTTGGGATCTATTGGAGAAAAAAAAATCGTCAGCACGTTATAACCAGCAAGGAGATGTTACGAAGTGTCATGCAGGCAGAATGGGCGAAAATAACATCTGAGGAAACAGAGAAGTTGGTAAACTCCATGCCAAATAGACTAAGTGCAGTCTTAAAACAACGTGGCTATCCTACCAAATATTACGAATGTGTTAATATGTTTTTATTTTGTGTTTAAATAATTTTTTTTTATTTTTAATTGTTATCATATTTAAATCGCTCTATAGTAAAAGTGCTTAACCAAACGTAGAATTTTGTTTTCGTTTTTTTATGTTAGGTATATGAAGAAAAAATATATGTAAAAGAGTTGATTTGATTTATAATTTTATTTTGCGTTCTTTAACCAATCATAAAAGTTTGTCAGGTGAACGCAGACTTTATGGGCTATGTGTTCCAAAGAGATTTTAAGATATATTCCAGCACTTGATGTTTCTGTATACAATATTGGTGTTATTTTTTTTCCTCTGGGCGGTTTTTTGACGTGGTGTATCAAGCTGTTTTTTAATACATTTCATTTAATGCCCATATTGTCCCAATCGGCAAACATGTGCGTTTGACTGGAATTTGGGGTAGGTTGTTTGACCCCAAAGTTGTTTACCCATTTTGTGTTTTTGGTTTACCACAAGGTGCATACACAATTTCGCTTAAATCGATGCAACCATCTTCGAAACTTGGCGTTTTTGAAAATTGTGGTTAGTGGTAGGGTTCGCCCCCATCGCGGATATCACAATAAGAAGTTCTCTATTTTAACCGGGGACAAAACTCTACCATCTGTGAAAATTTTATGAAATCATTTCAGCCGTTTTCGAATCTACTCAGAACAATCAAACAAACAAAGCGCAACACTTTAATATTAATATAATAGACTAGCAGTACCCGTCGTGCTTCGCTACGACTTAAAGTCTTTTTTTTAATTTAAGGGAAACGCTTTTTTTTAACAAATTTTTTTATTGAAGTGCTCTTTGGTATACTGAAGCCTGAAAAGGACTCGAGTTGGGGGGAGTCGTACAGACCTATCTCCCTTCTCTCACCAGAAGCAAAGACGCTGTAGGCATTACTCATCCCTAGCCTCGTAGGAGAATTTCCATTCGCCGAGCATCAACATGGATTTCTTTGCATGCCATCATCGCACACATTTGCGTGGCTTCAATCAGCCCAGGCCATGTGATAGGACGGTCTTCGTGGCATACAGCCAGCTATGCCAAACTATTTGAGGACATCGCCAACACGTCCCTTCAGCCAGGCCTCCAACGCTGGATCGCGAATTACCTGTGTGGTCGCCAGTCATTTGTGGAATTTAGGGATAAGAAGTCGAAGCACCGTAGAGTGAAACAGGGAGTTCCCCTAAGTGGGGTGATATCTCCGGCACTGTTTAACCTCTATCATATGCAGACGATTGTACGATCGTGGCATCAGGCCCCCACCCATTGTTGACATCTGCGATAGGTTGAACGTCTACCTCAACGAACTTGCCTCATATTTCGCTGCAAGAAATCTGAAGATATCTGCCACCAAATCTTCAGCCAAATTGTTCACTACAAATAAGCGTGAGGTGAATACTGAGCTGACTGACTGACAGAAATGATTCCGTCCATCATGTGTCCAAAATACTTGGCGTCACATTTGACAGCTCTTACATATTCTCCCCACATGCCACAGCAATTTGCAATAAAGTCAAAAGTAGAAACAAAGTCCTCAAGTCACTTGCTGGCAGCGCTTGGTGTGCAGACAAAGAAACCTTGTTGACAACGTACAAAGGAATTGGCTGGTCTGTGAAAAGTTATGCAGCGCCAGTATGGTATCCTTTCTCCTCGGTTCCCATGTGGACCACCTCCATCAGGAGACAAAGAACCAGTGCGAAGACATAACTACATGCTGTCTTGGCAATACCTTTTGGCTGTTATCGCAGAGACCATCCAAATCATCATCTTGTGGATAGATGTAGATCTACATGAGCGTGAGGTTCAGCGCTACAAGAGAGAACCATTAGATCAAGCGGCATATCAAGCAGGTCTATATAACCTTCATGCCGATATGGTAGCTGATGCGGTAAATGGCTACCGGGTGAATGTAGTCCTTGGAGAACGACCACCTCCCATAGGACCTGAAGAAATTGACCTCCCCCGGCAAACCAAAGTAGTTCTGGCTAAATTACGTTCCGGCGGATTCAGCCGCCTCAACTCTTACAGAGCAAGGATTGTTGCCGGCGTGCAAGATGTATGTCCCGATTGTAACCAGGGACCGCACGATACACTTCACCTGTTTAACTGCCCAGCCAGACTCACTCGACTCAGACCAAGATCCCTGACGACGCAACCCATCTTAGTCGCAGAGTTTCTGGGTCTTGACACTCAACAGAATCAAGCAGACGAAAGATAGAACACAAAACCATCCTGTGCAAAAACATATAAGTCGGATGGATTACCCACACGTGAACACGCAACGATTAATTGTCCATGCGAAAAGCAAGGATTTGCTAAATTTATCCCACCAGCGAAGGATGGGGGTATATCCATTTTTTTCTGATCTCGCTAGTATCCGAACCCGGGCGTTCAGCGTCATAAGCGGACATGCTAACCTCTGCGCTACGGTGGCATCCCTATATGTCAGTCTATATTTTAGCTTAATGTAAATATGGCTCAATATACACCATGTTCGGTCAGATGTTAGTACATCTCACTGTTTCGACTAAAAATGCGGCTTTTATGGGCTTAAGATCCTAAATCGACAGCTCGGTCTATATGACAGCTATATCCAAATATAATCCGATTGGGCCCATTCAATAACTTAACCTGCGTATAGAAGAAATGCGAATCTGTGCAAAATTTCAACTCAATATCTCAAAAGGAGATCGTTAAATCGTCTTCGAATTTTACGACCATCAGAAATTAGAGGCATACAATGAAATAAGATGTTTTGTCAAAAGGACTTTTTTGAACGAAAAACGGGCAATTTTAAAAAATGCATTGATATGTTGAATTGACGTATCGGATAACTCTGGTCGGTATCTGTTAGCCAGGTTCTCTGTGTCAGTCAGATCGTGCAGTGCCAGCTCGTTGAGTGCTGCCAATATTCAAAAGGTGACAAACCTTTACTGCCATATAAATAAAGATTTGATCAATGTGGGCATCTCGAATCTACCGAACAGTGCAACACATTTGACCCAATTCAGCTGGAACTGATGGCTTCCTTTACTGCTCTTATACAGATGAACCGTAGTGTACATTTGTGCGTGTATTTGTATACAGACTCATTTTGATATTTTTGTATCATTTCAATTTTGCATATTTTTCTAATTTTTTGCTTTGTTGTTGGTGGTTATAGAGACACAAACAACAACAAATAAAATGATTTTTATGGTTTTTATTACTCTTGTCGGCTGCTTGTGTTGCTGTTTTTTTGCAGCAGCACCTGGACCAGTGCCAAAAAGTGTCTGGTGTACAAATATTTAGCGCTGCTGCTGATGTTTGGTGCCATATTTCGATGGGTACCTACAACCAGCTCTAGCACCAGCCAGGCAGCAAACAGTGGCAAATAGAAGAATTTCTCAGTCCTTTGGGTTTTCTTTTTCTTGAATATTGTTTTATTTACGACATTACGCTTTTAATGAAATGTGTGTGTCCAACATTCCCGAGGCACTATAGATATAAAAAGTAAATTATTCAACATTACAAACAAGATGGAAACAGAGAGCGGCCCCAATTGAAAATATTTTATGAGGCTCACTACTAACGGGGGCTTTTGCAATGTATGCTTTAACATTTTCTCTTCACAGGTCAAGTTTACCTATTCTTGGAATTTTATTTCCTTCTCTTTGTAGAGAGAAGTAAAATGTTGATGAACAAATTGCGAAAAGTTACGAATATTTCACTTTTGGTTGCATGTAGGATAATCTACACAACTGCAGAGCGTTAATTAAGAGAAAATTGATCCGCTTAACTTTTTCAGCAGGAAGATAACAAGTAAGAGCGTGCTAAGTTCGGTCGGGCCGAATCTTATATACCCTCCACCATGGATCGAATTTGTCGAGTTCTATGGGCGGTATCTCTTTTTAGGCAAACAAAGAATATTGAATAAGAACTGTTATGCAATTGGAGCTATATCAAGTTATAGTCCGATTCGGGCCATAAATGAATGCTGAACATTTTAGAAGTCATTGTGTAATATTTCAGTTCATTCGAATAAGAATTGCGCCTTGTAGCGGCTCAATAAGTAAAATCGGGAGTTATGTTTATATGGGAGCTGTACCAAGCTATTGATCGATTCAGACCCTATTAGACATTGACCATATTGAGGGTCATAAGAGAAGCCGTTGTACAAAATTTCTGCCAAATCGGATGAGAATTGCGCGCTCTATTGGTTCAAGAAGTCAAGATCCAAGATCGGCGTATATGACAGATATATGATACCAAAATACCACGGTAAAATCGGACGAGAGTTGCGCCCTCTAGAGGCAGAAGAAGTCAAGACCCAAGATCGGTTTATATGGCAGCTATATCAAAACATGGACCGATTTGGCCCATTTACAATCCCGACCGACCTACACTAATAAGAAGTATTTGTGTAAAAGCTTTACTCCTTCGAAAGTTAGCGTGCTTTCGACAGACAGACGGACGGACATGGCTAGATCGACTTAAAATGACTAAAATGATCATATATACTTTATAGGGTGTCAGATGCATATTTCGAGGTGTTGCAAACAGAATGACGAAATTAGTATACCCCCATCCTATGGTGGAGGGTATAAAAAGGAGTTAAGTTCGGCCGGGCCGAACTTTGGATACCCACCACCTCTGGTATATATGTAAACCACCTTTCGTCAAAATCCGGTGAAAAATGCATACCTTATGCCGATTTGGAACAAACACTAATAAGTACAAGTCATTGTTCAATTGCGTATAAAAAATATATTGGTTTTTTAGTACCTATATCTAAAAATGAACCGATCTGAACCATATACAACACGGATGTCGTAAAGCCTAACGTAAGTCACTGTGTCATTTCAGTGAAATCGGATTAAAAATGCGCCTTTTATGGGGCCAAGACTTTAAATCGAGATATCGGTCTATATGGCAGCTATATCCAAATCTAAACCGATTTGGAGAAACCAAACCAAATTGGAGAAAAATGTCGAAGAGCCTAACACAACTCACTGTCCCAAATTTCGGCGACATCGGACAATAAATGTGTCTTTTATGGCCCCAAAATCTTAAAACGAGAGATCGGTCTAACCAGGACCGAACTGAGCCAAATTTTAGGAGATTGTCGAAGGGCCCAACTCACTGTCCCAAATTTCGGCGACATCGGACAATTAATGCGACTTTTATGGCGCCAAACCTTCAATCGAGAGATCGGTCTTTATGGCAGCTATATCCAAATCTGGACCGATCTGAGCCAAATTGAAGAAGAATGTCAGAGGGCCCAACACAACTCACTGTCCCAAATTTTGGGAAAATCGGGCAAAGACCTTAAATTGAGAGATCGGTCTATATGGCAGCTATATCCAAATCTGAGCCGATCTGGGCCAAATTGAAGAAGAATGTCGGCCGGCCTAACATAACTCACTGTCCTAAATTTAAGCAAAATTGGATAATAAATGTGGCTTTTATGGGCCAAAGACCCTAAGTCGGCGGATCGGTCTATATGGGGGCTATATCAAGATATTGTCCGATATAGCCCATCTTAGAACTTAACCTGCTTATGGACAAAAAAAGAGTCTGTGCAAAGTTTCAGCTCAATATCTCTATTTTTAAAGGCTGTAGCGTGATTTCAACAGACAGACGGACGAACATGGCTAGATCGTCTTAGATTTTTACGCTGATCAAGAATATATATATTTTATAGGGTCGGAAATGGATATTTCGATATGTTGCAAACGGAATGACAAAATGAATATACCCCCATCCTTCGGTGGTAGGAAACTTTTATCGAAATATTGTTTTGAGAAAAATTTTATTGATATGTTGTCTTTAAAGAATCTTTCATATTTTTTTTTTTCACAAAAATGTCATAAAAACTTGAAAAAAAAATATTTGGCTTAAAAATTTTTTATTAAAATTTCGTCTTTGAAACATGTCATTAAAATCTCATTGACATTTTTTCTTTAGAGAAAATTGCGTCGAAATTTTGTTTTTAGAAAATTTTAAGAAAAATATCAATAAAATATAGTCTTTAAAAATTTCTTTAAAATATTATATTAAATAATGTCCTTGAAATTTTGTGTTTTGAATTTATTTTATTAAAAATATGTTTTTAAAAAAGATTTTATTGAAGTTCATTGAAATTTTGAAATGTTATTAAAATTTTGTGTTTGGAAAAATTTTTATTAAAATGTTATGCTTTAGACAAAATTTCAATGAAATTTTTTTGCATCGAAATTTTGTTGTGGAAAATTTATTTAAAATCTTGTCTCTATGTTGAATTCGACCAAAATCCGTAAACATTTAAGAAGACATAAAGAAAATAGTAGTACATTTGGATGTTGCAAATGGATCATTTGGTCCAGATTGATTCGTTTATAATACTTAAAAAAATTTAAAGTTCTTAAAAATTGTTTCCTACTTCCTTTCTGAGTATGGACTTTCAAACTGTTTGAAAATTGAGCCTATTTTTTATAACCTACAGCACTACTAAGGTACAAGGAAGAGAGATAGACCCATTAGCAAGCCTACGGGTTGACTCAGAAACACTTTCTAATTCGATTTAACTATGTACATCGCTCCGTTTGTATTTTTGTTTTTAAATTGGAAGAAATCGAAGAAATCAGATTTAGATACAGCTCCCATGTATGTGTCGCCCGATTTTTACTTCAAGAGCCTTTTCAAGATTATTTATGATTTTGGCTAAACTATTATTCCAGAGCCTTGCCATGCGAATTACGAAAGCTTTTTCGAAAATATTGTAAGTAAAATGCTCCACAAGAAGTTGAGAGTTACTAGTAGTATTTAAAAAATTAAAGTGCGATAAAAGATAGGAGGGCTGGCGGCGTTCAATAACGTTAAAAAAGAAACAGAGACATCTAGTGTCCAAAAACAGTTCAAAGGTACAACCAAGAAATTTCTTGGTAAAATGAAGGTAGTCACGTCTATAGCTTTTTCCATAAACAAACCGGAGAATGCTGTTAAAACAGAATTGCAATCTGGTGATGTTAGAACGATTTGATCCCATGTAAACTTCGGCACCATATAAAATATGAGGCATGAGCAAGGATTGTGTTAACATATATTGTATTTAAGTATACATTTCATTTGAGTTGGTAGTATGATTTAGACTGTAAAGTTTCTTTAGAATTAAATTCAGTTTCGCACTAATATGAGAGATATATGAGATGTAAACGAGAGATCACTATCAAGTTCGAAGCCAAGTGAGTTTAAAGAAGAAGATGAACTAACTACATCATTCTGGACATTCTGCATGATCATTTCGAGATCGATTCAAAACAATATTATTAATATTGCTAATGTTAATAGTAACCTTATTGCAACAAGCCCATTCACAGATACGACCAATATCAGAATCCAAATTGGATACATAAGTCTCTATAGAACTATTTGCACTAGTGCTAAATAATTGAAAGTCATCAGCATATATAGCCAAGTCAACCTTTTGTATACAACGATACACATCATTTACATAAAAAAGACGGGCCACAAAATAGACCCTTGGGGAACACCTGCTTGAATTGAGTTGATAATTGAGCTATGGCCACGGCATAAAACAAACTGTCTACGATCAGAAAGAAAAGATGATACAAGCTTACATGATGAATTCATGTTTGAGTTTATTGCAAAGAAGATTATGATCAACAGAATCAAAGGCCTTGATTAAATCAAGTACAGCAAGAACAGCAGGATTCCGATTATCTATTGCACGTCTAATATCTTCCATAAGTTTAATCATAAGTGAAATGCTATGAAATTTCCTGAAGCCAGATTGGCAGGAGCAACTAAAGAAAAACGATTAAGGTGATCAACTAATTGGTCTGTAATTAAAATTTCAAAGATCTTATACAGTGCAGGAAGAATGGAAATAGGCTGATAATCTGAAAAGTTAAAGCCAGAAGTATTTTTTTTCTTAGCGGGGAAACCCGTGCTAGTTTCCAAGTCAAAGGAAATTGTAATGTCATTACTATGGTATTATGTACGTACCGGATTGACCCGATGCAATCCTTCATCGGCAAGGGCTGCCGTCTCAGTGTACAACACACTGCTACAACAACAAAAACAGAATGCCTGAAATTTAACAAAATAATACTTGTACTAATAGCGTGAAAAATTCATTAAATCTTATAGTTGCTTTTAAATTCTGGGACAATAACAAATATGCCGAAAGAAAGTGTGGAAAATATATTACGATTTTAGTTGTTACGCTTTTCGCTGTTCAGTTCTCGTTCTTTTGGCGTCACTTTTATCATCAAGAACAATATGGTCAAGTAGAGGTTTGATTGGTGGTAGGCCAAAGACATGCAACCAAAGCAAATGACAAAATACGTGATATTGATTTTTGTTCATTTTCATATCATGTACAAACTGCAAACTGCAAGCATGCTTTTGTCCAATACCATTGATTTTAGTTCAAGTCGGACTTTGAATCTTAAAGCATTGAGCGGGTATCGCTAATAATCTGTCGTAGACGATGGACGATGATTCCGACAATGAAAAGGGAAGTCTTTTGCCCAGAGCCAATGATGCAAAGATTTTGGACAAGGATGTGTCGAAGGAATGTGTTGAATTGCGTATGGACAAATATGACTCTTCTTCGGAGGATGATACGGATAATTTTGATTGGGGCACCGATGATGAGGAGGAGAACCTTATTGAAGCTAGAGCAAGGGGACATCGCGATACGACTTCATCAACTGAGCCGATTATCCAGCGTTCTTCAAGTGAAAATATTAAAACAGATGATTGTATAGCCAACACAGGCAGTGTGACCAATGAAAATCTTTTCAATGAAACCTTAGTAAACCAGCAAGAAATCGATAATATCACCGAGCATTTATTGGGTGAAGGCATAAATGTTAGCGAGTCGTTTCAAAAAATACCTAACGCAGTTGAATGCAAAGGGGCCGAAATCCCAGATAAGGACAATCAAGAAGATAAGCCACAACTTCAGCTGAATGTGGGTGAAGAGAAAGATATGGATACAAAGATAGCTCAGTTGGTCATACTGAACCCAGTGGCTAAGGCTATCAGCATTTCACATTTCCCAGATTTAACTATTGACAATGCAAAACAAATTTTATCCATAACAAAGAGACCTTCCAACCTTAAGATAGTTCAAAACGCTAACACTAGTGGCCCTATTAAATTCCATTCAATGAATGATCTTCATTTGATTCAAACCCCACAAAGTTCTATATCATGTTATGTTAATAAGGTTACATCCCCATCCCAAAACTACGATTTTCAAACCGAATCAAATCCATGTGAAAAACACGAAAGCAAACCAATGGAGCATAATCTAGTTGAACTTGACATACCGTATGGCAGGAGTCTTTCTATTGAGCAATGTAAAGAAAGTGACATGGTTTTAGATTTAAAAGAACTGTCTATGAAATCCGAGAGTGTTGATTGTTTTATATGCCAACAAAAAGATATGGACGAATATCAACCGCGTATAAAACTCCATTCGAAGAGTGAAAATGAAATTGTTAAATTTGCCAAAGAATTTTATGAAATTACCGAAGAGAAAAAATTGGTCACCAAAAGTGATGGTAAATTGGGCAAATTATTGAGTAGCTCCTCCGATTTGTATTGTATTACCAATGAGTCAACTGAAAGTGAACTGCAAGAATTTGATATAAGAAAATGCAAAATTTCCCATAGTAACTCTGTGGTTGATTTAAAACCCATTGAATTATTAATCCAAAAAGAAGATGAAATTGTTGACAACTTGAAGGGAAACAGTGAGGAGCCAACAAAAATATTCGAAAATAAGCAAACAGAACAACAAGAAATTTCCCATAAAGAAGAAGCGAACAACGATGAAGGAAACAATTTGTATCCACAACAATGTTTGGAGGCATCGTGTGACACCACTCAAACGCAAGATTTGGAGTCGGGTTATTTCGAGAAAACCGATAGTTTGTTGCCTAGCAATGAAAAGGAGGATTTTCCACCAGATAGCTGTTGTTCTGATCAAGGTCACCTGATTTACGATCAAACCATATCGGAGAGCTTACGCAATCAATTGAACCGCTTCGACTTGTTAATTGAGACCATGGATCAGCGCAATGCCCGTAATATAGCCATAAATGCCGCCGAAAGGGGCTATTGGTCAACAATTTTTGGCCAAGCCAGCGAAATAGAGGCCTATGATGAAATATCTCCAGAAATTAGTAATATTTGTTTTATTTTTTTAATCAATTTTCTAACAAATTTTAAATTTAAGTTACAACATTTGAAAATCTATAAAAATCTTGTCTTCATATCAAACCAGGAAACCTTGATTTAACTGGTTTTTTGAGTCCTTAACGTAAAAATAGGGTTTATTAAAAAAAAAGTATAATTCAAATATTTCACAAACTACAAAAGATAGATAGTTAGATTCACAACTCAAATCAAATCTCAACTCAATCCTTTTATTATCATATCTATACACTGTCCAATGGCAGACATAGTTTTACTCCTTTTATAAAGGGTATTTTTTTTTAAGAGTTATAGGAAAGTGTTTCAAAACCAAAAAACACATAAAATTTAGAAAAATTCATAAAATCTTTATTTGGATCTATAGAACGGTCCATATAATTTAAAGTTTGAAGATTATTTCATGCGAATGACCGTGACTGTGCCTCAAATGGTTCATACGCTTTGTCCAAGTATCTCACGAGTAAATGCTTCAATGTTGTCTCCATTGCGTCAATTGAAGCGGGCTTGTCTGTATAGACATTAGCTTTAACATAGCTCCACAAAAAAAAGTCTAAAGGTAAATCGCACAATCTAGGCGCCCAAACGACTGGTCCCGAACATAAAATAAAATGTTCACTGAACTCGCCTCTCAATAAGTCCCTTGTGACGCACTGTCTAGTTGAAAGCACATGTCATGCAGGACAAGCCCTTTCATTTTGGGCAAAGAAAAGTTGGATTTCATGTCACGATATCGCTCACCATTCACAGTTATGTTACAATTCGCATTATCTTTAAAGAAGTACGATCCAATGATGCAACCAGCCCATAAACTGCGCCAAACTGTGACTTTTTCTGGATGCATTGTAACCTCTTGCAATGCTTCTGGCTGATCTTCACTTTAAAATCGACAATTCTCCTAATTTACGTACCCATTGGACCAAAAATGAGCTTCATCGCTGAAAAAAAAGAAGCGCGCGATGAACTTTCTTAATGAAGCACGCATTTTGATAATAAAATTCAATAATTTCCAAGCATTGTTCGTTTGTAAGACGATTCATGGTTAAATTATAGACCAAACTGAAAATGTTTGATAGTGAAACAAAACACGAAACGTGCGTGAGCTGTTTAAACCAGTGTTGCCAAAAAGATAATAGCTAAAAAATCAGCCTTTATTATCCCGGTACATGTCTTGTTGTAATGTATGGCAGTTTCGTGCAATTTGGATGTATAATTTGAAAAAACTCAAAAGGGTAAAACATTTGATAAGTGAAAAGCCGTTAAGTTCGGCCGGGCCGGACTTTGGATACCCACCACCTCGAGTATATTTATAAACGACCTTTCGTTTAGAAATGAAATGCATAATTTATGCCCCCATAGCAGCATTATTGAAATATGGTCCAATTTGGACCAAATTCGACATGGACTATATCCAAATCTGGACCGATCTGAGCCAAATTGAAGAAGAATGTTGAAGAGCCCAACACAGCTCACTTTCCCAAATTTCGGCGATTTCGGACAATAAATGCGTTTTTTATGGGCCCAAGACCTTAAATCGAGAGATCGGTCTATATGGTCACTGTCCCAAATTTTGGCGACATCGGATAATAAATGCACCTTTTATGAGCCAAAACCATTATATTGACAGATCAGAATATATGGCAGCTGTATCCAAATCTGTACCGAACTGACTCAAGTTGAAGAACGATTTCGAAGGGTCTAACAAAACTCACTGTCTCAAATTTTGGTTAAATCGGACATTCAATGCGCCTTTTATGGGCCCAAGACCTTAAATCGAGATATCGGTCTATATTGCAGCTATATCAAAATCTGAACGATCTGGGCCAAATTGAAGAAGGATGTCGAAAGGCCTAACACAACTCACTTTCCCAAAATTCAGCAAATCCGGATAAAAAATGTGACTTTTATGGGCCTAAGACCCTAACTCGGCGGATCAGTCTATATGAGGACTATATCAAGATATAGTATGATATAGCCCATCTTCGAACTTAACCTGCTTATGGACAAAAAAAAATCTGTGCAAAGTTTCAGTTCAATATCTCTATTTTTGAAGACTGTAGAGTGATTTAAACAGACATACGGGCGTACATGGCTAGATCGTCTTAGATTTTTACGCTGATCAAGAATATATATATTTTATAGGGTCGGAAATGGATATTTCGATGTGGTGCAAAAGGAATGACAAAATGAATATACCCCCATCCTTCGGTGGTGGGTATAATTACATTTAGAGTTCTAAAATCTCCACGCCAAATACGCCTCATATAAGTTCAGTAATTGATATTCGAGTAACTCTCATTTAAACCGATCCCCCGCTTTGACTCCTTAAATGTTTACCCGATTTGGCCGATGTATGAATATTTGGTACAGTCATAGAAAAAATTTGCTGAAAATAGCAAACACTGTATGCTGAATATAAGTAGTTAATTTTGAAGTAAACATTCACCCCCCAACACCAAACATAGCTCACATACGAAGTTATTCTCCAATTTGAATTTTCAAACTTTAGACACATATTGCTAATTTCAGTATGGCATGGTCTAAATTTGAAGAAAAAAGATTATGGAAAGTATACATTCAGTGGTGATTAAAAACATCCACTGAGACACACATTTACACTTGTATTTTATTTTTTTCTTCTATCATACCCTTCATAATTAAGCAGCAGTAATTTTCAGTAAACAACAGACGTTTCAGCAGCAAGTCTGCTTCTCCGAAATTGCAGAACTACTGCTGTAATAGCAAAACTACTGCTACAATAGCAGCAAAATAACTGTTAATATTCAGCAGACAGTGTTTGTTATTTTCAGCAAACTTTTTTTCTATGAGTGCGGGTAAATATTTATAAGATGTATCAAATTATTACGCCGGACTAATCAAGTTGTACAGCTCATTACGAAATGTATATATGGGAATGTTGAAATGTCTAATTAAAAAGCCGAGCCACTCTGCCACGAAAAGATGTTTCTTATGAAGAAGTGAGTGCAGTGCAGTATTTTAAGCTGCGGATTTCACACAGATTTGCAAAAAATGAAAAGCTCAACTAAAAATGCAGGGTGCTGATTTTTGTAAATTTTGTAAAAAAAAAACAACAAAGAACGAATATTAAGAAAATCATAAAATTTTTTGAACGAACGGGGTAATATGTTGGCGAACACCAACATGAAACCATCTTATTATCTGATTACACATTTAAGTCTTATGAGTTTCCCAGCCAAAATTTATTAGTAGAAATATCAACAATCTAAGTCTTATATTGAAAGAATTAATAGAAGTTGAGCACTTTTTATTTTTATTGTCATTGGTATTATGGTTTTGCAAACTAAATGTTAAATATTGCATTTATTTAATATCTCCTCTTTTTTTGTGTTTCTTCTTTCAGAGGCCCATAGAGCTCTTGAGCTTTTGGAAGATTACCACTCAAGACTGTCAGAACCACAAGATCGTGCTTTAAGAATTGCAATTGAACGTGTTATACGCATATTTAAATCAAGACTTTTTCAAGCATTATTAGGTAAGTGACTAAAATTGTATAAAACTTTTTTTTTAATTATTTAAACAAGATCATAAATTTATTTATTTAAATGTTGAATAGTTCAGTTAATATTTAAATATCACAATTTAGTTTTTATAGAAAACTATCTGCTCCTTCTTTTACAAAGAAGGCACACAAATTTCCTTTGGACATTTATTGCCTAGCTTTAAGTAAAATACCACTCTCCGGATATGGTATATGTACATATGTATGTCTCCTGAATAACAATTTAAAATTTTACTTCCAAATATCTTTCATTTGAATCACCTGTTGCTACGATTGGTCTATATGACCATTATTGTGGGTGGAGCGGCCTAATGCTCTTGGCTACAAAATTGGCTTTTTCTGGATCATCGTAAAATTATAAGACGATTTAACAATGTTCGTGTCCTTGACCATCTGTGTGTCATTCTGTTGTAATCACGCTACACCTTCCAAATTTGAGATATTGAGCTAAACTTTGCCACCGATTCCTATACCCACGCTATATCCTTCAAAAATTGAGATATCGAGCTAAACTTTGACACAGATTCCTATTTTCACTATACGCATTTTAGGTTCTTGAACGAGCAAAATCGGACTATATTTAGACATAGCTGCCATATAGACCGATCCCCGGTTAAGGGTGTCAAACCCATAAAAGCCGCTTTTATTGTTTCATTTCACTGAAAATGCAAACTGCGATATCTGAACTGATTATGGTCCACATCGGGCTATAATTAGATATAACTGTCATATTGGTCGATCTACCGATTTAGAGTATTAAGACTATGACAGGCGCGTTTTTCCCTCGAATTTTTTGACACTTAGAATAGTAACTTTTATTTAGCCGGTCGACATTCGAAATGACTATGGTCCAGATCGGACAATACCAAGATATAATTGCCATATAGATCAATCTGTCTATTAAGTGTCTTAAGCCCATAAGAGACAAATAAAATACCCGATTTCGCTATTTATTATGCCCGTCGACATATGGTCCAGATGACTTGTGAGAATATTTCCAATTTTTCTATTATATGAAACAATGAGTTGCACTAGGCCTCACGTTGTTGGAACTGAACAGGGTCCACATCGGATTTAGGGTCTTAAACCCAAAAAGCCGCTTTTCCCTATTTCGCTGAAATTTATAACAGTGTATTGGACTAAATTTCCCGTTGTCCGAACCAAATTTGGTCCAGATCGGAGTAATACTAGGCCACTTGATATCCGAATTGCATGTGTGATCTTAAGCCATTAAACCCCCATTTAACCTGATTTCCCTGAAATTTGAAACTGTACCTCATATAAGGCTTCTAAGCTCCTGAAACGAATATTTTCGAAATCGGCCCATACTTGAACATTAATGTAGACATACACCATGTTGGTGTATATCCAAAGATCAGGACCGAATTACAGCATACGCTTTTGTATCGAGTGAGATATACGTCAGGTATCGAATGGATGTATTACCGCACTCGAAAGCGATTATTTTTTGCATGAGAGTTGATTTGAACATATGTTTGTGACAAAAAAAAACCAAATGACAATTAACATCTGCCCGGCTTTTGTTAAAATCGTAAATTTATTAAAATTTTTGGAAACAAACGTGATATGACCTATCACTTCTTCTCGATATGACCACATTTTGCACTTTTGTTCCGAGTCGTTAAAAACTCTAATTGCAAGCTGCGCAAATATAACCTAACGGCATTTTGGTCCATACGGGCATATATTTTAGCCATTCCTTACTCTCAAAAGTGGCCCAAATAGTAAAATCCGTCGGATTGATATAGAAAATTGCAAGCCATCAATTACCAAACTCTCAAAAGTTTGCTTGTTCTCACGCACTCTCCCGCTCTCTTCTGCTGGCAAATAAAGTACGCGAACGACTTTCAGTAACAACTTGTCAAATTTGCACAAATTTTTGAGTACACAATCACTCTTATTAGTTCGAGGCTGCAAATTGCTGCTGGGATAAACCCATGTTACATTAACCCAGGTAGTGTACAGCAAACAGATGAGTAAAATTTTTTCTCGCTAATAAGAAACGTTGGTGGGGCAAAATAGGGGGTTTCACTATGCATTTTATCATCATATGATTCCAAAACCAATTAAGAACAAGTAGTACGTACAAAAAATTTAATATAACAAGTAGATTTTGGTATAAATATGCAACTTTTCTATCAATTCGAACTTTTCTTTCGTCGAATATACACGTAGACACATGCCTAAAAAAAAAGTATCATACATATGAGAATACATGCCGATTAGGGCGCACTCTATTCGTATTTGATGTATATAAGACAAGTCTTATGAACACAGAAAGTAACAGCTCATATGACATGTCTCATAGAGTAATAGGAGCTTAAGTGTTACAAGCGAAATGTAAATAAAATGAGAATTGCACGAAAACCGGAGAATCAACCTATGTATCGTACGAATTGATTTCGATTTGCAATCGCAAACTTATCTGAAAATCGGAACAGGCCTGTATCATTTTGTTTCAATTATTGTTTTTGAAGTGTATAGACCCCATTATAAAGTCGAAAAGTGTTGCCATTCAATGTGATTCAAAAGCGTACATGACAACTGTTTGTCCCCTTCTTGGCAGTAGGTGTCGCCGATATTCACAGCCAATCTTAAAGAAATTTTAAAGAGCAATTCAGAAAATATTTTTGTAGCAAGTATATATCTTCAAAAACTATGAGACGGTATATCAGTTGATATATTTATAAATTCTTTTCTATGCCATACAACAGACCATAAGCGCACATACTATCGTTTAAATAAAATGTTGCCATTCAATTTTCTAGTTATGTGTATCTGGCAACAGCTCATGACAGCAGGCAGCTTGTTTTCTCTCCCCAGCCGGCTGGCTAGTTTTTGCAACATATGAAAAACGAAGAGCAAAAAAATAAAAATTATTAAATTAATTAGTGAAAAATTTATTAAACATCTAACAAAATGTTTGGAACACTAAACAATTACCTTAGCAGTGTTCACCGGGCATGGACGAATGGCGATGGTGATACATTAGCTTCGTACATTTCCTTGAAAGACAAGCATATCATGAATCGAAATCTTTATGTGGAAATGCCAGAAAATGCCATCAATCGTCTTTTAGAATCACCCATCGATGAAATTATATGCGCACATCTGAAAGTTCTATTCTACTTGGGCCTGGAACGTGAGTAAATACATGCTTTTTGTATGTAGAGTTTTTTAATGCTCCTTTATAATTTTATAGCCCGGGACTTTATGCAGGCATACAAACATCAGTCACAATGTATACAATCTGTGGTGAAAATGTTACAGCAACTAAAGGAAGAGAATTGGTGTCTGCCTGTAATGTACACAGCTTGTTTGGATTTGAGGATATTGGCACAGAGATGTGAAGAACTGGGCAATAGCTCCAAACCGGGCGAAATTCTGGAGAAAGCAGCTGATTGCCTTATGAGTTGTTTCCGTGTATGTGCTGCTGATAATAGGTATGTTCATTGAAATAAATGTGTGGAAAAAAATATGGATTTAATGCATTTATGAGTTGTGGCTAATTTATGTTAAGCGAAAGGCCTCCAAATTTGTGTGTGGAGGAAGCGATTCTGGTAAAGCTTCAAAAGTAAGCAAGCTTGTTCCGGTCCATAGGACCCATCGCCGCGGAAACGTTATGGCTATTGAATAATAGCCATAATAATAATTACAAATAATTTACAAATTCGATTACGTCTTTCGCAACTGAAACAATGTCGAATAAGTAGCGTCGTCGAAAACTGTGCTGTATAGTGAGGTGGAGGCATCCCGTAATCATTGCAAGTTTAATATAAATTTTAATGTCTTTTTATTATGACATAGATTTGAATCTGCTTACAACATTGTCATTAACTCCATATGTCCTACATAATTAACAATTTATGATGGTGGATTTATTTTTAATGTTTGTTCCTTATTCTACAGGTCTTCTGACAACGAGACAAAGCGACTGGGCATGTTACATTTGGTGAATCAACTGTTTAAAGTGTATTTTCGCATCAACAAATTACATTTGTGTAAACCATTAATACGTGCCATCGATTCGAGTGCATTCAAAGACATGTTTCCGTTGCCAGAACGTATCACTTACAAGTATTTCGTTGGACGAAAAGCCATGTTTGACTCTGACTACAAGAGCGCCGATGAATTTCTGTCATTTGCATTTAAGCACTGCCCCAAAAACTTTCCTCGCAACAAAAGACTGATTCTCATCTATTTGGTGCCCGTTAAGATGCTTCTTGGCTTCTTGCCCAAAAAATACATATTGGAACGTTACGACGTTTTACAATTTCACGAATTGGCTGAGGCCCTAAAAGAGGGCAATGTTCGTAAATTCGATGATGTGATACAGCGACATGAGATATTCTTCATTAAATGTGGTATATATTTGTTGGTGGAAAAACTTAAATTTATCGTCTACCGTAATCTCTTCAAGAAAGTCTATTTAATTAAACAAACGCATCAGTTGGACTTGAATGCATTTAGTTCGGCACTGCAGTTTGTTGGCGAGACTGATATGACAATTGATGAGACACACTGTATAGTGGCCAATTTAATATTTGAAGGAAAAATCAAAGGATATATATCACATAGCCACAATAAACTTGTGGTGTCTAAACAAAATCCATTTCCCCCATTGAATACCGTATCTTGAGAAATTGAATAAAAATTAACATTAAGAAAAAATTATAATTATGCTTAAGTAAATCTAAAGAGATTTTTTTACATACATTACAAAATTGTTTTAAACGTTTTTTAATAAAGAAAATGTAATGAAAATGTACAATTTTATTTCGAATTACTTGAAAAAAAGTGTAGGTGCACATTTTTTTCCTTTAGGATTTTTTGTAGTATTTGAGCTGTTGGAGAAGCTGAATAGAGGTGTCAACAAAATTATATTTCATTCGTTCTACATTTTTGTTTCAGATATTCAAGAATTTTATGAGCTTACCTTGCTCGACGACTCGAAGACAATACAACAAAAAACGGTTGAAACTTTACAAATAGCAAGCAAATGGGAACAGGATGGCCATACTGTGAAAATTTCCGATGTAAGTAACAAAGTAAATAAAAAATTAAATTTTATTTGCGTATATAGATGTCCTTATCTTCGTGTCCACACTGCCCACCCTATAAGTTTAAGGAAAGGATTTTGTATTACAAATACAAAATACATTATAAAATTGTTCATATATCAGAAATAGATGTAAAGGGTGATTTTTTAGCAACACTGGTTTAAACAGCTCACGGACGTTTCTCGTTTTGTTTCACTGTCAAACATCTTGCGTTTGGTCTATAATTTAACCATGAATCGGCTTACAAACGAAAAACGCTTGTAAATTTTTGAATTTTATTGCATGCATTTATTGAAATGCATGATTTGTTAAGAAAGTTCATCGCGCACTTCATTGTGTTCAGAGACGAAGCTCATTTTTGGCTCAGTGGGTACGTAAATAAGCAGAATTGTTGATTTTGAAGAGAAGATCAGCTAGAAGCATTGGAAGACCTAACAATGCATCCAGAAAAAGTTAAAGTTTGTTACGGTTTATGGGCTGGTTACATCATTGGCCCGTCCTTCTTCAAAGATGATCCGAATCGTAACGTTGCTGTGGATGGTGAGCGCTATCGTGATATGATATTCAACTTTTTTTGACCAAAATGCCAGAGCTTGCCTTGTGGTTTCAACAAGACATTGCCACATGCCACACAGCACGCGTAACAACGAACTTATTGGGAAGGGAGTTCGGGGAACATTTAATTTCACGTTCGAGACTGGTCAATTGGCCGCCTAAAACGTGCGATTTAAAGCTTTAGACTATTTTTTGTGGGGCTATGTTAAAGCTCATGTCTATACAGACAAACCCGCTTCAATTGACGCATTGGAAGACAACATTGAAGCATTTATTCGCGAGAAACCGGCCGAAATTTTGGAAAGAGTACTGCCAGCAGTTCTTGGCAAGGCTTGATCCTGGATCGATTCCAATATGTAATCCCGACTGCAGTGGAGAAAGTCTTCTGATATTGTTTCAAGCTGAAATAGGATGTGCAGAGAACCTGTTGTAAGGGTTGTCAAATGAGGCCAGGGTAAATCGCATTACATTGTTAAATAGCCCACATTAGTAACTTGTAAGCTAAAAGAAAGTAATTTATATTCAAGATATTTAGCCAGAAAAAAAAAGAAAAAAGTCCATAGTTGGTGCTCGGAATCGTTACGACTTCGTCTCTCACATTCAGTTGTCGGCATACTTCTGCTGGCCCCAATGCCTTGTACGATTTTAATGTTATGGTAGCTACAATCTTGCATGCGGGGGTAGCGGTGGTAAATTGTGATGGCTGGAAGGAGATCACGACGTCATATATAGAAATGTTTGGAGAACTTGAATATCTTCATTTGCCATGCCAAACCTAAAGCCTCTCTGGTCATAACCTAGGAAAGAAAGGCATAGCTCGTGGATTGCAATGACATTTCTAAGTACCAAGCAGTAATTTTATGGTCACAGGCGGACTTTGCAGACGTTAATGTTCATATCATTAATGTATGCCTGAACTTTACGTTGTTGTTGTTGAAACAACATTTGTATTTAGAGGTAGTGACCCTCGTCAAGCTCCAGAGGCTTGCAAACTCGTTTCGGTCCTAGAACCGCTCGACTCCAAAAACTCTTGCCTTGTCATATTGAGTATGGTAATATGCTCAGTGTCTAAGCAAAAGCCGTTGCCGGCCGGCCTCTCACTGAGACTCTCCACTCGATAACGCTGATTGTCCTCCACTGCGGTTGCAGCTACTCCGTATATGAAGCATCCCACTATCCGCAACTTGTGGTCGCGCCTGAAGCTCCCAGCTGAGTTGCACGTAATGACGTTTAACACCATACAAATCGGAGCTGAGAGTTCCTACCCGTGTGGTTGTGATGACGTGAGGTTGCTCGTATTTGAAAACAGTGAAAGTGAAATGGCAATAGGAAAATGGAGGCTGTTAAAGAAAGAAATCTCACATTATCCCATTCATTGATAAAAATTCCAGCATCTATTTCATGTTTTTGTTGAACATACAATCTTTAATATCTACTCCGGTTTATATACATTCACATCCATCGGTCGTTTTAAAGAATCTGGTACAAATCAATAAATAACGTTAATATTGTATGAAAGAGCGATAATGTTATTAGATACAATGGTGACAAGAGTCGTTTTCAATAATATTCGCACTAGCTATCACCGCTGAATGCCTGCCTGCCTGACTGCTTGCCAACCATCCTTCCTGCCTGTCTAATGGCCATCCAATTCATTCATCATCTTTATAATATACATTCACGCTTATGGAACAAAACGTTTATACGGCACACATACATATGCATATACATTTATATATACTTCGTGGACACATTGAAGATATACATACGGGTGCGCCTACATACATATGTATGTGTGTATGCATGTTGCTATTGTATACGGTGGAAATTGCTCTTATAATAAAATAGAATTACTGACAGACAGTAAATGTGTTTGCACTCGTCTACTATGTGAACCAAAGCCATATAACCACCCAATAGTTAGCTCGCTCCTCTTCTAGTTAGGCTGGCATTCATTTGTTCCATTATTCATTCATATATATTTATACGAAGGTGGCTTATTGAGTTTGATCCATATTAACAGATTTGCTATATAATGCATTTTTGATTTATTTACGCATGAACATCAAGTGAGCACTCAGAAATTGGAATAATTTCGGAAAATTTGCATCAGAGTAAGAAAGGCATAACCTCCTGTTGGGAGGAAGATGAAAATCTGGTGCACTGAGGAAGTGAATATACAATCAAAACTGATGGGTAACAGCATTGAGTATATACATTTAGATTAAAATTAACAAAGCCGAAACCCGCACCAAGAACATCAAAGGATAGGTAACTCTTCAAGAGTGGTGTGGACATGGAATTGTAGAAAACCCCCCTTAACAAATGCAGGCAGTCTGTCTGAAAAATAAAAGTATGTAACTAATCAAGATAAAGGGCAATGTATAATAAGACATGGCTACAAATTTCGAACTATTGAGTAAGTTCTAGCCACCACAGGATTCTCACTCATCGTGTCCTACATGACAAGTCCATATGCTGATAGACTAAAAGTTGCAACTTCAGATTTCTGTCTGAGATAAATTTTAATGGACCATGTTGATTTTGAATATCTTTAACGCTTTGCTCGATTGCGTATCTTGGCATGGTTCAAATTGAGAAGTGTCAAATGAAATGCGGAAAAAAAGAGTTCAATATAGACACTTCAAATTCAACCACTATAAGAAGGTCGGAAAAGAGGAAATTATAGATCATCTTCTGTATGCGTGTCTTCTACTGGCGTGCAATAGGAGTTCCATTATAGGCTCGTTGAAAGCTAGTCTGATTTAGCGTATGTATAGATTCGCAAGTTTTAAAGATTTCTAAAACAATCTGTCTGGAGGCCGTCGTAGCGCAGAGGTTAGCATGTCCGCCTATGACGCTAAACGCCTGGATTCGAAACCAGGCGAGAACATCAGAAAAATATTTTCAGCAATGGTTATCCTCTCCTAATGCCAGCGATATTTGTGAGATACTATGCCATGTAAAAACTTCTCCCCAAAGAGGTGTCGCGGCACGCCGTTTATACTCGGCTATAAAAAGGAGGCTCCTTATCATTGAGCTTAAACTTGAATCGGACAGCACTCATTGATATGTGAGAGGTTTGCCCCAGATCCTAAATGGAATATGTTCATGGGCAAATTCGCATTTGCAAAGCATTCTGTCTAGTTCAAGGGCTGAAACTAGACGGCACGTTCCTTGTTGTTGTAGCAGTGTGTTGTACACTGAGGCGGCAGCCCTTGCCGATGAAGGACATCATCGGGTCAATCCAGTACGTACAACAGGTTGCCATGGGCACGTTCCTTCTCATGAACCTGTGGTGTTACAATGGACTATGTGTGAGTCTGATGGCAGATTGCCTCTATACGAGGGTTGTCTTTTATATTTCCGGATTGGACAACCCTTGTGTTACAATCTGCCAACTGACATCTTTGGATTTTCGAACCGAACGATCGTTAATAAAAGTTGGGATAATTCGTTTTCGTCCACGCGATATCGTTTTAAACTTGCACATAAGAGCGTCTTTTATTTTGAAACAGTCAATTAATTTCCTTATTTTTGAATAGGAATTTCCCTGAGATGCCAGCTTTTTGATAAAATTTTTGATTTTCTCCCGTGAAGTGCTTTCCCATTGAAATGTTCGATTAGGTTAGGTTGAAAAGAGGATGCGGACATTAATCCGCTCCATGCCACTACGGATATACACCTAAGCCAGTAATCAGCTTGTTGTGCGTTCTGTAATGACGAATAAGAAAGTCAAAGTCAGGTTATAGTTAACTTTATATTATGTTTTTTTTTTATTTTAGATTTAGATTTAACTAGACCTTGAGAATTACTCAGGTTTTGTTATCAATATTTTGTATGTAATATTTTTTTTTTATAATTTTATAAAATGAAATAAAATTCCGTGCTACTTACAAAATTCCAAATTATTTTCCATATCGCGCCCATTAGTTGGTTCAGTTGTTGTCTGGTGTTGAGTCCCCACCTAAATGTAAAATGACAAAAAATTTAACTTGTATTTAACATAAAATTTTCCAATTTGTCTATTTATTCAATAAAACAACGGGATTAGGGAGTTATATGCTGAACAAATGTGTTCGTTTCCAATAGATAATATATTTATCTAACTTCCATATAATACTGTGAATATTGTAGACTAGTATGCAGTAGAGGTGTGCACATGAGTCGTGAGTTGTCGTGTAACGCGTCAATCACTAGTGAGTCACGTGATTCGTGAGTGAGATCTTAATCCACGGCCACGTACCACGATCAGGTGATACGTGGACGTGATTGAACTCAAATACTTCGTGCGTGAGCATGAGTGAGTGAATTCATGCAAGTATAAAGTTTGTGTGTGTATGTATGCATAGAGGTACACACCACTACCGGGATGTTCACGAGGCACACACGGCTCACGAGAAAATCACAAAAACGTGAATTTCGTGAATTTCTACCTCCTCCAGACGGCATAGAGATCGTATCATATGAGCACGATTGTACGGTCATGGCATCAGGCCACCACCCATTGATGACATCTGCGATAGGTTGAACGTCTACCTCAACGAACTTGCCTCATATTTCGCTGCAAGACACCTTAAGATATCTGCCACCAAAAATTCAGCCACATTATTCACTACAAATACGTGTGAGGTGAATACGGAGGTGACTGTGATGGTCGATGCAGAAATGATTCCGACCATCAAGTGTCCCAAAATGCTTGGCGTCATATTTGACAGCTCTTAAACATTCTCCCCACATGCCACGGCAATTTGCGATAAAGTCAAAAGTAGAAACAAGGTCCTCAAGTCACTAGCTGGCAGCACTTGGGCTGCAGACAAAGAAACCTTGTTGACCACGTACAAAGCAATTGGCCGGTTTGTGGTAAGTTATGCAGCGCCTGTGGAATTATATTCAGATCTGTCAGAATGCCGCCCTCTGAACTGCGACGGGCTGTCTCCTCAGTTCTCATGTGGACCACCTGCAACAGGAGACAAAGATCCTACCAGTCTAAGCAATACCTTTTGGGCTGTTATCGCAGAGACCATCCAAATCATCATCTTTTGGATAGATATCCACCGCCCAGAAGCCTTAAGGTAGATCTACATGATCTAGAGCGTGAGGTTCAGCGCTACAAGAGAGAACCTCTAGATCAAGCGGCATTACTAGCAGATCTAGACAACATTCATGCAGACACTGTAGCAGATGCGGTAAATGGCTACCGGGTGAATGTAGTCCTTGGAGAACGACCGCCTCGCATTGCACCTGAAGAAATTGACCTCCCCCGGCAAACCAGAGTAGTTCTGGCTCAACTGCGTTCCGGCATATGCAGCCGCCTCAACTCCTACAGAGCAAGGATTGATGACGACGTGCAAGATGTATGTCCCGATTGTAACCAGGGACCGCATAATACACGTCACCTGTTCAACTGCCCAACCAGACCCACTCGACTACGAACCAGATCCCTGTGGACGCACCCCAACAGAATCAAGCAGACGAAAGACAGAACACAACAAACTGCTACAACAACAACAACAACGAGAACATCACGACTAAAGTTTATAAAAATAACGAAAACTTAAATTTTTGCAAAATAATCATCTTCCAAATCATGCCGTATTTTAACGTACGATGCATAAAAATGAAAAGAGTAAATAAATGGTTATGCAGGCCTGATGCTTTTTATACATTGGTATTCGTACGTTCAAATGCTTTATGAGTCGTGATTTTCTCGTGACATCTTATTTCATACCTACACTTTTCCAATGTATTTCCTTATCGCTAGTATTTTTCGTTTCCCCTTGAGGAAAAGCAACAGAGCGAATGATTTGATTATTTCTTTAAATCACAGTCCCAAGGGAATAATCTTTAAGGTGTGTCGCCGTCCATTGGTTTATTTAGGGGGTTTTAAATAAAATCACTATGTGAATCCTTTAACAAATTCCCAACTTTTGGAACCAACCTCCCACAACATTGCGCACTTACACACACACACATACACACAAGCTATGTGTTGTTTGGGCGGGCATACAGACATGTTTCACATACATTCTTCTATGAGTTCATTTTTGTGTTTGGTATAAACAAAACTTTGAACAACGACAAACAGGCAGACGCACAGATGGACAGACAGACAGACAGACATGAGTACGGACACTGAAAAACACGGAGGAAAACACTTTTACGAAGGAATGAGAATTTAAAATTTCGGTTTAGTACAACTTTTGTTGTGTTCCGTATATGTCAGATATTTGCGTTGACTACTCATTGGTGCGCCCAAAGGAGAACCGAAGAAAAGACGTAACCACTGTTACTTTTAAATAGAAAAAGTTAAAAATCAAAATACACTTTGTGCGTTATTTTTTGTCTTTGTTTGTCGAAAAGTTTTCCTTTGCGAGGAAGTTTTTGTTGGCCGAGTTTTTATGGAAAACACGTAGCCACATCAATCGCTCATTGATGACGAACTGACGAATTGAAAAACACAAAATATTTGGAAATATTCATTTGGGTGGGAAAATCATCGTTGATGGTTATGTAGAGATGTCTGTCTGATGACAGACGGTCGACTGGCTGGCTGGCTAGCTGACGAGTTGCCTGATAGATATACATTTATATATATAAATATTGAACCGTGTGTGCTTTTTCCCCCAAATGTTTACACCATCATTATTAATTCGCGGCTGTTTTCGTTACGTTCTACGTTCAAATTCGAAAGGAAGGCAATCCAAAACGATGAGTGTGTGCAAAATGTGTTTCAATTAACAAAACAAACAAACGAAATGTGTTTCATGGAATATTGAATTCAGTCCAAGACTGACTACATTACCACTACCACCATCAACAACATCTTATCCTAAATATCTACCTAATGTAGAAATTTCGTTGAGATGTCATTCCAATGCTCATTATAACTTTGGGAAATACCTGACAACTTTGTTTTTTTTTTGTGTGTGTGTGTGTGAAAAGAAATAAAAATTTTAGAAAATATTTAAATTAACGTTTAAAAACTTTATAAACGTTTATAAAATGTGCCATCAATAAACGAACTGTGTTTATTCAAAATTTTAGGAAAAACAAAAACAACCCACCACATTAGTTTACACAGTTACTGTAACACTTGCGTGCATTTTTTTTATACGAAAAACAATCTCAGAGTTTTATAAAAGTCGCCGTCGGTTAGAAACATGATCGATTGGATATCAATTGTGCGAACTTCGCGTCGGCGATTTTCCACCTTCAATGTGCGTTCGCCGGTGCGGATTCGTTCACGTCCAAGAAAGCAAAAGTCATCCTCATCTTCATCATCATCGGTGACGGCGCAATTGCCCTCCCCTTCGTCTTCTAGTCGTCCCTACGAAGAGTCCACTGCCGTCTCTAATTATTGCAGTGTCTGCACCAGCAATCGAAGAAAGCTGGACAAAAGGAGTAGAATGAAGAAACAGGATCCACAAGATGCCTATTGCACATCGCCTCGTTGTCCATATGTAAGTGCAACAGTGTTTATATCAGTTTCAAAACTATTAGGTGAAAGTAAATTTATTCAAAAGACTATTAGGTCGAAATTAGCTCTAAAAATTGTTATTGGCTTTGTATTAAATTGCACAAAATAAATGAAATGACTACACATTAAAATCATTGGATTTGAACCACCATTGGTTTGATTCCACGATATGTGGGTTTCTTCCAACTCTCCTTTTCTACAGCGGAACCATGTGTTTCTCGGGCGACCTCTCCTTCGCTGACCTTGCGGGTTTCAGTCCATATAATAAAATAGATTTCACACAACTGTTTAACTTTCTGAATTTTGTATTGTGTGAGATGTCACTGCATCTCCAAATTTTGTTTAGTTTAAGAAAGGCGCTTCTAGCGTTGTTAATATGTTTGCGTACGTCTGCTTCCAATCCTAAGTTCTTTGATATTTTGCTGCCAAGGTAGGAAAAATTATCGACGTCTTGAATAACATGGCCGTTTATAATGAGCGGTGTCAGATTTTTTGTTCCTATCCGCATCTGTTCCTTATTGCAGCGTTCATGGAAAATTTAGTAGTATCCGCATCAATTTGGTCTTAGCTATGTTTATTTTCAGGCCTTCTTTGGTCGCGTCTTCAGTTCCAATTTCGCTTTTATGTGCTCAAAGCTATACGCCAAGAGGCATATATCATCCGCGTAGTCGATGTCACCAAGAAAGTCGTGTAGGTCCCAGCGAATGTCATAGGGTACCTCAGCATTGGTCGCCTCTAAGACGGAAGCTAGTAAAATTATACATAGCATCCGTGTTAAGATGCACCCCTGCTTCACCCCTTTATTGATCTCGAAAGAACGGATCTCTTTTACATGGAAACGAACTGAAACTTCTGCATTCCTTTACAGCTCCCTGATTAGTGTCACGATCTTTTCGGGGATATATTTGTTCAATAGCGTGCTTCACATTGGACTTCGCGAATCAATACCAAAATCATGCTCAAAGCGTGTGTATTATATTGTAAAGACTGATTATGTGCAAAATGTTAATGTGGTCAGCACAGGAACGTCTTTGCCGAAAACCTGTCTACGCTGCAGAAGAAAACATACCATCAATTTATTTATTGCGTTTAACAATGCCACCCTTCTTTGAGATTGTAACCATGTTCCCCTTCTTCCTTTCCGAGGGGACAGCGTTTGTATCACAGGCCTCTCTGATTATTAGGGCGATCCCTTGTGCTATGAGGTGTGCCCCATACCGCAACAGTTCGACAGGTACATTGTCAGCTTTTGAGTGAGACCAGAACGGCTTCAGGTTTTTCGCAGATTGGTGGAGCTGTGCGCAGGGGGGTTAAAAGGGTCGGAGCTTACGATATTCAGTTTTGGCTGCGGATTTTGTTACACTTGATTTTGCTGAAGCAGAGTGTTGTTTAGACGTTTCCGGTGTTTTATTTCCTCTATAGTTTTTGGAATCGTCTAGCAGTGCCTATGATAGAGATGGCCGTCTCCGTACATGCTGTTGTTATGTTGGCCTATGTCTGGGTGAAATTTTGTAGCTTCTCAGTTAATGCTGTTTTGAAGTCGCGTGCGATTTTTGTTTGACTCCTTTTCACGACGGCTGGTCGTAGACGTGGAGTGGCCACTAAGAGCACTATCGATTTCGGATGCTCGTCTAGTTTTTACATCCAGTACATGGTTGATTTGACTATGGGTGTTTCCATCTGGGGTTCCCAAGTATATTTTTATGGGTGAATTTTGTGCCTCCAATAATGAGGCAGTTTCTTGCGCAGAAATCAACCAATCTGTCGCATTTATCATTCCAAGTCCTTGCATCTCATGATTGATTGTAGATTATTGTTATTATTTCCCGCCTTGGCATTGAAATCCCCCCATAACAAGTTTAATGTCTCTTTTTGGTAGAGGACGTGTCACTGTGTTGATCCTTGATCCTTTGTTTCGTCATCATCGGGTTCGGTTGGCCCGTAGCATTGTACAATAGATATTTTGCAGAATTTTGAATTTAATCTTGCCGCCATGATGCGTTCAGATATGACATTGTATGTAAATAGTAGAGCTCAATTGCTTTCGGCGACAGTAAAAGAACGACCCCATTTATTCAGTGGATTTCATTGCCTGAAATGAAGTAGCCAAAGACGGATTAATTATCAAGTGTTTTTGAGCTTCTTCTTCGCGATATCGTAAAAGCCAAGATTAGGGTACAACATGTCGTTTACGATATCGAACATTTTATAGGTTTTTGTTTTGGTTCTTCGTTCGGCGGCTATGTTTGGTGTCAAACATCGAACTTTGGTTGCTAAAACAGTTTACATGAAATGCCTGAAATTATGCTTTAGATGTGTTTTTTAAGTATTGGCATTGCCGATTCCGGGTTCACCTTGATAACAGTTGGCATTACAGTTAACTCGTTAAAATCAAAGAGTTATTAACAATTATTATATTAATCCTTCTTTGATCGTGAGGTTGTAAACTCCATTGTCCACATGTTTCACACTGATCTTGGTTACTGGTTATCCTGTATTTTTCGCCTAAAATCCCTCATATATATTAGGCCCTCTTTGCATGCAGCAATGAATTTTCCATTCTTAACCAAAAAAAAATGCCAAATTGCCGATATTTTGGGAATTTTTTTATTAAAAGCATAATTTTAGGCATTTAATTTAACTGCTTTAACGTGGAGTAAGATTACCGTAGTACATTTTCAATATCGATAGATAATGCGGGTTTCCTTGTCAAAGTGTTGTTTGAAAGTATGAACCAAATTGTCGTGAGGTTGTAAACTTCATTACCCAATTATTACGAGTACTGTGTGACACCGTCTTGTTGAAACCACATGTCATGCATGTCAAGCTCTTGCATTTTGAGCAAAAAGAAAAGATGGATACCATCTCACGATAGCGCTCACCATTCACAGTTACGTTACGATTCGCACCATCTTTGAAGAAGTACGGTCCAATAATGCAACCAGCCCATAAACCGCACTAAACTGTGACTTTTTTTGGATGCATTGTTAGCTCTTGCAATGCTTCTAGCTGATCTTCACTCCAAAGTCGACAATTCCGCTTATTTACGTACCCATTGAACTTTCTTAACAGAGAACGCATTTTGATAATAAAATTCAATAATTTACAAGCGTTGTTCGTTTGTAAGACAATTCATGGTTAAATTATAGACCAAACTGAAGATGTTTGACAGTGAAACAAAACACGAAACGTGCGTGAGCTGTTTTAACCATTGTTGCCAAAAAGATGATAGCAAAAAAAAGTACACTTTATAAGTACATATATGGGTGATATATTTAAATGTGAACCGATTTCTATTGAATTCAGTAAAAATGTCAAGTGTCATAGAAGAATTTTAAAAGGATCGGCGGACAATGACTAGTCTATTTCAATTTTAGCAACTCACGGCGAAAATGTGGAGTAAATACGCATTTATGGGCTCAAGACCTTAAATCGGGAGATCACTTTATCCAAATGCGCCACGGCTTTTCATTGAAATTTAAGCAAAACTATAAACGTGGCTAGATCGTCCTTGCATATTATGATAATCAAGTGTGTATATTTTGTGGAGTTGAAAATGTTTGATGTTTTACATCAAAGTTACTAAATATAAATGAAACACAAAATATATAAAGGAAATATAAAAATACTTTAGAAATAAATTTCTGTTGCAATTTTTCAATAAGACGTATTCAGCCGAAGCATTGAAATGAAACAAAAAAACCAACAATCTTCATCAAATCATCAAAAACTTCTATTGATGTAGTTTTTAAAAAAGTTCTATAGAAAAGAAGGAAAGGAAATGTTTTACAATTTTCTTAAGAAATAAAGTTTTTACGAAATTTCCTGGGAATGCGTTTATACAAAGGTTATAAGTTTCCATAACTAAAAAATGTGAAAAGAGGTCAAAATGGCTTTTGAGTTTCAACGTTGCCCTACGGGCATCATTATCTATCTAAATAATAAAATATATATGTACATTTTCACATGGACACTCCTAGTTTTTCATTTGATTGAATATGCAAAATAAGGGTGATTACAGGAAAACAAATTTTGACTCCCTATTTTAAGATTTGTTTGCAAGTCTTCTTTGTTGGTAAAAGCTATTGCCATAAATAGTGTAGTATATCTACTTTTCTTTTCCTATGACAGGTACATACAATATTACTATATAGAGATGAGTTTTTCTTATAATTTATTATTTTAATATTTGTCTTGCCTTTTGCAGAACCAAGCCGTAAAAGCCGTTGATACGGATGGAAGTCAAACAAAGAACGAACCAAATTTAACAGATGTTTCCACGGACATTGAACATCAACAACAACAAACAAATGGTCGCCAACAACAACCACAGTCAGGAACCACAGATATAAATAGTGTAAGTCCATACGAAGTATGTTTTTCAAGCTTTTATAAAATGTAATAGCAGCCATAACACCAAATCCCATGAATCATCATCGAACCAAGTAAGTTAAGACTCCCCCACAAAGCAAAGCAAAACAAAAAGAAACGCAGTACATACATATGTACACATACTGCATACTATGCCTCAAAAAACCTATTTTGCATTTTTCAATTTAGCACATAAGTGATACTTTTCATATCGTGTGCCAGCTTACTTATACAACTTGTATGTATTATTATTGCAAACATTCCCCTGTACTTAATGTTCCATTATTATAGTATATAGATATGTATTTATACAGCTCTACGCCAAACGAAACCAACAAATCGTGGAAAGTTGCATGTCAATTTATTATTCGCCAACGTTTTTCTGCTTAGAACATATTTTTGGCAAACCAAGTTGTAATACTCGTTTAGTTCGTAATTCTTGAATTTTCCGAACCAAATGTTAGAAAATCTTTCGATTTCAAGTGTACCGATTGGCAGTATTTGCTACTTCTGCCACCAAGGCATCTGATTTGATTGTTCTGCTAAGTCTTTCGTAGTTTGTTGTTGGTCACCATGCACATAGGTTGTTTGCATGTTGAAAAATGTGACCTGGGTTCGAAAATTGGGAGCAATTAAAAAAACATCAGGGCTTATTCATACAATTTTTTGTTTGCCTATTACATGTGAGCACTATATTAATTACCCTTATTCCGGTTGTCGAAGGCGTAGTCGGAATTCGATACTTTTACAAAACAGTGTTATGATTGTCGAAGCAATCCCAGCCGGTTGTACGTACCTGATTAACCCTGGAGTTCTTCATCGGCAAAGGCTGCCGCCTCAGTGTTTAACACACTACTACAACAACAACATTGTTGTCGAAGACGAACAATCTATTACGTTTTTGGTATTACGTACATCGCATTCGACTATCAAATTTGGCAAAAACTGTCGATCGGAATTTTACGCCTGGTTTTAAAAAGAGCATAGTGTCTTCTTCAAATTATGCACTGACGTTAATAATTAACATAAAATTAACCAAAAAGAAGTATTTATTTGAATTTTACAAAAAATAAATGGTGGTCAAATTTTGCACACAGAAGGCAGTTATAATTTTCGGCGGACTTGGGTAAACCATAGGCATCTAATAAGCTTATAAAGATCATTCGGAAGATCGGTCTATATGGACACTCTTTCCAACTATGATCCGATGTGGACATTATTTGGCATGGATGTCGAAGGTTTCAATCCAAGTCATAATTCTAAATTTCAGCACTATATGAGACTATACCAATGTGTATTTCTAACATATTGAGCCCAACTTTGAACTTAAACCAATGACAATGGGTAAAAAATAATCTAAACTCACTTTCTGCTTGATAGCTTCATATTTAAAGAACGTAGAGACAGACATATGGACAACGCTAAATTGTATCTGATATTTTTACTATATAGGGCCAGCGGCTTAGGTATATTTTTACTGTTTACTTATTTAAGACGTTTCCAGCGTCTTCTTGGTAACTGACTTCGTGAAGAATGCATAAGTCACATCCAAATTTGTCATATTGGGCACTGCTGATGATGAATTGTTTCCAATTTTACTTTATTCATTCGCCCTTACCACTACAAAGAAAAAAATCATACCAAACTAAACATTTAATATTTTTTGCATGTTTTTCTTTTTAACTGTTTTCTCAATATTCCCGATGGCACAAGTTTTTCGTGTACACAACTAGGATGATAAATGAGGTTGTCAAAATAGTATTAAAAACAAGTTAAAAAGGTACTTTTTGTAGTAAGAGGTACCAATTTTTTACTCCACACGTTCATAAAGGCCTGGTTATGCTCTCGTAAACCTACCGTAAATGTAGGAAAACGTGTCAACTGTTCTGTTTTGCTTTATGAAAGGAAAAAGAAGAATTCAGTAAAAACAAAATATTCGTTCCGTTTTTGTGTCAGCTGATAAAATTTGAAGTTTGAAGAAATTTCAAAACCAAATCTATGGTTTCTCTGTGGAATTTATTACGGCGCTGTCGTATTCTCCTATCCATGTTAGCAATATGTCTTGAAACTTGGAGTCGTCTATTCAGGGATTCCACACACTCCGCCAAAGGTCAAAGTGCCCTCACTGTACTAAAGCCCACGGCCTTGAGTTTCGCCATATATACAAACTGATTTCAACCCGGCACCACATTAGTTGAAACTCTGAGCTCCAATTTATTCGGTGTTCATCGTGATTACATATGGCTCAGCTGAGAGCTATCGGGCGTGTCCACAGAATCCGGATAGTGGAATGCTTCGTATACGGAGTAGCTGCAAATGCCGTTGCAAATCAGCGATATCGAAGGGAGAGTCTCAGTGAGAGGTCGAGCGGCAACGGCTCTTGCCTGTGATACTCGATTTGCCAAGGAGATTTATTGGCGTCTTTTAATAACCAATGGCCATAACGTTATCGCGGCGATCGGTCCTATGGACCGGAACGCGCTTAAATCGCTATCTCTAGATACAATTGTGGCTACAACATCGGCAACATCAACAGATTTCGAAAACTGCAAATGTAGTCGCAAACCAGCGGTATCGAAGGGAGAGTCTAAGTGAGAGGCCGAGCTGCAACGGCTCTTGCCTGTGATACTCGATAAATGCTACGTTTTGTAATAAGCATAATTGGCTCTTTGCATTTACGATACATTTGTTCTACATTTACGAGATCGTTACCAGACCTTAAATTCATCTCATAACTTTTAAGTTGACGATAAGGGGCCTCCTCATTATAGCCGAGTCTGAACTCGGACTACAGCTTGAGATAGCTCCCAAATAGACCGATCTGCTAATTTTAGCTATTGAAGGCGCAACGAGCGCATATTGCAATAGATTACTTTTAAACTAAGAATAATGAAATGCATTAGTCTTTTCTATATCATATCCAAATATGGTCCAGATAGATCTACATTTCGACGTTTCGCTTCCATGTCAAACGATTTCAATATAGCTATGAATTAAATTAGTTCCTCCTACTGATGTTTAAGTACTTTTCTTACTTTCGTAATGGATAAGCAGATGGATAAGCAGAGTATAGTTCTCAGAGGTTCACAACTAACCCCCCTAATTTTGTGTCAGTAAAAGGTTTATGAGGTCTAGGCATAAGCTTTCTATACAATAGCTTGATCCGCCTAAAGTTAATGCCGTTATACGTCTTCTAGAGATTGGCAAATGCCGTTTCTGGAAGTTGTATCTATGGCTATTCTCAAAAAAAGCACCAAATGTCTCGCGGGGGTACCGTGGTACTTTCGATGCTCAAAGTACCAAAGTATCATCCCTGGTACACAATTTGCCAGCAGGAGAGAGCGTAAGTGTTTTGTTATTGAAAAGTACGAAATTTCTACTAGAAAATTTTTCATAGCGGCAATTAACATCTTCAAACTTATATTTATTAGAAACAGGAGTTTTCTTTTGTTTCAACAAAATACACAACAAACGTAAAAGTGCATACTCGCCTGCAAATTTTTACTGAAAAACATGACGAACAGAACTACTGCCAATTTCCAAACATACAGAATACAACTAAATGTGAAATTCGCCTTTAACTACTGTCGTTGTTCGTCTTCGACGATCGGAATAAGTGTGGATATTTTTTGGCCACTGGAATGAGTACCATACCGTACGGAAGATTTTTCGTTGATAACCGAAAAGAAATGTTGAGATACAAGCGGCTCGAACACAGATATCGCACCATTTGAAGATATTTCAAAGCTCGGTTAAGGCCTTTTTTTACGTTATCCTGCTGCTGTTTGACTTTCACCAAACTACGCACTTTAGACCCATGTAAAAGTCCAGCATGACTGAAGGGAATCCAGATAGGTTAAAAGGTGTGCCACCCATCACTCTTCTCACCGACTCTACCTTCATTAAGATTACATTACATTGGCTATTCATCACCCATATTAATAGCATGATTCCAAGCTTTATCAGATCATTTTTATGTTGTACTCCCCGTGGCGTTCAGCCAATATTGCTAGAATTCTAAAGGTTTAACCGTCATTCTCCTAATTGGTTCACAGCCTTTCAACTGTATTTGGATACGAGTAACATTGTGATTCCTTGAGTCTTCGCCTTTCCTTAATGAATCGAAGACATTTAAATCACAGCTGTACACATATAAGTCTAAGTCTCTTTTTTTACCTTCCTTTTCCAACCCAATCTTTCGGCAAGAACTGGGATTAAAAATCTGCCAATGTTCAATCCAGTATTTCAGTACCGTCGGCTTAAGCGTGTAGTATGTGTTGTACATTATTTATTTCGTATTTCTTCGAATCTGTAGAGTCTGTATAAATAAGACGTTTAACAAAGTTCTTCCCAACTCAACGCCAAAATGAATGCCAATATTTTACTTTCTATTATTTTTAAGGTATATGTTAGATTTAAGTTGATATTTGTTCCTTTATGTTTGTATGTATGTATATGCAAATTTTGAATTAAAATACTTGTTTACGAGCTATTTTTTGTTTATGCAATAATATTATGTGACTTTTTTCATGATCATTTTTCTGTTGTCGCAATTTTGAATATTGCATTTTTTATGCTTTAGTTTTTTTTTTATATTTTGCATGGCAAAACAAAATATGTTTTAATTGATAATAAAGTTATTTTTATTTTATTTTTTGTGTTTTTAATTTTTTGTTTTGTGCTATAATTTGAATTTCAAAGGTTTGTATGTGCGCTACTTGCCACCTAACATTATTTTGTGCCATTATTTATCTAACAATTTTTATAAGCTATAAAGACCAACATATATACACAATATACATACAATATACCTATTCTTCGTTAACCGAGAATTTTTCGGTTGCCCAAAAAGTAATTGCGGATTGTTCATATAGTCTGGGTTGACAAATTTTTTCACAGCTTGTGACTCTGTAATTGCATTCTTTCTTCTGTCAGTTATTTTAGCTTGCTTTAGAAAAAAAGTGTAAAAAAAGTATATTTGATTAAAGTTCATTCTAAGTTTTATTAAAAATGCATTTTCTTTCTTTTAAAAAATCCGCAATTACTTTTTGGGCAACCCAATATATACAAATTTCGTGAGCAGTGTTTTATGTATTATTATGTCAAAGCATTATTTTTAAAATTTGTTTGCTAAGGTAAAAAATACTTCTATATGCAATGGATTCATATACAAAACATGAAATATAATCATCAAATCTGTTTTGAAGATTATATTTCATGTTTTGTACATGAATCCAATTAGGTTTACCATTGTGGTATTCCTTAATATTTGAACTCCAAGGGGCGCATGACTTAAAAAGGGGCGTCCTTTTTCGTCCGCGGGATTTCATAATAATTTAATAGGCATTTTCGCTGCGAATAAAGTCAGTACTATATTTTAAGCGAAATTTATAATTATAGTTGAGAACCATAACACACAAACAACGAAAAATGGCGCGAACTAATAACTTACTTAAAATCAGAGTTGCACTTATCACTGATTTCAGTCACAGCGAAAATATTGCGAAATCCGACCAAGTTATAAAACAAAGTTTATTTCTAAAACCACTTTGATATTTCAATTTACGGCATTTGCCAGGTAGTTTCTTTGGGGGTTGATTTTTGTTGCTGTGCTAACGACGAAACATCTAATTGTATCATGAACAAAGACTACAGTCTTGAAGCAGAGTTGATTCGGTCCATTTCGTGAACATTTAATTACAATACATTGGCAATTAAAATTATGCGAAATATCACCTGATGCAGCGACATGTCGCTACTACTTTGCTTATAGAACTCAGTACCACTTGTACGGAATATGTTCGCATTATTTTCGTCACCATTTTTTATAGTGCGTTTTGACAGTTCGTGTGAAAAGTCGAAGACAGTACTAGGATTAATACTCAATACTATTCAAGATATATTCATTTACAGGTAGTGGCAGTTGCACAACAACAAAATATTAAGTCCAATATCTGTCAAAATCAGTGATTAGTTTAATTCTGATTTTGAGCATGTTCCTAGTTCGCGCCATTTTTCGTTATTTGTGTGTAATGGTTCTCAACAATAATACGCACACAAAACCAAATCTCGTTGACAGATAGATGGACATCGCGAGAAAAAATTTTACTCAGCTGTTAACGGTACACTACCTAGTAATTATATCATGATACTACTTCTGCGGAATGACTTTGTATTCTTTTCGTCATCATATTCTTATAGTGTGTTTTGACAGGTTTTCGGTCGAAAAGTTGAACTCAGTACAAGACTATGCAAAACCCAAAACAATTTTAAAAGTGTATGGGAGAAATTGTCATTCATCGGTGCCCTGCGACAAAACTCGATTAAACGGGTTCGCAATCGATATTTGTATTGACGACTTATCGCTGGGACGAAACTCCAGCATTTGGACGTTGCTGCAACATTGCTCACAAAATAGGTGGTATGCATGCTTCTCGTATTGATTGTTTTATGGAATTTAACAATTTATTTTTGTCAACGCTCTCTGCTATAATGAAACGTGTTAATATGAATATAAAGTTACAGTGATGAGAGTAATGGAATCGTACTTAAAAAGGGTGTTCCAACAACATGCCGACGACAAAAGCAGCAGCACCATAAGTTTTAAACATGAAGTTTTGGAGAGATGTAGAAGTATTCGACATAAACTTCCGGATTCCCGGCGGTTTATTTGTTATTGTAGTATTTCATACGGATTGTCGGCGGCACCAGAGGCTTTTTTTACATGTCCACTTTTTACTCAGTGATTTATGTTAATAGTTACCGAGTCCAGGTTGAATAGTGAGGACACTTTTCAATAAAACCGCCACCTCTTCCTCCACTCCACTGCCACCGCCACCGTCCTTCCCATTCTTTGGGAAGGATACCGTGGGATACCGTGTACTATTTTACTGCGGTACGTCGTGTCTTTAGTCTGTCCGTCCAGGTGTTTGACTACGTTTTTCCACTAACCACAACGCATCTTGGCTCGGTCCACGATAACTGAATAACACTAATTACAAATTAATCTCTCGCCCGATATAATCGAGAAAATATGCCATAAATGGGTGTAATAATAAAATACAACACGAAAATTGTTATTTTTCTTTTGCTTTTGATTCTAATTCTGTTCTCCACCTGTTATTTGCGGGAGCGACGATTAAATAAAATACACCAACAAAAATGAGTAACGACGAAGATGTCAAATTCCATAAAATAAACAAAACACCGAACTTAACTCTCATAGCAATGTTACAATGTTGCCGGAAAATGTCTACTAATAAATACACTCATCAGCTCATCTTGCTTCGTTGCTGCTTTTTCAAAAGAATGTGTGTGTGTTCAATTTGTGTACTTGTTGAGAACTTGAGAGCAGACTTAAGGGATTAACTTTTGGTTCTTTTGATAAACTTTATCATTAACATTATGTCAAATGTTAAGTCCACCAACATTAAATATGGTGTGGCATTAAAATGTATGTTGAATTTTTTGCCAACGCCACCATGAATTTCCACTTTCCATATGAATGTATGATGAAGGCACATATAACATTCCATACTTCTCTCAAAACTTCATGCTTAATGCGAATGCTGCTGTTGTAGACGGCCTGTCATTGGTACACCCTTTTTTGTAAGATAGCATTTCTCTTATCACAATAACTTTATTTTCATATTACCCCCTTAACATGTTTCATTATAGCAGAGTAACAAACTTGCTCAGGTTTTTTTAATTGTGCCCACAAAAATAAATAAAACAAATTGTTAAATTCCATAAGACAAACACTACGCGACGTGACACACGCACAATACCACCTATTTTGTGAGCAATGTTGCAGCAACGTCCAAATGTTGAAGTTCCGTCCAAGCGATAAGTCAACTATACAAATATCGATTGCGAATTTGTTTAATCGAGTTTTGTCGCAGGGCACCGATGAGAGACAAATGTCGCCCATACACTATAAAAATTTGTTGTGTTTTGCATAAAGTCTAGTACTGAGTTCGACGTTTCGACCGGAAACCTGTCAAAACGCACTATAAGAAAATGATGACGAAAAGAACACAGAGGCATTCCGCAGAAGTGGTACTGATGAACAAAATAGGGGCGCCGTGTCGCTGCGTCAATATCAATTTCGATTCCATTAATTGCAAATGTAATTAACTGCAACGAACTGGGTGCCAAACAATTCTGCTGTAATGCTATTGCTTTTGTTGCGTATCGGTATGAGTTTCGATTGTCATCCAGTAGAATGTGGCATAGTCTGAACTTAATTAAAGGCTGTTATTATATTCGCTTTTCGTGATAGTTTTCGCCTATTGTTATTTTTTCGATAATAGATTTTAACGCAAAAAACTTGCTGATTTAATTCAGTAGAAAATTCCTTCAATACATATGGTCAAATTTTAATAAAATTGTTAATTTTAAAAAGTGGTTTTAACGGTAAAAAACGATCATAGAACCACCCAAATTAGACCATTTTCGTGCGAATGAAATTAGTACTAGGCTTAATGGCGAAATAAAACAGAAAATACTATATAATCCAAAGGATTACACTAGAGCCCAAATCCACTTTATTCGAGATAATCTCCAAAACACGTTTATACTACGATTTAATTAATTTGCATTTTAAACAGGGATGTTTTAATTGTGATCAGCATGGTCAGCAATTACATTGGTAAAGCGATTTTATTAAATTTAACTACAAAATTTTAAAATTCATCCAGGATGCACTATTAAGGTGAGATCATGCGAACAGCTGAGTAAATTTTTTTTTGTATTGTTTTGATTTTGCAGTAAATCTAAATGCCTTTGGCTTGATACCAGGATTCACTAATAGAAGGTTAGGTCACATGCAAAAACACAAAGTGGATAGGCCCCATAAACATCATTAAGGATGTCAAATCTGACGATTGAAAATGTTATCATATAGGAGAAAACGTAAACAAAGAATGAATGTAAAAAGAGAACAAGTTGACATCCTCGATGCCAAGTACTGCCAAATATTAAAAAAAAGTACAGCGGTCAAAAAAAGTATTCATCATTCAATGTTTTTTTTTTAATAAGTCTACAAAAGACAATTGGAATAAAAACATATTAAACTAATGATGCAGTAGTGCTTGTGTGATATATATGTACACAATTTCATTGTTTTTAAAGAAAAAAATAGTATTTATTGGAACAAAAAGGGCCATTTTACAGCTGAACACAAAAAATTAAACAAAAAAAGTATTCATCATTGCAAAAAAACAAAAAAATAAATAACATAATTTAAAAAAATTAATACTTTGTTATTCGACCACCGCGTCTTATAACTTCTTTTAAACGGTTTGACATCGATTGGACTAATTTAGCGGTTATATTTTGGTCTATATTAGTCCATTCCTCCATTATCACCTGTTGCATTTGACTCTTGCTCGAAAAATTGCGCGTTCTCAATTTGCGTTCGAGATGTTCCCAAAAATGTTCAATTGGGTTCAAGTCGGGACTTTGAGGAGGAGTTTTAATGACTTTGGGGCAGTTATACAGCATCCACATCTTGGTATTTAAATCAGAATGTTTGGGGTCATTATCTTGATAATATTGAAAGTTATTACCAAGCCCAAATTTTACAGCACTATCTTTTAAATTCCTCTTTAAAATGTCAATGTAATACTTATGATCCATTACTCCATTAATAATTTCAAGATTTCCCGCTCCTGAAGCCGCCATACACCCCCAAACCATTAAACCACCTCCACCATGTTTTACAGTTTATTTTATTTATAAAGGGCTTCTTACGTGCAGTTCTTCCTCTGTAACTATGCCTTTTGAGTGTATTTCGAATTGTTTGTGTAGTAACTTCCTTCCCTAAATATTCCATAGTGTTTTTACGAAGAATGGTCGCATTTGTCTTCGGAGTTTTCTGAACTTGCCGCACTAGCCAACGCACATCTCCAACTGAAAGTGCTTTTGGTCGACCAGATCTTGGTTTATTGTCAACAGTTTTCGTTTCTGTCCACTTTCTGATGATGGATTGTATAGTAGATCGTGGTCTATTTAATATTTCACTGATAGTTTTTTGAGTTAAACCATTCCTGTGGTGTTTTATTATCAAAACTTTTACCTCATCAGAAACCTCGTTTTGCTTACGACCCATTTTGACAAAAACTATATTTTCAATGAAATTAAATATTTGCTGTCAAGGGCAAAGCCTCCTTTACTAAATAAAACAGAAAAGGGGGATTCCCAAATAATATTTGAATTTGACTTTGATGATAGCACATCAATGATGAATACTTTTTTTGTTCTGTTTTTGGTGTTATTATATAAAATTGCATTTTTTGCGCTAATTAAATTTATTTTTTAAATTTATTTTAAAACATATTACGAAAAATAAACTATTGCATAAAACTGCATTATTTGTTTACTTTAAATTTTCTTCAATTACCCAAAATAAGTGAATTTATTATCAATTTTGCTAATGATGAATACTTTTTTTGACCGCTGTATATCGGCTGATCGCTTGGCTTAACCTTATTCAGTGAATCCTGGCTTGATACCACAGCTGTGATATTTTCTGAAATCACTAAAAGATGTTCTATTTGATTCGATATTCCAAACATAAGTAACAAAACAGTGTTATAATGATGAAATTGCAAATATAATACACATTTGTAGATAAGTTGTAAAACAAAGTTTATTTCTAAAACCACTTCGACATTTGCCACTCAAGGTAGTTTCGTTGGGGTAGATTTTTGTTGTTGTGCTAATGACACTACCTCTTAATTGTACCATTAAATCCCCAAAAAATTGTCTGATCCTTTCATGTTAGGCAGTCACTCCAGCCCTGCTGAAGAATTATAATATAATAAGAAATTCTACGCCAACGCTATTGTTGGCGTAGTTGAAAAATAATGCTGTAGAAAATACCGATGATAACCGGTATTAAATACAAACGCAGTGTTATATTTGAATTTCAAATAAGTATATTTGTTCACACCTCGTTGCAAGACACGAGATTTGCGAAATCTAGTCGCTTATCTAGATTTCCTCCAAGTATTGGGTTGCCCAAAAAGTAATTGCGGATTTTTCATACAGTCGGCGTTGACAAATTTTTTCACAGCTTGTGACTCTGTAATTTCATTCTTTCTTCTGTCAGTTATCAGCTGTTACTTTTAGCTTGCTTTAGAAAAAAAGTATATTTGATTAAAGTTCATTCTAAGTTTTATTAAAAATGCATTTACTTTCTTTTAAAAAATCCGCAATTACTTTTTGGGCATCCCATCATAAACATGGTTTAAACTGGCTGAAGTGTAGTTTACGGGGAAAATCGCAAATATTTTTTGCATACCCCCTAAAATAATTCCAGAAACACGAATATGAAGTCCGTTTTTGGGTCTCGAGGCTTCCAAACGGCCATTCCCCTACATCAAGCGAAATGACGCCGAATGTAGGTAAACTTCAATTAAAGCAAATTTTCCGTAGAACACGAATATAAAAATAGGTTAAAAAACCTCCAACAGGGCTACGCCAACGATAGCAGTAAACATTTTTTTACACATACACATTTTTATTTTAAAAATTTTTAAAAGGTGTTTAAAATTCTCAAGCCTTTTTGATTGACTTTTTTCACGCAAAATTTCCTTTAATTTGAATATGACCTATATTTCGTACACTTTCACTCTATGAGCAGGCTCGTTTTGGGTCCCCAGGCTCGATACCCAAAAACCGACTTCATATTTGTGTTCATGGGGTCAATATATGAAAGAGGGTGTGTAAAAAATTTGATTTTTTTTTGTTATTTTCCCCGTAAATTGCACATTTGCTAGTCTAAATTTATAATTTAATTGTGGTCTTTAAGGACCTCGATCTGCGCTCACTAACGATCATTACTTTTGTTTTGTGCTACTTTTATTTGTGTTATAACGTCGAATGGAGTGCGACTAATTTTGCAATCCATTAAAAGACAACTTTTGTACTAGGTTTAAGCGAAAGTATGTCCAGACATGTCGTTACCATTTCCTTCAAAGAAGTAAATCCGACATGTCACCGCTATTTTGTTTATATAATTCAGAACTACTTCTGCGGAATGCCTTTGTGTTCTTTTCGTCATTTTCTTATAGTATGTATGAGTATGAGTTCGAAAAGTCGAACTCAGTACTAGACTTTATGCAAACCCAACAAATTTTGATAGTGTATGGACGACATTTGTCTCTCATCGGTGCCCTGCGACAAAACTCGATTAAACGGATTCGCAATCGATATTTGTATTGATGACTTATCGCTGGGACGGAACTTCAACATTTGGACGTTGCTGCAACATTGCTCACAAAATAGGTGGTATTGTGCGTGTGTCGCGTCGCGTAGTGTTTGTTTTATGGAATTTAACAATTTCTTTTATTTATTTTTGTAAACGCACTCGAAAATCGTGAGCAAGTTTGTTACTCTGCCATAATGACACATGTTAAGGGCATTAATATGAAAATAAAGTTACTGTGATAAGAGAAATGCTATTTTACAAAAAAAGGGTGTTCCAATGACATGCCGACGACAACAGCAGCATACGTATTAAACATGAAGTTTTGAGAGAAGTGTATATGTGCCTTCATCATAGATTCAAAGGGAAAGTGGAAAGTCAATGGTGGCGTTGACAAAAAATTCAACATACGTTTAATGCCACACAATAATTAATGTTGGTGGACTACAACATTAGATATTAATGTTAATGATAAAGTTTATCAAAAGAACCAAAAGCAAATCCCTTAAGTCTGCTCTCAAGTACTCAACAAGTACGCACATTGGTACACACACATTCTTTTAAAAAGGCAGCGACGAGGCAAGATGAGTTGAGTGTATTTAATAATAGACATGTTGCGGCAACATTGTTGCTAACATTGCTACGTGAGTGTGTGTAAATTTGGTGTTGTGTTTATTTTATGGAATTTGACATCTTCGTCGTTACTCATATTTGTTGGTGTATTTTATTGAATCGTCGCTCTCGCAAATAACAGAGGTGGAGAATAGAATTAGAATTAAAAGCAAAAGAAGAAAAAAAAAATTGTCCACCAAGTCATATAAGATATAATTTTCGTGTTGTTATTATTACACCCATTTTTTGCATATTTTCTCGAATATATCGGGCGAGAGACTTATTTTGTAATTTGTGGTATTCGGTTATCGTGGAGCGAGCCAAGCTGTCGTTGTGGTTAGTGGAAAAACGTAGTCAAACACCCGGACGGACAGAACGACTAAAAGACAGACGACGCACCGCAGGAAAATAGTACACAGAATTCAACGCCCCACCAGTCCAGCAGTACAACTTAATACACCGAGATGACTACCCGTAAAAAGAAGGGGAAGGATGGAGGCGGTGGCAGTGGAGGAGGAGGCGGCGGCTTTATTAAAAAAGTGTCCTCCCTATTCAACTTGGACTCGGTAACTATTAACATACTCATCATAAACTTCCGGATTCCCGGCTGTAATTTGTTTTTTTTTTTTGTCATTGTTGTTTTAATCCGAATTGCCAGCGGCACCACAGGCTATTTTTATATGTCCACTTTTTACTCAGTGATCGATGATAACATCATTTATTTATACGCCAGAGAATCAGAATCACAGCCACCACTAACCAGCCACCGTGTACCCACCGTGTTTATGTGCGGCGATCGTTGTTCCAAGCAAGCAAGCGAGCTAGCAAACAAACGCCGCCACCCTGAAAACACTTTGAGATTTGAGGGGCTTCCGGAGGAAGAGCTTCTCCTCTCTGCACTATGATATGTGTATAAATTTTTTCATCTAGATGTTAGATGTAGATACGTTTGTGCGTTTCTCCTTTCATTCGTTCCCTCTTCATTTTCAATTTTCGTGAGTTTTCTTAAGTTTTTCTTTTTGTATACACTCGCTTGCTATCATAATTTTTCCTCATTCTCTTTTGCATAGGATGATTAGGAGGAGGTGGACTCTTCATCCATTGTGGCCATGCAAATGTAGAATTTTATATTTTCATTTACTTTTCATTCGAATGTCATATGTATGATGACAATACAACACCACCACCACCACCACCATCACGATCGTCATTAAGATGGGGTGTCTGTCTTCGTCATCGTCGCAACAATAACAATAATAATAGCCATAAATTCAAATTCTGGCAATAATGAGTTCATTTGCTTGAAATCAAAAAATCCAATTCAGCTCGTGTTACAATATTTTCGATTTTTTAGTTACCCCTTTTATTATTGGCATTTACATTAAATCGCGCTTCAGCTCAGAGGTGCATTGTAAAGGTCTAAAGAGGAGCGTAAAATAAATTTAAAAGACGGGTATTTAGTGACACGCCCACTTGTGCCCCAAAGACAGGTTTGTTTATACATAGTACCAGTCATATTTTAAGACACCTGATGAAAGCTAACCGGTTGGCAAAACTCTTCTAAACTATCATAACGGTGTCTATACACAATTATATTGTTGGACTTTTTCCGTCATAGGGCCAATACTAGAGTCCGGATTTTTATGCAAAATCGAAATTTATCCATCCGTTATTCGGCAAGTATGGTGATATTTTGTAATAAAATTTAGCTTTTCAAAATTTTAAGTAATTTTGTGCATACAAAATAATTTTCTTTTTTCAAAATACCAACGGACTTTCCAAATAACTGATAGCATAAAAATCCGTACTCTAGACATTATAAAGCTTAAGTGAGCAAACATTTATAATGAAGCTCCTATCAAACCTTGAAAGAGGCACATATAAAAACCAATTTTCCAGAATTTTTGAAATTATTATTAACATGTGTAGGTGGACTTGAAGCATGATGGAATTTCAATTCCTTTGTAAATTTGGTGTCCCCTTATTTAAATCTTAACCTAACAATTCAAGGTTAGGTTAGAGTGGCATTCTCTTTTCTAAACAGACTCAGACTAATTTTTATTTTTTTTATATTTTTATCATATTTTAAGTTTAAAATTTCTATTTTAACATTGAAAATATTTTTGATTTCCTTGTTCTTGATTCGCATTTTTCTTTTCTCGCGATAAGCTCTTGATTTAACGAATGGATACATCTACCAATTTTCGCTTCTATTTGTGTACCAATGTAGGACAAGCCTATGCACCATTAAGTGCTGTTCATAGCTATATTCATTCCACAAAAGTCACCTGGTTGTAGTTGGTTTTTTCTATCGCTTTTTTATAGAGCAACAGTGGTCACTAACAAAAATAATATATCAATTTAATTCGAAACCTGGTGGAAATAACCATTGTTGGTAAAAATGCAAATTTTGCCCATTAATTCTTCATTAAGGAAAAGGGGCAAACTTCTGAGATATTAATGAGTCCATTCCGATTAAAATTTAAGCTTCAGAGATCTTCTTTTTATAGTCGCAAACGACGTGCCGCTGTGCGACACCTCATTGGGAGAAGTTTTTACATGACTTCTTTTTATGGCATGAGATAAAAGCCGCTGAAAATTTTTTCGGATGTTCTTTCAGGATTTGAACCCAAACATTCATCGTCAAAGGCGGGGATTCTTACCTCTGTGTTTCGGTAATCTCCCATCCATTGTTGGTAATTCGCACATTAATGCTGACGACATTTACGTGGCGACAACTTTTTGAACATTGCTGAAGGCAAATATTGGATATGAAGAGGTTCGCTCAATGGTACTCCGTTAGAACTCGCTGTAAAAGGGGGTAAAACTTCAACCGAAGGGAAGTTTGTAGATATTCGAAATAGTGATGTTGTTATTATTTTTATGATGGTTTATATATGGTTATAGCATTCGGAGCATGTTCAGTGCCGACGGCCTGTCCATTCGTCTACATTCTTGAATCACGATTAAAGTCTAATACTGACTTCTACTTTTCGCCCGGACAACTGTCAAAACGCACTAAAAAAACGGTGACGATGATAATGCGGTGAGCAAAATAGTAGCGACATGTCGCTGCATTAGGATAAATTCCGCATAATTTTAATTGCAAATGTAATTAAATGTTCACGAAATGAGCCGAATCCACTCTGCTTCAATACTGTTGTCTTTGTTGTGTGTTGTTGTTTGACTTTTGGTTGTGTTCTGATAAAGAAAAGATTCCTTCGGATTTCACATTAATTTAATAGGCATTTTCGCTGTGAATGATGTCAGTACCAGGCTTTATAAACAAATTGTGACGAAAAAAATACGAAAAAATTTCCCAGAATTGGTACCCCAGTTCTATTAGCAAAATTGTAGCTACATGTCGCTGCGTCAGTATAAATTTCGCTTCAATTTAATGCTTACGAAATGGGCACCAATGAACTCTGCTTTCATGCTGTTGTCTTTGTTGAGTGTTATTTTTGTTTGTGTGCTGGCGAAGGATAGAGACTGTCGGATTTCGCAAAATTTGGTAGGCATTTTCGCTGCGAACGAAGTCAGTACTAGGCTTAAGACTGACTAAATATTTTGTTTTGAGTTTTAGATATAGCTCTCATAAAAATATGTCCTGCCTTAACTTTTATTCAACTTAAACAAAATTTGAATTTAACATTCTTCTGCGATTTCCGATTAAGTTATAAAGCGTAGATTTTACGTATACAACGACATGGTTGCAAAAAAAAATATTCCACAGTCAATATTCGGGCCTGCTGGACTTATTAATGCCCATAACATTTTTTAAGAACTGACTTGTCGTTTTTCTAAACTATTTTAGTTTGTTTTTTATGGAGACCAAGTCCTTATTCCATTGGCTGAAAATTGCATATAATGATCGGTTATTTCAACAACCATGCTTCAAATTTGTGTACAAGCATGTCAAGTATGGTCTCAAGGTTGAGAACAATTGTAGGAAGAACTTGGGCTTAACGCCTAATTATAGTATGCCACATTTTCTGGCACTTTTTTAAAACCTTTATGCCACCATTTTCAACGAATGACACTTTCGAAATTTTCCAACGGTAACGCATGTTGATGCCAACACAGCCTCAATAGCGCAGGTCCGCCTATGACCCTAAACACCTGAGTTTGAATCTTAGCGGGCATATTAAAAACATTTTTTAGCAGTAATCAGTTTTGATTTAAGCAGGAATGTCAAACTTGTCCTCAAAGAAGTGTCGCCACATTTTTATAGCAGAGACAGAAACGCTTGTCACTTGTCGAAACCTTTTTGTAGAGCTTTTTCTGGTGCTACTTGTCGAAACGTTTTTGTAGAGCTGTTTCTGGTATTGGCGCATTTCACCAATTCATTCAAATAAATATATTAATATAGATTGTACTCTATAAAGATACAAAAGTATTCCGAACAGTAGACCGCTTCAGTTAATTCTTATTTTATTGAGTTCGATCTACTGTTCTGTTTTAAAAAGGGAGTATATGGCGTACGTTAGTTGAATGTTTTTCATACAATGATAATAATAATGAGATAAAATCAATTACGAATATGTCAAACTTGCTTTTAAATAATTGGAGTAAAGTTCGAACGGCCCTATAAACACTTTAAACCCTTACATGGAAACTTTGTTGGAAAAACAAGTAAAAGCGCAATAAGTTCGGCCGGACGATTCTTATATACCCTTCATCATGGATCGCATGTGACATTTTCTTTGAATGGTTTTTTTTTAATATATAAGAGCTATATAAAGTTATCCATCGATATGAACCGTCTTAGTCATGGCTGTTAGAAGTCTTAAAGAGTTACACCTTTAAAATTAAAAGGCTGATGGAAACCATATAAGAACATTACATGCAAAAAATCCTTCAAATCGTGTGGTAATTGCGCTTTCTAGAGGCTCACGTAATCAGATATGAAAATCGGTTTATATGGTAGCTTTATCTTGTAGCGGACCGATTTGAACCATACTTTGCACAAGTGTTAATATCAACGAAAAACTACGCACAAAATTTCAACTCGTTAGTGATTTTCGGCTCACGAGAAAAAAATTCCAACCACTCACGACTTTTTTTATGTCGTCTCACGTTTACGCACGAGTCATGACAAAATAACGACTCATGAAGCACTCACGAGACAGTCACAACTCACGAGGCACTCACGAATCATGGAAAACTCACTGCTCACGGTTAAACAAATATTTTTCCATGAAGCTAATATTTATTCCAAGCATATGAAATCGTACAGCATTTGAATATAAGTGAGTGTCTTGAGAGACGTGAGTGTCTCGTGGGTCATAAGTGTCTCGTGTGTCGTGATTTTCTCGTGGAGCACATCTGGCACAGTTGTTAGAAGTCATAACGATACAACATGTTCAAAATTCTAGATCAACAACAATATCAAAACATGGACCGATTTGGCCCATTTGCAATCCCTACTAACCTACACTAATAAGAAGTATTTGTGTAAAATTTCAAGGGCCTAGCTTTACTCCTTTGAAATTTAGGATGCTTACGACAGACATACGACCGAACAGATGAACGGAAGCGCATGACTAGATCGACTTAGAATGTCCAGAAAATCAAAAAATTTCTTACTTTATTGGGTATCAGATGAATATTTTGACGAGTTACAAAAGGAATGACGAAATTTGTATATTGCCTTCCTACGGCGGAGGGTATAATAATTCTAAAAATAATGTTATGGACATTTAAGAGATGTTTTTTAATTTGGGTTACTGTTCGTCTTAGAACAACCACCCATTGTTGTTGTTGTAGCCACATTTACATGTGGAGGTGGCGATTCTCGTCAAGCTCCTGTAGGTGAGCAAGCTCGTTCCGGTTCAAAGTACCAATCGCCGCGGAAGCAGGGTGGCCATTGGTTATTTAAAGGCGACAATAACTCGCCTTGTCATATCGAGCATCACAGCCACTAAGTATTTGTGCAGGAGCTGGTGCCGCTCGGTTTCTCAATGAGACACTCCACTCGATACCGATGATTGTCCGCGGCTGCCGTTGCACCTACTCCGTATGGAGCATTCCACTATCCGCAACCGTGGATGCGCCCTGTAGCTTTCTGCAGCTAAGCCTCTCTTGACAGCAATGAACACCAAATACAAAAGATCGGACCTCAATGTTCCAGCCTGTGTGGTGCTCACAGCTATCCTGTGCCAGAACAACTCTTTGTAAAGAAATTTTGCTCTGCTAAAATATTAACAAATATCACTAGCATTAGTTGGGGTATAATCAAAATGTAAGTTTGCCCATGAACATTCCATTAAGGAACAGGGAAAACTTTCTCACATATCAATATCAAGTTTAAGCTCAATGATAAGGGGCTTCTCTTTTATAGCCGATTCCGAACGGCGTGCCGCAGTGCAATACCTCTTTGTGGAGAAGTTTTTACATAGCTGTCATACCAAATAGTTCAGTACCTCACAAAAATCGCCAGCATTAGGAGGGGATACCCACCGCTGAAAATGTATTCTGATATTCTGGTCACGATTCGAACTCAGGCGCTCGGCGTAATATGTAGGCGGCCATACAGTGGCCTCCAATAAGGAATAATCACCGCAAAAAAATTTAAATGTTACAGCCAGGATTTTAACCAAGGAGACATGCTAAACTTTACGCAAACATGGCCCAATGGCGGAAAATCATATCATTTAATTTTGGATAGCCACAATAATACGTCCTCCCACCATCAATTAGCCAATTAACAATTTTACACTTGATTACAATTTTACATTATTTGATCGCATTTGTCAAGTTTTTTTTTCGGTATCTCTTTAAATGCAATAAAGGAAAATGGATAAGAATTGCTATGCTATTGGAGTTATATCAGGTTATGAACTGATTCGGGCCATACTTGGTTTGTATGTTGGAGTTCATTGGATAAGGTCTAAATATTATTTTTGACTTTGTATTACGTTGTTAGACTCAAGATGTTAAATCTGGAGATCGGTATGTATGGGAGGTTGTGGTCCTATTCGAGCCATATTTGGTATGTATCTTGAGTAGTCATTGTGCAAAAGTTCGGCCCAATATGATAATAATTACGTTCTATAGGGGCTCAAGAAGAAAAATCGGGAAATCGTTTTATATTGGTTAATGACCGATCCAGTGCATAATTGTTTAAGGTCTTAGGAGAAGCCATTGTGCAAAATTTCCGCCAAATTGGATAAAAATTGTTCCCCTTAGAGGCTCAAAAATTACAATCGGAACTCCGGTTTATGTGGTTCCTATATCAAAACATAGACCTATTTGGCAAATTTACAACCCCAACCCAACAAGAAGTACGTGTGCAAAATTTCAAGCGGCTAGCTTTACTCATTCGAATGTTAGCTTTCTTTCGACAGACGGAAGGTCATGTCTAGGACATGGCTCTAGATGAATATTTCGAGATGTTACAAACGTAGCTTGCACAATGTTGCACGAAGTAGCTTGGTACTGTTGGTTGTCCGATGGAGGCCACCGTGGCGTAGAGGTTAGCATGTCCGCCTATGACGCTGAACGCCTGGTTTCGAATCCTGGCAGGACCATAAGAAATTTTTTCAGTGGTGGTTATCCCCTTCTAATGCTGGCAACATTTGTGAGGTACTTTGCAATGTAAAAAAGCCTCCCCAAAGAGGTGTCGCACTGCGGCACGCCATTCGGACTCGGCTATAGAAAGGAGGTCTCTTATCATTGGGTTAAAAATTGAATCGGACAGCACTCATTGATTTGGGAGAAGTTTGCCCCAGTTCCTTAATGGAATGTTCATGGGCAAATTTGCATTATGTTGTTCGATACGTACGTCAGACGTTCAACCTATCGCGGTTTCGGTTAGTGAAGACTTTCAGTCTACCACAGTTCTCAATGAATTTTGAATTTTCTAGGTCGAAATTTCAGATAACTGAAAATATTTGCACAAGTATTTCTAATTGATTTAGGCTGTAGCGTAAATAATTACCAGGATAAAAAAGAAATCTTTGATGTGAAGTTATGTATTGAGCTCCAAGGCCGCCACAGGGATGGTCCAAAACGTTGTTTGCTATAAATTGTGGTAAATATGTAGCCAAGTGTTGGCAATTCAAACACCACATTTTTTGTGTAAAAATATTTGTTATTGATTCAAAGGGCGAAAATGTGCGGATACAAGCTACATTTTAGAAGTCATTCACTTTTTCTCCCTATAATCACATTTTGCCTTGAAAATTGATCTGAGTCGTTTAAAAATGACTAGTTTGGCCCATTCCTGTACACCCATACTTGCATAATTTTTAGCCCCTTCCTTACTTGCTTTCTAAAATGCCCCAAATAGAAAATTTCATCGGATTGGCTTTTGGCGAGTTGGACAGCCATTGTGAGGACGAGATGAAGAGCGGAACATGTGTGCGTACTCATGGTTCCAAAGCATCTTCCAAAATGTTTTCTCGGTAATAAGTCCCATTTACTTCGACGCCAGTCTCGATGGATGAGCTGAGAGCGCCCATCGGCGTTCACAGCTTCCCATGCCATCACTTCAACATACTTCGTGCGGTCTTTTGTAGGTGGGTTATACTTAAAAAAACCAATAAGGAAAGGCAAAAGTCGGGCGGAGCCAACTATATAATACCATAGATCAACGAGTCAACATACATACGACTTTCAATATATGAAACCTATGTCGAAATCTAGTCAGACTTTTATTTTACATACCTATTGAAAAACTGAATAGAAACATGTAAGATTTTTTTCGATAGGACTTAAATGGTCGCCACTACAGCCTGGACTGATTTTCATGAAATTTTGCACACGTATTAAGACTTTAAATAAAACATGTCATGCAAAATTGTGTAAAGACCGGACAAAAACTGTAGGTGTTACAGTCTAAAAAGGCCATATTGGCTGAAAGATATATATGACAGCTATATCTGAATCTGCCCCTATATAAATAAAATTTTGCAATCGTATTGAAACGTTAAATAAAACATCTTGCAAAATTTGGTAAAGATCGGACCAAAATTGTAGTTTCTAAAGCCTTAAAAGCCACAGCAGCTGAAATATATATGGACGCTATATCAAAATCTGCTCCGGTTTTAATGAAATTTTTCACAGGTATTGATATGTAAAATAAAACATCTCGTGTTAAACTTTGTAAGGAGCGGACAAAAATTATGGCTACTACAGCCTTAAAAGACTATATCGGATAGAAGATATATATGCAAACTACATCTAGAACTGATTCGATTCCGATGAAATATTGCACACATATTGGGACGTCACAAAAAGTACTTCGTGGTAAATTTGGTAAAGATCGGACGAAAATTGTGGCTTCTACAGCCTTAATGGGTCAAATCTGAAGAAAGATATATATGAGAGCTATATCTAAATCTAACCCGATTTTGATAAAAGTTTGAGCACGTATTAAGACGTCATACAAAACACTTCATGCGAAATTTGGTAAAGATCATATCGAAATTGTAGCTTCTAAAGCCTTAAAAGACCATATCCGATGAAAGATACATATGAGAGCTATATTTAAATCTGAACCGATTTTTTTTCAAAATCAATAACGTTCGTCCTTGGACCAAAAAAGTGACTTGTGCAAAATTTTGTGAAAATCGGACAACAAATGCGACCTGTACCTTGATTACAAGAATACATGGATAAACAGACAGACGGACATAGCTAAATCGAATCAGGAAGTGATTCTAAGCCGATCGGTATTATTATCGATGGGTCTAGCTCTTCTTCTTAGCGCTGCAAACAAATGCACAAAGTTATAATACCCTATACCACAGTGGTGGTGTAGGGTATAACAAGTAGAACCATTTCGGTTAATCTGCATTGTCTAGAAGTAATTGTCTAAAATTTCAAGGGAATATGGTTGGTATGGTGATTTATTTATTCGTTTAAAGTCATCAAAAGCTTGTGGCCGATATATATATATATATAGAAAAATAATTACAATAGACTATTCACAGCATTACTAAATATGGCTTTTTCCATTCACGCCATTTTCGGGTATCTTCTATAGAAGCTTAGAACAAAAATATTTTAAAGTACTTCAAGAAGAATTGTGGATTCCTTACAGGAATCTTTGTGGGCAAAAAAAATGATGATTTTAGTATGGAGTTGGATATAAACTCGTATTCCCGATATCATAGCTTGTTGCATAAAAATGAATCTTATGTGGCACTTTGATCCTATATGAACCACCTCATTTGCTTTCTCTACCGTTTAGAGATTTATGAAAATCGCCCTTCAGCTCCATTTTATTATTTTGCAACTAAAGCGATTATTAGCCAAGATATCGTCAAAATCATTGCCCAATCCAATGTATTATGCATTTTCTCATATTGTTACTATATGTAGATACAAATATTTGCGTTTATATTGATTTGTATTCTAATGTACCTCTTCTTAAAGAGAAATAGTTGTGTATATAGTATATACCAAAAAAAATTAAATTGTTTTTCAAATTAAAGCTTTATTCGAAAATTTTTTGTTTCTTTGTTTTGACTTGTATTTTAATTTTTGTGTTATTTTCGTTTTTGTTGTTGATTTCATGTTACAGGCTCATCGGGCATCTTCAAATAAGGTAAGGAAGGTTCAACAATATACGCCATTATATAGATTGGTTTCATACCATCCAATGAGCTATGCATTTGCTGTACGTTATGTTATATATATGTGTGTGTGTGTGTTTTTATTGTTATACTACTACATACTTACGTTGTTGTTGGTTGTCCTCCATTTATAATTAACATTTTAGCCATTGCCCATAATAGAGCTTGTCTTCATATGCCGTAAAGTTGTTGAATACTAGTTGTAGTTTTCAAAACTTTGTAATTACTATTGATAAAGGGCATTATGATGGTCTTACGTTTGGTTTGGCTCAGTTGCCAAACCTAGCCGAGCATTGTAATGTCAACGTTTTGCGTGTGTGTTTTTTTATTCCTATTAGATTTGTTTTTTGTAGGTTATTAATTTGTTTTTTCCTTCTTATAATTGCCTTTTGCAGGTAAATGGTGATGAGAGTTGGGTGTACGAGGATATAACCCTGGAACGCGGCAATTCCGGTCTGGGATTCTCGATAGCCGGAGGCACAGACAATCCTCACATTGGCACCGACTCTTCTATATATATCACCAAATTAATACCAGGCGGTGCCGCATCCGCTGATGGACGTTTGGGTGTTAACGATATCATTGTATCGGTGAATGATGTATCCGTGGTAGATGTACCACATGCTGCAGCCGTAGAGGCTCTAAAGAAGGCAGGCAATGTAGTCAAACTACATGTGAAGAGAAAACGTACTGGAGGCGGTGGCAGTACCGTCATAGATGGTCCAAGTGCAATGGCCACTCCCGCTCAGGTGGAAGATACGGGTCCCAAAATTTTAGACATTGATCTTGTTAAAGGAAACAAAGGACTGGGTTTCTCCATTGCTGGTGGCATTGGCAACCAACATATACCTGGTGACAATGGTATCTATGTCACCAAGATCATGGATGGTGGAGCGGCTGCTGTGGATGGCCGTTTATCGATTGGAGATAAACTCATAGCGGTAAAAGCTAATGGGGTAAGCACTCAAATGTTGTTTGATTCAGTTAAGCAAATGGGGTATAACTGGCTTATACCTCTACGATTTTGTTGCAGGTCGACAAAAACCTAGAAAATGTGTCGCATGAACAGGCCGTGGCCACGCTCAAGTCTGTGGTCGATAAAGTCACTTTGGTCGTGGGCAAAACGGCACACAGCATACCAGCCTCTGGACATCATGTTAATCAAGTGAATTCGCATTCAACAGGTGCGATAAATACTATAGGACAAACAGTTGTTGATTATGCTCGCTCATCTTCCACCACACCATACACGAACAACAACAACAACACAAACGCTATGCCAACAGCAACAACAGCTACAATTAACAATAGCAATCAGCACCACCATGCATCTTCCCCAGCCGTTGCTGAAACAATTCCATCTACATCTCGATCCCAGTCACCTTTGCCTCGTAAGCTTTTTTTGATTGAGTCTTTTTATTTTGTAATTTCTTTTCCGTATCTCCCATCTACTATTAACCATAAGCCCCATTTTAAGTTTCAAAATCTTTTTCTACTCACCTGCGCATCCTACGCAGCCCCATCTCTCTATCGAACTTTCAGTCTATCTAACTATCTATCATACATCCCCTGCCACCTTTCCCCAGCCAATTCCAATTCTCCCACGCCCACCCCTCAACACCACGCCCACCCCCAAAACTATGACAATACAAAAAAAATTATCATCATCGCTACACTTGTATGCTTGTGGAAAAGAAGAGAAACAAAAATCAGACATTTTTATATATTCTTAAGTAGTAGAGTATTATTGATTTCGTTTAATTCTTCACATATACGAGTCATAATTAATTAACTTGCATGTTGAATGGGAATTATTCAAAATGAGGTTTGCCAGCAACCTTGTTCTTGTGCGCTCTGCTCTGCCCTCTCTCGCGCTCGCGAAGGAGACAAGGACTCTTTTTGTTCTATTGCTCCCCATGCTAATGCTGCTATTGCTGCTGCACGTTTTGTGGTCTTCAAATTAAGTTGATTTGCATATATTTTGAGCTAAAATTTTTTTTACATACTACTTGCAACATTAAATTTATTTTGTGTGTGTGCGTGTGTTAAGTGTTTGCATGTCTGCTGCAATAACTACTACGGCTGCATACAAGAGTGGTGTGTTCTTTTCCTTTTCTTTCCTTTCTACTACTACTACTACTACTACTACTGTATCAACTCTCAAAATCTATTTCAAAGAACGAAAAAAAAATGAAAATAATTGAACAAAAATATCCTCACAAACTGGCTTCTGAAAACCAACCAACCAACCAACCACTACAACAAATATGAAAAAATCCGTTACAACCTTCGCTTCTAATGCCACTAATATGTAATCTTTGTTTTCTTATATTTCCTTTTCCCCATAATATTTGGGTTTTTGTACGCTTTTTATTTGATTTTTTTTTAACACAAAACAAAAACCAAAAACGTACTTGTAGAACAACCAGGATCTAGGTACGCTTCATCGAATGTGTTGGCTACTGTGCCCCCAGGCACGCCGCGAGCTGTTAGCACCGAGGACATCACAAGGTGAGTCTACACAACTATTACGACTGCTACTAATCAGAGAATTAAAATCGTGACTAAAATCTATTTTGCGCGAATATATTATGGGCGTGTGTGCATGTGTACATGCGTGTGTGAAGCAACTAAAACTAAATGATGCTTCCAAAAAGGAATATCAACCATATCGCTGCTGATTCAACTGTTTAAAGTTCTTAATGAAAACGTATTTTTTATTAAATACTAGGGTAGGCAGAGAAAGTTAATTTGCGTCCATTTTTTTTTTGACTTGCCAAGTTTTTGTTTAATGCCACATGGAAATTAAATTATAGCAGATGTCGATTTTACTATTAAAGGTGCATTGGTGTGATAAAATATCACATTTATTTTAGTTGAATGAAACTAAGTTTAATTTTTTATCCTAGATTCCCAGTTATTCATTGTAATTTTCGCCCATTGTTCTTTCTAAACAGACCAGTTATGGGCATATTAACGTATCTGCACATAATTCCATGTCCATGGGCTTATGTTCTGCCCCTGAACATTCCACTAAGGAACAGGGGCAAACTTCCACATATCAATGAGTGCAGTCCGATTAAAGTTTAAGTTCAATGATAAGGGGCCTCATTTTTACAGCCGAGTCCGAACGGCGTGCCACAGTGCGACACCTCTTTGAAGAAAAGTTTTACATGGCATAGTACCTCACAAATGTTGCCAGCATTAGGAGGGGAAAACCACCGTTGAAAATGTTTTCTGATGGTCTCGAAAGGATTGGAACTTAGGCGTTTAGCGTCATAGGCGGACATGCTAACCTCTGCGCTACGGTGGCTTATGTTTTGTATATTTTAATCACGCTATGGTCTTAAAAATAAAGCTATTGAGCTAATGCTAGATTTTTTTGTGACACTTTATCTTGGTAATGCCTTCTTATAGACAGATCTCCAACAAAGCAACGATGGGCTCATGTTGTTGTTGTAAACTGAGGCGGCAGCCCTTGCCGATGAAGAACTACATCGGGTCAATTCGTTTCGAACAACCGGCTGCCATGGGATTGTAGAATGGGTTCATGTTCTTATATAGTTAAACACATATGCCCACGGCATGTGTCCATCTCAGGGATCCCAAAGTCGACTTTCGACTAGTAGACTTTTTGTGTAAAAAAGTCGAAGTCGACTTTCTATGATTGAAAAGTCGAATAATCGATATAAGGGTACATTTCACAAATAGAGATTTTTGCACCTAAATTTAACGAAGTCAAGATGGAATTTAGAATAAATAGACTCCGATTTCGTGAAGACGGTCGGTTTTCTTGTTTAATTTCATTTTTGAAAAATTGTCTTTGATAGTGCCGGATATATAAAATCGGATAGAATAGAGATAATTTTGTGTTTCTTTTGGGGTTTTTGTAGGAGAAGTGATAAGGAATAAAAGTCCGTTGCTTATATATGTAATAAAATGTGATGTTATACTTGGGTTTTAACATTCAAAGTAACACTAGTTCAAAGTCGTCTAGGTAATATAAACCATTTCAAGCATTAATTCAATTACAAGTACAAGGCGAAAGTAAACGGGAATGTGGAAACTTTTGCAATAAGCCATATTGGCTTTAAGATAGCGGGATGATTTCGATATAAAAATGCGCCAATTTTGCATTTAAAATTCTTCCTTATAACTCCCCTTTATGAAAATACAAGAAATGATTCTATCTTCATGGCAAAAGTCTAGAAAGACTTATGGAAAATAGAAAATTATTAAGAAATATTTCGAAACGCCTACTTTTTGCAAAAGTCGACTTCGATAAAGTCGAAAAGTCGATCTTTTGCAACAAAAAGGTGAAAAATCGACTTTTTGTATTTTGATAAAAGTCGAAAAGTCTAAAAGTCGATTTTTCGTCCCAACTTGGGATCCCTTGTCCATCTATGTATAGCTATACTGCTATTGGGGTATTACTTGCTAAAGGACAATTTTCTGTCTATATGCAGGTTTAGTCTTATAGGCTGATCTTATGTATTTTTTTCAAAATCGCTGAAAGTTGGAACTGTGATTTGTATTGGATCTCTCGATGCCTAATTAGTTAATTGTTTATAATAATTTAGGATAAGATATATATCAAGGGTGGTGGGTATCCAAAATTCGGCCTAGTCGAACAAAACGCATTTTTACCATAGCAAACTTAGTTGGGCACAACGAAAGAACTTACGAATAGCGTTTTGAGATTCTTGGCTCATCAAATTCGAGACATTCTTCGTCTGTTGTCCATGAAGTTCTTTATTTATTTATTTAAAATAAAATTGGCTCCTATGGCTTTTATTCATCCATTTTCTACCAAAAAAAACTGTTATAATTGCATGCTACCGCATTATCAATTACTGAAGCCACTCGTGAAATGCCATACCTCTGGAAGTTCAATATTAATTTTGAACGTAGAGTTTTTAATAACTAATTTTCAAAATATAAAATATAGGTTTTTATTAATAAATACTATTTTTTAGAAAGAGAGAAGAAACTATATCATCGTCAAGAGTGAATCTATATTGTAATGACACATGTCAGTATTGTACGTATATGTACTTTTCAACCAATATAAAAATATACATGGATATACACAATCAATTATTCATTTAACAGAATAATATCTCCATTTTGTGATCCATCCTCGTATACATGGATGCTTATTTTTTAGATACCATTTAGAAAATGTTGTGCTACTGCTATAAAGAATGTCATGGTTTTATTTGGGTAAGATTAGACCTAGAGGGAGAGATAAGACTAATGTTAGATATGTTCGCCAAGCGTTTGGAACGTCCACCAATTATTCTCCGAGCCGTTTATCATAAGTATGTACATACATACATGCATATGTAGGTACGAACAGGTATTCAGGGGCACGTGCAAATATCCATCCAAATTTTCTGCATTGCTAAGTTATTAAACACAGTTGGCAAATCAGTTTGATATACCACTTTGATAAGTTACGCATTCACCACGGCTCTGAGAGCCATACTCGGCGACAGAGTAGATAGACACTTTTATTTGCAAATAATTTAAACAAGTGTCAATATTTTGGCTAGCTACCAAGAATCCCTTGTGTTTAATAAATTAATCACCTGAAAAAACACAACGCCCGCCTTGCCCAACTCACTGGTTTGAGTGTTTTGAAGGGTAGAGACAGTTGGGGAAGTGGAGAGTATATTTTTTATTTTATCCACAATGAGTTGTCTTCAATTGCAATTACTAAATTTAGATGAACGTATAGCGAATCTACGCAAACCATTATTATGGCCAGCTTGCGAAGAGCTCCAAAAACACAAACAACAGCCGCCGACAACAATAGTCTCAACAGCAGCAGCAGCACTGCCATCCACCACCAAGCGACGAGTCTTGGTGGTGGTGAATAATCTACGTGATCGTCATAAGAAAAATATCAAGTGACGTGTTTATTGTTCATTACATTATTTTGTTGTATTTTAGCCATTTCTTGAATTCAGTACAATTATCAATAGCAGCTAATGGCAAATTTGCAATGGCTTTTTCCAGAGAATCACGTACAATAACCATACAAAAAGGACCGCAAGGTTTGGGCTTTAACATTGTCGGTGGCGAGGATGGCCAAGGTATCTATGTGTCCTTTGTTTTGGCCGGTGGTCCTGCCGACTTGGGAGGAGAACTTAAACGAGGTGATCAGCTGTTAAGTTGCAATGATGTAGACCTGAGAAATGCCACCCATGAGGAAGCAGCCTTGGCATTAAAGGTATCCATCAATCCATCAATATAAAACAAACTAGTATTCCCTTTAATTATATTGTGTTCATGCTTTCTTTTAACCTTTTTTTGCAGAAATCTGGAGGCATTGTAACGTTAGTGGCCCAATATAGACCAGAAGACTATAATCGTTTTGAAGCTCGTATACAAGAGTTAAAGCAACAAGCCGCCTTATCTGCTGGCAGTACCGGCACTCTGCTGCGCACCACTCAAAAACGTTCTTTGTATGTTCGTGCGCTATTCGATTATGATCCAAACCGCGATGATGGCCTACCATCAAGAGGTTTGCCGTTCCGACATGGCGATATATTACATGTTACAAATGCCTCTGATGATGAATGGTGGCAGGCACGTCGCGTTCTGGGCGACAATGAGGATGACCAAATTGGCATAGTACCATCGAAACGGCGATGGGAGCGAAAGATGAGAGCTCGAGATCGCAGTGTTAAATTTCAAGGTCAAGCAGTTAGTGCAAATAATAACATAGATAAGGTATGTTCAGTGTTTCTTATTACATACATATGTATGTACAATGTGTTTTCAAAACAAATAATCAGAGAGATCAAATGACAAATGCTGAAATCTTCAATTAACACTCCAAATTTGAAAATCGTGATGTAGGTTATTATGAATGAGGCTTGTTTGGCCATTTAAATGGTGATTGTGCTACACCTCAACTCAATGTGGGAGAGCTTATAATATAGGCAAACAAACACAAATGTTAAGACATTTTCATTAACTCTATTTATTTGATGACAATCAGATGATTCCAATTATACATTCGTTGACATTGGCCTATTCACAAAATTGGAAAATGAAACCTCAAAATAGGTTTATTTGACATTTCTAAATCATAATTCATTCACAATCTAATTAAGTAAAAAGAGCCGTTATTGTCAGCTGGACAATGCTTGAAAATCATATCTTTACAACAGTGCTGCCACTACAGAAAAAAATGACGAGTATATTCGAACCTAGCCAATAAAAATTTTAATTGAAACAAATTTGAATTACTCATCAGACATTCATGTTACAGATCGCATATTAATGAGCATACAATGGCGATATGGGTGCAAATCGTGTACGTGTATGCAGCAGACATAGTATAAAACATCGTGCCAAATTTCGTGAACATATGCTAAAAAAAATCATAAGAAAGTAAGACCAAGTTGAAGGCTTTGTTGTTTAAGTGTAAAAAAATATTATGTACAAACAATTAAAACCTATCTACCTAAATCAAAATTGCGAAAACGCCTCTGTGATACAAATACCACATTAACCACGCTCTATCGGAAAGTAGCTGTACTTTTCCCAATGCATGTGTTTTCGTGTAATGGTAGATTTTTTGGCTACAACAAATTGTACTACTCCCATGGTACGCACGTGATTCTGTGCATCTATTGGAAGTTGTATTGATGGCTTCAAACGCTAGACAACGTCAACGTTCCAAAATTATGTGGCCTAATCTAGACTTTAAAAAGTCTACCGCTTTGCTGTCGCTGGCCTTGCCACTATCATTACACTGCTCACTAATGAGTGATTAAGGAAAAAATATAACATCTTTTAGTGGCAAAACAGTCTGATGAGACCCTCGGAAAGGTCGAAATAGCGATCACTGTACATTTTGCACACCACATTTTGCAATTATTGGAAAAAGAACAGCTAGCAGACAGGGTTTCGAGCTTGGCTAGTGCCGCACATATATATAAGTACAACCTACCAAGAGATCGAAACGCGTCATACCATCTGATCCAATCCCTTTAATTTAAAATCCATCTGATAAAGTTTGGTAAAAAAACCCTGTTAGGATGGGTGAGCGAAATTTTTTAGATTTTACCGCAAAAAGTAATTGGGCTTTACCGCTGATATAGGTTATTATGAATGAGGCTTGTTTGGCCATTTAAATGGTGATTGTGCTGCACCTCAACTCAATGTGGGAGAGCTTATAATATAGACAAACAAACACAAATATTGAGACATTTTTATTAACTCTATTTATTTGATGACAATCAGATGATTCCAATTATACATTCGTAGACATCGGCCGTTATAGGTTTATTTGACATTCCTTAATAACAATTCATTCACAATCTAATAAAGTAAAAAGAACCGTTATTGTCAGCTGGGCAATGCTTGATAAGCATATCTTCACAACAGTGCTGCCTCTACAGTAAAAATAACAAACTTTGTCCAGACTTATGGTTATGACCAACATTTGAAGAGAAGGTAGTTTAGAGCTTAGTCTATTGTAATACTTTCAATCTGGCTTTACACACACAACTAAATAAAGTGACAAATCAAAAACCATATATGCCTCCCACTTTGTAAACGCTTTAAAGGAGTGTCTTCGTTAACATTATATCATTTGATCTTTGTACAACGGTTTTTATACAACTCTCTCTATTTTCAGCAATCAACGCTCGATAGAAAAAAGAAAAATTTTACTTTTTCGCGCAAATTTCCATTTATGAAGAGTCGCGATGAACGAAACGAAGATGGAAGTGATCAAGAGCGTAAGTATCTAAGCAATATGGGGAGAAATGTTAGTCAAACACCAAAAGTAATCCTTTTAAATATTAACAATCGAAAACCAAGAAGGGAAGGGAAAATTTAATTGAAAGCAGTTATGCAAGCACACTAAAATCGAGATTAATTTTATTAAACGAAACAACTTTAGAAAATCTAACGAGAAACTTTTTGCACACAACAAAAAAAAATATATATTTTGGGAGACAAAACTCTAGCTCTTCATATCTCTGTTAACTATCGACAGCGTTTAATTGTTTTATTTAATTTTACTTTATGTTTAATATATCTATATATGTTTTTGTTTTCTTTTATGTTTTTTTATGTTCAATTAACTGTAAACGTCTACAAAACAAAAATGTCCCGTGAAATTTCCCACCATCACCACAACGAACAACGAATACAAAAACAATATCAATTTACCACTGACAATCTATGACAACAACATTTTCACTTCATTGCAAAAAAACAAAACAAATGCCACATCTTTACCTTCACAATTCTCTGTGATATTATCTGTCCGTCCCCTTCTATGTGTTTTGCGTTAATTATGGTCATCTTCTCAAAAAACCCCTTCATCGATCGAACGTCATCCCTCCTCCCCTACATAATGGTGTATGTGTGTGTATGTGTCTCTGTATCTTGGGGTAAATGCGGGCAAAAATCGAAATTGAATTGAAATTGGCCCCCAAAACAAACAACCCCACAAAAAGCCAATGGAATTGCCGCCAGTAATAGTGAACTTGATGTTAATCATTTAAACAACAACGATTCCACCGAACCTCAGCGTAAGTTGTTTATAACGTCTTCTCTCTTTAAAACACTTAATCTATTATGTAAATATGTATGTACAGAGTATTATTTATTTAAGTATTAGCAAAGGAGAAATGTCACTGTAATGCAATTCACACTATGCAACACATTGAGAGACTAAAAAGTGAGCACCTAGGTCTACTCACCTGAGCATTTTTCATATATTACATACCAACTATAACTAGAGAACAAGAAAGCTAAAAAATGAAATTGTTTAGATTTCGTGTGAATATTGGAAAAGGAAAACAAGGTCAATTCGAAAAATATTGTGAGACGATTTCTAAGCAAAGTCATCATTTTCAAGATAGCACATTTCAGTTAAATCCAGATTAATTCCTCACCTTGGAACTTTCACAAATCAGTTTTTAGTATATCATCTCGACCCTTTTGTCGAACACGAGTATGTTCAAGTTAATAAATCTCTTAAATTGGCATATTCGAATAAGTTAAATCAATAAAAACGCCCATTTGTTTAAATTTTTCTGCAGTTTTGAAAAATGTAAAGTGTCATTAACCGAATTTCGGTTAATGGCGCATCGAATGGCAAAAAAAACAAATATGTTGAATAATGCGAAGTTCAGATAATAGATTTGTTTCATTTAACCAAACTTCGTTTAATGACGCATCGATTGGCAAACGATAAATTTCCAATTCGTGAACAATAGTATCATAAAGACAGTGGAGTTGAAAAACAAAAACAAAAAGTTTTTTGAGAGTTGTATTAACAAGCATTACACATTTTAATACCGATAAGATATCAGGTACCCAAAAAATACCTACTAACGTTTTGAGTTGATTTCGGCCTAGACTGGCCACATCGTTCGCATATGCTAGAGGTGGCGTAACACGAATTATGGCTACATTCTAGAGTAGTGGAGACAATTCACCTTTTTGGGGTTTCCATCTGCTGTCATATGTGTGTCTGTAGATCGATAGATCACAAACTGGCTGCAATTATTTTTAAGTCAGTAAGATGCATAAGTAAACTTATGACGTCGATTTTTGATTATTGAAAGTACCCTCAAAGCAAACTAATGATAGCATTGTTGAGTCCTTGTCACAAAGAGAGTATTCCGCCAGGATAGGGAGGCGTATTTCAGTGGACTTGTCCATGCAATCAGCTTGTTGCAAATCTTTGTGCTAAGATAGCACATGCTTCTGAATTGTTATACCCCCCACCATAGGATGGGGATATATTAATATCGTCATTCCTTTTGTGACTCATGGAAATATTGACCTGAGATTCAACCAAATTTTTATATTCTTCATCCTCTTGGCATTCTCAGTCGTTTTAGCCACGTTCGTCCTACCTGTCTGTCGAAAGCCGCTAACTTCTAAAAACTGTGACAAATCGGTCCATAACCCGATATATAGCTCCCTTATAGGCCGATATCCGGATTTGACTTTTGAGCCTGATATAGCTGCCACATATGTTTATACCCTACACCACTACTATGGTACAGGGTTGTTGTTGTAGCAGTGTGTTGTACACTGAGGCGGCAGCCCTTGCCGATGAAGGACTTCATCGGGTCAATCCGGTACGTACAACCGGCTGCCATGGGATTGAACTGAATACAGGGTATTATAACTTAGTGAATTTGTTTGTAACACCCAAAAGGAAGAGAGATAAACCCATTGATAAGTACACCGATCGACTCGGAATCACTTTCTGATTCGATTTTACTATGTCCGTCTGTCCATGTTAATTTGTGTACAAAGTACAGGTCGCAGTTTTTATCCGATCGTCTTCAAATTTGGTACAGGCATGTTTTTCGGCCTAGAGACGAAGCCTATTGAAATTGGAAAAAATCGGTTCAGATCTGGATATGACTCCTATATATATGTTCGTCCGATTTGCAGTAATATTGCAATTAAATAGTCTTTTGTTAACCGATTTTCTGGAAATTTGGCAGGAGGGAGTTTCTCTTGACTCTCAATATTGCTGGTGAATTTCATGGAAATCGGTTCAGATTTAGATATAGCTCTCATATATATATATATCGCCCGATTTTAACTTGTAGAGTCACATCAAGCACATTTATTGACCAATCTTGCCAAAATATTGCACAACGCTTTCCTCGACGACTACCACAATATACATAGAGTTTGGTCAAAATAGGTTCAGATTTAGATATAGCTCCCATATATATGTTCGTCAGATTTTGGGTAATTTGCCATAATGTTCTCATTTGACAATCGTAGTTTTTACAGTTTTGGATATAAGTCCCACATTGTACTTATAGGGTAGGTGTAGGGTATTATACAGTCGGCACTGCCCGACTTTTGCCTTTCCTTACTGGTTTAATTTTGTTTTTGTTCGAGGGAGTATTATTGTGTTCATTCAAATGTTTAAGTAAATTTTATATATTTTTTCTTTCTTATCAGATCTCTTGTATATAGAGAAAAATGTGTTAAGACCAGAGTGAAATTACTGTTGCATAGTGTAATTGTGTGTGTTTTTTTTTAATGGGAGAATGCGGAATATGATGTATTTTGGATTTATTATGGTGTTTTTATTGAAAACCACAATCGTATGTAGTTAAGGAAGAGGGAAATGGTTTATGCCCACTATATACATACATACATAAATAAATATATATATTTATATGGATTTAATATTCTATTTATTGTACACTAAAAAGGTTGCAGCAAACAAAACAGCACAGGCTTTACAACTTGTGCTCTTGATTGTTTTTCTCAAAGGATATTTTTATTCTTTTGCATGTGCAAACCAAGTAGTAGTCGTCATTTCCAACATTATTCAGGCTTGTTATAGAGGCACTCTTATTACTGAACTAATATCTATATACATACATATATTAATATATTTTATATCATCGCTGTTACAAATGGTCTTGTTTGGACACCAACACCACTATCAACCATTTTAACCACTACTTAACTAGATCTCACGTTGGACTGTCTGCCAAGAACAACACACAACTACGCGTAGCCATTTACACCGAATTGATTTTGTTTTCTACATCATGTCACTTTCTTCAATTGAAAATTTCCTTACTTTTTTTTTATTATTATTTTCTGTTATGAGAAATATTATTTCATTTCTAGAGAATATTTAACTTATTTATAAACGATATGTGCTAAGATATGCTCGAAAAATGGTTTGTTTGCTGAATTCATCGAGGCGCAAGTTTCAGCATTTTCATTTTCTCTTATTCTGTATTCCTATTTCTTTCAACAACATCAGTAGAGAAACAAGCAAACCAGCATTCAAATTTCAGTGGTTTTTTCCTCGTAGACTGCTTTCGTAAATGAAGAGACAATCAGTTAAACAAAAACTCATAATCTTTCTGCCATCTCAAACCACACCACCACCATTCATCTGATTTATGAACAACAAAACAAAAATCAAATTTATATCCAAAATTTTATTTGTAACTTTCTTTTCGTTTGCCCCACCCCAACTATTCTACTGAAATATCTGAAATCATATCAACTGTTTGTCTTTTCTCTTTTTCTTCTTAATTCTTTCGATATTTCAGCTTTTATGCTTTGCTACACACAAGATGATGCCAATGCTGAAGGAGGTATGTAGACAAATATAAAACAAACTCTACTCTTCCCTATGCCCCCAACCCCAAAATTCTTCTATGACTCTACTCGCCCTCTCTCTTCTCAGTCTCTATAATATCTACTCTCTACAATCTCTTCTATTCTATCTACTCTATAAATAATTTTTATTATTATCGATATAAAAAAAAAATAATATTTTGGCTTTTCCTAACGGTGTAAATTCTTCAATTCCCCTTATGATGGGGAGAATTGGGAAATTTAATAGGAAACACTTTTTCAATGAGTTAATATTTTTTTGGTTTTTTTTTTCAAAAGTAGTTCAAATTTATGATTTTTTAAATTATTTTGTTTTTTTTTCTTTTCTTCTTGTTCTCCTCAACCATGCAATTTTACATTGTAATACTTTGCTCCTCCTCCTCTATCTCTCTTTGCCTCTCGAATTTAACACACAGTATTAGTACTACCAAATACCGCTATTATCACTACCTCTATCTCAACTGCTGTTTAATTTTCTTTACTTCCATTGCTGAAGTTCATACCTTCGACCTTCAACTCGAATTCGATTATCACTTTGTTTATTACTGTTCCTTTGTTCGCGCTTATGTTTCTGTTTGTTTCTCTATATTTTATTCAAAAAAAAAAGGAAATATATTTAAAAAATTATCGTGTTGATTAAATGAAACAATTTTTTTTTTTTGGTTTATGAAATTTTTTCCTATTATTGCAATTCATCATATCGCCACTAGTTGAAGTTAAGAAGTTATCTTCAAAGCTTAACTATAGGTTTTTGGTGTTAAGAAGTGCAAATATTTGTCACAAGAGAATATATAGGAATATTCTGGAATAGTTACATGAAAACTTGTTTGAGAGCGCTATTTTGTAAAATTGTTTCCATTTACCTCTAGCTCTGGACCGAGCTTAGCCCTTTCAGACCTGAAAAGAAAACTTCCACCGATTTGTATGAAATTTTCAGCAGGTGCTTATTTTTGTGTCATAGTTATGTTTGATCCCTGGATTCTGAGAAAAGGACATAGCACGTTTGTGTGTGACTTAGGTTTTCGGTTTTAACATGTAAATAAATATTTGGAGTATTTATGACATATTAAAGTCAGATAGCACGATCGCGTACGGGGAGTCTGAAAGGGTTAGGACTGAAAATCCAAAAAACACGGTTAACAGGGTTTTTTTCTTAAATTTTTTATGTAATTTTATTGGTTTCTACCAATGCCAGTAGATAGTAGATTAGTTTGTATGCGATGTACTTGCATTACATCTTGCCTTGAAATTTATGAATTTCTAGTGCTTTCAAGAAATTCTATTGCTCGAGTTAATGTGGGGGTTTATAGACCTTTTGGGTTTCCCGATTCTGATCTTTCGGTATTCCTATCATTCTCGTATTCTTCGATTTGCTTAGCCATATGTATTCTGTCGGCATCAGATACAACAGCACATCATACTGGAGAATCCCAAATTTTTACATCCAACAATCATGTGTGTGGTACACCGATAATAGAAGTAAACACGGTTAATAGAGGGAGCATTATTTAAAGTACGGATAATAGAGGTAAACCAGGTAAACCGGTTAATAGAGGTCCAAACCCAAAAGAACAGATGTAATCGGTTAATAGGGGCCGGATAATCGAGGTTAAACTGTATTTCACTCACACACAAGTTCATGTAAAACTCTGAGTTCAATGATGTATTCTAATGAGCAAGAACATGTTCTGCTCTTGAGTTCTTTTATGTACCTATTTATGCCTGTTTCGATTTACACGAAAATTTGAGTTGAGCATTTGCCTGAAATTGCGGGGGTAGCTGCAGGACTATGGCTAAACATAAGCACATAGTCCTTTCGACATTATTGACTACAATAGGGGCTTGAAATGGCAGGTTGGAGGGAACTTCTTCAGCCCGCCTTGCCCCCATTATTGTCATGCATGTTGGCTTCTTATTTTGTTCATTCTAATGTCTGGCATTGCATTGCCTTGAATTTTGTCTTTTCGGTGGCGATACAATGAATCTAAGTATTTAATACGGTGGCCGCATCATCACAGCTGATGGAATTTGATATGTCAATTAATTTTTGAATTCGCCTTATAAAAATATGAACTTCAAAATAAATATTTTATAAATTTATTTTAATGTTTGCCCGATCTGGGCCTTATTCAAAAGGGATGTGGACGAGCCTAACATAACTTGTCATCCCAAATTTCAGCGATATCGGACATTAAATGGGCCTACTGTGGGCTCAAGACCATAAATTGAGTGATCAGTCTATAAAATGTGAGATCGGCAAATATATAGAAATATATGATCTTAACCATACAAGAGCCTAACGCAGCGCATTGGGGTAAATAAATCACCATTTATGGGCCTAAAACCTTAAATCGTGAGATCGGTATATATGGCAGCTATATCCAAATCTGGCCCGATCTGGGCCAAATTAAACAGGGATACCGAGGGCCTAACATAACTAATTGTTCCAAATTTTAGCTAAATCGGACGGTAAATGCGCCTAGTATGGGCCCAAGACCTTAAATCGAGAGATAGGTCTATCCAAATCTCGACCGATCTGGACCACATTAAACAAGGATGTCGAGGGGCCCAAATTTAAGCGAAATCGGACAGTAAATGCTCCTTTTATGGGGCCAAAACTTTAAATCGAGAGATCGGTTTTATGGCAGCTTTATCGAAATCTGGACCCATCTGGGTTGTATTGAACAAGGATGTCCAGAGGCCTAGCACAACTCACTATCCCAAATTTCAGCTTTAATGGTCCTAAGACCTTACGTCGGTAGATCGATATGGGGACTATAACAAGATATAGTCCGATATAGCCCATCTTCGAACTTAACCAACATTTTACTGTTATCAGCTTTTATTTTTCTGTGTTTTGCAATGAATTAGCAAAATATACCAACAGCGATAGGAGTTAATTAAAAGTATTGTTAAATATATCAAAATTCTACGCTAAAATTCATAAAAATGGATTATTATAAAGAAATCAGTGCATTTATTATCAAATTGCAGTAGCAAGTCTGATCGGTTGAAAATCGGAAAAATTTTGCGTTTTCCGATTACCGCAACATAAATTAAAATTGAATTCGCAAAATTCTTACGATTGCGGCCATCGAAACATTGATTGATTATAGAATTTCGGAAAAATTTAATGACTGTAGCTTCATAAATATATCAATTTTTTCCATTTTTAACTTGGGGTTTCCACTAGGTTTTCCACGAACCCGATCCCGAAAAATCCCGGGAAAAAGTAACTCTTGTACCATCAACTGAAAACAACCATTGCAAATTTTTATGGTGGTAGTTTGATTCGTTGGAACTCTTTGTGATTTTAACAAAACAACTTGAAGACCGAGTTAACCAAGAAGATATTTAAGTGTGTTATAATCGGAATATTCCCCGTACAATGGTGTTGGGTTAGGAAAAGTCGTCATAAATATAACATATTCCGAAGTTTCGGTATAACAATGTGTTTTTTTATCGCTACGACTCCGGTCCTGCGGGCGGATAACGGAATGCGTGAAGTGGTGTGGTGCTAAAGCGAGGACGTCGAGTGTGAAAATCTTTATCGACAGTAAAATTGCCATAAGGGCAATAACAAGCAGGACGGTAAGGTCACGAACTGTCTGGCAGTGTAAGAAGGAGATTAACGCCTTCTCTGAGTACGGAAAAATCCGCATCGTTTAGGTGCCGGGCCATAACGAAGTAAGGGGAAATGAAAGGGCAGACGATTTGGCGATTAAGGCCAGAGGACTGCCGTCAATCGTGAGAAGACGAGGCTATTACTGAAAGTAAGCAAGAAGGAGGTCAGTATAGCTATTGGTATCATAACGGGACACATTTTACTTTACTTTATAGTTTTTAGAGCGCACAACAAGCCGATTACTGGCACAGGTGTATGTCCATAGTGGCATGGGGCGGATTAATAAGTGCCTCCGTTTTTCTACCTAACCTACCCTAACCTAAGTTTGAAAAAAAAAAACACATGTAGGACTTTGTCAAAATTGTGTTTAGCACTGTTTAAAAATGGAATTACTTCATCAGCATAAGCCATAGTTTCTTCATATTGTATGTCAGAAATGTGTGGTATGTCTATAGTTGTGTTCCCATGGTTTGGTGATTTAATTTTCAAACAATTCTGTGCCAAGTATTTTTGCATGAAAATTAAACACCGTATGGCGTATGATGCACGGCATAGTTATCGAAAAGTAATCATATGCACCAATGTGCAATACAAGGGTTCACTAAAGGTTAGCTCTAAAGATTTAGTGCTGCCGTTTTTGGTAGGTTTTTATAATCTTGGTAGGTTGGTAGGCTGACCTCAATTTTTGGTAGGTTTTATGAACATATAAATACCAAGTTAATTACTGAAAAAGTCTCAGGGGATTGAAATCGGCCCAAATATACGGGTATAAAGGGTGCTCTATGAAGATATAGGTCACCTTTGAACTTAAGGCTATAGAGTGATTTAAACAAACAGGCGGGCGGACATGGGTAGATCCTTTATGAATAACCACGGTACAAGATCGTTTGTAGCTTTGAAAATTTACAATTTGAAGTGTTTCAAATGGAATGGCAAAATGGCCTTATCTCCGGTGGCGGGTATGAAAACATATACCTTATTTTTGGCTTTTAGAACAATTGGTAGGTTTTAGTTGAGTTTGGTAGGATTTTTCTTAAATTTTGGTAGGAAATAATTTTCTTGAGTGGCAACACTGATTAGGTCATGTCACTAAATGTTAGCACCAAAGATGTTAGGAATTGTACAAGATGGTCAAACTGCCTATTCTTCTTTTCTAATAAATCCCACAATTTAGGTTCAAACATGTGTGAATCTGCTGTTTTTTGCTTGCGATATGATGCTTGCATTTTGCACTTTTTTCGTTGAATAAAAAATAGTCGTTTAATATTGCTATAAACGGTGCCAGAAGTTACAAAAAATTATTTCTATACTTTACAAATTTTTTCAACACAATTGAACCGTAATTTATGGCCCTAAGCTTTATGCCAAAACAATAACTGTGAGAAAAAAACTCTTGCTAGATTTGGCTAAAAGAAATCCGAAGAAACAAAGGTTGGGTTGACATGTAATAGATCTGTTTTATTTAAGTACTTTACAGTCCAATGAGAATGACATCTAAGAAGTTCCGGATAAGTTTTTGTAGTACAGGCATTTCATTAAATTTTGTTAGCAATAATGTAGTTTTATTATAAATATAATGAAATTGTAAATTTGAACCGATATTTTTTAAAACAATACCTTTCTTCCTTGAGCCAAAAAAAGTTTAGGGTATTTCGAAATAATTTGTGGTGTCTCCCAAATACCTTCGAGGATTTCCTCTTCTTTTTTTTGAATACATTGGCACAGAAATATGGCTTATTGTACCCTCCACCATAGGATGTGAGTATACTAATTTCGTCATTCCGTTTGTAACACATCGAAATGGTTATCTAAGTCCCAACCATGCCATGTTAGCCATGTTCGTCCTTTTGCCGAAAGCACGCAAACTTTCGGAGGAATAAATGGACCAAATTGGTCCAAGTTTTAATATAGATGCCAAAAAAAACCGATCTTGGATTTTGACTTCTTGAGCCTCTAGACGGCGCAATTCTATCCGATTTGGAGTCAATAAAAAAGTTTTATTGTTATTTTTGCATTAAAACAGCTGTCATGAGATAATAGTTTAACGATAGAAAGAATAGTATAATTATAATTATAAACGATTTCAATTTTATATAGTATGAAATTGTAGTTAATTTTTATTAAACTTACATATATACAAAAGCATGCTGTAGCAAAAAGGTATTATCCACTACCGAACTTGGAGTTTTTACCGCCCTATTTCTAAAGTCTTGTGAGAAGTTAAGGTATTTTCTAACTTGTGTGTAGTACAACATTTGCATTCCAATTATTAAGTCAGATTATAATAATTTATAATATTTGAAGACATCACATTTTTTCAAACTCATTTCCCTGCTTGATTAAAACCCCAAAATTTTCTAGTAAAGTCTTTAGCTCATCCTTCTCTTTATAGGGGTTACTTTATGATTGCTTTTTTTTTTAAAGATTTTGCCATCCAATATTTTGAGAAATTTGGAAAATTTTCGAATTTTATATACCGGGTGTTTTTCGAAGAGTGATAAACTTTATATTATTTACATCTACAATTGCGCTTTGCAATCATTAAAGAGGATGTGGTATGGACGTTTTTCCAAGTTCGCTTTCATGCAGTGGATTCTTCACAACACTTTTCATTGAGTAATTTTTCACATCTGAAAGTGAAACCAAAGTAAAATAACACTCATTTTATTATGTTATCCCACGCGTTAATGAACATATTGATATGATATTTTAACAAAATGTTGTGTGGAGAATAAAAAAGTGAGTAACAGTTTGTGCTATCAGAAATTATATCACTCTTTAAGAACCACTTGATATCAAGGGTAAAGTAATAAGTAATGCGTGGTTTATACAATATTAAAAACTCCACCCAATTAAGATAGAGCCAATTTTGAAGATTCTGCTCATGGTCAAAACTCATGTGGTTGGATAGCGGACCATAAAAATAGTAATTTTTGGCGCTTGGTCTGATGAGTATGTGGAATTGTTACATCGTTTGTGGCTCTACAATTGGAATTTTCTGCTCCAGAGACTCGTTTACCTATGGAACTGGGTTATGTAAAAGTCCTTCTCAATCATATCATAATGCACTTGGCCTGATCAGTCTCACCATACGCAGATCATTGTTATACTCTACACCGCTACTGTGGAAGAGCCTTTTAGGAAATGTCAATAGTAGATATATGCTGACTTTGTCACCAGAACTACTTACAAATTGTACCCAAGCCCATGCTTTTTGCTATAGACATTTTTATATTCAGAAGTCAATAGTGACATTGTCAATAGTAAGTCGTTAGGGAATATGTAGAGACATTACGGGATATATGATCTATTGTTGATAGTATATCAGTAGGGACATTATATACATATTTTTTTATAATTTAGTCCGTAAACTTTTCACTCAATTTCAATACTAGCTGAATAAGGCATTAAAATTAGCTTAAATCTATATTGATTTGTTTAAAATATTTTTTAGTATATTTTTTTCCGAAAAGACTTATGAATCAGCAAAACTATTTTCAATAAAACAATTGAAAAAATAGTTTGTCACCTGTCAATAAAAACAATGTAGGCAAGATTATAGACAATTTGGTGACAATGTCTAATATATAGTTGACAAAAGTGCTGATATGGGGACTTCCTACTTTGTGCATTTGTTTGCAGCGCTAAGAAGGAGAAGGTGCAGAACGCATTTGTTGTCCGATTCCATCAAATTTTACTCTTTTCCAAAGAAAGACCTTAAATATCTCCATATTACAAAGTTCGCATTTGCAATATATCTGCTAGCAGTAATGGATTCAATTCTTGTAATCAATGTGCAGGTCGCATTTGTTGTCCGATTACCATCAATTTTGCATAGTCCATTTTGTTAGGACAAACATTTTTATGAGATGTTTAAGTCTCAATACGTGCGCAAAATTTCATCAAAATCTGCTCGTATTTAGTTATTGCTTCCATATACGTATATCTTTCGTCAGATATGGCCTTTTAAGACTGCATAAATCACAATTTTGGCCCAATCTTTACAACATTTCGCAAGAGGTACTTTATTTGACGTCCCACTACGTGTGCAAAATTGAATCAGATTTAGGTTTGCTCCTATATAAAACTTTCAGCCGATATGTCCTTTTAGGCTGTAGTGGGCACAATTTCGGTCCGATGTTTACAAAATTTAACAAGAAGTGTTTTATTTGACTTCCCAATAGGTGTGCAAAAGTTCCACATACCTACGTAGTAGGTATGTAGACTCGGTGGTGTAGGGTATAATATAGTCGGCCCCGTCCGACTTTTACACCTTTGTTTACCTTACTGTTTGTTTTTTATTAGGTTCAAGTCATGCATCATACTTAATTTTGGGTGTTTCGGAAGGTCACACACTAGTTTTACTATTTTATAATAAAGTAGAGTCACCACTTCTTCTCTCCAAAGACAATCTTTGCTTGTAGCGGGGACGATCAATATGGTGGTCATGTTGTTGTTGTTGTTGTAAACACATTTTCATATGCAGGTGGCGATCCTCGTCAAGCTTCTGTAGGTGAGCAAGCTCGTTCCGGTCCAAAGGACCGATCGCCGCGGGAACAGGGTGGCCATTTGTTTTTTAAAGGCACCAATAACTCGCCTTGTCATATCGAACATCGTAGGCACTCAGTATGTGTGCAAGAGCTGGGGCCACCCGACCTCTCACTTAGACTCTCCATGCGATACCGCTGATTGTCCGCGACTGCAGTTACGGATGGAGCATTCCACTATCCCCAGCCTGTGGACGCGACCGGTAGCTCGCAGCTAAGCTTCTCGTAACAGCAATGAACACCACACAGATCGGACCCAAATGTTCCAGCTTGTGTGGTGCTCACAAGCATCCCGTGCTGGGCTATGGTGGTCATATCGAGCCTAAGTGGGTGGATCCCGCAATCAACATAACTTCTAAACCTTTTTGGTAATTTGAATAAAAATAGTGGTCGTATTGATTGGTCAAACTTCATGTCAGCTACTCTATATTCCTGATTCTTAAACTGAAGTTATGTACATATTGTTATCCATAGTTTAAGCATGACTATGGACTTTACATAACCCACCATTTGTATATTTCACCCTTTGAGCTTCTATAGCGCTGTTTTATCGAATTTCGACGAAATTTAGAATATATCTGCCCATTAAACTTCTACACCCGCTCCTAATATGGTTCAAATCTAACCATAAACAGATAGATCTGATATATAGTTTAAACTAGAATTACTTATTACTCAAGCCTTATATGTAAGAACATTAGAATTAAAAATTTACCACATAGGGATGGCAAAAAACTTGTCGTATAACCTCTTTGACCCTCAAAATTAACACAAGAAAAGATTTCCTCCCATAGATTCCTAACATTTTGATTTTTAATTTGATTACTTTTGTTTTTTTTTTTAATTTTTACAAAAATAATGGAAAACAATCGGAAAGTTAAACATAATCAACAACCCCAAACGATTATCTCTATAAACTATTATTCTCTAATACTAATGTTTGCGATACCTACTTGTTTTGACTTTGACTTATCTTCATTCTCTTTTTATAACATTTTCCTGCAACAACTCTTCTATTTGATGTTGTTCTACAAAAACCAAAACCAAACACTATTTCTCAACACCACCCAAACCAAAACAAACTCCTCATGTCTCGTTAATGAATTTTATATAATAAAAACAAAAATGTTACTTAATATGAATTGTAACTGTTTGTGAAATCCTTGACCTTTTGACTAACAACCAATTACCAATTGTGAATTTTACTTGCTCACTATGCTATACTGCTCTGCTACTTACCCGTCGTGCTATAAACACATAACCAAAAAACTTATCCGAATGCTCCTATGCGCCACCTTTGCCATAAACCTGCACCGATCTAACGACTGACGACATCATCATGGCTATTACTAACCAAACAATTTGTCTGTCTGCCATTGACTTAACGAGAAGGCAACGAAATCATCTATAGAGTGGAACTACCCGATGCGGAACAGATTACCATGATCTACCTGGAGAATAAAGATGCTGACTATAGTAAGTCGAGCGACTAAAAATCAAATGAAACCAACACAAGAAACAAACAAGACAAGCAAATGTTTAAACCAAAAACTTTTAAACTCTTAAATATCGAATTAAATAAATAATAATAACCACAATAACAACTAACAAAGAAATCAAAGACAAAATTTCAGACGTTGTTCTATTCGATCCTTTACACAATCTTTTGTTAGTAGAAAAAAGGGCAACCCTAATATATATTTTTTGATTTTATAATTTGAGAGTTTATCCAGCACCTGGATATTCATATCATATATGTATTGTTCTTATGCCATTCTATTGCGAGCTTTAAACGCCATAATGTAAGTGATAAAATCGATAAATTTTCTGTTCTTTAATAAAATCGATAGCATGTGGCCATATCTAACATTTCCTCAAGTTGTAATTGGTAGGCATTTTTCGTTGTAACAAACCACCTCCGACTGCAATTTCAGCTTTTGTTACTTTAACATTTTTGTGGCGTTTGGGGCTCGCCATGTTCAATATGCAAATTTACTGGTATTTTCCTTCACCTGTCCATTGTTCTTTGTCTTTCCTCCACACAAACAAACGTTAATTTTAAATTATTGACTGAATTTGTGTTTAAAATTGTTTTCTTTTGAGTTTTAAATTTTTGTCTAATTTATTAAGAAAAGACATATTCCGCCTGTAGTATGTTATTTAGCTACTTCCTCTCCAACTTTAATAGGGAGTTTTTGAATATAGTTTTTTCTTCTTTAATTTGATATTTTTTGATTCCTTTCTACGTTTTAGTTGTATATTTTGTTATTCTGTAGAGCATTGAAAAAAATTGAGCAAACATATAAAATTAATTAAACTTTAATATTTAAGAAAGAACATTTTTAAAAAATGTCCATGCGTCTAAATATCACAAATGTTGCTCCATACTTCAAATAGCTTTCATCTTCTAAAAGTTTCTAAAGGAGGATGACTGTAAAATGTTTACGCTTTGAGTAAGAGGAATAAAACATTTCTTTGCACAAAATATTTGATATACCTTTTCTAAAAAACGAATTATGTAGCCCTATATACATAACATACTTGCATAAGATCAAATAGAATGACGCGTTTAGCTATATATGACAACTACAAAGTACCAGGTATAGCCAACTTCTATTTTTAAAGATGGGCAAAATCCAACTTGCAAGACCAGAAATTTAATTGAAAATAAAAATGTTTTAATTTTTATTTAATTCAGATAATGCAATTTGAATCCACGCAGTGGCCAATTTAAACAAATTACAATAAACTACTTCTTATGTTTAATATCCAAAATATATAATAATAATAAGTTAAAGAGGTTAGAATGTCTGCCTATGACTCTGAACGCCTGGGTTCGAATCCTGGCGAGACCATCAGAAAAAATTTTCAGCGGTGGTTTTCCCCTCCTAATGCTAGCAACCTTTGTAAGGTACTATGCTATATAAAACTTCTCTCCAAAGAGGCGCCGCACTGCGGGTCACCATTCGGACTCGGTTAAAAAAAGTAGGCCCCTTATCATTGAGCTTAAACTTGAATCGGACTGCACTCATTGATATGTGAGAAGTTTGCCCCTGTTTCTTAGTGAAATGTTCATGGGTAAAATTTGCAAATTGCAATGACTTAAAGACTAAGATCGCAAAAAATTACCTACTCCTTTATTAAGGAGTATTAAGGAGTATTAACAAATTAATTGAATCCGGATTTTTTTTTTCAATTACGGTCGTGATTGAAGTTTTGGCATTTTTAAAAAAAGAAAAATTAATTGATTCAATCATTTTTTTAATTCAATATGAACTTTTTTCAATTACGATCGTGATTGAAATGTATATAATTAATAAAAAATAATTGATTCAACATTTTTTTAATTGAATTAAAATTTTTTTCAATTACGATCGTGATTGCAATTTTTTTAAAATTTCAATTAAAAAAGTTAATTGATCCAACAATTTTTTTAAATGCATCTTAAAAAATTCTATATATAAAATGTGATTGAAAATTTAATCTTTTTCAATTAAACAATAACGATCAAGGCCATTAACTGTTTTTTCTTTTTATACCCTCCACCATAGGATGGGGGTATACCAATTTCGTCATTCTGTTTGTAACACCTCGAAAAATGCATCTGAGACCCCATAAAGTATATATATTCTTGACCATCATGTCATTTTAAGTCGATCTAGCCATGTCCGTCTGTCCGTCCGTCTGTCTGTCGTAAGCACGCTAACTTTCGAAGGAGTAAAGCTAGGCGCTTGAAATTTTGCATAAATACTTTTTATTGGTGTAGGTCGGTTGGGATTGTAAATCGGCCAAAGCGGTCCATGTTTCGATATAGCTGCCATATAAACCGATCTTGGGTCTTGATTTATTGAGCCTCTAGAGGGCCCAATTCTCATCAGATTTGGCAGAAATTTTGTACAACGGCTTCTCTCATGACCTTTAACATACGTGTATAATATGGTCTGAATCGATCAAGAGCTTGGTAAAATTTGCACATAGTGTTTTGGTATCACTTCCAACAACTGTGTTAAGTATGATTCAAATCGTTTCATAATCTGGTATAGCTGTCATATAAACCGATCTTGAATCTTGACTTCATGAGCCAATAGAGGGCGCAATTCTCATCCGATTTGGCTGAAATTTTGCATGAGATGTTTTATTATGCCTTTAATAACTGTGCTAACTATGGCGCAAATCGGTACATAAGCTTATATAGCTGTCATATAACCGATTTGGGATCTTGACTTCTTGAGCCTCTAGAGGGCGCAATTCTCACTCGATTTGTCTCAAATTTAGCATGAATATTTTTGTTATGACTTCCAATAACTGTGCTAAGTATGGCGCATATCGGTACATAACCTGATATAGCTGCCATATTAACCGATCTGGGATGTTGGCTTCTTAAGCCTCTAGAGGGCCCAATTCGAATCAGATTTGGCAGAAATTTTGTACAACGGTTTCTCTCATGAACTTCAACATACGTGTCTCATACGGTTTGAATCAATCAATAGCTTGATACAGCTCCCAAATAAACCGATCTCCCGATTTTGTTTCTTGAACCCCTACAAGGCGCAATTCTTATCCGAATGTACTGAAATATTACACAATAACTTCTACAATGTTTAGCATTCAATTCATTTATGGTCCGAATCGGACTATAACTGGTTGTCATTCAACTCGTTCGCCAATTCATTGAAAACAGCTGATTTTATAGAGGGAAAACAGCTGTTTTCATTCAGTTGGCAAACGAGTAGAGTGACAAAAAGAAACAAATTTTAGTGGTCTAGGCAATATGTAAAATCGGAAATCGGAAAATTGGATCAATAAAAAAATTAATTGAAAATTTTAAAAATTTTCAATAATTTTTTTAATTAAAATTTTTTTCAATCACCTTTTTAATTTTTGTGATTGAAGAAGTTTCAATTAATAAATTAATTGTATCAATTAATTTCGTAATTAAAACTAATTTTTATTTTTTCTGTGTAGTGTGTTGTGGGTGACTATAAGCATAAAGTGATTTATAAGAAATTGCATACCATTTCTTGAGTGCAAAGAAAGCTGACTTTTCATTCGATTGAATTGAAATTTTGGAAGGGTGGTACACACATTTTACTTATTGCCCGGCGAATGCCTTGATATCCACAAAGTATTGTACCAGCTTCTCGTGCAAATAAAAGTAAAAAAAATATGTAGCTAAAAATTTGCATTAATCAGTCTGGTTTCCATACGCAATTTATGTTTTTTAACGAGCAGGAAGTTTACTTTTGCGTTTCTTTCAGTATTTGCTGAAGTTAATCCTTGAAGGTTTGTTTGGGTTCAGCTGAGTCCCTAAACGTTGACTCTTATGAACAGATTTTATCTCCTTATCTCACAAGCTTAACCACTGCAGAAACTCCTCCTGTTTCTATTGTCTGAAACCTCGTTTGGTATTGAATGACTCGAGGAGTTTGTTTTCTGATGATACACAGACAAAAATAACTCGTAGAAAAAACAAACTACCAAATTTGTATGTGAATTTTTAAATTCTCAACGAATTTTAGCATTGAATTGTTGAAGTACGTAAGTAAGCTTTGGTGTTGCTGTTGTTGTAGTAGTGTGTTGAACACTGAGGGGACAACTCTTGCCGATGAAGGACATGCCATTACCATGGTGTAATTCCAACCGGTGATTGGACTCCTTTAAAGAAATCCATATATATATACTCATCCATATATTATTGGTTGTGGGTATCTAAGCTTCGGCCCTGCTGGTTTGAGATCTTTTTCAATTGTTAATTAAAAAAATTCCACTAACAGTTTTATGTAACATCTTTTATCGTAAAAAAACGATTGGATCAATCTATTTAATGTTGTTTTAATCACATTTTAATAACACAAATTTGCAGTTTGATTTAGTTTTTTTTTTTTATTAAATTCTCAATAAAAATAACAGGTTAAAATTTCGATACTGCGGTACACAAAATTCGATTTTAGTAAATATTAATTTTTTTTTGGTATATGCGAATATATATTTTTTTTCATATATGGGCTACTGTTAGTTCAAATCAATTCATTTGATATCTTCGATATCAAAGTGTATTTTCCTTTGCATAATGTAGTTTAACATTCGTACAGAAACTTGTAAGCATTGATAAAATAAAAAAATAAATAACACAGAACAAAAACTTTACTCTGATTAAGGAGAAACAATATATATATATATATATATATATAACATACATATACCTAAAATAAATAAACAAAAACAGTAAGATAAAAAATAAAACAAAAATGACATCTTAATGATTGTTTTTTGGTTTATAATTTTGTATTTGAATCCTATAAACAAGACGTAAGTTTAATTCCCACAACTTTGAAACGAACACCACCTATGGGTTTGTAATTTTTTAATTTTTTTTAAAATTTTTCAATTATATATAACTTTATATACATATATGCTATGGTATATTATTAATATAAACGGCTTTTACTTTAAGACATTTAACTTTTTTTGGTTTTTGTGTTTGTATTGTTTTGTTAAATTTTTTTGTTAATGATTGTTTCTCCATAGTTCGTTTGTTGGTTCGTTTCTCTTACCTACCTACCTGTCCTTCTCTACATATAGTGTCTGTGTTCTTCTGTAGTTTGAAGTAATGTGATGTCTGTAGATTGTTGATTGAAATAGATTTGTTTTGACTTGTCCTAATGCATACACCATTCGTACTACTTCCATGGTTAAGATGATGATGATGTACTATTCAATGTTTCTAAAATCTAACTACCTATTCTTATATTTTAATGAACTTGTTTATTTTTTGCTGGCCTAATAAATGAAATAAACTACTACAACACACAGTTACTACACACGTAAACATTTTTGAATACCAACATTGTTATAAGTAATAACTCTCCTAGAGATATACATATACTCCCTCTCTCTCTCTCATACACTTTCACTATTTCACACTAAAACCAAAAAAAAAATCTCTTTGAATACACCAAAACATATGTTGACTGCCAAGTTCTATCCTACCGTTTGAAACCCCGTATAACCCCCTTCTTGCTCCACACAGAACCAATCCGCCCGTCCCCACTCTGATTAACTAATAGTGAATGTAACATTTTAACATTTCAAATCTCTATTCCTTTCAACTCATGCTCTTTTTATGATTTAATTGCGTTTAATATAACACACCCACACTGATTATTGAATATCGTATCGTAAACGCAGATGACATACTGCCCATACCAAACTCATCGAAAAAAAACGATCCAATGCTAAGATGAAAAAACAAGAAACATACGCTTTATTGCTTTTGGATATACAAGAGTATATAATGTTTAATTTTTGAACACCGTCTCTCTACAGTCTAATGTAACAAATTTTTCTAACTTTTATTTTCTTTTTTGTTTTTATTTTGTTTTTATCTAAAAAAATATGTTATTCAAAAAACAACAACAAAAACATACATCTCTATACATTTAGTATTTTGCAAATATCTGCTTGTATTCCCTTCAGCTCCCTTGCATAAATCATTTCTCACCTATACATTTACAGCATCCGAAGAGAATGTCCTATCGTATGAGGCCGTACAAAGATTATCGATTAATTACACGAGACCCGTCATAATCTTGGGTCCCTTAAAGGATCGCATTAATGATGATCTTATATCGGAATATCCAGATAAATTTGGATCATGTGTGCCACGTAAGTTTGAGAAAGACCTCATTTATAAAGCGCCATTATATTTTTATTTGTTTTTCAAACTCTCCTTTTACTTCTGTCCTTAGATACCACACGTCCCAAGCGTGATTATGAAGTGGATGGACGTGATTATCATTTTGTATCGTCTCGCGAGCAAATGGAACACGACATACAAAATCATTTGTTTATCGAGGCTGGCCAATACAATGACAATTTGTATGGCACATCGGTAGCGAGTGTACGTGAGGTGGCCGAAAAGGGCAAACATTGTATTCTGGATGTATCGGGCAATGCAATAAAGCGTCTACAAGTGGCTCAATTATACCCAATTGCTATATTCATAAAACCCAAGTCTGTAGATTCTATCATGTAAGTATAGCTAAAAATTGAAAATGTTCTTTTTTCAACGCGAGTTTTGGTGTGCTTCACCACATTCAAAAACGAATATTTAGACAAAAAATGTTAATTTAGTATTTTGAGGCCGATGTCCAGAAGGTCCAGACTTCTAGAAGAGCCATGTCCAGATGCACTTTTTTAATTTGTAATAATATCTAAAGGGTGATTTTTAGACTTATAGTTTTCAATGTGGCCCCAATTTTTTCAGAGAAGATCTTTTTATACTCACCGCCGAAGGATAAGGTATATTCATTTTGTCATTCCGTTTGCAACACATCGAAATATCCATTTCCGACCCTATAAAATATATATATTTGATCGGCGTAAATCTCTAAGACGATCTAGCCATGTCCGTCCGTCTGTCTGTTGAAATCACGCTACAGTCTTTAAAAATAGAGATATTGAGCTGAAACTTTGCACAGATTTTTTTGTCCATAAGCAGGTTAAGTTCCAAGATGGGCTATATCGGACTATATCCGCCGATTTAGGGTCTTAGGCCGACAAAAACCACATTTGTTAACCGAGTTTGCTGAAATTTGGGACAGTGAATTGTGTTAAGCCACTCGACATCCTTCTTCTATTTGGCCCAGATCGGTACTTGTTATGCGTTTTATTGTTCTGCAAAACCATCTAAACAACATACTTTACTTTCAAAACCATGCCACTTCTTACTTAACAGATATAATTTTGGAGGCAAATACTTCCTGGTTCAAGTTAACCCAAAATTTCACTACTCTCAATGAACTTTCATTGAAGTTCTACTGTGTTTCGGCCCGCCTGGGGAAGCTTTGGAAAGCTTCCCCATATACTTCTCCCAAATTTGGGTTTATGATTCGTATTCTACTCGCAAAATATCGTCCATTTAAGTACAATTTTTTCCAATCGGCTTACTTGTCGGTTTAGGAGTCCATTTTAAAAGGGCGGACACTTTTTTAAGCGAAAATTTTCTAAAAATCTAATAAAACACTCAAATTTCCATCATATATTAAATATTTTTATTTGAATCGATAAATTGGTTAATTTACTTTTTACAAAAGAACTTCATATAAACTCTACAATATGAACAAGCAAACCGCAACACTGTTATATATAAGAAGATTCAATTATATTTCTTCGGAAATATGTATGCCTTTCAGTGACTAAAAGAGTAAAAAACGTTTCATCTTACTCGCCATATAACTAAATTTAGATTAGTTTTTAATGCCGTGTGCATTAATAAATGATTAAAGATGACAATTGTACCTAATAATAATAATCTATGGTTAAGCACGATCAAAGAACATGTAATTACAGCACCCAAAGCATTATTCATCTCTATGTCACAACGAAGTATATAATTGCATGGCAATTAAAGTCAGATAGTGATACATAATTATATATCAATCCGGCCATTGAACTTTTAAAGCACATATAATTTTGATTAAATTTTACCGAATTTTGGATTAATGATTTGTATTGGAGCTTGTGAATGAAATGCGGGTAAAATCGATCAAAACCTATGATGCAAATTGCAAATTTTGCCCATGAACATTCCACTAAGGAATAGGGACAAACTGCTCACATATCAATGAGTACAGTCCGATTCAAGTTTAAGCTCAATGATAAGGGGCCTCCTTTTTATTGCCGAGTCCGAACGGCGTGTCGCAGTGCGACACCTCTTTAGAGAGAAGTTTTACATGGCATTGTACCTCACAAATGTTGCCAGCATTAGGAGAGGAAAACTACCGCTAAAAATTTTTTTCTGATGGTCTCGCCAGGATTCGAACCCAGGCTTTCAGCGTCATAAGCGGATGGTCGGTATATTAATATGGCTTAGCAATTCCAGAAATCGTTTAGCAGAGAATTAATTACCACATGTCGATTGGTACAATAAGAAGGTAAAGTCATAAGCCCAGCTGATCAAATTTTCCAATTTCAGAGTTGTATCCAAATCGCACAAGAACGTCAAATGCTTTGTTGGATTTTAAAGGTTTTTTACATTTAGTTTCTTTGTTCACATTTTTATCATTTGAATTTATAATTTACACGTTTATAATTATAACTCTTTTGATCTTGTGACTGCTACACATGATATTGCAAATAAAAACTACAATAGAATGTCAATTTGATAGTGTACAGACTTTTTACAGCCTAGTGGGAATTTGCGCCACAGGGTTGTATTGTTGATTTCTTTGGTTTTATGACTATACCTTCTAATTGTACCAAGATAATACGCAAGGCGGATTTAAAAAGGTGGTCTCACGCGAACAGCTGTTCACAACTGGAAGTCAGAGCAAGCATGCTAAACGCTAACTCCGACTCCGCAACCCTGAGACTGACAGCCCTTCCTATGGGTCAAAGAAGCTCTTTGCATCTTCTAACCAGTCTCGACTTCACATAGTTCGTCGCTAGAACCTTTAGTGACGACTGACTGTCCATATATATCATGATATTCTGTTCCATCCACTCCCGCTGGAAGGAGAAAGTATGGCGAATTCAGAAAATCGACCCTGGAAGGAGTGAGCTGCCGATCTCTCGGGAGGCTAAATACCTGGGCATAATTTTTTACTATAACTGGAGAATAAACGTTGAGGAGAGAATTAAACGGAGGCTGAGTGCGCTCTAACCATGGCACAACTCAATAGCCAGGATTTGGGAACTTGTACCAGGGGTGGTCCAATGGACGCACACTTCTTTGGTTGGGCCTTTGCCTTTGCACTTTTATGTAGAGGTCGTGACGTTGAGATCTGCCTTCTAACTGGGGGAGTCATGGACATGACGTTCTTCCGACTTCGCACATTCGTTTGTTCTGCGAAAGGGCCTGGAGTGGAACAATTACGTGGCATGGGAATTTGTCTTCCCGGAGAAGGAACTTTGGGCTGGGAGTGTCCCGAGCTTCTCCGGTCGCTCCATTTGCATGGATGGGTCCAAGTTGAATGGGGGCACTGGAGCAGAGATTTTTGTTGAATTCGTTAAGTTTATGGAGTCACATTGAATTTTGGACGGATGCAGTGTCTTTTTTTCTCTCTACACAAAAGAATAAAACAAATTTATAAGCAGCTGCTTGTTATTGTTCGCTGGAATTAATATACATTAACATTTAAAATCTACGAAATTTGACTTGTTGCTGGCAACATGTTGAAATCATTTCGTAAAAAGAACTTAGTACAACTTATTTGAATAAATTTCGTACTCATTTCGCAAAAGTTTTTTTATAGGGCCTTTTGACAGTTGTTCGAACGAAAACTCGAAGTCAGTACTGGGCTTTAGCGTAAAACTGCTTTTATTTATTTCACATAGCTTATAGGTTTTTTCTATGTGGAGTTTGACAGATTTCCGCATGGAAAGAGGAACTGAATACCAATCCTTAGGCATTTTTATGTGCTTACGCGTTGGTCGATAAAGTAAAAATCAATATATAAAAAAATGATGAAATGGCTTTGACAGGTGTGTATTGGTTGACAGTTACACACTGCAGTGATCAGGAAAACTTTTTTATATGCCTAGTCCTAGTTCGTATAATATGTATCAAATCCCATATGCCCACTTATTTAGACTAAGTAATAAAGAATTTGGTAAATTTTAGAAATCTTTTAAAGAATAACAGTTACATAACTTTTACAAATATTTATTTTTTTCTATATCGCATTGCTATATAAACAGGGAAATGAATCGTCGGATGACTGAAGAACAAGCCAAGAAAACTTATGAACGAGCTGTAAAAATGGAACAAGAGTTTGGAGAATATTTCACAGGTAAATATATAAACATATATGCTTGTACATATTGGCTATACAAGTTAATGATGTCGATTTGCAAAACATATAGCGTAACTATCACTATCACATGCGGTTTATCTCAATAATAACAAATATGTTGGTTTGGAGGGTAAACATCTGTTATAATTAATCAGTATTCGATAGACTTCTTTCATTCTTCTTTCATTTGAGAAAAAGGAGTGCTTTCTGCATCCTGTAATCCCAAGGGCAAAAAGTTATATACAACTAAAGCTGGCCAAACTGCCAAATCAAAGAGTTCATTCATTCAAAAATTGTCTATTGATAAATTGATTGCTAAGTTTGCGGCATTCTGTTGGAGGACATAACACAAACAAAAGTCATACAACGACACACTGAAAAAGCAGCTACATATGAACAGAGTTGTCTGTGACTCGGTTAACGAGTACATATATAATTATATTTGCAATTAATTAAAGCGACATTATATATATATAATTGTTTTTCCTTTGTTATCTTCCTTTTCTATTGTCCACTATTCGTTGTTTCATCAACATCTTAAGAGTGAATTGTCATTTTATCATTTATATATTTCTTCTCGTTTTAACTCTCATTGAATAATGTAATTAAATTGAACAACTCGAGTTTCTTTATTCAAAATATAACAATTTTGCGACGAGTTGAAAGTTTATCAAAACCACAACATTTTAAATCATTCGAAATAATTATCTGATCAAAATTAAGTATAAAACCTAATTTCTGCGAGAAGGATTCAACCTTCTACTTAAGGTTGGCGCAATATTCGGTGTTTCTGTGAACATTTTTCATTTGAACTTAGTTCTCGAACCTTCGTTTGTACTGTCAAAATGACTCCTTAGATATCTCCAAAGGTTCAAAGTTCGGCACTAAACCATTGTTCGTAACAGCATTGTTCATTGAATTGGATGGGTTTGAATTTGAATGAGATCCAGTAATTTTATTTAAGATTTGTTTATATACACCCATGAATTCTTTGAATTGTATCACATCCATCTCGTGTAATGTGATACGTGTAATGTTATGTTGAATCCTTCTCGCAGAAATTAGGTTTTATACTTAATTTTGATCAGATAATTATTTCGAATGATTTAAAATGTTGTGGTTTTGATAAACTTTCAACTCGTCGCAAAATTGTTATATTTTGAATAAAGAAACTCGAGTTGTTCAATTTAATTACATTATTCAATGAGAGTTAAAACGAGAAGAAATATATAAATGATAAAATGACAATTCACTCTTAAGATGTTGATGAAACAACGAATAGTGGACAATAGAAAAGGAAGATAACAAAGTTCATTCAATTGGACCAACAAATTCCAACACAATTACTGCGCTTTCAAAACCCAAATGAGCTTAAATATGAAGAGTTGGTTTATCAAAGTACCAGAAAGGTAATGATCGCAGAGTATGTGGCAAGAAATCAATTACAGATATATTTTTACGTGCTCAGTTTATTAGAGGAATCAACGACATTGCGAATCGAAAACAGCTGCTATAAAAGAAAATAAACTTCCAGAACTCAACACCATCTCAACGCAGACCGTAATGTAAAATTAACGTAGAAGGCACTTATGGAGATACGTCGGCAAGGGAAGATATTTTCATCGTAACAGATCAAATTACTGCGATATATCGGTCTAAATAGTGTTAATTCTATTGACTCATTAGACATCATTGTTAATTCAACAATCGAACAATTTAGTGACTTCTTCTCGCCAGAGATTAGCTGTGTTGAACTATACAAAGTGTCACTTATATTGCGAGATGATGCCAAGTCCATATTTTATGAAGCCAGAATTCAAGAGGTATTGTTTCGTTATTGTGCAACACCACTCAACAACGACAAAAATAGGCCGAACAATAAGTGCATCGACAAATACGTATACAATTCGATGCAATGAAACCCGATGAACATTCAAAAACTAATTCAACAAATGGAGACAAATCTCGACAGCTATGTGTGGGTGATAGGGTATAAAGTTCACTTCACTGATTTTCTACAATAGTGAAACAACGTTTTGTGAAAACTTCTATTAGTGACCGAACTTAATATCTACATTGATTATATTGGCTACAACAACAACAATTCAGTCAATTCAGCTTATGGCGAAAAACTTATTTGGTGTTCTTTAAGAAATCTTAATGAAACTTGGACACTTAACTCGTGTGTTGGCACAAGTTGGTTCGAGGAGTAAAAGTGAATACTAGAACACAACAGAAAACTGCATTTCAAGCAAAAAACGACATTATCAATTTGTACACCTAATGTTATGAACTTTTTAACAATATTTTTTTTTTATTTCTTGTAAAATAATGTCAACTTCTGGGTTATCGAATCATTTCAGGTGTTGTACAAGGTGATACCATCGAGGAGGTCTACAGCAAAGTAAAGTCAATGGTTTGGTCACAATCTGGTCCAACCATATGGGTCCCTTCAAAGGAATCTCTATGACCAGCCGTTGCGACAACATGGACACTGCCACCTCGAGTACGTTGTCGACCTGTCTCGAGATCAACGACAATTACACAGCAACAACAACACAATAAAACACATTAGAAACAAGTGTTATATATATATATATATATTTAGGTATATATATATATGTATGTATATCCTCAATTCCGAAAACAATCCTATATTTGGCTTGAATCGTAAGCGGTCACATATAGACATACACATACAAACAAACCTGCATACATTTGCAAAATCTATTGCTAAAACTTGCAATGAGAAAGTCCCTCCTTCAACTCCCCTCTAACCACCACCCCCTTTTATTATCACTAACATTTAGTTTTGTCAGAATGTAATGAAGAAGAATAAGAAGAAAAAACCGTTATAAACGATTTAAATATTAGCGCGAACAAACAAAAAAAAAAAAAAACAAGAATGGTGAGCAAAAATAGAAGAGGAATATATCCAATGCATTGTAAAAATGCATTTGTTGTTATTTAGTAAAAAAAAGCAAAGCAAAACAAAAACAAAAAAATCATATATATACATATATAGAGAAGAAAAAGAAGTAAGCAACAAAGAAAAAGAAGGAAAACAAGAACTAAAATTTCATAAAGAAATGAAAACTCGAATACCATATTTAAATAACCACCAGAAGATGAAATAAATAAACAACAAGCGAAAAAGAAAGAATATTATGTTAAAGTCTATAAACAATAGGAAGAAAAGAAACTACACTAAAATTAACGATTACGAAGAAATGCAGTTCCCCCTATTGAGAACATCAATAGAATTCAACTTTTGTAATGTTATATACAAACAAAACAAGAATAACCTACATGCATACTACATACATATATACACACACACATACAAACATAGTACATACAAAACACACAAATTAGGTATTGTTAAATAGTAATATGAGTCTTTATCTAAATACCGTCAAACACTTTTTTTGTTCTTCGTGTTTATCTTCTATCCACTGCATTGGCTAAGCGCGCACAGAACAATTGTCACAAAAATTTATTATTATTTTTTTTTAATTTACTTCTTGTTGAAATTCCAAATAGATTCGAATAAATTTTTAATAAAACCAGCAAACTTTTGTAATTTTCAATTAACTTTTTAATACGAACACCACATTCGCTTAATTAAAAAAAAAAAAACAATAAAACCTTGAATCAAACTTTCGATTCAAATACGTTTTTTTACAAATGTTTTCAATTAAATTTTCAAACAAGTTAAAAAAATTAGCTTTATAAATAGAAATCATTAGAATATTTGATATTTTCGATTAAATATTTCTTTAAACCATTGGCTAAAAAAAGTTCTTTATACCCTACACCAGTGGTGCAAATCAATTGTGTTTGTGTACTCCTAAATATGCATCAATTTTTATTGAAGGTCAAGGGATTTCGTTTTGAAATTTTATTTATCAATTAACGAGTTAATTAAAAATCGCCACATGTCTAATTTTATTAAAAAGTTAATTGAAAAACTAAATTTTAATTGTAAATACATAGCAAAAGCCAAATTTTTAAATAATTTTTCTGTTAAAATTTTAAACTTAATCAAAAGCAGATAATGTTGTAGATAAAACAGTGGTATTCAGCTCTTTATGGTGAATTTAATGCAAATTTTGCCATTGAGTAAGCAGCGAATGAACATGTGCGTGTGTGAACGAACACGTATTCTTCTTAATGCTTGTTCCAAAATCACATTTAAGTTTTGTTAAAATCGCTTTATTATGGAGAACACGGAAAAAATATTAAACATCTTATGCATGGGAACTATCAATGTTGTTTTCTATCGCGCATATTATTGAGTATGCGAATATACTACCGCACAATTTCGTTACCTTTTTTAACTTTAGAAAGTTTATTCGTACATTCAAAGTTCATTCGTTCGTTGGTGTTTGTTTAACAACGGTTAAAAAAAAGTCAGAATACATGTGAATAGACATCAATACTAAGGCAAAAGTGTGAGCACCACTGATTGATTTTTTGATTGAATTGATTTTTTTATCTCTCTGTAGTTTAGCCACCAACAAAAGTTCTCCTTCAAGGGGCATAAGTAAAACCGAAACAATAACAACAACACTTCAAGCACCACCACACACTCACCTGACACCACAAACAAACCTTAATACAGTTTTCTCGAAAGGTATATTCTCCCTTCAATAAAGAACAAAACAAAACAAGACAAAAGAAAATAAAATAAATAACAACAAAACCCCGCCATAATCTTCGTGGTATAGACTCTAAGGATATTTTCAGTCGCATATACAGGAAAGAGCTCGAACTTGTTTTCGATTTGAGAAAAACAAAACAAAAATTGTTGTTTCTTGTTTTACCCAGGCTTCAAGTTGATTTTTTTTATTGTAATTTAGTTAATTTTTCTTTATAATTTATTAAAAAAAAATTTGTTCTTTAATATTTTCAAATGTAAATACAATGGCGAGATATTATGTTGCTGTAGAAATTGAAAATCGGCATTACTTTACAGTCTTATTATGACACATTTTTTAAATTCGTACTTCAAGTATTCAAATTGTTGACAAATTAGGGCTTTTTTCTTTGCTGTGCTACCGCTGAGAAGCTATTTTTCCTAACGTTTTAGAAGCTATTTTGTATTACACCGCTCTATAGACAGGAATTATGTAGATTCATTTTCTGGACTTATATACAAACACACACACACAAACAAATGTTTATTTATAAAATATTTTATAGTCCTAACGTTTATGAAACCAATACCCCCACCCAACAAATCCATCAACCCCAACGTTTCCCCCTCCATGCGCAACAACTTCATTTGGTTTCTTTTTGAATTTTAATTCTTAGAAATTAAAACAAAATAAAAAAAATCAAATAAAAACACAAAATAGGTGAAACTTTTTTTATAATTTAACTTAGCTAATTTTTCTATTAAAAATGAAAAGAAAAAACCCCCACACAAACTCATTCACATGCATATGTGCATTCATTCAATAACCACCCACATGTTCCCCTGACCATCCATCCTTGCCTCGCGCCATTTTTCTCTTTTTTTTTTGTTTTTAATAGAATAGCCACAAACACAACGACAATTATAACAAAAACTTAGAACTTTTTTTCATTTTGTATTTAATTTGCATACACTTTAGAAAGTATTGAGATAACACATAGGCAAGAACATACACTCGTACAAACACAATCACAGAAACTACTAAACACACTGAGCTTCTTAGTCTTTTTACTTTTTATCGTATGCAGAAGATGACGATGATTATGATGATGATGATGATGAGTAAGATTAAAGAAAAACAAATTCTACTTAAAACCCAACCTACCCAAATGTTGTATAAGTCCTTCAAAATACATACATTATACAAAACAAAATTTTTGTTTTAAAATAAATTGTGCTAAATTGTTGAAAAACTTTTAAAAAATAACACACACACACACACACATACACACAAATCAAATAAATAAACAAACACAGTACGAAAAAAGTTTGTATTATTATTATTTCTATTAATATTATTACTATTATTACTGTATTACCATTATTATATTATTTTAAAATACCGAAATTGTAATTAATTTCTGAGATCGTTTCACAAAATGTATAGTAATACATCTTCTATATATCTTCTATGTTTTATTTGTGTGGAAATAAATTTTTTTAATTTCTCTTCGATTGTACAAAATGAATCATGTTTTATTATTTATAGAGGTGATTATCAAGGAATCGTTAAAAATTATCGGTAGTATATGAGTGTCCGTGCGGAGTTTTCACGCTACTTCTTCCATCGGACGCCTCCCCAGACGGTGGATTGGGGAAAGCTCATCGGATATGATGGGTACCGCAGAGACAAAATATGGGGGGCGAACCAAGAAGTAAGCATAAGCAAGGGTGTCCCGCTTACATGGATACGAATATCACGATGGGTTCGTACAATATGGTCGGCATCGGATGACCCAAAGGAAATGACCAACGGTGGCGCTCGCTGATCTTCAGAAGATTAACCATTAAGAAAGCCCAGCCTAAAGGGTCGCTGGCAGTCCCAGCACTAAGTAGCGATGCGATGGCCCAATTCGCCATTCAACTAAAAATAACGATTACAGAAACATCAACAAGGAATAATGGACATGACAACCCCCCGATGACGACCTATGGATTCAGAAAACGGTTAATGATTGGTTAACGTGAATTACGATGGCCGAAATCCGGAACTATGGATCTTCAAGGCGGCTACCACTTCATTTTTTCAGGCAATGAAATCCACCGAATAAATGGAGTCGGTCTTTTACTCTCGCCGTAAGCAAAGCGAGCTCTTCTATCATACAATGCCATATCTCAAAGCATCATGACTAGAGATGTTTTTCTACCGGGTAAATACTCAACGCTTGGGTATTTATTGGGTAAATATCCAATAATAACCTTTCCTGGGTATTTATAATTTTGCAGATATCTTGGGTATAAAAACATTTTGCAAACAATTTTTGATGATTTCGTATTCTTTGTATAGTCATTTTTCATCCGATTTCGATGAAATTTTGCACAGTGAGTTCTGGTAGACCACTACCCATTTCTGTGAAGTGTGGTTCAGATCGAACTGTATTTGGATATAGCTGCCCTATAGTCCGACCGCCCCATCTCCAGATATAGGGTATTGAGATGATAAAATATCGATTTATTACTCGAATTCGATGAAATGGCACAGTTTGTTCTGTGGTCCAGATGGGACCATATTTGGATATAGCTGCCATATAGACCGATCTCCCGATATAAAGTAATAAGCCCATAGTGCATTGAGCCCATAAAAGGAGCATTTTTCATCCGATTTGGATGATCGAATTCGGGTAATTCATTGATATTTTATGGTCTCAATATCCTATATTTGGAGATCGGGCGGCCGGTCTTTAGGGCAGCTATATCTTAATATAGTCCGATGTGAAACACACTTCACAGAATGAGTTTACCAGAACTCACTGTCCCAAATTTCATCAAAATCTGATGAAAAATTAATTGCCTCAAGACTTTTGGTCTGGAGATCTGCTTTTAAAGCGGCTATATATAACTAAAATCCGATTTTATGAGATCAAAAGATCAGGTTTATATACAAAGAATATGAAATCATCAAAAAATTTTTGCAAAATGTTTTTATACACAAGATATCTGCAAAATTATAAATACCCAGCTTTTGGGTATAAATGGGTAAATAACCGGGTATTTACCCAATTTACCGGGTGAATACCATTTGGGTATTTACCCATCGCCCATCTCTAATAATGACGGCAAGATTAAATTCAAAACTACCCAAAATAGCTATTGTACAATGCTACGCGGCAACCGAACCCGATGACGACGAAATAAACGATCAATTCTATTCCCAACTCGACTCAGTGACGTGCTCACTACCAAAAGGAGATATTAAACTTGTTATTTGGGATTTCAATGTCAAGGTAGGCAATAACAACAATAATCTACAATCAATCATGAGAATGCAAGGCGATATAAGAGTTAACAATGGCATCAGATTGGTTGATTTATGTGAAATAAACCGGCTCTATGGCTCAGCTGACATCGATAGTGACCACATGCGCACTTCTGATTAAATTTTAAACATATAATAACAGACATAATTTACTAAAAACAAATCTGTTATCTTGTTGCTTCGTTGTTGCCGCAGAGCGACACCTCTTTGGGGAAAAGTTTATACATGGCAGAAATGTCGCCAGCATCAGGAGAGGATAACCACCGATTAAAATTTTTCTGATGTTCCTGCCAGGATTCGAATCCAAGCACTCAGCGTCATAAGCGGACATGCCAACCGCTGCGCTACGATGGCCTACGCTATCCCCACGCAATGGAGGAAGAGAAGCATGGTCACAATGCCAAAGAAGGGTGACCTCACTCAGTGTAAAAACTGGAGGGGGATTACATTGCTAAACTCAATAAAAAAAAGTGATGGCACTTCTTCTTCAGCGTGCACTTGACAGCATTTTGAGAAAGAAACAAGAAACGTTCTTGTGCCACATTAACTCACCGCGTATAATCATTGAGCTTAATACACACCTATAACTTTTATTCATCGACTTCGAGTGTGCTTTTGACATAGATTCGCGAAGTTCAATGTGGAGTACGCTGTTGAACAAGGTCATCCCTGAACAAATCGGGAATACTGAAGTTTTAGTCCATTTCAATGGAAAAGAGATCCCGCCTTTCGGAATCGATTAAGGAGTGAAGCAGGGTTGCGGATTATATATGCCTCCTTGCGCATCGTTTCGAGCTCATAAAGGCGAAACTGGAATGGTTGAATGACAATGCTGCCAAAGTAGACCTGAGGATTAACAAAGCAAAGACCAAATTGATGAGGATAGGAACATCATCTGGAAACCGCAAGGACTGTGACAGTTTACTCCAACTGTAAATAAAGGGGGTTATACCAAGATATATTCATTTACAGGTAGTGGCAGTTGCTCAACAACAAAATATTGAATGCACTATCTGTCAAAATTAGTGATTAGTGCAACTCTGATTTTATGTATGTTATGTTAATATACAGCGTCCCATAAAACAAAAATTTTTTGTTTTTACACGCATTCCCTCCATTTTATCCTTTTGCTGACGATAAATGCGAAATATTGTGGTGATCGGTTAAAGATAACCCGTGCCGCCACGGCGTCCAAAGTTGGATGCAGTGCCTTTTAAGGAATCCAGTTGAATATTTTAGGTCCTAGCATGAAATTGGTAAACTAAGTTCACACTTATATTCAATTTATTACAAAAGTTCAAACTTTACCCTACCCTTTATCCCAAGATACATTCATTTCCAGGTAGCGGCAGTTGCCCAACAACAAAATATTGAGTACACTATCTGTCAAAATCAGTGATTAGTACATCTCTGATTTTGAGTATGTTACTAGTTCACGCAATTTTTCGTTGCTTGTGTATGGTTCTTACCTATAATACACTCACACACAACCAGAACTCGTTAACAGATAGTATATTTCGCGATTAAAAATTGTACTCAGCTGTTAACGGTACACAACCTGGTAATTATGTCATGCTTTATCCTTTACTTTACCATAATAGGTCTGTTCGAGTACTTTTCCAGTAAAAATTTGCAGGAGAGTAAGAACAGCTTTAACTCTCTTTTGCTATTTAGTTGAATTAAACAGCTGGTTTTCATAAAACTTAAAATTTTTGAGTACCCAAACACTATTAATAATTATTGGTCGATTATGGATTGCAACCAGGATTACCGTTGGAAAAGTCGCACAAAAAGTCGATTATTTGTGACTTTAAAAAACCTAACCAAAGTGATGAAATGTACAAATTGGATTAATAGGTTCTCCAGGAACGTAATTAGACCAAATTCGACCCATGGTAGAATGGATAGAGGATAGGAGTTGGTCATACCATCGCGGTGTAATCAATGCAACGATACGAAACCTGGAAGGAACGGAAGAGATTTCCTACCGGATACTTGAGACGACACTTGAGGTCGAGTGCGAGGCACAGCTGCCAGAGGCACAGTCTTGGATTGACGCAACTGAAAGATCATGCCACACAGATTGATCAAACATAGAGGACAGAGTGGGTGAGGGGAATGCGTGAGGTGGTGTGGTGTTAATGCAAGGACGTCGAGTGTGAACATCTTTACGGACAGTAAATTGGTCATCAGAGCAATAATAACCAAATGGATAAGGTCACGAACAGTCTTGGAGTGAAGAATGAGATTAACGCCTTCTCTGAGGATAGCACGATCCGCATCATTTGGGTGCCGGGCCATAGCGAAATAAGATATAATGAAAGAGCAGACGAAGACGAGGTTATTACTGAAAGGAAGTATTGGGTTGCCCAAAAAGTAATTGCGGATTTTTTAAAAGAAAGTAAATGCATTTTTAATAAAACTTTGAATGAACTTTAATCAAATATACTTTTTTTACACTTTTTTTCTAAAGCAAGCTAAAAGTAACAGCTGATAACTGACAGAAGAAAGAATGCAATTACAGAATCACAAGCTGTGAAGAAATTTGTCAACGCCGACTATATGAAAAATCCGCAATTACTTTTTGGGCAACCCAATAATAAGAAGGTCAGTTTAGCTTTCGGTGTCCCGTTAACTTTTTTTTTTTTTTTTGGACTTTAATTGAAATGGCAGAGTACGACTCTATATGCCAGGTTGTACTTCCGAAGTTGGTGTCCCCACCAACTGTATATACAAACACGTGTAATAAAATTACAGAATTAAAAACAATGTACAGTTATAACTGTACTGAGTATAACGATGACTATGCACCGAATCCCGAAGCGTCCACTTCAGACGAATTCTAAATGCAAAGTGTCCCGTTAACTTATGCAAAATCGGTGCGGCAAGTGATAGCATATGTAGGGCATGCGCAGGAGATGATAAGACGTTACCCGGCTTTCGCGGCCAACAGACATCGGCACTTAGGTGGGGCCACAATACCAGACATGAACTAACTTAGGGGCGTGGTATGGAAAACAATTAGGGATTTTGTTAGTAGCGCGGAAATCTTGACTTACATTTTTTTCGAGGTTACTTTTTATTACTTAGAACGCACAACAAGCCGATTACTGACTTAGATGGTGTATTCTAAACTTACATTGATCCTGAACGTTTAATCATTGAATAAATATGTAGCGTTCTTCCTCTTTGTACAATTATAGAAGGTAGGGTCACTTGCCCAACAACAATGAAATCTACGATACAACCCCGTGGAGATTGGAGTGAAAATTCCCATTCTTCCCTCAAACTTCTGTACACTGACAAATTGGCATACAAGTTTTTATTCGCATTGTCACGTGCAGCAGCCAAAAAAAATTAAACGATTTGTGATAACAAACGTGTAAATTATAAATTAAAACATTAAAAATGCGGAAAAATAAACAAAATGTTGAAAAAACTTTAAAATCTCTACAAGCCATTTGACATAAAAGAGTGTTTAGGGATACAATTCTGAAAATGCAATATTTCATCAGCTGACCGTATCTTCTTTTTAAAGATTTTAAGAATTTTACAAGATGTACAAACTCAAGATATATTCATTTACAGGTAGTAGCAGTTGTCCAACAACAAAATATTGAGTGCACTATCTATCAAAAGCAGTGATTTGTGCAACTCTGACTTTGTGTATTTTACTAGTTCGCGTCATCTTTCGTTGTTTGTGTGTGTTATAGTTCTTAACTATAATACACACACACACAACCAAAACTCGTTCACAGATAGTGCACTTCGCGAGAAAAAATTGTACTCAGCTGTTTACGGTACACTACCTGGTAATTATGTCATCCACAAACTACTTGGTTTTCTTTTCTAATAAACCCACAATATAGATTCAAACATCTGCCATTTTTACTAGCGGTACGATGTTTACATTTTGCAATTTTTCCATTAAATAAAAAATAGACCTTTAAATTTGCCATAAATGGTGCTATGTATATTTTACAAACCTTTTCAACACAATTGTACGTAATTTCATAATAGTTTGCAAAATAATTTTCTATTTACAAAGGAACACAAAGAGGAATTGATAATAATGCTGCATTCCACATGTCAACTTGCATGAATCTAAACTGTACCACTTTTACGATATTATGAAGACTAAGCAGATTGTATATCTTGTAAAATTTCTAAAATCTTTGCTTCTTTTGTGAACACTGACCCTTACCGAACAGTGTCATAATAATCGGCCATAATAGACTGGAATAAGGCAAGTCGCTAAGTAAGCATTTAACACCATACAAAATAAGCCAGAAAATCTGTTTAAAATTTAAACCACATGCAGCAGAGTGATACCTCTTGAAGAGTGAGAGAAATGTAGAGAGAGAGAGACAAAGATGGAGAAAGAGAGAAGATTAAGCTGTTGCTCTAGCCCATTTTCCATACTAGGTATAATCCGCCAGTGAGAATAAAACGCAATGGAATTGCCAATTATAATTTAAAATTTATTGTATAAATGATATTTTAATTGGTGTTGGTTATATATGTATGTGTGTATAATAGTTTACTGTTTCTGTTGTTGTTCCACAGTGGTTGTTGCTACAGTCTATAAGTGTTCAATGTTTCTTCAATAACTATAGTTAACATGGGAGGATGCACTTAAACTTAACTTAAAAAGGAAAATACGTCCAAATACATGAAAATTAATGATGATAATACTTGATTATGTTATTTCACACAAAACTTAAAAAAAATATATATATTTATATATCTAATGTACATAAACAAACGAATGATTTAAAATAATATAAGTATCCAAGATGCTATTAGGGTAGTACTACGGGGCCTTAGTAAAATCAGTACATTATGGCAAAACTACGGGGTATATGTATATGGTGAAATGAGGTTTTTTATAGCTTAAAATTAAAGTTAATCTTTTTCTTGGCTTTGTAATAAGGCCGAAATCTCTTGAAACTTGTGCATGTAATCAACACTACTCTCACTTATAACAGACATACTCGAAGAGGGATCCTAAAAGGAAAAGAGAAGAAGATTTCTTTAAAAAATTCAACAAAACAATGCTGCATTTGATGTACCAATATATCGCGACCAGCATTAATGTCGTCCAAATGACCCAAGAGACTAGTCAGGGAGAAATCATTTATATTTTCCTCAAGCCACCTAGAGTTGGAAGTTGAATCTCTTATCAGATGCATGGGGGTGAGGCTATTAAGGAAACTTGTGTCTGTGAAGAAAAATGATAAAAGATAAAAAATACCGAGTTTGCAAAAAAACTTAGTATTTCTCTGCCTACTTGAACATTCATCAAACGCACTGTCTACAGATTGCACAGATGATGGACCATCAGTTCTATCTTCTATTTCTTCGGCAACGAGTTGCTTCTCTTGATGTGATGTTTGACATTCGGGAGGAGCCTCAAATACTCGTTGACTTTCGATATCCAATGAATTGAGAAATGTGCTCAATTCCTGACTATCACTGGGGTTATCAATGTTTGAAATTGCGGTGGGCGATGTGGGGCCAACAGCGGTGGAAGTGGTTTTATCTGTTGTTGAGTTCCAAGGCACTTGACTAGAATTTTTGCATGTAGATGTTGAAGACGCCGTCATGATGGGAGTACTGTTATTATTCGCAATGCCAATGCTAGAGTTGGCAAATCCATTGCTCGGTAACAAGAGCCTTTGTACCAATATTTGACGAGACATTTTTTGCCTTGTAAGCTAGAATAGAAATTATTTTTGTTTTTTTTTCTCCATATTTCTAATAACAACAATAATAATAAAGTTCCATACCGTTGTTAACTGCTTGACTGGGTCTATGGTGGTTCTGCGTACGGGAATCATTGGTTGTCTAAATATACCACTATTGGTATCGCTAGTTTTAGCTCCAATGCCACAAGGGCCATACACCGATTTATTGGCTACAAAGGTGCGTGCAGCAAAGTCTCTTTCAAACTGAAAACCAAAATGCCAAGAAGTTAAGTAGAAGTTTTTTTGTAGGGTTAGACATAAAATTTAACTTACCTTAGACTTTGCTGCATTATTTCTATCACAATTACATGGCCGTTTTCTCATGCGTTCGCTTAAATTCGCAATGAAGAGCAGATGTTTTAGTTTGTTACTTAAGACCGCTGACTCTTCGACCATACACAGGCTATTGTTGGGACTCGGTTGAGATTCCATATTCGAAGGCTTTTCCGGCGACCAATAATAATCCAATTCCAGTTTAGAATCATGGCCAAGAACTACATAAAGGTCGCCTATGGTTATATCACCAGCTCTTGAAGCGGTCCAGCCACTTCGTATGCGTTGTATGATATCATCATTTAGCAGGGGTTTAAATACTGAACGAGTGCTTTTTGCATTAACGTTTCGTGACGATTTGGCACGCACTGAAGACACAGGTGGTATGGTCGAGGATACTTCGGCGGCTGTAGCGGATGATTGGGTGGGTATGGGATCTTCCTTTGTAACATTCAGTTCTGGTGTTGTATCGGACAGAAGTTCATGAATTTCATCGCTTAGTTCGTCGCTACTAATTTCATGCCTAGCACATGTTACGGATTCTGTATCCATGATAGAAGTTGTTGCGGGTGTTTCTTCGATTGTGTTTAGTGATGACTCATTTGCATTATCAGCGTTTTTCGCGCGTTTATTTTGCTCTGGAGATTTCTTTTCAGAACCACTTTCGGTGCGCAAGCGTTTATTGGTGGGCGCGGAAGGGGCATTGGAAGATTGTGAAGAAGCAGCTGTCGCCGGTATGCTCGCATTGGTATGACGTTCGGTATTGAGCATTTCCCCTTTGACCGCAATACCCATGCGCTCCTCGTAAGCTGTTAAACATATATTAACACTACTGAGATATTCTGTTATACTAAGCAATGGCCGGTGTATGGTTACGCCTGGTTTTGGCAGAAAACATATTTCTGGATCCTGAACCTGACTGTCGACCAAATTTGTGGAATTGTGATTTTGCGTCTCACTTGGGTTTAGTAGTTTTGCCTCTTCTGAGATTCGAACTTCCATGCTCCGCCATTTGTGTTGAAACATACTGATAAAGTTGACCAATTTCTTGTGCAGCGGCACTGTGGTGCGGCATCTTGGATTCTGGGCAATTGTTTGAACTCGACCAAAGGCCTCCATATTGGCAGGACTTATAATGACTTCGATTTTCGAAGGTAATCGTATGTCCTCCAGAGAATCTACAAAGGGACACATAAGGTAAATTTGGAAAATTAACAAGCGGTATTTCAATCCAGACTTACCATCCAATTGATTGAGTCGTCGCAAAGCTTTACATGAAGGTGTTTTGATGCGTATATTCTTACCCTTGCAACGCACAGTAACATGGCCATGATAAACGAGGTTTTTTAGTTTCATGAAATGTTTGTCTGTAACAAACTGTAGCTTTCGTCTCATCTCTCCATAGTTTATGAGGGCGTACAATTCCTGCGCTGGTTTACGAACCTCTGCAAAAGGGAGAAAATGTGTAAAGTTTATTATGCGTGTGTGGAGTGGGCTTCAAACTTATTGAAAAGTAATAAAAGAAGTTAAATTTTCTACGCTTATGGTCCTTATATTTATTTCGAAACTCATTAGAGTTGTGAGTTATTAATTATTCAAGTAACATTAAGGACTGCCTGATTATTTCTATGATATTATATGCGGACTTGGAGAAAAATATATAAAATCAATGTCTTAAAAGTTCCTTTACCCCAACATCGATTGTGGTATAGAAGGCCAGTCAGATCGACCACGAACTAAAAATTTATTTGAAACGGGTATTATAGTTTTATGTAAGTTTGCCATTGTTCGTTGGTAGTAAACTCGTCGCAAAGAGGATACAAGACAATTTGATGCGCAATAAGTCCTTTTATTCAACACAATAAGCAGCACATATGTATGTGCTTGCTTACAAAATGCGCAGAATATTTTCTACCTAGGTTTATGTTAACTGTTGATATTAATGAGTACGTTTTTGTCAAACTATTAAACTCTAACAAATTTACCTTCTGAGAATCTCACATATTTGCAAATCTTGTGATAGGTTTGATAGTAATGCTGCCGCACTTGATCCTTGGATTTGAAAGAGACATCTACGGCGGGACTGCGGCGCTTCAATTTGGAGTTAATAAAATTTCCAATAGCTTCAAAGTCCTTGCCAAACTCATTTAAAGCATCGAAGAAATGATTTCTCTCCACATTTGACCAAGTGGGCCTATTTGCCCTTACTTGCGATGGTGTTTTCTGTGATGTGGAACGTTCATCTTTGCGAACACTTTCGGGTGGTGGTGGGGTTGTGGGGCGGGTCTGTTGATCTTGTCGCATTTTCTGTATGACACGGGCACTTGTTCGTGTTCCATGGCAATTGTATGTGGTAACGGAGCCCAACAATTCCTCTGTATCAGAGGGGAACTAGTATTTGCAATGTAGGGAGAAAAGGGCAGAGAAGATGCTCATAGAATTTTATTTAATTACATTCATAGAAAAAATATGTATCAAACTTACCTCCGCAATATGAAGTTTCCCTTCCCCTTTTTTCTCATTGATATCTTTGCCACGCGTCGCAGCCAATGTCTTCGTCTGGGAAGCGGTGGCGTTGGCTGTGGCGACGACAGCATCGTTCGTCTCCGTTGTCGAAAGAGATTTTTCCTTTTTTGCCGCAGCTACTACGTCATCTCGGTTACAAGAAGGGGCGACTGCGACTGTAGGTTGTATTGTCTTCTCTGCCAATTGACCTTTATCCATTTAATTTCCAATCTCTTCCAATTTTACATGTACGTTTCAATTTTCCTAAGCGCCAATTGGGATGCCTTTTCGCCAGAGATAAACGGCGACAGCAGCCTTGTTCTATTTAAAGCAGAAGGTCTGCGTGATTTTGGGTTTACGAGACGAGGCCTCCTCCTCCAAATAAATTCGAAATGAAACCAAGATGGCTGGCTGTCGTAGTCTTTACTATATTTTCACCAACATTTTCCCATGGATTTTCACATATTCTCGTCGCCAGCAAACACAAGCGGAAATCTTTACAATTTCGATGTTTTTTTTTCAGCAACTGGTGTTTAAAAACTGGCAAATGTTTTTAATGATTTTAATGTTTTTATTTTATTGTCCTGATGTGTCTGTCCGCCCATCAATTACTATTTGTCGATTGCGTTTGCCAAAATGTCGATAAGCTTACACATTCGCTTATCGGTTATCGAAGCGATTTATTGGTTATCAAAATCGATCAGCTGATATTTAGTTTTTTTTAAAACTCAACCGAAATTTGAAATTGGAAACCAAAATGAAATTGTTTGCCTATTCCTGTAACTTTTATTAAAATATCAGCAGTTACACACAAGAGAATGCATGTTTAAATAACGAGACACACAATTGAATTTTAAATTTCTAGTAGACTCGTGTAGACATATATCGCGAAATGGCACATTTTATCCCAAACAGGGGCACTAATTGGATCTAAATACGATTTAGTCAGCGATTGCTTTCCTCATCCTTGTGTGATAAATCATCAAGGGGTGCATTATTTACCCTTATGGTTGGTACTATATTCGGTTTTGGCGGTGAAACTCCATATAAAAAAAATTAGCAGAATATATTGATGAAGTTATTGTTTTCGCTATAACTTGTTTTTTCATCTGGGGAAAATTTGCATTTCACGACGCCCTAAAATAGCACAACCACAGTCGCTGCGCAACAAGTCGTTTTCTTACGTAAAATAAACGCGAACGCCGAACTTCTAATTGTAACTAAGTGCTTACTCGGGGTGGAAAAAATTAAGTATTTGTGAATGCAAGAATAAGAAAGAATTTGTAAATAAATACCAGTAAAAATAAATCTAAAAAAATAAAAAATGTTTCTTTCATAGCAAGCTATTGCAATAAATCTGTACAAAGTTATAACCATTGTAAAAATAGTGTTGCGCTTTTGGTCTTGCTATTACAACAACTTTATTTTGATACAAGTGCATGGTGAAACAATTAAAGGTGGTTTCATTTGTACAATAACCACAAATCATATGGTGCAATCCACCATCTTGTCATCAAGCTGATCAACGTTTTGCCAACACACGCAAAGAAATTTGTGTGCGTGTGTGTATACATGTGCGTAAATGAGCAGAAAATATGCGAGAAAGAAGATAACAACAAGGAGAATGCAAACAAAAATCTGTCATCTGAATACCGTTAAACCTAGCCGGTTGTTAGCAGCTGTTCGCGTGAGACCACTTTTTTAAGTCCGTCTTGATACAAGTGGAAGATGCTGACAAATGCTTGTGGAAAGTTGTGCTTATTTAGCTTATACCAATAAAAAAAAAATCTAATTATATTTACAAATAAAAGCTGCATTCGTTTCATTTTAACAGTATTTTTTTAATTATTTATTCATTTGGAAGGGGTGGATTTTGGTTGAAATTACAACAACATATATGAATTTGAGATTTGCACACTCACATTTGCGTGTACACAAGCACATAAGCAGCTGATAAATTGATTGGTGGCCTATTAATTTTTATATATAAATGGCAACATTTGGGCCAAAGAAACCCAAAAAATCAAATGTAGTAGCCTTATCAAACTACCGAAAGAACGATTTAGCGAAATGTTTCCCCCAAAAAACATAGTACCAGCCTTTAAGCGGATTTTCTCACTTAGTTTGTATGCAGAAAAAAGGTATCTCCGATTAACTAAACGCCTAAGCTTATCGCCTTTTATTGTTGTGTTGTTGTTGTAGCAGTGTGTTTTACACCGAGACGGCAGCCCTTGCCGATGGAGGATTCCATCGGGTCAATCCGGTACGTACAACCGGCTGCCATGGGATTCGCCTTTTATTAAAAGAAATGGTGTAATCATTCAATTTGAATGACAAAACTAAAAGAGGAAGAACGCAACATATTTATTCAATGATTAAACGTTCTGAAATGGCAAAAATTGAATAAAAATACTAGCCTGTTTGTGGAGGATGTTTGCTTGGCCGAACGAACGTTTGCGTTGTTCGGCCATGTTTGCGCTGCATGGCCGTAAACAGGCTATACATCTATGAACTCCGAGAAACATTTATTTAAAATTAAAATTTTTTGTTTTGTTTATATTATTTCGCATGTCTGTTAGTGTTGCCAACGTTAAAATACAAAGCATTTAGCGGTAAAGCCGCTATTACACGGCATATAGTTGTCTTATTACATGCCACTTTTGTATTCACATGAAATTTAAAATGTTTGTCAAAATTTTCAATTTACAATATTATAAATCATATTTGCTATCACACCTGTATGTTATTTTCGTATGATATAACCAAAAAATTTTAGCAAATTTGAATGTTTTTTATGCGTAAAAATTGTTAAAGTTGTGAGAAAAGTGGTTAAATTATAAATTTGGGAGAACAATATAATTTTGGGTTGCTTTCATTCGATTGACAATAAAAACAACTGATGTCTACATGTTTTTGTCAGAAGGAATAGAGAGCGCCTCAAACCAAAAAATTTCAGGTGCTAGTTTTAAAAGTGATTTTCTTATGCCAGTTTCATTTGTATCACACGACATGACATCTTTTCATGTGCTAAATTTGATATGCCATAAGACACCTAAATACCGTGTAACAGAGCCTTAAAATCATTTTATTTATGCATAAGCTATCGAATGCTCTAGACTCGTAAATAAAACAACCCATTTCTCATGTTTTGATATACAGGGTGCGCCAGCGAAACTTATTAAGACACTATTACACGGTATGCAGATATCTTATGACATGTCGTGTGATACAAGAGAAACTAACATATGAAAATCACTTTTCAATATGCAAATGCAAATTGCCCATGAACATTCCATTAAGGAACAGGGGCAAAATTCTCACATATCGATGAGTGCATTCCGATTCAAGCTCAATGATAGGTTAGATTTGGTTGAAAAGAGGGTGCAGATATTAATCCGCCCCATGCCACTATGAACCTACCAGTATCTGCTTGTTGTGCGCTCTAAAAACTATTAATTAACCTCTAAAAAAAAGTTAAAATACCGTGCTTCTTAATTGTCCTTAATTGTTTTCAATACCACTCCCCTAGTTGTATTATGTTTGGTATTGTGTCTCCACCTTAGACGCGAAAACCGGGCAATGACAAAGGAAATGGTTCAACGTCTCATCATCTTCCCCGCATGCCCTACACATGCTATCACTTGCCGCACCGATTTTATATAAGTGAGCTCGTAGTCCTATATGCTCAATGATAAGGGGCCTCCTTTTATAGCCGAGTCCGAACGGCGTGGAGCAGTGCGTCACCTCTATGTGGAGAAGTTTTTACATGGCTGCCATACCACAGTACAGTACCTCACAAATGTCGTCTGCATTAGGAGGGAATAACCACCGCTGAAAATTTTTGTGATGTTCTCTCCAGGATTTGAACACAGGCATTCAGCGTAAAAGGCGAACATGCTAACCTCTGCTCTACGGTGGCCTCCATTTTTTATATAACTTTTCAATATAGCACATCATGACGAAACAATGAAAGGTGGTCTCATTTGTACAACAACCACAAATCACGTTTTGCCAACACACACAAAGAAATGTGTGAGCGTGTGTGTGCGTACATGAGCAAAGAATATGCGAGAAAGAAAATAACAACAAAGAGAACGCGAACAAAAATCTGACATATTTATACCGTCAAAACTGGCCGGCTGTTAACAGCAGTTCGCCTGAGACCACCTTTTTAAATCCGCCTTGATAACACATGTTATTTTTCGATTTGAGCCTGCTCTAATCCTCCTAACAAAAACATAGAAAATCAGCTGTTCTTGTCGTCAGTCTAAAGATTTTAGGAATTTTACACGATATATAAACTACTTGGTCTTCCTTATATCGTAAAAGTGGCACTGTTTAGATTCATGCAAGTTGGCATGTCGAATGCAGCATTTTTATCGATTCCTCTTTGAAAGCAACCCCAAATTAAAATGTTTCCACAATTTCCACAAAAATGTTGAATTGTATGTAAAGCCTTGTGCTGACTTCATTCACAGCGAAAATGCTGTGAATGAATGACGGTGCCTATCGTCACCATTTTTTACATTACATGTGAATACAAAAAGTGACATGTCATAAGACAACTACACGCCGTGTAATAGCGGCTTAACAAAGCAGTCATGTCTACTTTCCCATTTTCAGCAGACTAGAACTGCTGTTTTAGTAAACTTTTTTGCTCTTTTGAATAACTTATTTCGTTGAGATTCCATTGCAGGTATATATATTTTTGAGCGCATATATATTTTTAATATAAATAATTTTTTAAGTAAAAGTAACAAGTTGATTTGATTCCTATTTTTTCTTGCAAAACATAAAACACTTGATACTGTTTGCGGTAAACAGTATCAACAGCAACAATAAAACTATTCCCACAATAATTAATTTTCTTTTGAGCTAAAAAGATAAAAGATGAAGGAAATAAGTTAATAAATTTGGAAATAAATAAATTAATAAATATAAACGTGGTTGAATTATTTAAATGTTGTCCCATTTGTACAATAACATAAAAACCAAGCTGATTTGCAAATTCGGCATTTTTGCTAAAACAAATAAAGAAATTTGTTTGCGACTGTGAAAAAGTGTGTGTACATGACCGGAAATTGTGCTAGAAAGTATATAAAAGCAAATGCCGTTTTTTTATTTTACTCTTACCCAGTGCAAGTCAGATGTTCTGCATAAAATATCACTGCAATGTTGTTCTGGATACTTATCAATAACAGGCAATTGCCGTGTTTTATTTTAGTACTATATAGTGGAAAACGCGATTAATCGTTTTTATTATCTGTTATTGCGTGTTATCGATAACTTACCAGTGGAACTTTGCACTGATATTTTATACAGAACATCTGACATGCACCGGATAGGAGTAAAATAAAACACAGAAAAATAACCTAATAATCCCAATTGCACTATATACAGTATTCAAATAAAACACAGTAAACAAGGCGGATTTTAACAGGACAGTTGTAAACAGCCGGCCAGGATTGACAGTATTAAGATACCAGTTTTTTGTTTGCACTTTCTTCTTTTTTGTTATCTTCTTTCTAACATATTCTCTGCTAATGTCCACACACGGATACACACACGCACACAAATTTCTTTGTGTGTTGGTAAAACGTCGATCAGCTTGATGACAAGATGGCGGATTGCAACATATCATTTGTGGTTATTGTACAAATGAGACCACTTTCAATAGCTTCGCCATGCACAGTAAAAGAGAATGCAAACAAAAGGTCTGTTCGCGTACTTTCTAGTAAAAATTTGCAGGAGAGTAAGAACAAGCTTTACGCTTTTTTGCTATTTATTTGAATCAAATTGCTGGTTTCCACAAAACACCTGTTCAATGCTGCAAATTTCTGCTGAGAAAAAACCTCCAGTAGGAATTTGCAAGCTCCTACTAACCAGCCTCTCAAAATTTTGCTCGCGCTTAAGCACTCTTCCGCTCTCTTCTGCTGACAAATAACATTTGTACAAAACCACAAATCATATGGTGGAATCCGCCATCTTGCCATCAAGCTGATCCACGTTTTACCAATACACACAAAGAAATTTATGTGTGTGTGTATATACGTGTGCGTACATGAGTAGAAAATATGGGAGAAAGAAGATGACAACAAAGAGGATGCAAACAAAAATCTGACACCTTAACATCGTCAAATCTGGTCGGCTGTTAGCAGCTGTTCCACCACCACCTTTTTAACAATAAATCTGCCTTGGAATACACTTAAAAACATGCCTTCTTATACCGTCAAATCGGTTGACAGCTGTTCGCGAGACAACATTTAAATAATTCAGCCATAAATTTATACTAACGGAATAATTTTTTTCATTGAGCACAGCTGCAATTTTAATATGTGCTATTCCCTGTTCGACATAATCGCAGGCGTCATCGAAATGCTTTTCTATGCGTTGCATAACTTCACCCTGATAACGGGGGAAAAAATCATATTTAAAAATGTTCAAATTTTGTTTTTTATCTTCTGACCTGTTCTACAACCAAGGTTTGTAGGCGAATAAATAAGCCGTGAACTTCGCTGATGGACTTCTCAAGTTTCATCAAATCATTGAGTCGGCTTTTCAAGTCCTGTAATTGCTGGCGGGCAACTTCGGAATCGTTCAAAATCTGGAAATAATTAGAATGGGCATGTTTTTATTTAACACGTTAGATGAAGTTGGAGAGATTTAGTTTAGTCCTATCCAGCCAAAGTTAGATGAACTGGATAGAATACCAGTGAAAGTATTGTCTCGGAAAGTTATCGATATCATACGATAACAGGTGATTTGCACAGAAAGTACTAAAATAAAAGATAACAACAACTATAAATCCTGTATTTGATTTTAGAACAATGTAGTACAAATCACTATAAATCGGTTATAAGCTTGCTATGAATTACAACTTTACATTGAAATTCTATACAGAACTTCTGACTTGCACTGGCTGGGACTAAAATATAATACAACTGGAGAAAATATACAAATCACATATATTTACGTACATTATCCATTAGTAAATTAGTCTGCTTATGTTCGATCAAGGTGTCTATTTCCTCATCGGTTAAATCGTAGTTTACTGAAAAATAAATACAAAATGAAATTAAACTAAACAATACACTACATAAAAGTTTATCATTTCGTTAAGCATTTACCATCGAAAGTTATGAAATTTTGAATTTGAAATAAAGCTCTATTACACGGCATGATGTCATATCACTTGTCACTTTTTGTATTCACATGTATTTGCAAATGTTTGTCAAAATTGTCAAATTACATATGATTCATCATTTTTGATATCACATCTGTATGTTTTTTTCGTATGACAAATTCGAAAAATTTTAGCAAAGACGATCTAGTCATGTCCGTCCGTCTGTCTGTTGAAATCACGCTACAGTCTTTAAAAATAGAGATATTGAGCTGAAACTTTGCATAGAATCTTTCTTTGTCTATAAGCAGGTTAGATCAAAGATGGGCAACATCGGACTTTGTCTTCATATAGCCCCCATATAGACCGATCCGCCGATTAAGGTCTTAGGCCCATAAAAGCCACATTTATTATCCGAATTTGCTGAAATTTTTTGGCAGTGAGTTGTGTTAGGCCTTTCGATATCCTTCTTGAGTTTAGCCCAGATCGGTCCAGATTTGGATATAGCTGCCATATAGACCGATCTCTCGATTTAAGGTTTTGGGCTCATAAATGGCGAATTTATTGTCCAATGTCGCTGAAATTTGGGGCAGTGAGTTAAGTTAGGCCTTTCGACACCCACCGTCAATTTGGCTCAGATTTAAATATAGCTGCCATATAGATTTGCGGTTGCTTTCATTCGATTGACCACAAAAACAGCTAATTTCTTTATGCTTTTGTCAAAAGGAAATGAGCTCTATCGAAAAAATTACACGAGCTATTTTGAAAAGTGACATGTCTTAAGACAACTACATGCCGTGTAATGGAACCTTAAATCTGAATAGGCATGTTTTTATATTAAGCCTAGTACTGACTTCATTCACAGCGAAAATGTCTTCTTTGTCAGAGCACAAACAAAAGCCACACAACAAAGACAATAGTATTGAAGCAGAGTTGATTTCGTGAGCTTTTAATTACATTTGCGATTAAAATTGTGCGAAATTTAATCTGATGCAGCGACATGTCGCTACTAGTTTGCTCATAGAACTCAGTACCACTTAAAGGTGGTATCATTTGTACAACAACCACAAATCATATGGAGCAATTTGCCATCTTGTCCTCAAGCTGATCGTAGTTTTGCCAGCACACGCAAAGAAATTTGTGTGCGTGTATGTATACGTGTGCGTACATTAGCAGAGAATAGCGAGAAAGAAGACAACAACAAAGAGAATGCAAACAAAAATCTGTCATCTTAATACCGTCAAACCTGGCCAGCTGTTAACGGCTGTTCGCGTGGGACCACCTTTTCAAATCCGCCTTGGTACCACTTGTACGGAATGTGTTCGCATTATCTTCTTCACTATTTTTATACCCTCCACCATAGGAAGGGGGTATACTAATAAAGTCATTTTGTTTGTAACCCCTCGAAATATTCATCTAAGATACCATAAAGTATATATATTCTTGATCGTCATGACATTTTTAATCGATCAAGCCCTGTCCGTCCGTCTGTCTGTCGAAAGCACGCCAACTTTCGAAGGAGTAAATCTAGCCGCTTGAAATTTTGCACAAATACTTCTTTAAGTGTAGGTCGGTTGGGATTGTAAATGGGCCATATCGGTCCATGTTTTGATATTTTTGCTCCCATATAAACCGATTTTGGATCTTGACTTCTTGAGCCACTATTCTTATCCGATTTGGCTGAAATTTTGCATGAGGTATTTTATTATGACTTTCAACAACTGTGCTGAGTATCGTTGAAATCGATCCATAACCTGATATAGCTGTCATATAAACCTATCTGGGGTCTTGACTTCTTGAGCGTCTAGAGGGCGCAATTCCTATCCGATTTAGCTGAAATTTTACACTACGTGTTACGTTATGATTTCCAACAATTGTGGCAAATATGGTTCGATCCATAACCTAATAAAGCTGCCATTTAAACCGAACTGTGATCTTGACTTCTTAAGCGTCCAGAGGGCGTTATTATTATCTGATTTGGCTGAAATTTTCTATAACGGCTTCCCATGATCTTCCACATACGTGTTAAATATGGTCCGAATCGGTCTATATACTGATAAAGCTGCCACATAAACCGATCTCTCTATTTTACTTCTTACGCCACTAAAGGGCGCAATTCTTAATCGAATTGGCTGAAATTTTACACATTGACTTCTCCAACATTCAATTCAATTATGGGCCGAATCGGACAATAACTTGATATAGCTCCAATATTATAGCAATTCTTATACCCTACACCACCACTGTGGTACAGGGTATTATAGATTTGTGCATTTGTTTGCAACGCTATGAAGGAGAAGAGCCAGACCCATTGATAAGTATACTGATCGACTCAGATTTAGATACTGATTCGATTTAGCCATGTCCGTCTGTGAGTCCATGTATTCTTGTAATCGAAGTGGAGGTCGTATTTGTAGTCCAATTACCACGCAATTTTGCACATATCATTTTTTTGGCCCAAGGATGAACGCTATTGATTTTGATAAAAATCAGTTCAGATTTAGATATAGCGCCCATATATATGTATTGTCCGATTTGCACTTAAATAGCCGTACTAGGGACAATTTTCAACAGATCTGCACAAAATTTGGTACGGATTGCTTTGTTACCGATCTTAACATATCCGCAAAATTTCAATCAAAATCGGTTCAGATTAAGATATAGCTCATATATATATGTATCGCCCTGTTTGAATAGGCGTAGTAGCTACAATTGTCAACCGATCTGCACAAATTTGGCATGAATTGTTTTGTTACTAATTTCATCAAAATCGGTCCAGATTTAGATATAGCTCCCATATATATGTATCGTGCGATTTGCACTTATGGCCATAAAAGCTACAATTTTCAACCGATCTGCACAAAACTAGGCACAGATTGTTTTGCTGCTGATCTCATCAAAATCGGGTCAGATTTGGATATATCTCCAATATATATGTATCGCCCGATTTACACTTATAAGGCTGTCATAAACACAAATTGTAACCGATCTGCACAAAATTTGGCACGGATTGTTTTGTTACTGATCTTAACATATGTGCGAGATTTCATCAAAATTGGTTCAGATTTGTATGTAGCACCCATACATATTTATCGCCGGATTTGCACTTATACGGCCGTAGTTACAACAATTTTCAAAAGATCTGTTTGATAGTAGGTTCAGATTTATATATAGCTCTCATATACATATATATTTATATGTTGAACGAATTTATAATTGTAAGGTAGGTGTAGGGTATTATATAGTCGGCTCCGCCCGACTTTTGCCTTTCCTTACTGGTTTTCTTTTATCCTTTGTTTGCCAAAGAAGAGATATCGGGAAAAGAACTCGACATATGTTATCTGTGGTGGAGGGTACATAAGATTCGGCCCGGCCGAACTTTGCACGTTTTTACTTGTTTGTTATACTGCGTTTTGACAGTTGTTCGTGTGAAAAGTCGAATACAGCACTAGGCTTTAACAAGATTAATGTCTAGATGGAGGAATATCGAAATGAACATTGTGACTTGTGTGGACTTTTGAAATATGGACTTACAGATTTTCGATTGCATTTGTAGATTTTTCTTCAACTGTTGCTCGTATTTTTGCAAAACCTCTTCATGTTGGGCCCATACAATAAGATACTGCTGGAAATATCCATAATACAGGCCACGCTGCATGCGAGCTCTGGTGCGATTCTCAGTAGGTTTGGGCAATTTCGATTCCAGCTTTTTGAATTTGCCAATAATGCTATTGCTGATTTGAGTATTCGTCTGGCGCACTTTATTGAATTCCTCCTCTGAAAAATATGAATTCAAATAAAAGGTTATATAGTAACTAAGAAATTGCTAAAATATATTTTTATTATTTAAGTAATTTTGACAATTGCAAACATTTCACATATATATAAAATAAATTTGATAAAACTTCTTGTTTTAAGAATTCTTTAATAGTTGTAGAATGATTTAAAATTATTACCGTTGAAGTTGGTGGCATTCCTGGCTTCCAGCATAGACTTCAGTAATTCAATATTAGACTCTAGACCTTCGAAATCCTTAATTATTTCAGCGTACTATATCATTTAAAAGAAAGTTTACGATTTAGTTAGGAACATTTTTGTGTCATAAGTTTGCTTTACAGGTTTGGACAGATAAAAGTTTATATTACACCAAAAACTCAGTAAAAGAGGTCAATACCAGCTGTAGCAGACTACTTCAGTTAAGACGAAATTTCTTATTACAGTCGATACTTGGTCTCATAAACGAGTGTGGTGGTATTTGTCAGATTTGTCCTTTTAACCCTACACCCAGAGGAATTAGTCTGCTGATATCAACAAACATTGTCTGCTGATATTAAATTAAATATTGTAAACTTTTGAAAGAATCCATAGTTGTTGTTTTCTTTGCTGCTATTTAATTTTTTTTAATTTTTACCATTTGAAAACAGAGGAGGATATAGGCTTTCAGGAAAGTGCTGTAGGTCCATATCTTTATTACTTTTCCAACTTTCTAGGTGCCATAACTTTTGACATACTGAACCGATTTGCATGATTTAGGACTCGCAATATACCTTTCTTCAAAGGAAATTTCCATTCTTTTTCAACGATGTATAAAACATTTCCCAATTCGGGTTCTATCTACTCTAAATTCAATCTAGACTTCACTAAACTATTGATCTATTAGTTCATGGGTTGCATACATATACTGGCACAGTTTTGTGAAATTTGAAATTAAAAGCTCAAAAATTGACGAAGTAAAAAATTCATAGCTCGTTAATGGCACACGATGGCATGATACATTGGCATATTTTTATACCATCCACCATAGGATGGGGGTATACTAATTTCGTCATTCTGTTTGTAACTCTTCGAAATAAAGCATATATATTCTTGATCGTCATGACATTTTAAGTCGATCTAGCCATGTCCGTCCGTCTGTCTGTCAAAAGCACGCTAACTTTCGAAAGAGTAAAGCTAGCCGCTTGAAATTTTGCACAAATACTTCTTGTTAGTGTAGGTCGGTTGGGATTGTAAATGGGTTATATCGGTCCATGTTTTGATATAGCTGCCATATAAATCGATCTTGGATCTTGATTTCTTGAGCCACTAGAGGGCACAATTCTTATCCGATTTGGCTGAAATTTTGCATATGGTGTTTGTTTATGCCGCATACCTTCGCCGTTTAGTGTTAAGTCAAATGAATTTTCATATCCAGATGTCACTTTTCATCTTAGATAAGGCTAAAAAGTAGTTGCGTTAAGTTTACTACTTGTTCTTTTGTATTAGCTCACCGAGTGATTTCTCGTTCATTCAATTTGTTACCATCGAATAATAAAGTTAAAAGTCATCGTCTACTTAACCATAAATTTCTACGTTTTCTTAAAGAGGAACCATTTTGGTAAGGCTAAGCAACCGAACTCTCCCTCGTGGCTTACTGAAACCTGATTTCGTTTGTTTTTCGTATTTCTTTCTGCTTTTTAATTCCATATCACCGACATTGAATGGATATATTTCCGAGATTTAACCAAATCTACCATCTTTTAGGAAATCCAAATTTTTGCCAGTTTCTAATTCCTAAGTTCAGCCAAAAACTCTACATGGTCCTTCGAGCCGGATTTGGAAAGCCTAAAAGAAATTTTTCATCCACAATTGCAATTTCGTTTAAGCAGAAATAAAATCGAATCCAGGTATGTTCGGCTAATGAAAAACTATTTTCGTATAAAAGTAGAGGGACAGAAGTTACGTGACGTGTTTTTCCTCACAAAGTTCCTTTTCTGCGGAGACAGGTGTTAAATGGTGCATTTAACATAGAAGTCCAAAAAAGGAAAAAAAAAAAAAAAAAAAAAAAATCTAAATGAGACTACATATGTGCTCTTAGATAGCAACAACATTTATATTCCAATAATTTGGTACAATTGCTCGTACATTGTGTAAGGCGAAAATAAACTTCCAATCTCTTTGTTGGGCATCGATTTAACATACCCAGTGGTGAGAATCCCATTCCTCTTCAATCCATTTGATTCGGCACTTTAATTGGGAATATCAATGCTAATTTTTGCCTGTTTTGTTGACATACGCGTCAATCGTTGGTCAAGATCTGTTACAGCACTGCTCCATAATAGATAGCAACAGCGAATTGATATAGCAGTCGTGAGCAGCGGTAGCACAGTTTCGTTTTTGTTTTGATTCAGCTGACTATTAAAACAGGTTCCCTTCCATAGGGATTTATAACACTCCATTATGGGTACCGTTTATGTATTCATGATAATCAGATCATAAAATTGAAGGAGAAGTAAAATATCAAAAGGGCAGTGTGTTGTCGGAAGCCATATCCACTTACATCGTTTTTATACTGTCATTATTTTGCCTTTGTTCGCCCTATTTGTCATTACTGATATTGTTGATCAAAGCAACGTGTGTGAATTAAATATAGAAAAGTTAGAAAGTGCTACTTGTTACATTTATCGATTTTTGAAACTGCGGACTATAAAGAGTAAATTTCATTGCTGAACGAGATACGTCAGAGGACCTTAGTTTTTGTGTTTATTTTTGGTTGAACACAACATAGAGACAAAAGTATTTTGGCGATATATACTTTGGGAAGAATTCCAAAAGAGGCTGGATCATAAAGACACCATCAGTTAGAAGACGGCATTAAGGGCAGTGAAGAAGCCTTAACCTCTATAATCCTACACCAAGTTCATGGCCCAGAAGGAGAAAAGAACATCAAGGAAGAATACCAAATTTGAACCAAATTCTGGGGATGAATGCAGGTATTTTGTGAGATAATAAAAGTGAAGTCGAGCTAAACTATATTAGATCAGATTCGTGAATGGTCTTTAGTTTTTGTTGTTCCTACGATAATTTTTTTTGGATTTCCGATACGAGTTGCATCATTTGTAGACTATTTTTTTCGTTCATTTTTTCTTAAAAATTATTAAATTTACCATTGAATTACCCTGCCATAAACGAAATTTTCCTTCTAGTCCATTGTACGAATACAACTTATGTGAGAATATTCCACATGGCTGCATTTGTGGTCTTCGATTTTCAATCCAATTGCGTTTGCCCACATATGAAATGTTTTTCTAATTGAGGTTAAATTTTGGAGTATATTTTGAATTTTGTTTTTGCTCCAAAAGGGCAGGAAGTTGATTGGATCGAAGTTTTGAATTCATTCGTTTTACATTTAATTTTCTTATACTCTTTTTGAACGGGGTTTACAGATATTTTTCTAATATTGATATATATGTTCGTTGAGATTCTGAGGTTTGGACTATTGTGTGGTCAGAATGTCCGCTTTGACAAGGTTTACGCAAATATCTGACGCTTTGATTATTTTCAACGCCGATATTTGCGGAGAATCTCTCAACAATTCTTCAGTCTACTCTTTGGAGGTACATAAGGAAGAACTGCGAGATATTTGGCAGAGAATGAAACCCACGTATGAGGAAAGTGTTCAGGAACTAATGGCTTCTGCGGACGAGAATAGCAAAGCTGATCTTGAGACTATTCGAGCCCGGTACCACAGCACTTACACTACATATGTCGATTCTGTAGCTAAGATAAGTGCCTGTATAGAATCCAAACGGGCGTCGATATCCAATCCAATTCCGATGAATACATCTTCCGTCCGAGATGAATATCCGTCAGTTCATTTACCACCGTGTGACACAGAGCTCTTTCACGGAGATTATCTAGCTTGGCCGACCTTCCGAGACTTGTTTACGGCCATCTATATAAAGAATTCGAGGCTTTCACCGGTGGAAAAGCTTTTCCATTTGAATAATAAAACGCGAGATGAAGCCAGGGATATTGTCCGCAAAGCCCCATTGACCAATGAGGGCTTTGATATTGCCTGGAAAGCTCTGCAAGTTCGGTATGAAAACAGGAGGTTGCTTATAAATAGCCAACTGAAGGTTTTGTTTAGCCTTCAAAGAATATCTGTCGAATCCGGAGACTCCATAAAGGAGATTCAAAATTCCATCAACAGCATAATATCTGCTCTGAAACTCTACCAGATCGAGATACAAAGTTGGGACCCTATTTTCGTCTACCTATGTAGCACTCGACTTCCCGAAAATACCCTTTCATTATGGGAGCAGTCTGTCAATAACAAGACAGAATGTCCGTCCTGGAAGGACCTTGATTCCTTCCTCACTAGCCGATACCAAACGTTGGAGACGGTTCGAAATTTAAGTGATCAGCCTTCCACTTCTAAATCGAGCGAACCTCCCAAAGTTAATGTCAAACTATCCGGTCAGAAACGGGTTAATTCTTATCAGAACAGCTTAGCTCTTCCTCCTTGTAAACTTTGTCCAGACGTATCACATACAATCCGAGTGTGCCCAAAGTTTATAAGCATGTGCTACAACGACAAGTTGGCTTTTATAAAGAAGATAAAGCTATGCTTGAATTGCTTTTCGAAGGGACATGTGGTAAAAGATTGCAAAAGTGCATTTAATTGTTCGAAATGTCAACGAAGACATAATACCTTGCTTTGCAATACAGGAACTGAATCGGGTAACCAATGTATCACCGCTCCAAATACACCAGTTCTACAGTCCACATCCGAAGATACGCCCCAAATTTCTAGCGGTGTGACAATTCAGTCTTGTGCTGCTACCACATCCAGAAAGGTTCTCCTTGGTACAGCAATTATTCACATCCTTCATAGAGGTGAGATATTTAAAGCAAGGGCTGTATTTGATTCTGGTTCAGAAGCTTCGTTCATTTCTGAACACCTTTTCAACCTTCTTCGACTTAATAGCAAAAGGATATCCGCCCAGATCTCCGGGCTGAATGGGTGTGTGTCCGCATGTTCACAGAAAATATGCGACTTATGTTTAAGTTCACCCATAGACTCCGGAATTTTCATAAATGCTTCCGCAATCGTTCTTCCCCGACTGACATCTTCATTGCCCACCTTTACGGCTGATAGCGACATGTTTTCCCGTTTACCGGACATTCGTCTGGCGGATCCTGATTTCTTTCGAACATCATACATTGATATTCTGATCGGGGCAGACTTAATTCCTCAGGTAATGCTTGGTGGGGTGAGACACAAGGTTTGTGGAACACTGATGGCTCAAGAGACAGTGTTCGGATGGATTTTGACAGGGCCTGTTGCTTCTGATAATATTTCCTCCTTTCGAACAACGGTCTCCTACTTTAACGAGTTAGCGCTCGATGAGAGGATATCCAAATTTTTTGAGATGGAAGATATTCCTAAACGAAAACACATGTCGGATGATGACAAATACTGTGAAGAGTACTTTGCTGAGTCCACGCGAAGGGGCCCAACGGGCCGATATGTTGTATCATTGCCATTCAAGAAAGAGTTTGGAAATACTTTGAGACTAGGTCCGTCGAAGAGGAATGTAACGGCCCAATATTTTCGGAACGAGAATCGTTTGATTAGAACACCAGATCTGAAGGTACAATATGACAAAGTGCTCAAGGAATACTTGGAACTTGGCCATATGAAAGAGGTTCCGTCAAATCCTTCCCAAGATGATTCCAGATATTTCCTTCCACATCATGCTGTGGTTCGCCCTGACAGCGTGACTACGAAGGTCCGCGTCGTCTTCAATGCTTCGAATCCAACTTCGAATGGTGTAAGCTTGAACGACGTCCTTTACTGCGGACCGTCCCTCCAACTTGACCTGACTAGTTTGCTTCTCCAATGGCGCTTTTACAAAATCGTCTTTAACAGCGATATTGAAAAGATGTACCGCCAGATTTCCGTTAATCCTAGCCACACACCCTTCCAGCGTATAATCTTTAGGGATGATCCAAACGACAACCTCCACGAATATGAGCTCCAAACGGTTACGTTTGGATTGAATTGCGCCCCATATCTCGCACTTCGTACAATTCAACAGCTAGCCACTGACATTAAGGATGTTTATCCGCTAGCTAGTCATGTTTTAATGTCGTGTATGTACGTAGATGATGTTATGGCAGGAGGCCATGACGTGTCATCAGCCATTAAGGTCCAGACAGAACTGACTGCTGCCCTGGAATCCGCTGGATTCGCATTGAGGAAATGGACCTCCAATTCATCCGAATTCCTTGCTTCCATTCCTAGGGAACATTTACTCAATGAAGATTTCCTACAGTTTAATGACAATAGCACGGCTAAAACTTTGGGCGTAAGGTGGAACGCCAGATATGATTATTTCTATTTTTCTGCCAAAGCCATCAGGCCTAATGAGAGGCCTACTAAGAGGTTCATTTTATCCGAGATATCTAAACTGTTTGATCCCGCTGGCTGGCTTTGTCCATATATTGTACTAGCCAAACTATTAATGCGAGATATATGGGCCTCCAATACCGACTGGGACAGCCCAGTTCCGACACATTTATTGACTAATTGGTTAGATTTCTTGGCCAATTATTCTGATATAAATGACCTCCGTATTTCCCGTTGGGTACAATACACACCCGACTGCGAGGTGCAACTGCATGGCTTCTGTGACGCCTCCGAGAAGGCATATGCCGCTACCATTTATTCACGCACCATCGATTCCAATGGCAATATAAATACCTATTTACTCGTGGCAAAGTCCAGGGTATCTCCTTTGAAAACCGTTTCGATCCCAAGGCTAGAACTTTGCGCCGCACTTTTACTTGCCGAGACGATTGAGGCATTGATGCAGGTTTTCCCTATTCCGAATACGAAAATCTTTTGCTGGTCGGATTCCATGATTGTCCTAGCATGGTTGAAGAAACCTGCATTCCTTTGGAAAACGTTCATAGCCAATCGGGTTTCCAAAATTTCCGAGATTATCAGTGGGGACAATTGGTCCCATGTGGAATCTAGACACAATCCTGCAGACATTGCCTCTCGGGGTGCTTATCCGAAAGAGCTTTCCGGTAATTGTACATGGTGGTGTGGACCGCCATGGTTGCAACTTCCTCCAAGTTTGTGGCCAATACCAAGTTCGGTCCAGATTGACGAAACTCTAATGGAGGTTCGCCAAGTTCAAAATAATTTCGCGTACTTTCCGAATTTCGAAGACCTTCTTGACCGATTTTCTTGCCTAGGAAGGGCGCTCCGAGTAATGTCATACGTGTACCGATTTATTGCCAGTCTGAAGGGCAGTAGGGCTTCAAATGACAGTATTCATTCTGAGGGAGATGTCATCGAGACGACTAGAAATTCGATAATTAAGTTGGCGCAAATGCACCAATATCCAAACGAATATCGCAAACTTTCTCAGAAGGAGCTAATACCCACCTCTAGTTCACTTTCTAATCTCAATCCCTTTATAGACAAGAATGGTCTCATGCGGGTTTGTAGCCGTATCGCTGGGTCAGAAAGCTTAACTTATGACGAAAAATATCCGATTATACTTCCATACCACAGTACGTTTTCCAGGCTTTTACTACGTTTCATTCATACCATAACATTACATGGCGGAAACAATCTGATGCTTCGTATGCTACGGCTCCAATTCTGGATGCCTAGAGCTAAGAATCTCATCAAATCTACCGTTCACAATTGCAAGATTTGCGTTATTGCTAAGCATAAGTTGCAAAAGCAATTGATGGGAACCCTTCCTCCAGAGCGGACAACACTATCCCGCCCCTTTACGAATACGGGGTTAGACTTTGCAGGCCCCTTCGAGATAAAGGCATATACAGGGCGTTCTTGCAAAACTACAAAGGGATATGTGTGTATCTTTGTCTGCTTCGCCACGAGAGCAATCCATCTCGAGTTCACTACTTCCCTTTCCACTGCAGCATTTCTAGCTTCCTTTCACAGATTCGTGTCACGACGAGGGTGTCCACGTAATCTATATTCAGACAATGGTACCACCTTCGTGGGCGCTTCTAAAGAAATCTCTCAGAATTTTCTTCGCTGTTCCCGCGATTCAATATCCGCAAATTTTTCGTACCAGAGTATAACATGGCACTTTATACCCCCGGGAGCTCCTCACATGGGAGGACTCTGGGAAGCCGGGGTAAAAAGTTTTAAGCTACATTTCCGTAAAATGGCTGGCAATCATAAATTTACTCTGGAAGAGTTCGCTACAATTCTAGCCCGAATTGAAGCCTGCTTAAATTCCAGGCCAATTTCTCCGGTATCTGAGGATCCAAATGACCTATTGGCATTGACGCCTGGTCACTTTCTTACCGGTGGTCCGATCCTCTCCATTGCCGAACCATCGGAGTCCGATGGCAATCTTTCCGTTTTAAACCGTTGGCGTCGAGTAAGGGCTCTATGCCAACAATTTAGCATCCGATGGAAACATGAATATATCAAAGAAATTCATAAACGTATGAAATGGCAAACCCCTCAGAAGAACTTAGAAGTTGGCTCTATGGTCGTTATTCGAGATGATTGTTTACCCCCAAATGAGTGGAGACTGGGTAGAGTTTCTAAAATTTATACTGGGAAAGACCATTTGGTAAGAGTGGCCGATATTGTCACGACAAGGGGTATAATCACTCGTCCGATAGTGAAAATTGTTCTCCTCCCTCCTTGCTAAATTTTATTACAATATATCCTTATTTAATTTCAGTATGCCTTCGATAAAATGTAAAGTGTCCAAAGGACGTCGCACCAAGTTCAGCTTTAATTGCAGATTGTGTAAGGGCAACCATGGGCTGCGAAAATGCCAGAAATTTCTCTGCATGACCGTCGATAAACGTTTGCATGCAGTTATAGCTAATAACTACTGTCCCAATTGCTTGGCCCATACGCATTCATCCGGAAAATGTTTTTCTAGCTTAGGATGCAAACATTGTGGAGGCAGTCATCATTCCTATTTGCATATCCACTCCGAGAAACACGACAACCAAAAAACAGAAGCCAAGGATAACTATCAAAAACCCAAACGTTCAACAACAACCCAACATAAACGTCCAACAACAACAACCATATCTCAAGCCGTGAGCCTTGAAACACTTACCAGTCCCCATACAACTAATCTTTTCCCAACGGCCGTGGTAGATGTACTCCATGGCAAGAAAAAGCACTCGGTCAGAGCCGTAATAGATCCATGCACATCTATTAGCAAAATTTCACAGCGATTGATAGAGAAAATTGGGCTAACTACTACTACTCTTGGCAGCGAAACTATCTGCCCTGTCGCGATCCATTCCAAATGTATCACCAACAGGTTATTAGAAACCATGATGACTGTGAACCATCGCATATCTATGGACACCCCAAAAAGATCAATTCCAGCAACAACTGCAGACAAGTTCCCAAATATGAAGTTGGCGGATCCCCATTTTTATCAAAGTGGACCATTCGACATCGTTTTTGGATCCGACTTATACGCCAAGATAATTCTACCAGGTCTTCTACCAAGCAATGCCGGGCTTCCCGTTGCAACTAATACTATATTTGGATGGGTTTTGTCTGGATCGTGCTCAGCTTAGTAGCCTATTTTATTATAAACATTTGAAATATCAAATATGAATTATACAATTTATTATGAATTCCTTTAGAAAATAAGGCAACTTTTTAATATTTGCATTACTGCAAGAGGGGCCGGAATGTTTATGCCGCATACCTTCGCCGTTTAGTGTTAAGTCAAATGAATTTTCATATCCAGATGTCACTTTTCATCTTAGATAAGGCTAAAAAGTAGTTGCGTTAAGTTTACTACTTGTTCTTTTGTATTAGCTCACCGAGTGATTTCTCGTTCATTCAATTTGTTACCATCGAATAATAAAGTTAAAAGTCATCGTCTACTTAACCATAAATTTCTACGTTTTCTTAAAGAGGAACCATTTTGGTAAGGCTAAGCAACCGAACTCTCCCTCGTGGCTTACTGAAACCTGATTTCGTTTGTTTTTCGTATTTCTTTCTGCTTTTTAATTCCATATCACCGACATTGAATGGATATATTTCCGAGATTTAACCAAATCTACCATCTTTTAGGAAATCCAAATTTTTGCCAGTTTCTAATTCCTAAGTTCAGCCAAAAACTCTACAGTGTTTTATTATGACTTGAAACAACTGTGCTGAGTATGGTTGAAATCGGATATAGCTGTCATATAAACCTATGTGGGGTCTTGACTTCCTGAGCGTTTAGAGCGCGCAATTCCTATACGATTTGGCTGAAATTTTGCACAACGTGTTTCGATATGTCTTTCAACAACTGTGCTAAGTATGGTTCAAATCAGTCCATAACCTGGTATAGCTGCCATATAAACCGATCTGGATTCTTGACTTCTTAAGCCTCTATCCGATTTGGCTGAAATTTGGCATGACGAGTTTTGTTATGACTTGCGATAACTACGCTAAGAATGTTTCAAATACGTCCGTAACCTGATTTAGCTGCCATATAAACCGATCTAGGGTCTAGGAAATTTTGTACAACGGCTTCTCCCATGACCTTTAACATACGTGTCGGATATGGTCTGAATCGGTTTGTAGTCTGATACAGCTCCCCTATAAAACGCTTCAGCCGTTAAAGGGCCCAATTCTTACTAGATTTGACTGAAATTTCACACAATGACTTCTACTATGGTCTCCAATATTCAATTCAATTATGTTCCGAAATAGGAATTATTTTCTTGTATCCTTTGTTTGCCTAAAATGAGATACCGGGAAAAGAGCTCGACAAAAGCGATCCATGGTGGAGGGTACATAAGATTCGGCCCGGCCGAACTTAGCACGCTTTTACTTGTTTTGTTTAATTTTGGAAAATATTTAACTTTTCCGAGAGTATCCATCGGTATCGATAGTGTCATCGATATTTTCCCAGCTCTTGTATAGCCGGCCGTGGTGCAATGTAGTAAGACGTTTGTAATAACGCTTTGGGATTGATGGAACACAGATACGAACAAGATATATGCATTTCCAGGTAGTGGCAGTTGCCCAACAACTATGTGTCAAAATCAGTGATAGTGCAACTCTGATTTTGTGTATGTTACTAGTTCGCGCCATTTTTCGTTGTTTGTGTGTGTAATGGTTCTTAACTAAATATAATACACACACAACCAAAACTCTTTGACAAATGTACTCAGCTGTTTATTGTACACTACCTGGGTCAATATGCCTTGGGTACGTTACTCATCGGCATACAAAATCTTTTTCAATCTTTTGAAAAACTGTGCACTAAAGGTTATCAGACGTTGTTAGTTTATAAATATTTGTGGTTGATCTAATAACATCTGTGTGTTGATTCACTGTTATGAACGAATGTGGTCACTTTGTCAACGCCGTGCTTGACTTTTTCTATGGCTGTACTAACACCGGTATTCACAAAACTTAGAACAGTGTTGTAGGAGGTTTATTTGACAGTTCTATAAAGGAAATCTGTATATGGAATTCCCAAGTAATATCACAGGTCAAAAGATAACCCTATACGGAAGATATGAAAATTTGAAAAACTAAGTTCAATCGTTTTTAATCTTTACGAAACAAATAAACATACATACTAACAAACAAACCGCAACATTATGCCATTTATATTAAAGAAGATTGCATAATTACACAACAATTAATCATGATCTCTATATACAATAAAAAGATTTGCAAAATGCAAATTTGTCCATTAACATTCCATTAAGGAACTGGGGCAAAGTTCTCACAAATCAATGAATCAATGCTGTCCGATTCAATTTTACGGCGTTCCGCAGAGCGACACCTCTTTAGAGAGAAGTTTTGACATGGCAAGGTACCTCACAAGTGTCACCAACATTAGGAGGGGATAAGCACCGATGAAAATTTTTCTAATGTTCCTGCCAGGATTCAAACCCAGGCGCTCATCGTCATAGGCAGACATGCTAACCTCTGCGCTACGGTGGACTCCATACAAAAATATTTGCATTAAGGATAAATCTGTTTGTACCCATGTTGTAAGAACATTTAATAATGGCTTTTAGCAACATATCGAAATAGTCAGGTTTGACCCTATGAAGTTATATAACATATTTTGTTGATCGTTTTAAAGATTCCAGCTTTTTTATTTTTAATTATCACATAGTCGTAAAGGCCACAAGGCGGATTTATAAAGCTGGTCTCACGCGAACAGCTGTTACCCATGCCCAGGTTTTGACGGTATTAAGATGACAGATATTTGTTTACATTCTCTTTCTTGTTATCTTCTATCTCGTATTTTCTCTGCTCATGTACGCACACGTATATACACACGCACACAAATTTCTTTGGGTATGCTGGCAAAACGTCGATCAGCTTGATGACAAGATGGCGGATTGCACCATATTAGACCACCTTTAATAGTTTTGCCATGTAATGACCGTTTAAAATTCTGGAGCAATATTTAGTTTTTCTTTACTTTGAAAAGGCGGTTTACATTAGAATTGTTGACAACCATGTCAAAACACGGTTCAATTCGATATTTGTTGTGTTTTTGTTTGTTTCTCTTTCGAGACGAACTCAATGATTGGAGATTTTTTTGCAAATGGAAAAGGAAAGCCAGAGAACGCAACACACACCAACCAGTATCAACGCCTTTTGTCTTTGGTTGGAAGACTTTTCAGCCATATTAGTTAAGAAGGCTTCAAGGGCCGTACGTTAGAATGTTGTACCTATACCGATTTTTTTGCGAAAACGACTCTGTGATATAAATAAAACATTAACCACGCTCGATAACCTTATCTTTTATTTGTACTTTTTCCCAATGCCTGTGTTGTCTACACAATTGCACTACTCCAATGGTATACAGATGATTCTGTGCATCTGTTGGAAGTTTTATTGATGACTTCGAACGTTAGACAACGGCAACGGCTCTCGCTGTCGCTCCGTATGCCCATGTTTGCTATGTTTTATTTTAGTACTTATAGTGTAAATCACGATTTATCGTTGCTAATTATCTGTTATCGCATGATATCGATAACTTCCCAGAACAAATATGCACAGAACGTCTGACTTGCACTGCATAGGACTAAAACAAAACACAGCAATTTTAATATATATGACATACAGACTGATTTTTCGATTTAACTTCTTAGGCTTATCGAAAACCTATTTTGATCCAATTTGAAACAGTCAGCGATTTTAGATACCTTGTTCGAGCTACTATATAGACCGAATTCCTAAGTAAACTTTGCGACCCTTACGCAAATTTAGTTGATAGTTTATAACTATATAAATGATTATAAATTAACGTTTATAATTCTATCTATAGATATATAAAAATGCCAATAATATCCATATTCATTCATTTCTCCACTTAAACAATTTTTTTTCTTTCCGCAATCTCTTTCCGAGCTTTTTAACATGTCTACCTTCTTAGTTATAGGCTCTATAAACGAAGGTCCTCGATGTACCGACATGTCTATGAGAATAAAATCATCGTCACCGCCAACGTCCACTTCATCCGGCTGATCGGAACTTTTATTACGCTGAATCTCCCTCAATTCATGCAAGCGATCTTTAACCATTTTTATTTTTTTTTTTTGCCTTTAATGTTTAAATGCCTACTTCAGTAAATTAAAAACTTTTACGTTCTAAGTAGGCGTCGCAGATACAACTGATTTGATGTGAATTGAATAAGAAAAAAATCTTGAATTTTTAAAACCACAAGAAATTATTTATACCATCTCTTGATTACTCTAATACCAAAATGGTACTTTTATGGCTGGAATTACAAATCATTGAAGTGTCGAAAGCAAGACTGATCTATGTCACATCACAGAAAATTCTTTGATATTTCAACTTTGAAGATAAGGGCGTTTATCCTTTGGTAAAAACGACTAGTCGAGCTGGATCGTTAAACGCAAATATTTGTAAGAATTTCATCCACGGGGTTGGCTCTCTTTTATTTGTATATGAATATCTTAGTTAATGTCGAAAGTTGTAAACTTTAAGTCTAAATTATGTGGCTTACGCCCTGTTTTTGGGGGATAGCATAGAAGAATAGGATCTATGCCATCTAACGCTTGCATAGATCGTGATACTGCCCGTATTGTTACATGGTTCCGAGGCATAGGTACCTGTAAAACAGACGAGACAGTGCTTGGAGTGTTTGAGAGAAAGATTATACGTAAAATTTATGAAACTGTCGTTGTCGTATTAACCACGAAATTTATGAGCTGTATATTGACGTTAGCATACATACATAGAAAAAATTTCATGAAAATTTGTTCAATTAAACATTTAATTGAAAATATATGTTTTCAATTAAAAAATTAATTGAATCAATCATTTTATTCGCGGGCAAATCGCTGCATTAGCAACACATTTGCCAACCGAACGGCGTTTTTTATGCTTCTTCTAGTTCTTTTTTCAATTTTTTATTTTTATACCCACCACGGAAGGGTGGGGGCATATTCATTTTGTCATTCCGTTTGCAACACATCGAAATATCCATTTCCAACCCTATAGAGTATATATATTCTTGATCAGCGTACAAATCTAAGACGATCTAGCCATGTCCATCCGTCTGTCTGTTGAAATCACGCTACAGTCTTTAAAAATAGAAATATTGAGCTGAAACTTTGCACAGATTATTTTATGTTCATAAGCAGGTTAAGTTCAAAGATGGGCTATATCGCAATATATATAGATATAGCCCCCCTATATACCGATCCGCCGATTTAGGGTTTTAGGTCCATAAAAGCCACATTATTTTCCGTTTTTATGAAATTTGGGACAGTGATTGTGTTAGGCCAGTCGACATTCTTCCTTAATTTGGCCCAGATCGGTCCCGATTTGGATATAGCTGCGATATGGACCGATCTTTTGATTTAAGGTTTTGAGCCCATAAAAGGCGCATGTATTGTCCGATGTCGCCGAAATTTGGGACAGTGAGTTAAGTAAGGCCCCTTGACATCTTTTGGGGTAATAAAAATATATTATCAACTGTTAGTCTATGTCGGTAGCTAAACCTAAATACGCCTCGCTACTCTATCTTTTATAATTCGAGAAACAATATTTTCCGCTTAATATTTTGGAAAACTCCCCAACCATAAACTCGTGTCCTAGGAGTTTTACATATGTGGCCCATGTTGCATCGAAATCAAGGGTGCGCCCTATTCAGCTCGCTTTTCGCAAAACTTTAAATATAAAATTTTAATTTTTTCTATTACATTTTTAATTGGTCCAATTAAAAAATTAATTGGATGTTTCGAAAATTTCAATCATTTTTTTAATTGGATAAATTAAAAAATTAGTTGAAAATTTGAAAAAATTCAATCATTACAAAATTAATTGGATATTTCGAGAATTTCATTCATTTTTTTAATTGGATTAATTAAAAAGTTAATTGAAAATTTTAAAAAATTCAATTATTTGTTTAATTGGATCAATTAAAAAGTTAATTGGAAATTAAAATTTATTTTAATTGCAAATTTTTTCAATCACTTTTTTCAAAAACTGTGATTGATATTATAATTTACGTTATTGAAGCAGTTTCAATTAAAAAATTAATTAGATCAATTAATTTGGTGATTGAAACCCATTTTTATTTTTTTTGTGTAAATAAACATATCGAAACACAACGGTTGTGTTGCTGGGTCATGTTTTCAGAAGGAATGAAGAAGCTCCTGCGAAGAAGTCTTTTGAAGGCCATCACTATGGTGCACGCAAAAAAAGTCCAATAGAAAGATATCTCGAAACTTGGTGGTGGAGATTTTAATAGGAACGCAGAAGATGGAGGCGCCGGGAACGCTATTCTAATTTTGGCATAGCCAATTATGGTAAAAGTAATATTTTGGCAAAAATTGGTATATCGGTATATGGAGAAGTCACACAACCCTAACAAAAAGCTTTTTATACTTTACCCGTTTTCAATTGCCCACCTGAGGCATTTTAAATTTACATTAAGAGTGAAAATATGTAAAATTTATATTTTTTACTAGCCGAACCGGGCCCGCTCTGCTGCGCCTTCTTTAACTCTCTATTATCTTTTTAGGGTGGGGACACTTCGCCCTGAATGCGGCCATTGTAGCCTATGACACTGAACGCGTTCGAATCCTGGCGAGAACATCGGATAAAGCAGTGTTTATCCCCGCTTAATATTGGCGACATTTGCGAGGTATAATGCCATGCATGGTCGTTTACAAGATTTTCCTCAAAGAGGTGTCGCACTGCTGGACGCCGTTCGGACTAGGCCATAAAAAGGGTCCCATATAATTGAGTTTAAACTTGAATCGGAAACACTCATTGATGTGTGAGAATTTGCCCCTTCTCGGTTCCTGGTGGTAATGTTCTTCCTTAGGGTAATGTTCTCATTAGGAGAAGGATGGCACCTCAGACATTTCGGCTCAAATATGGATATCAAATTCGTGCTGTACTTCCAAATCCCTTTAATTTGAGCCCCATATTGCCATGGTCGGTAAATATGAACCGTTTGGAGGGTGTTTCGGGGCTGGTGCGGCTACCGGCATTTTTACTGAAAATAGATATCAAATTCGCTCTTTATTCCCAACGGAAATGAAGTTCAGTTTTGGTGATGCTTTAGGGCGTACACCAAAACACTTGGCTCCAAAATTGTATAACAAATTCGTTTTCTACTCTCAAATACCTTTCATTTGAGTCCCATATTGTCGTAATGGGTCAAATAACCCATTTGATGTATCTTTAGGAGGAAAAGCGCCACCTAGACTTGAACGCAAATGTCATATTCGTACCACTCTTCAATACCTTTCATTTAAGCCTCATATTGAAATGAACGTCCAATATGTCTGTTTGGGACAGTTTTGGGATTGGGTCGGCCCGATGGGTACATAGACTCAAATCTTAATACCATATTCGTATTGTACTCTCCAATACCTTTCATTTGATACTTATATTGTCCCAATCGTTTCACTTTTGATTATGGGTTGTGTTTTTGGCATAAGGGGGAGGGACCGTCCCCCTTCCGATACCGAAAAATTATATAGCCTATGTTTCCTTCCAGACCATCTTAGACAATATGCGAAAATTTCGAGAAAATCGGTTCTGCTGTTTTTCAGTCTATACGGAAAAAAACCGAGTCCCATATATCCGTGATTGGCTAATGTGCCCATTTTGGGCGTTTTTGTGGGGGTGGGGTAACCCCCTATGCTTCGACATGAATTTGTATGCCAGATTCGTTATCTACCTATACCTATATTGTCATTATCAGTCCACTTTTGATTTTGGGATATGTTTTTGGGGTAACGGTGGAGGGTCCGCCCCCTTCCGTTATCAATAGTTTATAAAGCCTATTCCTACTTCCTGACCATATTCGTAATCTACTCCCAAATACCTTTCATTTGAGTCCCATATTGTCATGATCGTCCAATAAAATTATTTTAAGGGGTTTTGGGGCTGGGGCGACCCCCCAAGTACTTGGACCCAACTTTTATTATGAAATTCGTACTCTACTCTTGAATACATTTCATTTGAATCCCATATTGTCTCGATCGGTCTACTTTTACTTTTGGGTAGTGCTTTTGGGATAAGGGGGAGGGTCCGCCCACCTCCCGATGTCAAAAAATTATATAGCCTATGTTTCCTTTCCAGACCAACCTACACAGTCTGTGAAAAATGCAAGGCAATCGGTTCAGCCGTTTTTGAGTCTATACGGAAAAAACAAACAAACAAACACAAATTGGATATACTTTATTATATAAAACTTATACATACTATCACCGGTATACACAAAGCTTAAAGTTGCTTTAAAGTCAGATTATGAGATAGATTTCCTTTATAGATTTGTCAAGTAAAGCGACTTCAAAGCTATATTAAGTTTGTGAATACCGGTGAATATATTTAAGTAAAATTATCACTGCTCCATGCTAATGGACTATGGAATCATTAGAGTGCTTAAGAATAATATCGGATAAATAAGATAGGACATTTTAATGCTGAAAAATACTTCGGTTTCACAATCAATTTATAAATAATAATAAGAGAATGTGTTTTCTTTTCCTTTAAATTTAGCTGCTTAATGGTGTGTATGAAAGTCGGAAATATTGGGGGATTTTGCTTCTTTTTTTTTAATCGCAAAATAATGGGAGCCAAAGTATAAACAAGCTGCCGAGGCGAATAATTAAAAATTTTACAAAATTGAATTAAATGAGATCGGTATTAGGTTTGTAAGATAAACGAAACTTTTAGCGATTGGAAAACTATGCCGCATTTGGTGAGTACAGCATTTGGGCAATACCTAAGTTCACATATCCACTATTGCTGTGGTTAAAATATAAAAATTAACCACATCAAACTTGAAAAAATCAGTCGGTGGATTTAATGTTATAGTCTAGAGGAACAGGATGGTTTTATAGAAGAAGAAACAGCAACATTCATCAAACGCATTAAAAATTGCGCAAAGGGAGGTTGGTGTTTAATGAAAAATCTTCTCCAAATTGTAGTATTTTTCTATGTTAGGTCGGCTTTCTTTGGAAATCATCCTGGTGGAATGTCGGAAAATTCTTCATTTACTAAATTACTGGTACAGAGTTAGTTTCTTTTGCCATTTCAGTTATAACCTTTTTCTTCGAATTGAACATGGAGAACATATTAAAAAACTGTAACGAAATAAGGAGAAATAAGATTAATTAAATTTATCAATTATTAGTTTTGGCACATTAACAAATGTTAGTTTATGTACAGATTTTATTGTTGTGTGGTTTAAATCATATTGATGTAAGAGTTGCAACTTGCTGTTAGTAATGAAATGTAAATGTTTGCAAATATATTTGATTGATTAGTTTTTTAAATCTCTTCTTCCAAGAAGACCGTTTCTATCATGGCAACCTTTATCTCCTGCTGTTTGGATTTTGCCGTAGTTCTGATGTCTCTTAGACCCTATGAGCCGTTATGTATAATTATAATCATTTTCCGAATTTTATTTAATCATACATATGGGAATAAGTCGGAGTTTATACGTGAGTACTGAGTTAACAATTTGGGGACACATTTTGGCAGTTGTCTTACATTTAAAGATCACATGGATTATATCACATCGAAAGCTTATTACAAATTTGGATTTTTATACAGAAATTTAAAACATTTCTCAATTTCGGTATTATCCGAATCGTTACTAAGGTTTCATCTTGCATATGCATAGAAAATATTCAAAAAAGACTGGCAAATGAGATTTGCATTGCGTAATTACTTTTCTTCTGATAACACCCGAAGTAAACTTCAAAGTATTATATTTATTGAATCCGTATATAGATTCTTTTAATTTAATTTAAAGATTAAATGTGCTTCCATTCTTTGTGCGATTAAGAGATCATTAATTGTTTGCCTTATCGCATCATAGAGCAAGTTATGAAACGATATTTACGTTTATTTTACAATATTGCATAAACGTTTACGAAATGTGTTCTTCAAATTAAAGATAACGCTTAAAAATTCTAACTTTATGTATATTAGATGAAATAAACATAAACAAGTAAAAAGACATTGAGTTCGGCCGGCCCGAACTTTGGATATCCACCACCTCGGGTATATATGTAAACCCCCTTTCGTCACAATCCGGTAAAAATTGGATAACTTATGCACCCAAATTCGGCACGGACATTGAGTGGTCTTACAAATATAAGTCACTGCTGCATTTTACATTTCAAATTTCAACAAAATCGGGTAAAAAATAAAGCTTTTATGAGCTTCCTACCCTTAACTGGCCCATCGGTCTACATGACAGCTATTGTATATCTAAATACAGTCCGATCTTTACCATATTTGGGTCGGATGTCGTGTGGCCTCAAACTACTCACTGTTCCAAATCGGAATCAAAATTGAAATCGGATAAAAAATAAAGCTTTTATGGGCTTCAGACCCTTTATCGGGAGATCGGTCTGTATGACAGCTATATTTAAATATAGTCCGATCTGAACCATATTTGGGTCCTATGTTGGGAGGCATAAAACTACCCACTGCTTCAAGTTTAAGTGAAATCGGGTAATAAATAGTTCTTTTATGGGCTTCAGACCCTTTATTGGCAGATGGGTCTATATGGCAGCTATATCCAAATATAGTCCGATCTGAACAATATTTTGGTCCTATATTGGGAGGCGTAAAACTATACACTGTTTCAAATTTCAGCGAAATCGGTTAAAAATAAAGCTGTTATGGGCTTCAGACCCTTTATCGGCAGATCGGTCTATGTGGCAGCTGTATCTAAATAAAGTCCGATTTGAACCATATTAAGGTCAGATGTCGAGAGGCTTAAAATAGAGCACGGTTTCAATTTTCAGCGAAATCCGGTAATAAATAAAGCAAATGGGCGAAATTGTTGATCTTTAGTTATAGCTCCAATACTTTGCTTGAGAGCCTTTAGAATAACCCTTAATTATTCGACCCACAGATTTATTTATATTATTTGGCTCTACAGGACACAGTGCAGGTTGACATGTCAGCTTAAGCAACATAACTCGTGGGATCGAATCCTGGAACAAACATCACAACCATTTCCATCCTATTCTTTAAAAAGGCGTCACTCCGCCAAAATATTTGGACTTGTTTTGAAGTCCATTTTTATTGAGCAGAGCTTAGGTTCCATACTAACTAACCGGCATTCTTCACGACGGAATCTTTAGACGATTTTTATCAATTATGGGTGTCTACTCCCTAAACACTCTTTTATTATGTTTAATGAAATTTATGTTTTTTTTAATGAATAAATTGTGAAATGTTAGCACGCACAAAAAACAAATATATACATACGTACGTGTCAAAAGCTTAGAAAAAAACAGAAATAAACCTTATTTATATATGTATGTCATTTCCTTTTATTTAAATTTCCTTTTAGTTTTAAAATTAAAATAATTATCTATACTTCTCTGAAGTAAATCTCTGTATATGTGAGTGTAAAATAAATACGACAGATATTTCAAATAATAAAGATTCATTTAATAAATTATTGCTAAAGAAAATAATTAAATTTTATTACTATATAGTGTAAATCATGATAAATCGGTTCATATTCTTTGTTATCGTATGATATCGATAACTTACTAGTGCAACTTTGCACTCGTATTCTATCCAGAATATCTGACCTGCGCTGGATAGGACTAAATAAAACACAGCATTTTTTTCTACCCAGTGCAAATAAGATGCACTGGATAGAATTCCCGTAGATGTACTCTAATGTTATCGATATCATGCGATAATTGCTGTGTTATATTTTAGTACTATATAGTGCAAATCACATTTAATCGTTGGTTATTATCTGTTATTGCATGATACCGATAACTTACCAGTACAAGTTTGCCCTGATATTCCATACAGAACATCTGGGGCCGCATTACCGCATACGTGTACGAGTAAATTCGTTTGAAATATTTCTATTGTGAATTACGTACTTGTTTGTTAAACGAGAATTTTTAAAATTTAGAAATGCGAATGTTTAAATCGATCATTGTTTATAAAAGTTTGATATTAAAGTGTGTATAAAAGAGTAATAACATGAAATTTCATTCGAAAATTCGGCCCCTGAATTGCATTGGATACGACTAAATAAAACACAGAAAATAATATATTGGATTGTTATCGATATCATGCGATAACAATGGATAACAAATGATTTGCACTGTATAGTTAAAAAATTTAGTACAGCTTTGAGCTCTTCACGTTTAATGAGCGAAGAATATTAAGAAAAAAATTTTTAAAAATTTTTTTAAAGGCTGGTACTATGTTTGTTTTTTACTGCATATTTTATACAATTTTCTCTGGACGCTATAGTTAAAAAAAATGCAAAACAATTGTTATTTAATTTTGAATTTTGCAATATATTTTTAACACATAAATACCAACCCTTTGGAAAGTTAACATATTTGGATATCCTTCGTCCAAATACATTGCAATTTTTCCATCGATAACATAGATAATATAATCGATATACAGTTAATCATACAGGTTTAATGCTAAGTTTACATGGCACATCTGATGTATGGTCATTGTAATAGTATTGGTGAAAACAAAGGTGTATTCGTCACATGTACACATAACCATCAGTAATGGCTGAAAAATCATTTGATTTTTTTCGATAAATGACTTCTATCGATTATAGTTTACAAAGAAATGTGTAATCATTAATTTACAGATATTGAAAAACACTTCTGTGACAAATAAGGTTAAGAAATGAAAAGTAAAGTATGAATAATTAAATAAAATCACAGAAAAGTAAATAATCGATGTACCGTTTTAGGTAAAAGCTGTAATCAACACGTACACACGATGAGTACGATCATGATGTGCCATGTAAACTCTGCTTTACACGACATTTTTCAAATGTCAACAGCTCATGACGTTTGACTAAAATGTGTAAATTATTTATTCGAATATCGTTGTTTATTTGAAAATCTACTTAATACTTAAAATATGTTTCATTATTTATTTTATAATTTTTTTAATTAGGAACTTCTAATCAAAACTATTCATTATATTTATGTGGCAGCAATAATTTCCTAATATGGTTTTAAAAACTAAATTTACACACAAAACATATGACAGTCTAAATTCGTTGGAGGACTCAACATCTACACATTGAAAACAATTATTATAATTATCAAAAGTATGATCAGAGATAAAATAATGAGGACAAATTTTTTCTGAAAGAAATTGAAAAAAAAAAATTTAATTAAAAAAAAAAAATAAGTAGGAATGATATCTATTTGGAAATATCCTCTCCCTCAACTTAATCGATAACAACGAACTAAATCTTAAATTGTTCAAAGGCACATCACATTCACAACGTATTGTCTCGTGGCAAAGAACAACAAGTGAAAAGGTGTTAAGTTCGGCCGGACCGAACTTTGGATAACTACCACCTTGGGTATATATGTAAACCACCTTTCGTCATAATGTGGTGAAAAAATCGTAATCATAGCAACTATATCGAAGTATGGTCCGATTTGGACCAAATTCGACACGGATATTGAGAGGTCTAATAAGTACAAGTCATTGTTTAATTTTGTGGAATAAAATAAAGGTCTTTTTGGTAGCCATATCCAAATACAGACCGATCTGAACCATATACGACACGGATATCAAAAAACCTAACATAAGTCACTGTGACAAATTTCAGTGAAATCTGATTATAAATGTGCTTTTTATGGGGCCAAGTCTTTACATCGAGAGATCGGTCTATATGGCAGCTATTGCCAAATCTGAACCGATATGGGCCAAATTAAAGAGGGCTGTCGAAGGGCCTAACACAACTCACTGGCTCAAATTTCGACGAAATCGGACAATAAATTCGCCTTTTATGGGTCCAAAATCTTAAATCGAGAGATCGGTCTAAATGACAACTATATCCAAATCTGGACCGATCTGTGCCATATTGCAGAAGGATGTCGAGGGGCCTAACTTAACTCACTGTTCCAAATTTTAGCGACATCGGACAATAAATGCGCCTTTTATGGGTCCAAAACCTTAAATCGAGAGATCGGTTTAATGACAGCTATATCCAAATCTGAACCGATCTGAGCCACATTGCAGAAAGTTGTTGAAGAGCCTAAAGCAACTCACTGACCCGAATTTCGGCGAAATCGGACAATAAATGCACTTTTTATTGGCCCAAGACCTTAAGTCGAGAGATGGGTCTAAACCGATCTGGGCCAAATTAAAGAGGGCAGTCGAAGGGCCGAACACAACTCACTGGCCCAAAATTTCTACGAAATGGGACAATAAATTCGCCTTTTTTGGGTCCAAAACCGTAAATCGAGAGATCGGTCTATATGACAGCTATATCCAAATCTGAACCGATCTGAGCCACATTGTAGAACGTTGTTGAAGAGCCTAAAGCAACTCACTGTTCTAAATTTCGGCGAAATCGGACAATAAATGCACCTTTTATGGGCCCAAAACCTTAAATCGAGAGATCGTTCTATATGGCAGCTATATCCAAATCTGGACTGATCTTTGCCGAATTGAATGTGGACTAGCCTAACACAACTCACTTTCCCAAATTTCAGCAAAATCGGACAATAAATGTGGCTTTCATGGGCCTAAGACCCTAAATCGGCGGATCGGTCTACATGGGAGCTATATCTTCGATAAAGCCCATCTATTTTTAAAGGCTGTAGCGTGATTTCAACAGACAAATGGACAAATACTTTATAGGGTCGGAAATGGATATTTCGATGTGTTGCAAAAGGAATGACAAAATTAATATACCCCCATCCCTCGGTGATGGGTATAAAAAATGCGACATAGTGTATTTGTCTTTACAACGGACATTCACAAAACTTAATGTAAATTTGAAATTGGTTTATTTGGTAGATCAAAAAGGGTTATTTCAAGGCTTCATTAATTCATAAGGCCACTAGTGTTTTAACGTTGACAACACTATTCCCAAAAGCATGTTGCTACGACAACAACACTCATCCGAAATAAATTAAATAGCAACAAAAAAAAAGAAGTGATATAAATCATAAATAAATGTATCTCAGAGTTCGTAATTGAGACTTCATTAAAATTCTAAGTTATTTCTGCATTCCAGAGCGATTAATCATTAAATAAGTTGCGTTATTCTTCTTTTCGTAATTGAAATTTAGATCGAATTATATGACACACTTAACAACAACGTCATTAATAATCGGCGTTAATAGACGGTGATAAGCATTTTTCTCCATACATAATAAGCGCGAAAATCTGCTTAGGGGGTAAATACAACAACTCTATTGTGAAAATCATAAGTAAGAATTAAGTGCGTGCTAAGTTCGGCCACGCCGAAGCTTATATACCCTCCACCATGGGTCGCATTTGTTGAGTTCTTTGCGCGGTATCTCTTTTTAGGCAAACAAAGAATAATGGATAAGAATTGTTTTACTATTTGAGCTATATCAAGTTATAGTTCCATTCGGACCATAAATGAATTGAATGTTGAAGACAATAGTAGAAGTCATTGGGCAATATTTCAGTCCATTCGGATAAGAATTTCGCCTTGTAGGGGTTCCAAAAGCATAATCGGGAGATCGGTTTATATGGGAGCTGTATCAGGCTAAAGATCGATTCAGACCATATTGCACCCGCATGTTGAAGGTCATGGGAGAAGCCGTTGTACAAAATTTCAGTCAAATCGGAAAAGAATTGCGCCCTCTAGAGGTTTAAGAAGTCAAGATCCCAGATCGATTTATATGGTAGCTATATCAGGTTATGAACTGATTTGAACCATATCTAGCACAGTTGTTGGATCGGATGAGAATTGCGCCCTCTAGTGGCTCAAGAAGTCAAGATCCAAAATCGGTTTATATGGCAGCCATATCAGTACCTGGCACAGTTGTTGAAATACATAACAAAACACTACATGCTCAATTTCAGCCAAATCGGACGAAAATTGCGGCTTGTAAGGGATCCAGAAGTCCAATCGAGAGATCGATTTATATGAAAGCTATATCAGGTTATACACCGATTCGGACCGAACTTGACACACTTGTTGGAAGTCATAACAGAACACTACATGCAAAATTTAAGCCAAATCGGACAAAAATTGCGGCTTGTAAGGGCTCAAGAAATCAAATCGGGGGATCGGTTTATATGGGAGCTATATCAGGTTATAGGACGATTTAAACCATACTTAGCAAAGTTGTTGAAAGTCATAACAAAACACTTCATGCAAAATTTAAGCCAAATCGGACAAAAATTGCGTCTTTCAGGGGCTAAAGAAATCAAATTGGGAGATCGGTTAATATGGCAGCTATTGGGTTGCCCAAAAAGTAATTGCGGATTTTTCATATAGTCGGCGTTGACAATTTTTTTCACAGCTTGTGACTCTGTGATTGCATTCTTTCTTCTGTCAGTTATCAGCTGTAACTTTTAGCTTGCTTTAGAAAAAAAGTGTAAAAAAAGTATATTTGATTAAAGTTCATTCTAAGTTTTATTAAAAATGCATTTACTTTCTTTTAAAAAATCCGCAATTACTTTTTGGGCAACCCAATATATCAGGTTATAGACCGATTTTGACCGTACTTTGCACAGTTTTTGGAAGTCATTACAGAACACTACATGCTAAATTTAAGCCAAATCGGACAAAAATTGCGACTTTCAGTGGCTGAAGAAGTCAAATTGGGAAATTGGTTTATATGGGAGCTATATCTAAATCTGAACTGATATGGCCCATTTGCAATCCCCAATGACCTACATCAAGTATCTGTGCAAATTTCAAGCGGCTAGCTTTACGCGTTCGACCGCTATCGTGATTTCGACAGACGGACAGTCATGGCTAGATCGACTCAGAACGTCGAGACTATCAAGAATATGTGGTTGCCCAAAAAGTAATTGCGGATTTTTCATATAGTCGGCGTTGACAAATTTTTCCACAGCTTGTGACTCTGTAATTGCTTTCTTTCTTCTGTCAGTTATCAGCTGTTACTTTTAGCTTGTTTAAGAAAAAAAGTGTAAAAAAATATATTTGATTAAAGTTCATTCAAAGTTTTATTAAAAATGCATTTACTTTCTTTTAAAAAATCCGCAATTACCTTTTGGGCAACCCAATATATACTTTATGGGGTCTTAGACGAATATTTCGAGGTGTTACAAAGTGAATGACTAGATAGTGGTGGGTATATAGAATCATATTTAAGTCAAAAAAAATCGCGCATCATCGTTTTGACGAAGGATGACTGCTCAGGGTTAAAGGCCAAAATCTTGTAATGTAGGCGAAACTCGGCGAAGTTGGTTAATAAATGTGCCTTTTATGGGCTCAAAAACTTGAATCGGGAGATCGGTATATATGGCAGCTATATCCAAATATAGACAAATGTGAGCCGTATTGAAAGCGGATGTTAAGGGGCCTAACACAACTCACGGTTCCAAATTTCAGCAAAATCAGATTATAAATGTGGTTTTTATGGCTCGCAGTTCTTAAATCGGCAGATCCGTCTGTATGGGGGCTATATCAAGATATAGCCCATCTTCGATCTGTGCAAAGTTTCTGTTCAATATCTCGACTTTTGAGCGTGATTTTAACAGACGGGCGGACATGGCTAAATCGTTTTAGATTTTTTACGAGGATCAAAATTATATATACTTTATAGGGTCGGAAATGGATATTTCGATGTGTTGCAAACGGAATGACAAAACGAATATACCCCCATCTTTAAAAAATTAAAGTTATCTGTGAAGTAAGATAAAAACCAGTCAGCGATCGAAATTCGAATGTGAATTTCGCTAGTAGATTTGCTTCTTTGGTTCGCAATCAATCATTCGATCATTCATTTATTATTAAACTAAAGATGTTGAATTTGAAAATAGAAATTTTCGAAAAACAATGAATTAAATCATTCTTTTCGAAGTGAACGTTGCCCTTTTTTAGAACTTTAGCCTTTCTGACTTCAAATTATGACCAACATTTTTCCATCAAGGAAAACAATCTTTAATTTTTAGAATCCTTTTTTCTTTCGTGCGTGAGACATTTAACATTGGTTCTATTTTAAAAATATTGCACTTTGTATTTAACTTACTGTAACTTTTCTTCCATTACTATTTCTTCCTTATTAATTTAAAAAACTCGACTCCACAACATATAATAAAAACAAAAAATTATAAATGATAATAAAAAAAACAATTATATCACAGTTGAACTTAACTTTTACTAGTTTTTTTACTAGAATTAGTTCCATTTAATATTTGAATTTATGAAGCAAATCCCTTCACCGTTTTCGTTTTACATTTTCATTTAGTAAACGCAGTAGATCAACTAACTACTCGTTATCCAGGCAATAAATCTTTAAAATCAATTAATTGCATATTTTATTCAAAATTCAGTCAGACTTATATATGGACATTTGTATATTAACGTACAAAGACCGTATGTTATTTTGTGTAAAACCAAACCCAAATTAGAATGGCAAAATATTTCTTAAGCTTGTGGAGTGTGGGGATGAGGATATTTTCAAATGGATAAAACTATATTTGACCATAGACTTACCTTAACACCCTTTTTATGTAACTCTTCTGCATGTTTGATGTCTTCAACAGCTTCCTCCACATAATTTTCAGCATCTAGGAAATGTTTTTCAATACTTTGCATAACAACACTCTGTAATGAAGTTGAATACATACTTAAAATATTTCATAAAATCATTAAAGAAAGCCATCTACTCTACCTGTTCCACCACCATTCTTTGTAACTCGATGAACATTGAATGGACCTCAGCAAGAGATTTTTCAAGTTTTTTTAGATCTCCCAAACGTGCAGTAAGAGCATCCAGGGTCTTTCGCGCATGCTCGGTGTCTTCTAAAATCTAAAAATTAAAGAAATTATTTTTAATTTCATATTTTTCTATTTCGGAATTCCAAAATCATTTTTTATTTTATTTAAAAAAGTATTTTCTAAAGCCTAGTACTGACTTCGATTGTGCGGAAAATGTTGCTAAACATCAATTTAATTTTGTGAAATCTCACAATGTTTCCAACAGTGTTGCTTACTGGTTTAATTGTTGTAATCTCACAATGTTTCCAACAGTGTTGCTAATTGGTTTAATTATAATAAAACTTTTTGGTTTGGCGTGTAAAGCGTTGTTTTGGTAGAAAACAGTTGTATGTTGACATCATTGTTATCATATTTGCTGTCAAATAAGCTAAAAACAAATTTTGCAACAAATTGGTAATTTCAAGTACAAAGGTATCCGTGTTGAAGTCTTGTGCTACTTTTATTACCAAGGATATTGTAATACCAATAGATTCTATCAGGAATTCTGGTACAGTACTTTTTATCAATAAGCGGCTCAGGCAGTGTGTATTCCATAATGCCTGGGAAATCGAGCATTCTCTCAAGAACAACAAAGTGTCAGTAGGCGCCGCATTACCAAAGGCAAAGCTCCCTTAGCCTCACAGCAGTGGTCGCAGTAGTTTGTCTAGCCACGATGTTCAGAGGCATTGAAGCGCCGTCCACCAGACCGCTACACCATATGACATTATAGGTCTGACAACTGCAATATATACCCAAAGCATAACACGGAGATTAAACCCCAAACTTTTGCCAATAGCCCTCTTTCAGGTGTCTACGGCAAGAGTTGACTTTCTTGCCTTTTCCAAAATGTTGGATTTGTAGTTAAATTTCCTATCTAGCCAAACAAGCAGGTATTTTGCACTTTCAGCAAATGAAACATACTCTTCTCCCAAGGAGACAGATGCAACTGTAAGTAACTTGAATCTCCTGCTGAAAAGACCTACTTGAGCCTTGCACGGATTTACACCTAGACCTCTGACTCGGTCAGGAATTCGCGCTCTTCGGATTTCTGAAATTCGTTTGTGCTGCGGTAGTCCGATGACGTGGGACGACTACATGGTATTGGCATTGCCAAAATGATCTTTCTTAGATGGCGACTTGGAGTTTGTCTTCTCGGAGAGATAGCTTAAGGCTGGGGGCGTCCCGAAATTCTCTGGTTCCTCTACATACAGGGATTGGTCCAATATGAATGAGAGCACAGGAGCAAAGGGTTCTCTTGAATTCCTGGGGATTAGAGAGTCACTTAGACTTCTGGTCGAGTGTAGTGTCTTTCATATGCCTTATATCTCTACACAAAAAAAGACAACGTTTCTTAAAAAATTTAAACTAACAATTTTTGTACACCCAATGGTTGTCATAGTTCGCTGCATTTAATAGACATGTACATTTAAAATCTACGAAATTTGACAATGTTGCTAGGTAAAAGTCGTATCTGTATATAGCTACTTATATTCCAAGATAGCATCATAATTTTGAAATTGTTCTTCCTTGGCTCGAAATCATGATCAAAATCCTTCAATCAAGAAAGAAACTCAAACTTTAAGCAAATCGGTTTCTACAATATGTGTGTCGTTTACTTACATTGCATGCATATAGATTAGTCTGCTTATTCGATACCAATGCTTCAATTTCTTCTTCGTTTAATTCAATGTTCACTAAATAACAAAAACAAACTGTGAACGTGTTGTATAATTAATTATGGCAAAAGCCATTACTTACGAATTTTCGATTGTGTCTTTAGCGTTTTTCTTGTATTGGCTTCATAGTTTTGCAGGAATTGTTCGGTTTCAGTCCATATCTCAACATACTTTTGAAACAGGCCATAGTAAAGTATCCGCTTCATTCTGGCCAATGTGGAGAAATCATTTTGCTTGGGTAGGTTGGTTTCTAGAATCTGGAATTGTCCCATTATATTATTGCCCGTTTGTATGCTGCTTTGTCGGGTTTTAAAGAATTCCTTTTCTAAAGAAAACAAAAATTAATTTTATTAAATTTAATTTGTAAAGAAATTGCAAGGTGATATTATGTTACCATTAAAACTTTTGGCATTTTTTGCAGCAATCATGTCTTTCATTATTTCCAAATTATTGGTGATTATATGGAATTCTCTCAGAATTTCGGAATACTAAAGGAAGTGAAGAGGAAATATATTAAAATACAATATGTTTCATATGGTAATATATATAAATGGGGAATACAAAACCACACCTGCTATAAAAAAGTTAGAACTCGGTAATGTTCCGCATGAATGAACATCCAAACACATATATATATATATATATATATATATATATATATATATTCCAATATACATAGCTACTAGGGTGTACATTTATTTATATTTTTGGATTATTTGACTAATTTTTATACCCTCCACCATAGGATGGGGGTATACTAATTTCGTCATTCTGTTTGTAACTCCACGAAATATTCGTCTCAGACCCCATAAAGTAAATATATTCTTGATCGTTATGACATTTTATGCCGATCTAGCCAAGTCCCGTCCGTCCGTCTGTCTGTCGAAAGCACGCTAACTTTCGAAGGAGTAAAGCTAGCCGCTTGAAATTTTGCAAATATACTTTTTAAAGGTGTAGGTCGGTTGGGAATGTAAATGGACCATATCGGTCCATGTTTTGTTATAGCTGCTATATAAACCGATCTTGGATCTTGACTTCTTGAGCCACTACAGGGCGCAATTCTTATCTGATTTGGTTGTTGCATGAGGTGTTTTGTTATAATTTCCAACAACTGTGTTGAGTATGGTTCAAATCGGTCCATAACCTGATATAGTTGTCATATAAACCGATCTGGGTACTTGGCTTCTTGAGCCACTTTTGCATGAAGTGTTTTGTTATGATTTCCAACAACTGTGCCAAGTACGGGTAAAATCGATGCATAACCTGATATAGCTGTCATATAAACCTATCTGGGGTCTTGACATCTTGAGCCTCTAGGGGACGCAAATCCTATCCTATTTCACTGAATTTGCACGACGTGTTTCGTTATAACTTTCAACAACTTCGTAAAGTATGGTTTAAATCGGTCCATAACCTGATATATTGGGTTGCCCAAAAAGTAGTTGCGGATTTTTAAAAATAAAGTAAATACATTTTTAATAAAACTTAGAATGAACTTTAATCAAATATACTTTTTTTTACACTTTTTTCTAAAGCAAGCTAAAAGTAACAGCTGATAACTGACAGAAGAAAGAATGCAATTACAGAGTCACAAGCTGTGAAAAAATTTGTCAACGCCGACTATATGAAAAATCCGCAATTACTTTTTGGGCAACCCAATAGCTGCCATATAAACCGATCTCGGATCTTGACTTTTTGAGCTTTTATAGGGCAATTTTTATCTGATTTGGATGAAATTTTGTAAAAAGGCTTCTCCCATGATCTTCAACATACGTGTCAAATATGGTCAGAATCGGTCTATAACCTTAATACAAGCTCCCCTATAAAACTATCTCCTATTTTACCTTTTGAGCCCATAAAGGGCGAAATCCTTATTCGATTTGGCTTTTGAAATTTTACAAAATGACTTCTACTGTGGTTTCCAACATTCATTCCACTATGGTCCGAAACGGACCATAACTTGATATAGCTCCAATACCATAGGATTTCTTTTCTTTTATCGCTTCCTTTCCTTTGTTTGCCTAAAAAGAGACACCGGGTAAAGAACTCGACAAATGCGATCCATGGTGGAGGGTAATGTAAGAATCGGCCCGGCCGAACTTAGCACGCTTTTACTTGTTTATTATTAAAGACAAACATTTTAACAGGGGCAAATAATCCTTGAAGTTAAGAAAATTGTGTGTTTCCAAAAGTACAACATTGTACTTTAGTTAAAGAAACAGTATGAGTAAAATGGCATAAGTTCGGCCGGGCCGAACTTGGTATACCCACCCCCAAACTTCTCACACATCGATGAGTGCAGTCCGATTCGAGTTTAAGCTCAATGATAAGTGGCCTCCATTTTATAACAATTTGCAAAATTGTAGCTAAATTGGACAAAAATTGTGAGTTGTAAGGGCTTAAGAATTCAATTCGGGAGATCGGTTTATATGACAGTTATATCTAAATCTGGACCGATCTGGGCCAAATAACACAACTCACTGTTCCAAATTTCAGCAAAATCGGATAAAAAACGTGGCTTCGAACTAAACCTGCTTATGGACAAAAAAAAAAAGAATCTGTTTAAAGTTTCAGCTCAATATCTCTATTTTTAAAGACTGTAGCGTGATTTCAACAGACAGACGGACATGGCTAGATCGTCTTAGATTTTTACGCTGATCAAGAATATATATACTTTATAGGGTCGAAAATGGATTCTTCCCCATCCCCATCCTTCGGTGGTGGGTATAAAAAAAAGGAATTGTGTTTACCAAACGGGACATAAAAAATCTTAAGCGCCAAATCATGGTCAATTTTACTACCATTTAGTTCAATTTCCATTCATTTGGGGTTCACGTTTTTTTTAGTGCAATACGTTTTTATCGATTTGCTTATGATGTGCTTTCAAACTACTGGTTTCTAAAGACTGTGAGCTTTAATCCGCTCACCATTTAATTTCAAAACATTTAAAGATCAATGGTATCATCCGTCTTTGATCGTCTCGCCAGCAAACAACTGAACAAATTAACATATGAATGTACATACATATGTAGGTATATGCAGTTTGCGCACAATGTTTAAAATTTTTGGCAAATGAGTGACTTTCTATACATACATGTGCACATATTCACTCGTACAAACTCAGGGACGAAAGTTATATGTTGTAGGGCCTTTAAAGAAATCTAACTCAGAAGATAAAAAAGATTTTATAAGCTACGAAACAATTACTTTTTTTTATACACAAAGTGACAATAAGGGCCTTTTGCGTTACTTTTCATATTTATATATTAAGGTCCATGTTTTGATATAGCTGCCCTATAAACTGATCTGGGATCTTGACCTCTTGAGCCACTTGAGGACGCAATTCTTATCCGATTTGGCTGAAATTTTGCATGAGGTGTTTTTTTATGATTTCCAACAACTGTGCTGAGTATGGTTCAAATCGGTCCATAATCTGATAAAGCTGTCATATAAACCGATCTGGGATCTTGACATCTTGAGCCTCTAGAGGGCGCAATTCCTATCCGATTTGGCTTAAATTTAGCATGACGTGTTTTGTTATGACTTCCAATAACTGTGCCAAGTATGGTTTAAATCGGTTCATAATCTGATTTAACTGCCATATAAGCCGATCTTGAATGTGGATTTCTTAACCCACTCGAGGACGCAATTCCTATCCGATTTGACTGAAATTTTGCATGAGTTATTTTGTTATGACTTTCAACAACTGTGCTAAATATGGTTCAAATCGGTACATAACCTCATATAGCTGTCATATAAACCGATTTGGGATCTTGACTACTTGAGCCTCAAGAAGGCCTAATTATTATCCGATTCGGCAGATATTTTGTACAGCGGCTTCTTCCATGATCTCCAACATGCGTGTCAAATATGGTCTTAATCGGTCTTTAGCCTGATAAAGCTCCCCTATAAACCGATCTTCCTATTTTACTTCTTGAGCCCCTAAAAGGCTCAATTCTTTTTCGATTTGGCTGAAATTTTACACATATACTTCTACTGTGGTCTCCAACATTCAACTCAATTAGCAAAGCAATTCTTTTCGTTTATCCTTTATTTATCTAAAAAGAGATACCGGGAAAGAACTTGACAAATGCGATTCATGGTGGAGGGTATATAAGATTCGGCTCGGCCGAACTTAGCACGCTTTTACTTGTTCCAGCTGAGTACGAACGGCGTGCCTCGGTGCAATATCTCTTGGGAGAGAAGTTTTTACATGGCATAGTACCTCACAAATATCGCCAGCATTAGGAGGGGAAAAACACCGCTGAAAATTTTTTTCTGATGGTTCCGCCAGTTTGTTTGCTTAAAGCAAATTTAAATCGAGTTGAAGATTTTAATTGTTTGGTATGAATTTTAAAGTTTAGCATACATTTTTTTGTGAAATTCACAGTTTGATCTCTTGGCGGAATAGAACACAATAAATTGCCCAGCGCTTGATCTTATTCACCTATGTAACACCCATGTTTTTATGAGATATATATCCCCCTTCGATCTTTCCATCGAAGTTTTAGTCTTTCCATTCATCGTTTAATAGCAGGTACCTTTTTAATTGGCTTTGTAGATGAGGCTTCCTTAAGTATACAGTCAATATGACCAAGGCAACGTCTTCGTTGAGTTTTGAGACATGCTGAAGCAACTCGCGGTTTAATATTCTGTTTGTAGCTTGCAAGGTTTTACCTTAAGCTTGTTTTTATACCCTCCACCACAGGATGGGGGTATACTAATTTCATCATTCTGTTTGTAACACCTCGAAATATGCGTCTGAGACCCCATAAAGTATATATATTCTTGATCGACATGACATTTTATGTCAATCTAGCCATGTCCATCCGTCTGTCCGTCCGTCTGTCCATCCGTCTGTCCGTCCGTCCGTCCGTCTGTCCGTCCGTTTTCGTCTGTCCGTCTGTCCGTCCGTCTGTCCGTCCGCCTGTCCGTCCGACTGTCGAAAGCACGCTAACTTTCTAAGTAGTAAAGCTAGCCGCTTAAAATTTTGCACAAATATTTCTTATTAATGTAAGTCAATTGTGATTCTAATTGAGCTATATCGGTCCATCTTTTGATAAAGGGTGATTTTTTTGAGGTTAGGATTTTCATGCATTAGTATTTGACAGATCACGTGGGATTTCAGACATGGTGTCAAAGAGAAAGATGCTCAGTATGCTTTGACATTTCATCATGAATAGACTTACTAACGAGCAACGCTTGCAAATCATTGAATTTTATTACCAAAATCAGTGTTCGGTTCGAAATGTGTTCATTCACCGTAACGTTGCGTCCAACAGCATCTTTGAAAAAATACGGTCCAATGATTCCACCAGCGTACAAACCACACCAAACAGTGCATTTTTCGGGATGCATGGGCAGTTCTTGAACGGCTTCTGGTTGCTCTTCACATTAAATGCGGCAATTTTGCTTATTTACGTAGCCATTCAACCAAAAATGAGCCTCATCGCTGAACAAAATTTGTCAAAATTTGAACACATTTCGAACCGAACACTGATTTTGGTAATAAAATTCAATGATTTGCAAGCGTTGCTCGTTAGTAAGTCTATTCATGATGAAATGTCAAAGCATACTGAGCATCTTTCTCTTTGACACCATGTCTGAAATCCCACGTGATCTGTCAAATACTAATGCATGAAAATCCTAACCTCAAAAAAATCACCCTTTAGCAACAATATTGTCAACAATTTTGGGACGGAAGAAGACGGAAGCGCAATTCATTGAAATCCCATATCTGACACAAAGCTTTTGTGTTCATAAGGGGGAAAAACATTGCCCTGTTCCCAGCATTTACCGCAGCATTTAAGCACATGTTGTTGTGTTACATGTTTCAATGAAAATCTTGATATTAACTTGGTGCCTTTAGAAATAAGTACCTACAGAAGTAATTATAAAATAGACATTGAAGTGACGATTAAGTGGATTTTAATTTAAAAACAAAATAATTAAATCAAAATAAAATAATAAACCAGAAAGACTAAAGTCGGGAGGAGCAGACTACATAATACCCTACACCTACCCTTCATTTATTTCATGTAACTTAAGGTTAAATCGGGCGATATTTTTATATGGACCTACATATATCCAAATCTGAACCGGTTTTAATGGATTTTTTGATAAGTTGTTCAGATGTTGTTAATAAAACACTTCGTAACAAAAATTTTAAGATCTTTTTAAAAGTGGGGAGTGGAAAAATGGAGCGAAACAAATATACGGAATCTATATCCAAATCTCAACCGTTATTGATGAAATTTGAAAAAAGATTTCAGATGGGTTACAGAATAATGCGTGCCTTATTTCATGCGGATTGGTTGAAAATTTTAGTTACTTAGGCCCAATAAATGTTAATGGGGCAAAACATTTTTATGGGAGCTGCATCTAAATCGGAGCCGACTTTAATGAACGTATGCAGATGTGATTTTCACTTCTAGAGACACTGCAAGCGCATTTATTCACCAATCTTGTACAACGCTTTCCTCGACAACTACCACAATATCTGAAAAGTTTGTTCCAAATCGGTTCAGATCTATACATAGCTTCCATGTATATGTTCGCCCGATTTTGAGAAATATTGCAATAAAGTGCTAATTTGTTAACCGATTCTCTCAAAATTTGGCAAGAAGGATTTTCTTATGACTCCTAATATTAAGGGTGAATTTCATAGAAATCGGCCCAGATTTAGATATAGCTGTCATATATGTAAATTGCTCTATTTCCACTCCAAGAGCCACTGCAAACACATTTATTGACCAATCTTGCCAACATTTTGCACAAAGCTCTCCTCGATGACTACCACAATATCTGAGAAGTTGCTCGAAATCGGTTCAGATTTAGATATAGCTCCCATATATATGTTCGTCAGATTTTGGGTAATTTGCAATAATGTTGTCATTTATTAACCGTAGTTATTACAGTTTCAACATATTTACTCGAAATTTCATAGGAATTGTTAAAGGAAACATCCGCCGAGGTCCATCAAAATCGGATATATCTCCCACATTGTACTTATAGGGCAGGTGTAGGGTATTATACAGTCGGCACCGCCCGACTTTTAGCATTCTTTGCTGGTTTAGTTTTAATTGGTTAAAAAGAAAATAAGGGGAAACAAACGAATTTATAGCAAAAATTTAAGCTTCTTGGTTCCGTTGAAGACTAATCGGGATATGCAATCTATTGGGTTGCCCAAAAAGTAATTGCGGATTTTTCATATAGTCGGCGTTGACAAATTTTTTCACAGCTTGTGACTCTGTAATTGCTTTCTTTCTTCTGTCAGTTATCAGCGGTTACTTTTGGCTTGCTTTAGAAAAAAAGTGTAAAAAAGTATATTTGATTAAAGTTCATTCTAAGTTTTATTAAAAATGCATTTACTTTCTTTTAAAAAATCCGCAATTACTTTTTGGGCAACCCAATATATCAGCTTATAATTAAGAAAATACTTATCATGGATGTTGGAAGTCATAACAATACACTCCGCACAAAATTTCACCCTAATCGGGTAAGAACTGCGGCTTCCAAATCGGGATATCAGTTTATATGGGAACTATATTAGGTTAATGACCGATTTGGATCGCACTTGACACGGTGATTAGAATCCTTAAAGAACATTTCGTGCAAAATCTTTGCCAAATCAGACACCAACGGCGGCTTCTTGAGGCTCAAGAAGTGAAATCTAATATGGAGCTACATCAAAATATCGTTATTTCCACCATCCTTGGTGGCGGTTATAAAAACATAAATAAAATAGAAAAATAAAATATACCGACTTAGACATCTGAACCGATATGACCATTTTGCAATCCCCAACGACCCTACCATAATATTAAGTATGTATCTGTGAAAAATAAGCTAGCAATTGTGCGCTAGAATGGTAAATAAAACAACCCAATAGTTGACAATCCTTTTGTGAGTTTTAAATTTCATTAGTTTTAATGGGATTCATTAAATGTGAGTCACTGTATCAGAGAGTGAGTCCATTTGTTCTTCGTCATCGATTTTGCTCTTGGAGCATGTTTTTCTTTTATTGTTTTAAATCTTGGCCCAATGGTTGTGATTGTTTTGTGCGTTTACTTTTCTTTTATCTGATTTTTAAACCCACCACCCATGGCTCAAAAATAAAAGGTTGTCTAATGTTAGCAGTTGGCTAAATTTGACGCATATTTTTTATGTGTGTTGACAACAACGTGAATTTTGTAAACCAGCTTGATGACAAAAACATGGATTCTATAGATTAGTGTCATTTGATTTTTATGATGTAATTATTGAGCCATGCCCCGCACTATGGGATAGATGGTATACTACTCTCGCCTTTGACATATCGTTCAGCGACACTTTTGGACAATACGTTTTATTTGTTTGAATTTGTTGATTCAAGAATGTCATGAAGTGTTAGTGGCTTTTTTATTTATTTATACATTTGAGTAGTGCGAGTGGAACCATTTGTTTTGGTTGCAAAAAAAAAAACAAAAATTACTTCGAGGTCGGTGATAACATGGTGTAATGTACGCTATTTATAAGATACATGAACAAGTAAAAGCGTGCTAAGTTCGGCCGGGCCGAATCTTTTATACCCTCCACCATGGATCGCATTTGTCGAGTTCTTTTCCAGGGAAAAAAGGATAAAAGAAAAGATTTGCTCTGCTTATAGAGCGATATCAATTGGAGACCTGTGTAAAATGTCAGCCAATTCGGATAAGAATTGAACCCTTTATGGACTTAAGAAGAAAAATAGGGAGATTGATTTATATAGGAGCTGTATCAGGCATTAGTCCCCGATTCAGACCATAATTAACACGTATGTTGATGGTCATGAGGGGATCCGTCGCACCAAATTTCAGGCAAATCGGATAATAATTGTGACCTCTAGAGGCTCAAGAAGTCAAGATCCCAGATCGGTTTATATGGGATCTATATCAGGTTATGGACCGATTTGAGCCATACTTAGCACAGTTGTTGGATGTCATAATAAAACACGTTGTGCGAAATTTCATTGCAATCGGATTAGAATTGCGCCCTCTAGAGGCTCACGAAGTCAAGACCCAAGATCGGTTAATATGGCAGCTATAACAGGTTATGGACCGATTTGAACTATACTTGGCACAGTTGTTGGATGTCATAACAAAACACGTTGTGCAAAATTTCATTCCAATCGGATAAGAATTGCGCCCTCTAGAGGCTCAAGAAGTCAAGACCCAAGATCGGTTAATATGGCAGCTATATCAGGTTATGGACCGATTTTAACTATACTTGGCACAGTTGTTGGATATCATAATAAAACACGTTGTACAAAATTCCATTCCAATCGGATAAGAATTGCGCCCTCTAGAAGCTCAAGAAATCAAGACCCAAGATCGGTTTATATGACATCTATACCAGGTTATGGACCGATTTGAAGTATACTTGGCACAGTTGTTGGATATCATAACAAAACACGTTGTGCGAAATTTCATTCGAATCGGATTAGAATTGCGCCCTCTAGAGGCTCAAGAAGTCAAGACCCAAGATCGGTTAATATGGCAGCTATATCAGGTTATGGACCGATTTGAACTATACTTGGCACAGGTGTTGGATATCATAATAAAACACGTTGTACAATATTCCATTCCAATCGGATAAGAATTGCGCCCTCTAGAGGCTTAAGAAGTCAATACCCAAGATTGGGTTATATGGCAGCTATATCAAAACATGGACCGATATGGCCCATTTACAATCCCAACCGACCTACACTAATAAAAAGTATTTGTGCAAAATTTCAAGCGGCTAGCTTTACTCCTTCGAAAGTTAACGTGCTTTCGACAGACAGATCGACGAATATTTCGAGTAGTTACAAACAGAATGACGAAATTAGTATACCCCCATCCTATGGTGGAGGGTATAAAAATAGAATTTCATTAAGTTCGGCAACGCCGAACATTGGATACCCATCGCCATTGGAAATCAGATGAAAAATTTTCATTTTATGAACCTAAAAACTTTAACCCAAACCCCCTTTACACTGCTCTTTAACACCGGATTAAATGGCGCGATCAAACAGATGATCGATGATCCCTCTATAAAATCAGCTGACAAGAGCCTTAAATCCGGATTTAATGAGCATTGAAAGCGGGGTTTAAATACAGCTATATCAAATTAAGGTCCGATCAGGACCATATCGAGCAAGGTCATCGAAAGTTTTCTAAAGCCACTCATTGTTTCAAATTTTAGCGAAATTAGCTAATAAATGCCTCTTGATTTTTATGGGAACATTTTCAATCCCATGGTAGGCGGTTGTACGTATTCGATTGACCCGATGGATTCCTTCGTCGGCAATGGCTGCCGCCTCAGTGTACAACACACTCCTACCACAACAACATGGGATCATTCTAGATCATATCCGTTGAAGCTATCAATGTGTCTTTTATATCTCACAGCACCACATTTATGCGAAAAATGCCTTTTTAGGCCACAGACCTTAACTCGGAAAATTGGTCTTTATGACAGCTATGTATATCCAAATGTGGCCCTATTTGGACTTGGATAGGTTTTTATGGGCCCAAACCTTAAACCAATTTCAATTATGTTCCGATCTGGAGAACTCCGAGCACATATATGTACGGGTGTATTGGATTGTGTAATAGTGCATATAATTTTGAACATAAATAGCAATTGGCGTTCTTTACCATATCTCATTTTGACCTACTAAGCTTTTTATTACATCTTCTATTTGTACCTGTACAAGTGCATACCCATGTGTGTATGGGTGTGTACTATTCGTTGAGCTTTTACAATGCGAGACAAAACAATTTTCTTAAGGGCCAAGAAGTGCTTTTTGATTGCATGGTGTTTGTTATGAACATCTGAATGTTTACAAATTTTTTTTTCTTTATAAATTGTTTGTACTTGCAACAAAGAAAAGAGATTCCACCACTTGTGATCTGCTTTAATAACCAGAGGTGAATCCCAGAATATATACAAACACATTTGTATACCTATGTGCATTTTGTTTACAAACGGTTTTAAGTTGAGGTCACTGGATAAATTACCAAGGATTTTGGAACAAAGAACTGAAAGAGGTAAACCACCCGTTACATGACCGAAGTTTAAGTTAGAATGACCGAAATGAAAACTGTATTGTGAACAAGTGATAGCGTTGAGTACGGTTGGACCCATGGCGAAACAATTAAAGGTGGTTTCATTTGTACAACAACCACAAATCATATGGTGCATTCCGCCATCTTGCCATCAATCTTATTGACGTTTTGTCAACACAAACAAAACATTTTGTGTGCATGTGTGTATACATCAGCAGAGATCAGTTTATAGACAGTTTATAAACCGATTTTGACCTATTTCATACAGATATTGAAAGTCATTACAGAACACTTCAAGCTAAATTTGAGCCAAATCGGCCAAAATTGCGACTTCCAGGGTCTCAAGAAGTCAAATCGGGAGATCGGCTTATATGGCAGCTATATACAAATCTGAACCGATATGGCCCATTTGCAATATCAAACGACCTACATAAACATTAAGAGTCTGCGCAAAATTTCAAGTAGCTAGCTTTACGCGTTCGATCGCTATCATGATTTTGACAGACGGACGGACATGGAACGATCTCTCGATTTAAGTTTTTGGGCCCATGAAAGGCGCATTTATTGTACGTTGTCGCAGAAATTTGGGACAGTGAGTTAAGTTAAGCTCCTCGACATACTTCTGCAATATGGCACAGATCGGTTCAAATTTGAATATAGTTGCCATATAGACCGATCTCTCGGTTTAGGTTTTTGGGCCCATGAAAGGTGCATTTAGTGTACGATATTGTCGAAATTTGGGACAGTGAGTTGTGTTAGGCCCTTCTACATCCTTCTTCATTATGGCCTAGATCGGTTCAGATTTAAATATAGCTGCCATATAGACCGATCTCTCGATTTAATGTTTTGGGCCCATAAAAAGTGAATTTATTGCCCGAAGTCGCCGTAATTTGGGACAGTGAGTTAAATTAAGCCCCTCGACATACTTCTGCAATGTGGTCTAGATCGGTCTAGATTTGAATATAGCTGCCATATAGACCGATCTCTCGATTTACGGTTTTGGGCCCATAAAAGACGCATTTATTGTCGGATTTCGCCGAAATTTGGGACAGTGAGTTGTGTTATGCCCTTCGACATCCTTCATCAATTTGGCCTAGATCGGTCCAGATTCGGATATAGCTGCCATATAGACCGATCTCTCGATTTACGGTTTTGGGCCCATAAAAGGCGCATTTATTGTCGGATTTCGCCGAAATTTGGGACAGTGAGTTGTGTTATGCCCTTCGACATCCTTCTTCAATTTGGCCCAGATCGATCCAGATTCGGATATAGCTACCATATAGACCGATTTCTCGATTTAAGATCTTGCGCCCATAAAAGGCGCATTTATTGCCCGATCATTCGATGTAAGGTTTTGGGGCCATAAAAGGCGATTTCGCCAAAATTTGGGACAATGAGTTGTGTTAATCGGTTCAGATTTGGATATAGCTGCCATATAGACCGATCTCTCGATTTACGGTTTTGGGCCCATAAATGGCGCATTTATTGTCCGATGTCGCCGAAATTTGGGACAGTGAGTTGTGTTAGAACCTTCGACATCATTCTTTAATTTGACCCAGATTGGTCTAGATTTGAACATAGACCGATCTCTCGCTTTAAGGCTTTGGGCCCATAAAATTCGCATTTATTGGCCGATTTCGCCGAAATTTGGAACAGTGAGTTGTTTTGGGCCCTTTGATATTATTCTTAAATTTTGCTTAGATCGGTCCAGATTTGGATATAGCTGCCATATAGACCGATCTCTCGATTTAAGGTTTTGGGGTCATAAAAGGCGCATTTATAATAGGCGCTTTTCGACATCCGTGTCGTATATGGTTCAGATTGGTTTATTTTTAGATATAGCAACTAAAAGACCAATAGTTTGTTACATACAATTGTACTTATTAGTATTTGGTCCAAATCGGAACATATTTCGATATAGCTGCTATGGGGCATAAGGTATGTATTTTTCACCGGATTTTGACGAAAGGTGGTATACATATATACCCATGGTGGTGGGTATCCAAAGTTCAGCCCGGCCGAACTTAATGCATTTTTACTTTTAACTTTCCTTTAGCTCTTAAAATATCACTCTTTAGAAAGGGGACCTTCAGCCAGATGCATGGACAAATAGAAATTATAGACGTTATTTGACTAAAGGGCTACATTTAAGTTAAACATATTCAAACATTTTTCCTTTTGACACAAACTCTTGCAATTTTATCTTTAACTAAGTCCCAATATTTTTCACAAAAGAAGTTTACTTGTCGAAAAGTTCTTTTATAGTGAATGAAGAAATACGGTTCGAAGAAATACCTTTTATGGGATCAGGAAGTTTTACCGGTCTATATGAACGCTATTTTAAGATTAAGAACTATTCCTATGGTAAATAGTCTGCCAAGTTTCAGCCTAATATTGGGTTGCCCAAAAAGTAATTGCGGATTTTTCATATAGTCGGCGTAGACAAATTTTTTCACAGCTTGTGACTCTGTAATTGCATTCTTTCTTCTGTCAGTTATCAGCTGTTACTTTTAGCTTGCTTTAGAAAAAAAGTGTAAAAAAGTATATTTGATTAAAGTTCATTCTAAGTTTTATTAAAAATGCATTTACTTTCTTTAAAAAAATCCGCAATTACTTTTTGGGCAACCCAATATATTTACTTTGACAGACTGTGGTGTCATTACAACCGATAAAGGGACTGGCGGACAGATATTGGTTGATACAGAAGTCGATCAAGAATTTGAAATACTTTGTAGGCATGGAAACGAGATATGTCGATATGATGCAAAGGGAATGGCAAAATAATTTGGAAAATTCTGTTATTACCGCCAATTATAATTTTAGGTTTGCAAACGCGTTGCATGGTGGAGGCTATGTATCATTGAGGACCTCTGGACCTAACGCGTTCTGTTTTAAAAATTTTCATTGGCATATTTTTGAAACAAAATTGAAAATCGCAAAGAATTATGGTTTAAGTTACCATGTTAATGTTATTTATAAACAATTTTAATGGTCTAACACACGCTGGTATATATTCGCATGGAAATGTGCTTTATTCTTGGCACTTAAAAGAATGTTGAAAATAGTAAGAGAACTTATAGAACGTGTAGCGCAGTTGAGAGTTATACGTTAGAGCTCTCTAAGAGAACAAAACAAATGTCTAAATATACCGACTATTGTTAGCTATAGGCATTTTGTTTTGGTTAAGCAAAAACTCAAAGGTTTAGGGGTGTTTCCCTTATGAAGACTGTTTTTTTTTTTTTAAGATTGAGTGTTCATTCCCCTTAAATAGCCGCTATATTGCAATAGAAATTGTAACGTTTCCCAGGGGATTTAACCACATCATGGCAACTTACGTTTCTAAAATTAACTACTTACAACTTTCAGAAGAGCTTCAATGGCTGGCTTAAGCGGTATAATAACAAACTCTGATTCCACTTCATTTCCACCTTCTCGCACATATTCCACCAGCTCATCTTCGCTTATGATGCACAGCGAATCTGATGATGAGGCATGATCAAGCTGTGTCTCCTGCTATTTATACAACAAACATTTAATTTTATGAATTTCACAATAAGTCACTTGTAGCGGGCGCAGCCGTGCTTCCACCCACCTGTTTGAGCTCTTCCAAACGATCTCTAATCATGACGTTTGTAGATATGTTTCACAGTTTAGCTTCTAAGATAATTGTTATATTTTTCACTTTATTTATTTTTTTTTCTTTCCCAGAATCACTTTGTTTGTAGCAGAAAGAAATTCAGTGCGAGCAATGCTACTGAATTTGAAAAGTTAAAAGAAAACAACAGAATTTGCTTTACATCTTTCACTGGCAAAGTTTCGGCAAAGAGTGATTTCATGTTCGGCCTCTCACTTTGAGAATTGTTGATTTTTTATATGAAGAAAAACAAAAAATTTAATTTGCTTAACTTGTGTGTGTGCGTTCGAGAGTATATTTATACATAATGCTTCTCTTGTGCGAAAACCACAAAGCTATAGGAGTCGAGTCATTCAGTAAGCTTGCTACGGCACAGTGTTCCGAAAAAACTCGCACTAGTGGAAAGACAGCAGAGCTTGTCATGTTTTTATTTATGATTTTATGTACTTCCAGGGAAGAAATTGTTTTATGTTTCCGTTTATATTTCCGCCATAACAAAAATACATATAAGAAATTATGGATTAAGTTTTGCTTATTGAAATATTTATGAAGAAGATAAAAACATTTTAATGTCATTAAAACAGGCTGATTGGCGTAAATATTCTAATGAAATCTCCAAGGTTTGTGATGGTAATATTTACCTATATTAATAGAGTAAATAGCAAATGATTTCAATGAAATATTTTCCAACAAAAGAAAAAAATACTAATTTTCTTATGAATTTTCTTAAATGGCATCAATTCAATAAATCTGAAAAGTCCGGTACGTAGCTCTAACGGAATTTTCTTTAGCAAACACATGGTGACAAAAAAAAAACTTACATTTGGCAAAATTTTTATAAAGTATGCATTAATTAAAATTAAGCGTAATTATGTACATATAAATCCATTTCGTGATGAAAAAAAATCATCAAAGCATTAGTTTTCTTACAATGAATCCGAATATAGTCTTCGATGTTTACAATTTTTGTATTACAGGGTGACCCCTGTAACACAAGCAAACCGAAAATTTCGATTTTGATATGTCTATGCATTTCTTATGGCAACAAAACTTTCGGTGGAGCAGTGTACCGGTTCTTAAGAACAAGTTCTCAATGAAATTTTTGGTAAGACCCAGTATGCAACTCATGCAAAATTTTTGGTGGCAAACACATTATGACAAACAAATAAAAATGTGTTTAGTTCGGCCGTGCCGAATTTGTATACCCACCACCATGGTTAAGTTAACCATCTTCTTTTATAACAACTCCACTACCATATCCATTGTGATATGCAAATCAGGGCAGGTCTGAAACATATTTGATTGAGGTTCTGAGAAATCTTATACAAGTCACAGTTTCAGCGAAATGAGGCAACAAATTCGCTTTTTAAGGGATTAAGAACTTTAATTGGATGATCGGTCAAAATATGAAATCTATATTTAAATATAAGCTGGATCATATGCTTGGAAGCTTAACAGAAATCGAGAAATAAATGCATCTTTTATGGGCTTAAGACCCTTTATTGACAGATCGGACTATACAGCAGCTATATCTAAATATAGTCCAATCTGAACCATATTTGGGTCGGATGTTGGGAGGTCTAAAACACAGTTTAAAATCTCAACGATATCGGGTAATAAATAAAGCTTTAATGGGCTCCAAACCCTGGGCTCTATATGGCAGCTGTATCTAAATATAGTCCGATCTAAACCATATTAAGGTCAAATATGAGAAGACTCAGAAAAACTCACCGTTTTAAATTTCAGCGAAATCGGATAAAAAATAAAGCTTTTTTGGGCTTTGGACCCTTTATCGGGAGATCGGTCTATGTGACAAATATAGTCAAATCTGAACTATATTTGGATCGGAATTTAGGAGGCCTAAAACTACTCATAGTTTCAAATTTCAGCGATATCGGGTAATAAATAAAGCTGTTATGGGCTTTGGACTCTTTATCGGGAGATCGGTCTATGTGACAGCTATATCCAAATATAGTCCAATCTGAACCATATTTGGGTCGGATGTTAGGAGGCCTAAAACTACTCACAGTTTAAAATTTCAGCGATATCGGGTAATAAATAAAGCTTTTTAGGCTTGAGACCCTTTATGGGCAGATCGGTCTATATAGCAGCTATATCTAGACATAGTCCGATCTAAACCATATTAAGATCAAATATGTGGAGACTCACCGTTTTAAATTTCAGCGAAATCGGATAAAAAATAAAACTTCTATGGGCTTCAGCCCTTTATCGGGAGATCGGTGTACATAGCAGCTATATCCAAATATGGTTCAATCTGATATCGGGAGATTCAAATCAACTCACCGTTTAAAGTTTCAGCAAAATCAGAAAAATTAAGCTTTTATGGGCTTCAGACCCTTTATCGGGAGATCGGTCTATATGGCAGCTATATCCAAATATATTCCGATCTTAACCATATTAAGGTCACATATCGGGAGACTCAAAACAACTCACCGTTTTAAATTTCAGCGAAATCGGATAAAAAATAAAGCATTTATGGACTTTAGGACCTTTATCGGCAGATCGGCCTATATAGCAGCTATATCGAAATATGGTCCGATTAAGCCCGTTTAGGAAATTAACCAGCGTGCATCAAAAAGACGTATCTGTGCCAAATTTCAGCTCAATATGACGATCCGAAATATATACACTTTGTAGGGTCGGAAATTGATATTGATGTGTTGCAAATATACCCCCTATCCTACGGTAAGATTTGACAAATTTTATTAATCGGCTTTGCAAATTTATTCAAACGTCCAATTGATTGCGTGAACAGTAAATTATTGCCCAAAAAGTAATTGCGGATTTTTTAAAAGAAAGTAAATGCATTTTTAATAAAACTTAGAATGAACTTTAGTCAAATATACTTTTTTACACTTTTTTCTAAAGCAAGCTAAAAGTAACAGCTGATAACTGACAGAAGAAAGAATGCAATTACAGAGTCACAAGCTGTGAAAAAATTTGTCAACGCCGACTATATGAAAAATCCGCAATTACTTTTTGGGCAACCCAATAATATCTTTTGGTTTTTTCTGTTATTTTTTTTTAATAATTTCTTAATCAACACTACTGTCACATGATGTATTGAACGTGCGACATCAACTTATGCCATGATGTTGTTTTATCAGGCACCTTATGCCATACCAAGGCAATGGTTTTATTTAAGTGGAAATAGGGAAAAATGTGAAATTTGAACATGCTTCTTTACATACATATAGACCAAATCGGTACATATTTGCAGATAGCTCCCATATACCACTCTGCTTAAAAGACCAAGTTAAATGTAGTTTCCATCGATTCCTGTACATGTGTGTCGACGACATAAAATCATTTAAATTGTTATTGTCTGTAAGTTGTTTGAAATATAAATTTTCCTATTCTGTCTTAGTTCCCCAAACACTGTGACTGACTGGCTGTCTGATGGTTGCATGTGTATGTAGGGCTAATTTTTAAATTATGAGATAAACTTCACTCTAATTGCTGTTTTACGAGAGTAATTTCTTTTCAATGCTTTTTTCCTATTTACATCCATTATGGATACTTTGCAATAGTGTGTGTGTGTGTGTGTGTATGTGTAACAACTATTTCCCCCACTCGACAATAGGGCATGCGAGAATAACTGATTTGCCATAACTATTGTCGGATTATCAGACTATCGTTGCAATGATGTGCAGAGTGACGTTTCTTAGCACGAGATTCGTATACAATACCAAGGGCATTCACTTGGGATGTTGAGATTGAGACATGTTACACTAGTTGTCAGACGAGAAAATGAGGAGCGCGGAAGCCGCATTAGAAGCTTTACTTAGATATCACACCTAAGTAAGACATTGATCGACTTTTGGCAAAATATGAACGTAGTTGAGGCGTTATATGATCGTTTATCCAGCACGCGAATGAAATGCATCTGGAAAAGACGCAATAAATAAAAATCATATACATATCTATACATTTAGATTATTTTGTTGTTTACATACAAAGGGGAGATATGCTATATGACCTGATGTCCAATGCTTATCATTTTGATTTTGCCTTTAAGATAAGTCTATTTATTCGCCAAATTCACGTTTCATGAAATGTTGCTTTTGGTAGCTAGTTATGATTATATGCTTCTTAGATAATTTCATAGCAACTGGGGGATATGACAAATGGATCATGAACAAATGTTACTGGAGTCTCCACACCGATTCATGACAACAAATTTAAATCGCTATTACAGTTATAGAGGGTCACACAATCGGAAATGGTTTAAAAAATTGGGTCGATAGAATGAAGAACTGTGAAGACGGCAGTTGCAGCAATATAAATAAATGTGAAGGCATTTCAGTAAAGCCATGGTGAGTATTGGTTAATCAATAAGTCGACTTTTAAAAAAAGCTGTACCAATAACCTATTGAAGAATAATTTTTTTCAAAATTTCGGTGCAAGTTTAAGACCAATTTGGGATATACTTGGCATGAATATAGTCTTTATAGAATACCACGCTCAATATTTCGTTACTTAATTTTTGCGGAAGATAGTGTTCTTTCAACATATGTTTTTTAGACCGTCCCATCCTCTAGGAGAGAATTAAGAAACGTGTACCCTCCAATTCGTTCCTCTTGGTCATTATAAACGAAATACGAAATATCATGAAGATCGGTTGAAGATATCACTTGCCGGAACGGCATTCAAAATTGGAACAAGTAAAAAGGCGGTTAATATGGCAGATATATCCAAATCTGGATCAATCTGAGTCAAGTTAAAGAAGAATGTCGAAGGGCCCAACATAACTCACTGCCCCAAATTTCATAATCATGGGCTCAAACCTTAAATCTAGAGATAAATACCGATCTCCGATGGCAGCTATTTTCAAATCTAGACCGATCTGTGCCACATTGTAGAAGTATGTCGAGGGGCTTAACTTAACTCACTGTCCCAAATATTGGCAAAATCGGACATTAAATGCACCTTTTATGGGCCCAAGACCTTGAATCGAGAGATCGGTCTATATGGCAGCTATATCCAAGTCAGGACCGATCTAGGCCAAATTAACGAATAGTGTTGAAGAGCCTAATGCAACTCACTGTCCTCAATTTCGGCGAAATCGGACAATAAATGCGACTTTTATGGGCCCAAGACCTTGAATCGAGAGATCGGTCTCTAAGGCAGCTATATCCAAATCTGAACCGATCTGGGCCAAATTGAAGACAGATGTCGAGAGGCCTAACGCAAGTCACTGTCCCAAAATTTAAGCAAATCGGATAATAAATGTGGCTTTTATGGGCCCAAGACCCTAAATCGGCGGATCGGTCTATATGGGGACTATATCAAAATACAGTCAGATATAACCCATCTTCGAACTTAAAATAATTTGTGCAAAGTTTCAGCTCAATAGCTCTATTTTTAAAGACTGTAGCGTGATTTCAACAGACGAACGGACGGATGGACATGGCTAGATCGTCTTAGATTTTTACGCTGATCAAGAATATATATACTTTATAGGGTCGGAAATGGATATTTCGACGTTTTGCAAACGGAATGACAGAATGAATATACCCCCATACTTCGGTGGAGAGTATAAAAAGGCGTTAAGGTCGGTTGGACCGAACTTTGGATGTCCCCACGTCGGACATATGTACTAACCACCTATCGTCACAATACGGTGAAAAATGCATCATCATCATGTACCAAAATCATCATCATCATGTACCAAATTCATCGGCTAAAAAATTCACCTTTTATGAGCCTAAGAACTGAGATCGGGAGATCGGTATATGTATATGACATCAAAATCCAAATATAGATCGATCTGAACCATATCGAACACGAATGTCGAAGAGAAAGGGAATATCGCTATACAAAATTGCATATATATATATATTTCACATCGGTTGCATATTCTGCGTCGATCTAGCCATGTCCGTTCGTCTATGGAAATCACGACAGCGTCTAAACGAATAAGCAATTCGCTTGGTATTTTTCACAGATAATTCTTTGCGTTGTGGTTCTTTGGAAATTTATTGGCAAATGCAAATTTGCCCATTAACATTCCATTAGGGAACTGGGACAAGGTTCTCACATATCAATGAGTGCAGTTCGATTCGAGTTTTAGCTCAATGATAAGGCGCCACCTTTTTATAGCCACTATTTTATATTTCAATTAAAAAATTAAATGAATCAATCATTTTTTTATTGAATCCGGTTCTTTTTTCAATTACGATCGTCATTTGAATTTTGACAATTGTCAATTAAAAAATTAATTAATTCAATTATTTTAATGCAATCTGCACTTTTTTCGATTACAATCGTGATTAAAATGTTCAATAAAAAACTTAATTGATTCTATAATTTTTTAATTAAATCTGAACTTTTTTCTTCAATTACGTTGGTGATTGAAATTTTCAATTAAACAAGTAATTGATTAAATAATTTTTTTAATTGAGCCTTACAAAATTTTATTAATTTTTAATTAATGACAAAAATATTTTCAATTAAAAAAATAATTGAATCAATCATTTTTTAATTGAATCCGGGTTTCTTTCAATTATGATCGTGATTTAAATTTTGGCGATTTTCAAATAAAAAATTAATTGTTTCAATAATTTTTTTATTGAGTCTGCACTTTTTTTCAATTACGATCGTGATTAAAATGTTCAATTAAAAACTTAATTGATTCCATCATCTTTTTTATTGAATCTGAACTTTTTTCTTCAATTCCGATCATGATGAAATTATCAATTAAAAAAGTTAATTGATTCAGTAGTTTTTTTAATTGAACCTTAAAAAATGTGATTTATTGAACTGGCGAACGAATCGTGTGTCAAAAAGAAAAAAAAATAGTTGTCTATAGGAGATAAATCGCCCCTTCCAGTCCTTTGACTACCTTAACGGCATTCCGGCTTCTTTAGCATCGATCTAATTTTTTTATACCCTCCACCATAAGATGGGGGGTATACTAATTTCGTCATTCTGTTTGTAACTACTCGAAATATTCGTCTGAGACCCCATAAAGTATATATATTCTTGATCGTCGTGACATTTTATGTCGATCTAGCCATGTCCGTCCGTCTGTCCGTCCGTCCGTCCGTCCGTCCGTCCGTCCGTCTGTCTGTCGAAAGCACGCTAACTTCCGAAGGAGTAAAGCTAGCCGCTTGAAATTTTGCACAAATACTTCTTATTAGTGTAGGTCGGTTGGTATTGTAAATGGGCCATATCGGTCCATGTTTTGATATAGCTGCCATATAAACCGATCTTGGGTCTTGACTTCTTGAGCCTCTAGAGTGCGCAATTCTTATCCGATTGAAATGAAATTTTGCACGACGTGTTTTGTTATGATATCCAACAACTGCGCCAAGTATAGTTCAAATCGGTTCATAACCTGATATAGCTGCCATATAAACCGATCTTGGGTCTTGACTTATTGAGCCTCTAGCGTGCGCAATTCTTATCCGATCAGAATGAAATTTTGCACGACGTGTTTTGTTATGATATCCAACAATTGTGCCAAGTATGGTTTAAATCGGTCCATAACCTGATATAGCTGCCATATAAACCGATCTTGGGTCTTGACTTCTTGAGCCTCTAGAGTGCGCAATTCTTATCCGATTGGAATGAAATTTTGCAAGACGTGTTTTGTTATGATATCCAACAACTGTGCTAAGTATAGTTCAAATCGGTTCATAACCTGATATAGCTGCCATATAAACCGATCTGGGATCTTGACTTCTTGACCCTTAGAGGTCGCAATTATTATCCGATATGCCTGAAATTTTGTACGACGGATCCTCTCATGACCATCAACAAACGTGTTTATTATGGTCTAAATCGGTCTATAGCCCGATACAGATCCCATATAAATCGTTCTCTCTATTTTACTTCGTGAGCCCCAATGGCCGCAATTCTTATACGAATTGGCTGAAATTTTACACAAGTCTCCAACATATAATTTTATTGTGGTCCGAACCGGACCATATCTTGATATCGTTTTAATAGTAGAGCAACTCTTTTCTTATATCCTTTTTTGCCTAAGAAGAGATGCCGGGAAAAGAACTCGACAAATGCGATCCATGGTGGAGGGTATATAAGATTCGGCCCGGCCGAACTTAGCACGCTTTTACTTGTTTTTATTTATTTTCATAAAGTTTCTGCCTCTCTACTCTTTTTTTTAATAATTCGGAAAACAATATTTTCCGTTTCATTTTTGGAAAAAACCCCCGGAGGTGTTTAGTTTCTAAGGAGTGATTATGGACACAAACATAAACCTTAAATTAGTGTTCCAGGTGTTTAACATGTGTGAATCATGTTGCATTGCGGATAGTGGAATGCTCCATACGGAGTAGCTGCAACGGCAATCAGCGGACAATCAGCTATATCGAGCGGAGAGCCTTAGAGAGAGGCCGGGCGACACCGGCTTTTGCATAAATATTGGGTGCACATGATGCTCTATATGACAAGATGGGTTATTGGCGTCGTTAAGTAACCAATGGCCATCCTGTTCTCGCGGCGATCGGTCCTTTGAACCGGAACTAGCTTGCTCACCTACAGGAGCTTGACGAGGATCGTCACGTCCTCATGCAAATGTGCCCTACGGAAAATGTGTAGTCTATTGCCCCAATATATACCGGTCCTAAACTTGAGAATTAGTTGCCTGTCACTGGACATATCCTACAGGGAATGACAAGTTTCAATTGTAATAACTTATGATTCTTAATTATTTTTTAAAAATTCGCTTAATTATTATTAGAAATTGCTTTTCCGTTGAATATATTTGCTAACTTATGTTATCTCCCTGAAAAATACTTGCAAAGTATACTCATCCTTTTCGAACTGTCCCAGGACCTATCTTACGGTGTTTGAATGATGACAATTTGTCACCTCGAGCGGCAAATTCTTATAATAGTGGTAGGCATTTTCCATGTAAGGGGACGAGAACTGGGACCGGTCCCTATTACCACAGGACCTATCCCGTGACATGTTTGGGACCTAACCCATTTCCTGTAGGATGGCTACAACAACAACTGATATTGAACTTATAGACACCACCTGATATCCGATCCAAGTTTGGTGTACATCAGACCATATTTAGGTAAAGCTGCTATGCAGACATATTAGGCACTTTGGAGTCTTAAGCGCATAAAAGGTGCCCGGCGGCATTTGAACTTGTTTCTATACGCACCACCATACGATGGGGGTATACTAATCTAGTCATTCCGTTTGTAACACTTCGAAATAAATATTTATCTGGGAACCCATTAAGTATATATATTCTGAATAGTTTCGTCACTCTGAGTCGATCTAGCCATGTCCGCTCATTTGTCGAAATCATGATAGCTGTCGAACGCGTAAAGCTAGACGCTTGAAAGTTTTCACAGATACTTCTTATTGATGTAGGTCGATGGGGATTGCAAATGGGCCTTATCGGTTCAGATATATATATGCATATAGCCCTTATATGAACCTATCCCTCGATTTGACTTCTTGAGCCCCAACAAGTAAAAGCGTGCTAAGTTCGGTCGGTTCGAATCTTATATACCCTCTACCATAGATCGCATATGTCGAGTTATTTGACCGATATCTCTTTTTAGGCAAACAAATGATAAAATAAAAGGATTGATTTTATATTGGAGCTTTATCAAGATATGGTCCGATTCGAATTGAATTGAATGTTGAAGACCATAGTAGTAGTCATTGTGTAAAATTTCATCCAATTCGAGTAAGAATTGAGCCCTTTAGTGGCTCAAGAAGTAAAATAGAGAGATCGGTTTTTATCAGGCTTTAGATCGATTCGGATAATATTTTAGACGTATCTTGATGGCCATGGAGGAGGCCACTGTAGCGCAGAGGTTAGCATGTCCGCCTATAATGCTGAACGCCTGGGTTCGAATCCTGGCGAGATCATCAGAAAAAATTGTCAGCGGTGGTTTTCCCTCCTAATGCTGGCAACATTTGTGAGGTACTATGCCATATAAAACTTCTCTCCAAAGAGGTTTCGCACTGCGGCACGCCGTTCGGACTCGGCTATAAAAAGGAGGCCCCTTATCATTGAGCTTAAAATTGAATCGGACTGCGCTCATTGATATGTGAGAAGTTTGACCATGTTATCTATTAAGAATGTTTTTTGATGGGCATGGAAGAAGCCTTATGCTGGCTCAAGAAGTCAAAATCGCAGATCGGTTTAAATGGCAGCTATATCAGGTTATGCATCGATTTAAACCATATTTGACACAGTTATTAGAAGGCATAACAAAACACCTCATGCAAAATTTCATTAGTAGAAGTCAAATAAAATTTCAGCCAATTCCAGTAAGAATTGTGCCCTCTAGTGGCTCAAGAAGTCAAGATCCAAGATCGGTTAATATGGCAGCTATATCAAAACATGGACCGATATAGCCCATTTACAATCGCAACCGACCTACACTAATAAGAAGCATTTGTTCAAAATTTCAAGCGGCTAGCTTTATTCCTTCGAAAGTTAGGGTGCTTTCGACAGACAGACGGACGGACATGGCTTGATTGACTTAAAATGTCATGACGATCAAGAATATATATACTTTATGGGGTCTTATTTCGAGGAGTTGTGTTGTGACTTCCAGCATCCATACCAAGTATGATCAGAATCGGTCCATAAACAGATATAGCCCCCATATAAACCGATCCAGGGATTTGACTTCTTGAGCCCCAATTTTCATCCGATTTGGCAGAAATTTGGAATAAAGACTTGAGTTATTACTTCCAACTTCCATGGCACGAATGATCCAAATGTAATAAACAGATATAGCCCCATAAATGCGGATTTGACTTCTTGAGCCCCCAGAAGCCTCAATTTACATCCGATTTGGCTAAAATTTGGAGTAGAGACTTGAGTTATGACATCCAACCTCCATGCCACGTATGTTCTGAATGTAATAAACAGATATGCAAATGCAAATTTTGCCCATGAACATTCCATTAAGGAACAGGGGCAAACTTCTCACATATCAATGAGTGCAGTCCGATTCAAGTTTAAGCTCAATCATAAGGGGCCTCCTTTTTATAGCCGAGTCCGAACCGCGAGCCGCAGTGCGACACCTCTTTGGAGAGAAGTTTTACATTGCATAGAACCTCACAAATGTCGTCAGCATTAGGAGGGGTAAACCACCGGTGAAAAAAATTTTTTTTTTCTGATGGTCTCGCCAGGATTCGAACCCAGGCGTTCAGCGTCATAGGCGGACATGCTAACCTCTGCGCTATGGTGGCCTCCGATATAGCCTCCCTTATAAGCCGATCCCCGGATTTTACTTCTTCAGCCATTAGAAGCCTAAATTTTCACCTGATTTGGCTGAAGTTCGGCTCAACCCCCTATCTTATGACATACAACATCAGTGCAAATATGGTGATATAGGCCCCCCTAAGCACGGATATCTCGATATGACTATTTGGGACCAAAATAATTCACATACAAACTCAGTTAATAAAGGTACATTTTTAATGGAATCCATGATGGTGGGTATCCTATATTCGGCCCGGCCGAACTTTATTTTCAGTTGCTGTTGAATTTACCTTCCCTTATGACTTAGAGAAACCATAAAACAAAACGGTTTGTCTTCGAATAGCTTTAATTTTGTATTCTTTGGATTTTAATACTTTTTTATTCTTATTTCTTAAATAAATTAAAAATCTTAACACATTGCACATTTGGCCTAATTTATAATTAAAAGAAAACTTAAACATTTTCCATTGCTGGAAATCTAGTGAAAGCTTTGGCGTTGATCCTCTATTCCTACGTCACAGGTAAATGCCCACCAATATGAGCACCAGTAAGACGACAATTGCTATCAGAATAAGAAAAATTTTTTTCTAAAATAAAAAATGAAAAAAAAAAACAAAAATAAATTTAACGATGGTATAGTCTTGCAAATGATGAAGGGACTTTGAGTCTTTTAACCTTTGTCGCCTTTTTATGTAATTTATCAGCCTTGTCCAGTTCTTCAGCTCCCTTTTCCGCATATAAAGTTGCCTGTTGAGCATGAAACTCAACACGTTGTATTACATCGCTCTGCAAGGTGAAATAAGAGAGCTTTTTGTGATTTTATAATAATAATTTTTTTTAGATGCTGCAGAAATTTCCTTTTGTTGCTTAGTAGGATGTTAGTGGAAATTACCATTGCAACCTTATTAGATTATTTGCCTAATTTTCACAACATACCTGCTCCAATACTAAATATTGTATGCGCAGAAATAGTGCATGAACTTCTTCAATAGATTTTTCTAATTTTCTCAATTCGCTAAATCGATCTATAAGATCTCTCAATGTTTTACGTTCCTTCTCGGTTTCCTCCAAGATCTATTATGGCGAGCGATGGAAGAAAATGAGACAAGAGCAAAGACTGAAGCATTACATTACAACAGCATTTCAAAGAATATGTTTAAGAACTAAGTGCGATGATGAGCTTACATTTCCTACAAATAAGCTGGTCGTTTTATTACTGATCAATTCTTCGATTTCCTCTTCTGTGGCATTACAATTGACTGAAAAGAGATACAAATTTAAGTTAGCAATTAGATATTGTCAGATTATTTATGAAGGTAATTCGTTTCATGCTTGCATCTACCAGAAATTCAACTTAAAACAAGTAAAGAGGCTTTAAGTTCGACGGGGCTGAACTTTGGAGAACCACCACCACGGATATGCTCCATTTATGAACACAAGATGTTAAGTCAGCTATAATACATTATGGTCCGCAATTCACTGTTTCAAATTTCAGTGCATTTGGGTAATGAATATGCCTTTAAAGGGTCCAAAACCCTAAATCGGGAGATCGGTTTATATGACAGTTATAACAAAATATGGTCCCAACAGGGACATATTCGGCACGATCCATATTGGGCAAGAGTTTGAAGGGATCTAATGTAACTCACTGTTAAAAATTTCAGTGAAATCAGCTAATAAATGCTCCTTTTATGCGCCCTGTAACTTAAACCGTGAGATTGGTCTATATAGCAGCTATATCTAAACATGGTTCTATCTGCATCATATTCGGAAAATATGTGTAGTGGGATCTAATACTACACATTGTTGCTATTTTCAACGAAATCGGATAATTAATGTGTCTTTTATGGGCTCAAGACGGTCGATATGTCTGTATGGAAGATATATCCAGATATGGTGACCATACACTCGGAAAAATGGTGCGCATAAAATAAAGTAAAATACTTATTTCAAATAAGTATGGAAATGTTTATCTAATTCGGTTAAATTTTGATTAACACAAGGAAAAATTGCAAATTTTTAGCAAGTTTTACACATCTGTAATTAGTGGCAAATAGTTCAAAAACTTGGATTTGGGAAGTCATTTTACTTAAACAAGTTTTTACTCAACAAGTTAAATATTCCCATAACAAATAACGTTTTTATTTAACCAATATAAACATGTTGTCAAACCTATATTCTTCAAATTGAATAAATATTCGTTCAAAATAGTTTACGAATTTCCCAAATTTGAGTATTATTGAATAAACTTTCAAATACAAGTTTTAACTTAAATTTTTGTTCAAAATAAACTAATGTTGACAGATTTTGTAACAGAGATGATTAAATCCATTAACTTCTCATTAATACCAAATCTAGCTTTAATGCAGTTATAAAGGTGCTTTTTAAACTCTATTAAAAACTCTGAATATTATAATACAAGAACGTTTGATTTCAGCCTTCAGTTTGTACAGGACCACAGATCCATGTTAAAAACCCTAAATAAAATGACACAAAATCAAATTTTCAAAACAAAATCCGCCTTTTAAATTTTCCTCCGCTTCTCTGCTCTGGGCTGCGCAAGTTTATAACCCAGTGATGGGTACCCTAACACAACTGAAACCCAGTAAGGAAAGGCAAAAGTCGGACGGTGCCGACTTTATCATACCCTACACCTACCCTATAGGTACATAGTGGGAGCTATGTCTAATTCTGAACCAATTTTGATGGACCTCGCCGTATGTTTTCAAATGGTTTATTAAACAATTCGTATCACAAATGACAACATTGTTGCAAATTATTCGAACCCAGGCGTTCGGCGTCATATTCGGACATGCTAGCCTCTGCGCTACGGTGGCTCTATTCCTAAATACCTTTTATTTGAGCCATATATTGCTATGGTCGGTAAATCCGAAATCTGAATTTTTTGAAAATAAGTTAAGGGGAGAGTTAGATCTACATTTAATAAAAACTGATTAAAATGTCTTAAGCGCTATATGAAGTTTAACTTTATTCGAAAGTAGTTTATTTGAACTCAACCAATTGGGCCACTTTTTTTGAGTGCAGTAGGCACAAAATTCAAAAGATTTAGCACAACTCACTGCTCCAAATTACTGCAAAAATAGATAGTAATTGAGCTTTGTATTGATCCAATACTTTAATAGGGAGATCGGTCTATATTGCAGCTATATGCAAGTATGGTTCGAACTCGTCCAACTCACTGTTCCAAGTAATAAATGTGCCTTTTATGAGCTTAAGGCCTTAAGTCGGAAGATCGAACTATTGGTTGCCCAAAAAGTAATTGCGAATTTTTCATATAGTCGGCGTTGACAAATTTTTTCGCAGCTTGTGACTCTGTAATTGCATTCTTTCTTCTGTCAGTTATCAGCTGTTACTTTTAACTTGCTTTAGAAAAAAAGTGTAAAAAAGTATATTTGATTAAAGTTAATTCCAAGTTTAATTAAAAATGCATTTACTTTCTTTTAAAAAATCCGCAATTACTTTTTGGGCAACCCAATATATAGCAGCTACATAGGTATATCATAAAATATTTCGTTGTGGTCGATATTCGGCATTGACATAGAAGGGTCTCAAATCACTCATATTTATAAATTTCATCAAAATGTAGTAATTTCATTTGTTGTTGGATTGACGTCCGGTTTCTTTTTGTTCCTGTTTCGTATTAAAAAGCAAAACATCAAAACCTATTTAAAGAGTTTAGGCAATTGTGGCGTGTAACTGCATTGGGCAGGATACCGTGATTTCGGTAGGTGAAAGATTACAGTAGAAGTATGCGTGTTGAAAGAAACGTTGGGTCTTCTTGGTCAACTTTTTCTTAGAGCGCAGTAAGAAAAAATGAAGCTCCACCCCAAAATTTATTATTCAATAACCTTTCAATATAAGCATATACAATAGCTACGTGTTTTTCGACCTACTATTCGTGCGCTTCTTTTTTTTGGTCACACATTTTTGGCTTTGTGTGTATTGCTGATGCTAGATGTATTTTTAAGGAGATGTTGGTTCTTGCAGTTTATTTTTATACCCTTCACCATAGGATGGGGGCATACTAATTTCGTCATTCTGTTTGTAACTTCTTCGAAATATTCGTCTAAGATCCCATAAAATATATATACTCTTGATCGTCATGTCATTTTAAGTCGATATAGCCATATCCGTCTGTGTGTCTGTCGAAAGCACTCTGACTTTCGAAGGAGTAAAGCTAGCCGCTTGAAATTTTGCACAAATACTTCTTATTAGTGTAGGTCGGTTGGGATTGTAAATGAGCCAAATCGGTCCATTTTTTGATATAGCTGCCATATAAACCGATCTTGGATCTTGACTTGTTGAGCCACTAGAGGGCGCAATTCTTATCCGATTTGGCTAAAATTTTGCATGAGGAGTTTCTTTATGACTGTCCTAAATATGGTTCAAATCGGTTTATAACTTGATATAGCTGTCATAAAACCGATCTGGGGTCTTTTAATTCTTGAGCCTCTAGAGGGTGCAATTCTTATCCGATTTGGCTAAAATTTTGCATCAGATGTTTTGTTATGACTTGAAACAACTGTACCAAATATGGTTTAAATCGGTCCATAAACTATGGACCGGTCTATAAAATGATATAGCTGTCATATAAACCGATCTGGTGTCTTGACTTTTTGAGCCGCTAGAGAGCGCAATTCTTATCCGATTTATCTGAAATTTTGCATGAGATGTTTTGTTATGACTTGAAACAACTGTACCAAATATGGTTTAAATCGGTCTAAAACCTGATATAGCTACCATATAAACCAATTTGGGATATTGACTTCTTGACCCTCTAGTGGGCTCAATTATCTGCTTTAGCTGAAATTTTATGCAACTGCTTCACCCATAACTTTCAACATGCGTGTCAAATTTGGTCTGAATCGGTCTATAGCCTGACACAGCTCCCATATAAACCAATCTCCTTTTTTTACTTCTTGGACCTATAAAGGGCGCAATTTTTATTCGAATTGGCTGAAATTTTACACAATGACTTTTACTCTCCAATATTCAATTCAATTATGGTCTGAATCGGACTATATAACTTGATATAGCTCTAATACCATATCAAATATTTTCCTTTATCCTTTGTTTCCCTAAAAACTGATACCACGAAAGAACTCGACAAATGCGATCCATTGTGGAGGGTATATAAGATTCGGCCCGGCTGAACTTAGCACGCTTTAACTTGTTTCTTACTGCGCTCTAAGAAACATTTGACTAAGAAAAATGATGATGGCCAAAAATGATAGCATTTCTTAGTGGGGGGACAGCCTTGCAAGCTTGATTTTAAAAATTGGTGTCTGATAATAAATTTTCATTGCCGTATGAGCAGTTCATAGGAGTTTGGAAACGTCCCAGGCCCTTAGACTCTTATACCCAAATGAAACTTTTATTTGTGTCCAATATTGCTCTGATCTCACAATAAATTTAAATTTCAACCAAATTCGATGCAAGACTTATAAGTGTCAGTTCTACTCATGTGTGCAAAACTCTATGTGGAAATTGAACTCAAGAGGTCGCACTTGTTAGCCAATAAGCACAGAAAATGTAAAATTTCTGTTTTTGATTATAAATTAACATTTTCATATAAAGATTATAAATTTACATTTTCATATAAAACTGAATTGCAACGTTCATAAAAAAATTTCATCATCTTTAAATTCCTGCTAAAGAAATACAATATATCTTGAGTTAATATATGGAGCCTATTATTTTGATTTTGATCTGTCAAAAACCTCCTTATTTACGAGTTTATTTATTGATGCATATTAACTACGTATAAAAAATGGGGACTAAATTTTATTATTACCATTCAAAAATAGAAGTGAAAACCCACATGACAAAGTGTTTACGGTTATACTGGTTTGGTGTATATTCACGAGCATGTGGATGAATGTATGATCATCATATTTGATTTGAGCTTAGCTCATTTCTCAAGCGCTGCCATCAAATCGTCACCTTAAAAGGCATAATGGCGTAATAACACTTCTAAATATTGTTTAGTCGATAAGACGAAGCCAAAATAATATACAATAGGTGTGTTTTTTTTTCGAAGAAACTTGAAGGGAAGGCCATCATCGCAAGAGATTGTTGAGCCTATGACATAGGGTGGACTATCTGACATAACTTTTAGTGGATAGATCTGTTCCAAAGCCTTGCGCAACCGAGCAGATAAAGAAAAATGGAAAAATTTGGGAACCACAACTTTGAGATAGTCAGTAACTTTATCCCACTCGGCACCGCCGTAACCGAATGACACCAGTTTTGAGATAAAGCGAAGAATAATACTGACAAACAGATGCTACTTAGGATTAAGTAAACAGTTTAGAAACAAGGCAACTTCGTCTCGACAGACGAAGATAACATTATACAAGACACTAATAATACTCGTGTTGTAAAATGGTTCTAAGGGATGGGTACTTGTGAAAGCAGATGAGGGAGTACTTGGAGTATTTGAAAGAAATATTCTTCGTAAAATATATGGTCCAGTTTGCGTTAATGAGCTGTTTGCCGACGATAGCATAGTTACACCCTTCAAAATACAACGGCTGCGTTGGCTAGGTCATGTTGTCAGAATGGATGAAGAAGTTCCAGCAAAGAAGTCTTTTGAAGGCAAATACGGTGGTACACGCAAGCCAGGAAGACTAAAAACCCGATGGAAAGATCAAGTGATGGGAGACGCCTCGAAACTTGGAGTCAGAGATTTTAGAATGAGCGCAGAAGATCGAGGTGCTTGGAACGCTATTCTACGTTCCGTTAGTGGAGCAAATGTTGTGTCATAGCCAATTAAAGTAAAGTAAGTAAAATAAGAAATTTTAATTTTTATTTAGAAAAACATGGGGATGTAGTTCGTATCTTAGTTTTTATAGTTCAGGGGATCCCCACACTCTGTACGTTCAAAAAAATTTGGCACGTTTTTACCCCCCAATTGGATATTTGGAGCTTTTTATACCCTACCCTACTACTGTGGTACAGGGTATTATAACTTAATGCATTTGTTTGTAACACCCAGAAGGAAGAGGGATAGACCTATTGATAAGTATACCGATCGACTCAGAACCACTTACTGATTCGATTTTGCTATGTCCGTCTGTCTGTCCATGTTAATTTGTGTACAAAGTACAGGTCGCAGTTTTCGTCCGATCGTCTTAAAATTTGGTAGAGCCGTGTTTTTTGGACCATAGACGAAGCCTATTGAAATTGGAAAAAATCGGTTGAGATTTGGATATTGCTGCTATATATATGTTTATCCGATTTGGACATTTGTAAACCGATTCTCACGAAATTTTGCACGCGGGGTTTTATTATAAGTGTAGACATTGCAAATTGCAAATTTTGCCCATGAACATTCTACTAAGGAACACGGGCAAGCTTCTCACATATCAATGAGTGCAGTCCGATTCAAGTTTAAGCTCAATGATAAGGGGCCTCCTTTTTATAGCCGAGTCCGAACGGCGTGCCGCAGTGCGACACCTCTTCGGAGAGAAGTTGTACATGGCATGTTACCTCAAAAATGTTGCCAGCATTAGGAGGGGAAAGCCACCGCTGAAAATGTTTTCTGATGGTCTCGCCAGGATTCGAACCCAGGCGTTCAGCGTCATAGGCGGACATGCTAACCTCTGCGCTACGGTGGCCTCCATAAGTGTAGACATTATTGGTGATTATTATAGATATCAGCTAAGATTTAAATATAGCTTCCATATATATTTTCGTTGGATTTTGAATAATACTCAATATATTTGTGATTTGTTAACCGATCCACAAAATTTGGCACGAGGGTTTCTCTTATAACTCTTCTGATGACTGATGAACTTCATACTAATTTGTTCAGTTTTAGATATAGCTCCCATATTTATGCATCTCCCAATTTTCACTTTTGAGACTTTGGCTAACCCTTTTATCAATCGATCTCTCCAAAAATTTACACAACGATTTACTCTACAATATATACGGATTTTGAACCACATTCAATCGAATCAAATATAAGCAAATTTTGAATTCGACGACGCATATCCAATGTCGTGTAATGTATCAAAAGTTGGGCTTCGTCCGATTTTAGTCCGTTTTTCATAAATCATTGCGCTCTGGGATATACATGGATAGTTGGAAAATATCATTTGTTACTCCGGTTTCTAAAAGTGGTAACAAGTCTAACATAACAAATTACAGACCTATAAGCCAAGCGATCAGCCGACATAAAATTTTTTTAATTTTTGGCAGTACTTGGCATTGAGGATGTCTATTTGTTCTCTCTGTACATTCATTATTTATATACGTTTTTTTCTATATGATTACATTTTCAATCGTCAGATTTGACATCCTTAATGATGTTCATGGGGCCTATCCACAAGTGACCTAACCTTCTATTGGTGAATACTGTATCCAAGCTTTAAAATGTATTTCATAATATTTGAGCACATTATGTTCAAATACATGCTTCAAGCCACAACTTTATGTACTTATCAACATGAGTTTTTTAAAGGCCGATCTATATATACTCACTTATTTTCGATTGCATTTGTAAATGGTGTTTCAATTTCGTTTCATAGTTGTGTAGAAATTGTTCATTTTTTCGCCAGATATCAATGTAGTTCTGATGCAGGCCATAGAAAAGCGTTCTCTTCATACGTGACTCAAGACTGTAGTCATTCTCGGGCGGAAGATTGGCACGAAACTCTTGAAATTTTGTCATTAGTATATTGCCCAAACGAATGTTCTGTTTGCGCATTTCATCCATTTCATTTTCTGCAATTGAATAAATCAATCATATGAGTAAGAAGTAATTAATCAGTAGACAGCGGAATTATATGTGGAAAATAACAATAGGAATATTTTAATACCCTTTTTGGAAAGTTCATATTGCAGGGTTTTGCAGGGTTTCTATACATTTACCAAGAGCTTCTTGTTTTATAACAAAAATAATTCATATTATTTTTTGCATAAAATTCCGTTGTCTATTTATCAGTTCATTACACATTGAGTTGTGTTTATTATTAACGCAATTATTGAAAGTTATTGAGGCAAAGTGTTGTAAATACCATTTCGAATACCGGTGGGCTGTACCATACGCGCCATAGAATCCAAGTTGGCTGCTAATTGGGCCAAATGTGTGCGTATTTCCGAATACTGAAAATAAAAAAACACAACAGTAAGGTGGAATTTAATTAACACATTCATTTCTATTACCAGAATATGATTAATATGGAAAAATGTTAGCAACTATCTGGTCATATACGGAAGTGTTGTAGTTGCTATTTTTACTTATTATGTCAATAGTCATAAAAATAGGTTTTAACATAGTTCAAATCATTAATACATATCATTTATCAAAAAACCAATAGTTTTTATCAGTTTTTCAGTATAGAAATATAGTTGTATTCCTACTGATAGATGTTGACTTGGTTTATCTAAGAAATCTATTAAAAACCCTTTTCAGTCATTGTAAATATCATTTTAAAAACATATCATTTAGACTGAAAGCTTCATCTTCATAAGTGCATACCTAAAAACGTGAACTTATTTGTTGCTCCCTTTCGTCATATTCTTTATACTGGACTTTAAAATCAATTTTTTGTGTAGTGAATTTTCTATGAAAAATACAATATAAAATATTATTCATATAAGGGTTGCTATCTAATTAATTGGAATTTTTGGGGTTGCAAATTCCAAATCTGCCCACTGGCATTCCATTAATGAACTGGTGGGTCTCTTATCTTATATCAATGAGTACTGTCCTATTTACATTTAAACTCCTCTTTATTGCGAGAAAGGGGTGTCGCAGAAGGACAACACTTATTAAAAGAACTTATAAATGTCGTCATCATGAGTGAGGGGATAATCATAATTTTAAATTTTTGCTGATGTTCTCGTTATGCTCGAATTGCTAACCTTTGTACGACGGTTGTCTCTTTAAAAGAGTCCATCAACACTTTTGCAAGCGTTCCGTTCCTTTTGAAACAAATTCGGAATAGAGCTCTAATTGAAACAGCTGAAAAATCCTTTTAGAATACTTTAAAGGATGTATTGGACGTTTAGTTCATCGCTGAGCTTTGTTTTGAAGTTAGGATTTTTCTGTTTGAGAGAAGGAGAAGAAGTGAGTACTTAATACAAAAATAACCCACAGAAAAGTACTACCCAAAAATAAAAGTGGACCGATTGAGACAATATGGGATTCAAATGAAAGATATTCAAGAGTAGAGTACATAATAAAAGTTTGGTCCAAGTACCTGGGGGGTCGCCCCAGCCCCAAAAACCCCTAAAATAGGTTTAATTGACAATCATGACAATATGGGACTCAAATGAAAGGTGTAGAAGTTCGAATGTGATCAGGAAGTAGGAATAGGCTTTATAATTTATTGATAACGGAAGGGGCGGACCCTCCCCCGTCATCCCAAAAACACCACCCAAAATCAAAAAAGAACCGATAAGGACAATATGGGTATCAAATGAAAAGTATGCGGAAGTAGATAACGAATCTGGAATACAAACTCATGTCGAAGTATAGGGGGTCAGCCCAAATTAGGCACATTAGCCTATCACGGATACATAGTTTGTTTGTTCCGTATAAACGGAAAAACAGTAGAACCGATTTTCTCGAAATTTTCGCAAATTGTGTAGGTTGGTCTGAAAGGAAACATAGACTATATAATTTGTCAGTATCGGAAGGGAGACGAACCCTCCCTCTTATGCCAAAAACATAACCCAAAATCAAAAGTAGATCGATCGGGACAATATAGGTATCAAATGAAAGGTATTGGAGAGTAGAATATGAATATGGTATTAAAACTTCAGCCAAGTACCCATCCGGCCGCCCCAACACCAAAACTCCCTAAACAGACATATTGGACGTTCATTTCAATATGGGGCTCAAATGCGAGTAGATTTCGAATTTGGCATATAAAATCAGATCAAAGTATAGGGGGTCACGCCACCCCTCAAAAACGCCATTAGACCCATTATGACTCTATGATACTCGGCTGAAAGGATTTTTTTAAATGTTCATGATTGTGTACGTTTGTCTGGAAGAAAACATAGGCTATATAATTTTTATATATCGGTTGGAGGTGGATAAATAAATAAAAAGTTATAAAAAAGACAAAACCAATAATTAATTAAATTGATTGTAAAACGCAATACATAACTCCATAACATCCTTTAGCGTTTCCATTCGGGACATACGACTCCATAGGGTCAATACGCCGAGCTAATCGCCGCGCAGAATGGCCTGATGCAACTTGTGAATGAACCGACACACGTTTCATGTGTCGAAGGGCACCAACATAGCACTCTTGACCTATTCTTAACTTCGCACCCTGAGAAGTATGAAGTTAATGTCCTTGCACCTCTTGGTAATTCCGATCACTGCATCATTTCAGCGTCCTTTTCGTATTCTGCTCTTCGCGCCGCCTCTTCCCCAGCCACGAAGCGGTCAATTTTGTATACAAAAGAGCACGTTGGGCAGAGATTAACGAATTTTTGCAGCATTTTAATCGGAAACTTAATTTTTTAAACGGTGACGTAAATGGTGCAGGAAGTAATATTAATAGGATTGAGATCGTTCATTCCGACCAAGAATTTATCGGTTAAATCAAAAGATAAAATTTGGTTTAACCGGGCATGCAGAGATGCTGTCAGATCAAAAGAGAATGCATTTAGGACTTGGCGTCTGAACAAAAATGCTGCACAAACAGGCAAGAACTTCGTGTGCCAGTGTACCTAGACACGAAAAGTTTCTTTACGAGCAGAGTCTTCGTGCCAAAGTTATTGCTTCTCCGAGGGGAAGCCAGAGCTTTTGGTCATTCGTAAAAAGACTAAAGACAAAACCCATCGGCAATCCCAATTCTTGTTAAGGATGATCAGGTATTCACTGACCCGGTTGATAAGGATAATCTACTGGCCTAAATGTTTGCAGAAAATTCTTCCTTGCCGTTTTGCACTCAACCACTCCGCGTGATAGATAGTGTACCTAGTTCAATTCCTCAGATATTCTTTCAAACACGTGGAGTTAAAGGGGTATATCAACATTTGTCCTTTGTAAGTGTCCTTCGACGCTTGCTCGTCCACTACGCAATATTTTCAACCCTGCTTACCGTACGAGAGTTTTCCCGGCGCGTTGAAAGATTGCGAACATTCAGCCCATCCCTAAAATAGGTGGGGCGAACAACCCTGCGAATTACCGGTCAATTGCGATATACTCCGCGCTCTCCAAGGTTATGATTAACCATCATCTTGTCAGATACTAAGAGTCCAATGGCCTTCTTAGCGACAGACAGTACGGGTTCCGCAGAAATCGCTCTACGGGAGACCTAATGCCATTTTTGGCGGAACGATGGAGTGGCTCTATACACCAGTTTGGTGAGAGTAAGGTGGTGGCTCTGGATATCTCCAAGGCATTTGATGGGTCTGGCTCGGCGCACTTTATCAAAGCTTGTCGCTATTGGAGTCGGTAATAACTTCGTTCGATTTATATCGAGCTTTCTCAGAGATCGAGCTTCTCATCCGATAAGTATACATTGACCGCGGGTGTTCCACAAGACTCTGTCTTTTCCCCTTCCCTTTTTCTTACTTTCATTGACGAACTATTCGATCAGACTTCGAATCCAATCTACTCATTTGCCGATGACAGTAGTCGGTGTCATTCATATTCATTCGACCATAGGTCCAGTCCTCAAGAAATTGTGGACAGGAGGCGCATTATGGATGAGACGCTGTCCCAGGATTTGCTGGCCATTTCCGAGTGGAGTAGACTTTAACGCACAGAAGACGCAGTGCTGTTTCTTGTCTCACAAGCGATTCACTGACCCACTTCAATCGTCGATATCTATCGACAGTATAGATATTGAGCAGTCACATGCTCTTGATGTTCTGGGCATGAATATACAACGTGATGTCCGTTGGTCAAAACACGTATTCGAAGTGTCAAAAGAAGCATTGAAGTGTTTGGGCTTTCTTAAGCTGTGCAAGAAATATTTCACCTCTTCTGATCTTCCCAATATCTATACTAGCTACATTAGGCCGAGGATGGATGGATGGATAACTCTCATATATGGGTAGGAGCTCCAAAATCATCCTTGGAGCTACTCGACCGGGTTCAACGGAGAGCGATGGTGTTGATTGGGGACAGTAGGGTATCCAACTCTATTGGTTGTCTTGAACATCGTCGGAATATGGGTAGCGTTGTATTGCTCTATCGTTATTTTCATGGCGTGTGTTCGTCAGGGGATATTCGTCTTCTTATCCCTGACGTTAGAATGTTCACCAGGAATACAAGACTTGCCAGGAACTCACACCCGTTTGTAATTGATTGGCCAGTCGACTGAACCATGCATTACCGAGAAAATTCATTTTTCGCCCGAGCCATTAGTATTTGGAATCGACTTCCGGCTAATGCCTTTCCCACCGACATTGACGTTCAGAAATTTAAGACTAATATCAATAAACACTACTCTCTCGATTCCTACCAATCACAAGGCATTTTGACTTTGTTGGATTTAAAAGTAGTCCGCTTGCGTTTACCCATATGTTTATCCTATCCAAGTCACTATTAAGGCGAAGTACGCCATCGATCAGCTTCTCCGGCTAAGAACTCATATACAGCTGTACGTCGTCGGCATACATATGAATGAATATGAAGGTCATTGCTATAAAAGGATAAAAGGAGTGGGCCCCCTGTGGAACACCTCTTGAGACTGGAGGATAACTAGAACACCGGCTATCAACACATACCGATTGGCTTTTATTCGAAAGATAGGAAAACATAAGATCTGTTGTTCTTTCAGAAAATTTAAATGAATGTTTCAGTTTAAGGCAAAGTATATTGGATCAACGGAGTCAAATGCCTTTGAATGATCTAAAAGAACAAGAAAAGTAACTTTATCGCTGTCAATATCACTCCTTACATCTTCAACTACTTTCAACAACTGTGCTTTGGCCGGAAACCAGATTGAAAATCTGATAGCAGCAAATTATTCGCTATATATCCTGATGAAAATTGCATATTCCACCCATTTAAGTTGACATTTCAACTTCACACTTCACTAAAAACGCATCTACAAAACACGAAGAAAAAGTAAAGGTATTTAATCAACTTTTTTCAATAAAGACTAATTAATAACAAGTAACAGCGTGCTAAGTTTGGCCGGTCCGAACTATCGATTTACAGTCCGATTCGGACTATAAATGAATTGAATGCTGAACATTGTGTTATATTTCCGTCCACTCGGATAAGAATTGCGCCTTGTAGGGGCTTAAGAAGAGAAATCGGAAGATCGGCTTATAAGGGAACTGAATCAAGCTAAAGGGTGATTTTTTTGAGGTTAGGATTTTCATGCATTAGTATTTGACAGATCACGTGGGATTTCAGACATGGTGTCAAAGAGAAACATGCTCAGTATGCTTTGACATTTCATCATAAATAGACTTACTAACGAGCAACGCTTGCAAATCATTGAATTTTATTACCAAAATCAGTGTTCGGTTCGAAATGTGTTCAAATTTTGACAAATTTTGTTCAGCGATGAGGCTCATTTCTGGTTGAATGGCTACGTAAATAAGCAAAATTGCCGCATTTGGAGTGAAGAGCAACCAGAAGCCGTTCAAGAACTGCCCATGCATCCCGAAAAATGCACTGTTTGGTGTGGTTTGTACGCTGGTGGAATCATTGGACCGTATTTTTTCAAAGATGCTGTTGGACGCAACGTTACGGTGAATGAACACATTTCGAACCGAACACTGATTTTGGTAATAAAATTCAATGATTTGCAAGCGTTGCTCGTTAGTAAGTCTATTCATGATGAAATGTCAAAGCATACTGAGCATCTTTCTCTTTGACACCATGTCTGAAATCCCACGTGATCTGTCAAATACTAATGCATGAAAATCCTAACCTCAAAAAAATCACCCTTTATAAATCGATTCAGACCATATTGGACAGGTATGTTGAAGGTCATGGGAGAAGCCGTTGGATAAGAATTGCGCCCTCTAGAGGCTTAAGAAGTCAAGATCCAAGATCGGTTTATATGGCAGCTATACCAGGTTATGAACCGATTTAAACTATACTTAGCACAGTTGTTGGAAGCCAAAACAAAACAACTCATGCAAAATTTCAGCCAATCGGACGAGAATTGCGACTGGACCACCTAGGGCCTTGAAATTTTGCACATGATCTCGATAAAACCGTTCTCAAATGGCTTATTTTTTACAATTTTTTTTTTGATTTTCTCCCATGTCTGTTTGTTTTCATTAGTACGTATCTAGCGAGGCTTGTCTGTACTTTTTGGAATAATTTATTCACGGTGCGGTGTAGTGGCCTCATATTGTCGTTGTTTGCTAACACTTTAATGTTGTTAATTGTTTTTTATTAGCGAACACATCAACAAACAAATATATTTTTAATTGTTCTATAAAACAAAAAACAACAACAACAACAACCACAGCAAGATGAAAAAACTGGAATTTTTTATTGTGAGTGAATGCACGAGAGTATAACGTAGATGTGGTCTCAAAATCTGTTAAGTGGGAATCTTTTCTTTGTGTAGTAATGGAAAATCTGGTTGAGGTTTTTGTGAGTTTGTGACTGTCGGCGAACGTCTGACCGTCTTTCTTTCGTAACTTCATATGTTGTTTTTTTATGCGAATGGCAGTGAGAAATTCCTGGAATCATCATAATGGCATGTAAAAAGAAGGCCAATTAATTCTTGGCACTCTTTTGTGAGTTCCCTAGTCAAATTGCCATTTAGGTATTTTGTATGTCTGTACTCGTATGCGTATTTTTCATTCATACATCATTTAGGCATTCGAAACTTCTGTCCGTCCATCCGTTTATCAATTTGCCGGACCCTTGGCCCAACTGTTCGCTCATGGCATCAAATTGCCCCAATGTCCACTTCACTGTCTGTACTTCTCTTGCTTCTCATTCACTTACCGGATTCAAGATGTCATCCACTGGCGTATTTTGCTGCATTGTTAAAGCTTCCAGACTTTTGCGCTGCTGTTCAGTGACACCATTTGATGAGCTGTTGTTGCAACTTTTCGCCCGCTAGCGATCCAGATGGCAGTTGGTATTTGGTGAAAAAATAGAACAAAAATAGAAAATTAGAATTCGTTTTTTTGGAAATTTTTATCTGGTGCTTTAGCTAGGCCGTAGGTCCGACCGTACGCTCAGTTCTATGACTCTAAGCAGCTCACCTGTATTAACTCTGGCAATCGATCTCTTGCCATTTTTTACCGAGTTCATGCGGGAGGGAGTACGACGTTTGTGTGTTTAGAATGGGAAGACGTTAGCGCCAGCGCTGGCAGCGTCAAAAACACGCCCCCCCCTTTAACTTATAGTCCAAAACGAAACGTTTTGTTTTGTTTGTTTTTATTTTGTTCTTGCTGCAGTTGTTGTTGGTTGCTGTATATTTTGTTTCATTCGAATATTAAGAGTATTATTATAATTTGTTTTTTTTTGGTTTTTAATATTTATTTTGGAACACCGACGACGCTTGTATGGTGAGGTGATTGGCTGAGTTGGTGTATTTTCTGCTTGCTGCTTTCCAAACGTTGCTTAATTACGGCCGTTTTTTGTCTTGGTTTGCCGTTTGGTAGATAGTTTGGGATGTTTTATCAGTTAAATGGCTAGGAAAAAATTTGATAAGAATTTGCTGTGGTATTCGCCAAGTGCAGTCAGCTGCTGCTTTGGAATCACGTTACAGATACTCGCGTAGTTCGTAGTAAATCACAGCGGCTTTAGATATTTTTTCGCTGGAGGGTACTCCAAATGGAATGGCGTCCGTCTGTCCGCACCTCTGTGCGGCTATCTATCTCAATTAAGTGCAAATTCGAGGACAGAGCAGCGACAATGTCAACAGAATTGCGTTCAACTACGCTCTTTAGCCACATCGAAGGTACCCTACTACGAACACCATCCCCTTTAAGCACTAAACTACCTGAATCATCATTTTCTCTTGGTTTTTTTTTTTTTTTGTGGCAGAGAGCTTTATGAGTTTCTTGAATTTAGAGCGTTTAAATTTACACTTTTTATAGTTACAGTGGTTGTCTGCAGTTTTCTTTTTTACGCTCGCTGCGCTGAGGTCGTTTGTCCGTTTTTTCGCCCATTCACTACAAAGTCGCAACTGCATTCTGTTGCGAACGTCACTTACTACTATATTTTGGATTTCTTACACCCATGTGGATTTGTGAGAAAATTGCTGCCCTTTGAAAGCAGATAAAAACAAACGGTGGTTTTCAAGATGTAAAATGTATTCAATTGTACACCCAAAGAAAAATATCAGTAAATCAAATTTATTTCGACAAGTCAAGCTCTGTCCCTTCTCAGCGTTGCAAACAGATGCACAAAGTTATAATACCCACCCCACAGTGGTGCAGTGGAGTAGGTTATAATAGGTTATAACTATAGGTTATAATAACCTATTATAACCTACTCCACTACACCACTTTGGGTTGGGTATTATAACTTTGTGCCTCTGTTTGCAACGCTGAGAAGGGGCAGAGCGTGACTCATTGTTAAGTATACCGATCGGCAGAAAATCACTTCCTTATTCGATTCAGCTATGTCCATCTGTCTGTATGTCGTAAAATTTGCCACAAGTCACTTTTTTTGACCAAGGACGAACGCTATTGAGTTTAAACTAAAACGGTTCAGATTTAGATAAAGCTCCCATATATAAATTTCATCCGATTTGAGCTATAATGGATATTGCAAATTGCGCCCATGAACATTCCACTAAGGAACAGGGGCAAACTTCTCACATATCAATGAGTGCAGTCCGATTCAAGTTTAAGCTCAATGATATTCTGTCATAGCCAATTGAAGTAAAGTAAGTTTCTTGAGCTTTATAGTGTTGTGGTCTGGTGGACGGTACTTCAAAAAACCATCCCCTGTTCAATATTCATTTGGATACAAAGGATGATACAAAGTCATATGTAATTCGCAATTTCTGAGCAATGTGACAAGGCAGAATGTTGCAACCATATGGTCATCTGGTTCTACCCTCCACCATAGGATGGGGGGTATACTTATTTCGTTATTCCGTTTGCAACACCTCGAAACATACGTCTAAGACCTCATAAAGTATACACATTCTTGATCCTCATAACATTTTAAGTCGATTTCGCCATGTCCGCCAGTCTGTCCGTCCGTCCGCCCCTCTGTCGAAAGCACGCTAACTTTCGAAGGAGTAAGGCTAGATGCTTGAAATTATTCACAAATACTTCTTATTAGAGGAGGTCAGTCGGGATGGTAAATGGGCCAAATCGGTCCATGTTTTGATATAGCTGCCATATAAACCAATCTTGGGTCTTGACTTCTTGAGCATCTAATAGGAGCAATTCTTGTAGGATTTGGCAAAAATTTTGCACGTAGTTTTTTTGGTATCACTTCCAACCACTGTGCTGAGCTTGGTTCAAATCGGTTCATAACCTGATATAGCTACCATGTAAACCGATCTTGGGTCTTGACTTCTTGAGCATCTAGAGGGCGCAATTCTGATCCAATTTGGCTAAAATTTTGCACGTAGTGTTTTGGTGTCACTTCCTATAATTGTGCTAAGTATGATTTAAAACGGTCCATGTTTTGATCTAGCTGCCATATATACCAATCTTGGTTATTGACTTCTTGAGCCACTAGAGGGCGCAATTCTTATCCGATTTGGCTGAAATTTTGCATGAAGCTGTTTGTTATGACTTCTAACAACTGTTTTAATTTTGGTTCAAATCGGTGAATAACTTTATGTAGCTTCCATATAAACCGATCTGGGATCTTGACTTCTTGAGCCCCTAGAGGTCGCAATTATTATCCGATTTGCCTGAAATTTTGTACGACGGACTCTCTCATGACCATCAACATACGTGTTTATTATGGTCTGAATCGGTCTATAGCCCGATACAGCTCCCATATAAATCGATCTCTCTATTTTACTTCTTGAGCCCCCAAAGAGCGCAATTCTTATTTGAATTGGCTGACATTTTACATAGGTCTCTAACATATAATTTAATTGTGGTCCTAACCGGACCATATATTGATATCGCTCTAATAGCATAGCAAATCTTTTCTTATATCCTGTTTTGCCTGAGAAGAGATACCGCTCAAAGAACTCGACAAATGCGATCCATGGTGAAGGGTATATAAGATTCGGCCCGGCCGAACTTAGCACGCTTTTACTTGTTTCATAAACCGATCCCCGGATTTGACTTCTTGAGCCCTCAGAAGTCTCAACTTTCATCCGATTTGGCTGAAATTTGGCCCAAACCTCTATCTAATGACTTGCAACATCTGTAACAAGTTTTATCCGAATCGGTCAATATGGTGTTGGAGGCCCCCTAAGTACCGATATCCCGATTTGATTTCTTGGGACTAAAATAATTCAAAGTTGAGTTATGACTTTCAACACCCATGCCAAGTATGATCCGAATCGGTTTATAAACAGATATAGCCCCCATATAAACCGATGCCCGGATTTGACTTCTTGTGCCCTTAGAAGCCTCAATTTTCATTCGATTTGGCTGAAATTTGGAATAAAGACTTGTGTTGTGACTTTCAACACCCATGCCAAGTATGATTCGAATCGGTTTATAACCAAATATAGCCGCCACATAAACCGATCCCCGGATTTGACTTCTTGAGCCCTCAGAAGTCTCAACTTTCATCCGACTTGGCTGAAATTTGGCCCAAACCTCTATCTAATGACTTGCAACATCTGTATCAAGTTTTATCCGAATCGGTCAATATGGTGTTGGAGGCCCCCTGAGTACCGATATCCCGATTTGATTTCTTGGGACTAAAATAATTCAAATACAAACTCAGATAATAAGGATACATTTTTATTGGAATCCAATATTCGGCCCGGCCGAACTAAGCACGCTTTTACTTGCATAATTAGATGATAAAGTTTATTGATCCACTAAAAGAATGCTAGTTACCTTAATACTTCTGCAAGGTAAACGAATATTCCTATGAAAAAAATTTTCAATATATTTCCATTTGTTTTTGTTAATGTATTGCTACCGTATAAATACTTCGAGAAAATAAACAATAAATTTGTTATTTTCACCTCCAAATGGCTTCGATGACGTAGCCTCTGTTGTCAATGGTATTTCCTTAAATAAAGTTTTAATTACTTTGATAACAAATATAACAGTGGCGTAGCAAAACAATGATCACATACGTATTTACTTTTGTACAAAAGAAAGTTTCTCTAAAAATTAAAAAGGGGGCGAAAACTTTCTCTGAAACAAAATATCTATGAATTTTGTAAAAACAAAATTTTGGTGAATTTTCTATCAAGAACAACATTTTGGAAAATCTTTTTTGATTGTTTACCTACACTCAGAGAAATTTGTTAGTAAAAACAGCAACAATGTTTGTTGTATTAGCAAAAAGTCTGCTGAAAATGGTACAGCATTAATTTTTGCCCAAGGAAAAACCTTTTCTGCTGGTCTGGTAAAAAGTTAAAGTTAACTTAAGGCGGAGCGATGAGGACAACTCCTACTAGGGCAATGGAGACCATTCTAGATATTCGACCCATAGACATACAGATTAAGTGTGAGGCAGCTATTGCGGATATGAGACTTAAGGCGGTGGGAGAATGGATAGAGGATAGGAGCAGATCATACCATCGCGGTATAGGCGAGGCGACGATAGGAAACCTGGAAGGAATTGAAGAGGTTTCCGATCGGATACCTGAGACAACACTTGAGTTTGAGTGCGAAGCACTGCTACCAGCGGCATTGTCTTGGATTGACGGAATCCTAGTATTGCCATTTGAACGATCATGTTACACGAATGGATCAGACTCTCTACATTGAGAACCCAGGGACTGAGATCTATTTTGAACTGCCTGCCCATAATACGGTACTGCAGGCGGAGATCCGGGCGATCACGGAATGCGTGAAGTGGTGCTATCGCGAGGACGTCGAGTGTGAACATCTTTGCGGACAGTTAAATTGCCATAAGGGCAGAAACAACCAGGATGGTAAGGTCACGAACAGTCTTGCAATGTAAGAAGGAGATTAATGCCTTTTCTGAGGATGGCAAAATCCGCATCGTTTTCTGAGGATGGCAAAATCCGCATCGTTTGGGTGCCGTGCCATAAAGGAGTACGGGGGAATGAAAAGGCAGATGATTTGGCAGTGAAGGCCAGAAAACTGCCGTCAACAAATTTGGTCAACCCGAAGCCTTTCGGGTCGGCGCAGTCCGAGTTAAGTCCGTGGGCAAAAGCGCATATAAACGTATGGAACAGAGAAACGGAAGGACGACGAAAATCCAGTGGGGAGATCCAGGTCGTGAAAAGAAGAGGCTATTACTGATCACTCTGTCCTCTAGCTTTGATCCATTCGTGTAACATGATCTTCCAGATGACAATACTAGGGTACCGTCAATTCAAGACTGTGCCGCTGGTAGCAGTGCCTTGCACTCGACCTCAAATGTCGTCTCAGGTATCCGATCGGAAACCTCTTTCCTTCCTTCCAGGTTTCCTATCGTCGCCTCGATTATACCGCGATGGTATGAGCTGCTCCCATCTTCATTCCATTCTCCCATCGCCTTAAGTCTCATAGTCGCAGTGGCTGCCTCACACTTAATAGTCTCAAGTGCCCCAGTGGGGTGGTCCTCATCGCTCCGCCTATGCCAAGACAACATGTTTACTAAATTTGTTGTATAATCCCAACGTTGCACTTTTTCTCCATCGCAGTCCACCAAACTACTGAGGCGTAAGTTAGTATTGGTCTAATCACGCTCCTGTAAAGCCAGTGGACTATCGTCGGATTCAGGCCCCATTTCGAGCCTACATAGTAGCCAACATTTGTGAGTCTTCTCAGTACGCTCCTGAATGTGACACTTCCAATTCAGTTTCCTGTCCAGGTCACACCTAAGTATTTGATCTTGCCAGATATCGAAAACACCTTATTGAGGAAACGTGGAGCGTTAAATTGGCCCACCTTTGTCTTCCTCGTGAACAGGCATATTTCAGTCTTCTTTGGGCTGGGCATTGAGACCTCTGGGTCTAGCTCAGGCTAAATCGTTTTAGAATTTTAAGACCATCAAAAATGTATATACTTTGTTGGGCCTCAGATCAATATTTCGTTGTGTTACAAAAAGCATGGAAAAATTAGTATACCCCCATCCTATGGTGGAGAGTATTAAAATCAAATATAAGTAGTGTACTGTAAATTTTATCAGTATCCATGGTGGTGGGTAACTGAAATTCGATGAGACCTTACTTAAACCCTTTTTTAATTTCGCATAAGAAATAAATTTTAATTTCCTTTTTTTATAGAAACTTTAATTTTGTATAAAAGACCTCCATCGGTGGTCATTGAATGAAATTCTTAAGAGAAAATATACAACGAATTTTCCCATGAACATCCTATTAAGGATCAGCAGAGATACTTCTCTCATATCAATGAGTGCTGTTCGCAACAAGTTAAGGCTCAATAAACGGGTTTCATTGCCGAGTCCGAACGGCTTGCCCGAGAGCGACACCACATTATTCGAGAAATTAACACGGCCGATTACCTAAGCTTAATACCCCACAAGTGTGGCCGCCACTTGGAGGGGTAGCCATTGCTGAAATTTTTTTTTCTGTTGATCTCGCCGTAAAAAAATATGTTCTCTTTAATTTAGCAGAAGTTTATTATTGCATTTAGCTTATTATGAGCTATAGTATGTCATATATATTTAGATAAGAAGGTGACGCTTTTTGGCTTTCTGGACTGTGTTATCAGACTTTTTGAAGTTTTCCATGCCAGAAAGGTATTATTAACACGTTTTTTATTTCACTCACACGCACACACACTATTTTTAGGTTTAAGTTATCCAAAAATGTTAAGATTTACATATATTTTCCATGCACAAAGCAAGTTTTGCTACGAGCAACCACTGTGCTTGATCGATTTTTTCATATTGACATTCTCTTGTTTTCCTTCACTTTTCCACTTTGACATCACGAAATGCAGACCGCGAATAAACGTAAAGATATGCAGTTAATGAAACGCGTCCCTCAGTTCTATGCTTGCAAAATCACATTTGTTTTAGCACCGTTTCGACTTCGAACCTTATGACACTGTCATCTAAGACGGTCCTCGATTTTAGTAGCCCCTGTGATGATGGTGACTGTTCGTCTGTCCGTCCGTCCACCAATCTATTTGAATCCACCACGAATACTCGAGTATCTGTGAACTTTAGTCACTCTCTAGCCCACCGGTGTGTTGGTTTGCACGATGAGCATATTCGATTTCATTCAGTTTTGCTTTCTTTGTATTTGCTTAAATCTATAATTTAGCTCGAGGTTCTTTTTCTGTTAAGATTCGCTGTCTGACTAAACTTAAGCTTATTTGTTTAGTCTGTCGGCACTCTGCACTCGCCTGCAGAGCAGAGAGCATGAAATCAGTGTTTGTGGTAATGATTAGCTTCCCTTTCTTTTAGTCAGATCGCGATTTACTTGCTAAATTCTGCTGAAACTGATAAGCGGCGGTGCGATTCGGTCCGCTCACCTCGATGACGGCGACTATTCTCGGTGTTTGTGCAATGAAAAAGCTTTGGGAAAATATGCCGACACTTCGTCGTCAGAGTCTCGAATGTATTTCTGAGATGTTCTCCTCTAAATTGGACTGGAATTGAAGTGAATTGAAAATGTTTGTTGTTATTTGTTGTTACTTACTCTCGTGTAAACAAAGTAGATCATTCAATATGGGGGGGGGGTTTGTAACAGATACATCTCTGCGAACGCAAAAGACACACATACACAGTGTAAGCGTAAGAATGTTCGAATTAGAAAATAGGAACAAAACAAGTAAAAATGGCATAGTTTGGCTGGTTCATGGTTACCCTAAGTTGGCAGCGAGCTTCGGTCACCGGTGCCATATTAGACACAAAAAAATTAATGAGTCTGATAACGCAACGTAGGGCTACGATCAATCCATAACGACTATGTCAGAAAGTTGGAAGAAATCAAATCTAGTGTAAGGATTTTATGCCATATTCATAGGTATGGTGTCGATATTTATTTGGGCTGTATATATTTCGATATTTCGATATATCCCAAAATGGAATGACAAAATTAGAATCCCTTATGCTTGTATAATGAAGCTTTCAACTTAAGGCTGGTACTATGTCCGCGTTTTGCGGCGAAAAGCTATATTTTTCGCGATTACTGTTTGTAGATAATAGATTTTAAAAAATGCTGATTGCATTCAGTACGACATTCCCTCATTACTAGAGAGCGGATATATATGCACTTTTTGTTTATGGACCGATTTTGTCTAAAATTTGTATTTAGGCATTATTTGATGAAAGAAAACGAATTTTGACGTCATATCTGATATATGCAAAAAATATGCAAAATGTACGAGCCAAAATAGATACGTTTAGAACCTTAAATGATTTAATGGTTTGGGTTTTAAGTACATTTTGGGGTATAAATGTCCTCTATGAACCCATTTTCCTCTAATTGTATCCTAAGAACCTACTAGGTCCAAATTTGTATCGGTCTTCCGATTTAGGGTCTTAGGCCTATAAAAGCCACATTTAATATCCTTACTTTACTTTAATTGGCTATGACAGAATATTTGTTCAACTAGCCGAACGTAGAATAGCGTTCCAAGCGCCTCGATCTTCTGCGCATCTATTATCCGAATTGGCTGAAATTTGGCACAACAAGTTGTGTTTAGATCTTTGATAACTGTGCCGAATATGGTTCAGATCGGTTTATATCTTAGCATAGCTCCTATGTAGACCGATTTCCCGATGTAAAGTCTTAGGCCCTTAAAAGTCGTATTTATTTCCCGATTTCGCTAAAAATTGTCACAACGAATTGTGTTTCTATTTTATACAAGAGGTCAAAATGACCGGTAAGTCTATTTAGGTATACCGCATACACATTTCCCTTAAAGAAAATTTTACAAAATAATGTGTTTAACAAAAAGTTTACATCAATTTAATAAAATGCTACATAAATTTTTGAACAAAAAAAAAAAATATTTGTATGACCGGTTGGTCTTTCTAGTGCTAAGTAATATCTTAGTATTCTGTAATGCCAAATTTTAGATATTCATCGGTCGGGTCTCGATGACATGTGTCCAAATACCTTACATTTGAATCAGATATTGACCTTTTGGTTGGTTTGGCTGTTCACACAATAGCATGACCCCAAACTTACCACCAACAAATAAAAAATATATGCATTTGCATATGTATCCGCTCTCTACTCATTACTTATGGTAAAATTAAAAAAGAACAAGTAAAAAGGCGTTAAGTTCGGCCGGGCTGAACTTTGGATACCCACCACCTCGGGTATATATGTAAACCACCTTTTATCAAAATCCGTTGAAAATTGCATACTTTATGTCCCATAGCAGTTATATTGAAATTTGTTCAGATTTAGACCAAATACTAATAAGTACAAGTCATTGTTCAACTGTGTATAACAAAATATTGGTCTTTTTAGTAGCTATATCTAAAAATAAACCGATCTGAACCATATATGACACGGATGTCGAAAAGCCTAACATAAGTCACTGTCCCAAATTTTGGCGAAATCGGATAATAAATGCGCCTTTTATGGGGCCAAGATTTTAAATCGAAATATCGGTCTACATGGCAGCTATATCCAAATCTGGACCGATTTGGGCCATATTGCAGAAAAATGTCGAGGAGCCTAACACAACTCACTGTCCCAAATTTGAGCGAAATCGGACAATAAATGCGCCTTTTATGGGCCCAAAACTTTAAATCGATAGATCGGTCTATATGGCAGCTATATGCAAATCTTGATCGATCTAGGCCAAATTGAAGAAGGATGTCGAAGAGCCTAACACAACTCTCTGTCTCAAATTTCAGCTACATCGCACAATAAATGTGCCTTTTATGGCACCAAAACCTAAAACCGAAAAATCGGTCTATATGCCAGCTATATCCAAATCTTTACCGATCTATGCCATATTGCAGAAGTATATCGAGGGGCTTAACTTAACTCACTGTTCCAATTTTCGGCGACATCGGACAATAAATGCGCCTTTTATGGGCCCAAAACCTTAAATCGAGAGATCGGTCTACATGGCAGCTATTGTATATCCAAATCTGATCCGATCAGGGCCAAATTAAAGAAAGATGTGGAAGGCCTAAGACAAATGCACTGTCCCAAATTTCAGCAATATCGGATAATAAATGTGGCTTTTATGGGCCTAAGACCCTAAATCGGCCGATCGGTCTATATGGGGGCTATATGAAGATATAGTCCGATATAGTCCATCTTCGAACTTAACTTGCTTATGGACAAAAAAAGAATCTGTGCCAAGTTTCAGTATCTAAATATCTCTATTTTTAAAGATTGTAGCGTGATTTCAACAGACAGACGGACGGACATTTCTGGATCGTCTTAGATTTTTACGCTGATCAAGGATATATATACTTTATAGGGTCGGAAATGGATATTTCGATGCGTTGCAAACGGAATGACAAAATAAATATACCCCCATACTTCGGTGGTGGGTATAAAAAGTATTTTGTTATCATTGAGATTTTTGTAGTGTTTCAAAAAAGTAGCAGTGGCGTTTACAGTGTGAATCACGAACATAGTACCAGCTTTTGAAAGGTAAAGATTTCATGCAATGGTAGCGTTTTTAACGCATTCCACTAGGGCTACCGGTTAAGTTCAGTCCATATGACTATTGAAAGTTCATTTATTGATTTATGCTTTCATACATACGGGTGGGAAAGCAAACAAGAGATATACGAGTACATTTGGGGTAAGAGAGAGCGCAAGAGAGATAAGAATTGCACAGAGTAGAATGTATCGAATTTCAAAAATTATGCATTCTTTCAAATTTGCTTTGTAGGTATATAATTTGTTTGTGTTTGTATCCCATTCTGGTCAAATATTTGAATTTCAATGGTGGCAAAGTACAAATGTGTTTGGGAACATTAGACCCCCGCAAGTAGTTTGCCATGAATTTTCTTTTTTACTTGTTTTAGCTCTAAAACTTCATCAGCTACCTATCATTTCATTAAAAATTAAATAATAGCAAAGCACAAAATTTAAATTTTAAATATGTATATGTGTCGATATTATTCTGTAATTTGTTTTTTAAATAAAAACAAGTTTAGAAGCAACAACAAATGTGGCTATAATTGTGCAGTTAGGCAGCTGTGCGCAATCGTAAAGAAAGCAAGAAAATGGTAGCCGGTTGTACCTACCGGATTGACCCGATAGAGACCTATATCGACAAGGGCTGCAGTGTACTACACACTGCTACAACAATATCAACAACAAATGGGAATAAACGCATTACGAAATAAAGAACACTATTAAAAAGCATTTCAAATAGGAAGATTCCAAATAGATACTTGGCCAATTTTTTGCGAATATCTTATAATAAGATTAATATAAGAGAATACATTCACATTCTCATAGATGAAATAATGTCAGGGAATATGGAATACGTTTCAATTATAATCACAAATCATAATAGACTTTCATCGACTTGGAGATTACATGGGAATTGCTTTTAATCTCATTGCTTATTTGAGGCGCCTTTTTTATTGATTGCTACTAGAATGAAATGATTTATATTTCTTGTTTATTAAGATTAAAAACGCTGGGGAAGAAAATAAAATGAAATGTTTGGTAATTAATCATTTTCCTATCAATACAACCGATAATGCGGTTAACGTACATTTCACAACTGTAAGTATAGTAGAGCCAAAAATGTATGGCATGCTTTTAGGCGTTTACAAAAAGTTTTGTTCACATCAATTTGTCATAAAATCCTAAGGCAATCTAGCATACGCATTAAATGAAACACGGAATGTGTGATAGGAAGTGAAAAGTATAATTGACTTTAAGATGTACATCCCCATGCCAGTTTAAATCGTTTTCTCGTCTTAACTATGTATATTTTCAGCATATGTAACTTTTACATTCTTTAGAAGCACCAAAAAATATACTCCAGAACCAATCCATGACAACGTGTTGAATGACCTGTCAGAATGAGGTTTAAATAGTATCTACCTGTGTGAGGTATAACAATTCTACAGGAGCCGAGGGGTTGTTAGTAGAGATGGCAAAATATCGATGGCACTATCGGTTCTATTGATATTATATTTTTTGTTTGAATAAAGTAAATTTTCAAAATTTAACTAAAAATAAACGATCAAGCACTGAATCTATCCTATAAGATATATTGCGCCTATAGAGGGCGCAATTTTCATCCGATTGGACAAAAATTTTTTAATGATTTCTCTCATGACTTCCAAATGATTTTATTAAATTTAGTACTTTCCGGTCTGCGCATTGATATTGCTTCTATATAAGTCGATTTCCTGAAAGGATACCACAAAACCAATCAATGATGATTGTATTGAATATTTACCTCCTAGTCAGAATGCCGTCCAAGTAGCTGTGATCCGACTAAAGAACACAACAAGGCAGCAGGAGCCAACGGGTTACGCACTAAAGTATTTAAGACCGGAGGCAACACGTTGATAAGGCGTATACATCAGCTTGTCTGCGCAATCTGGCTAGAATAACGCTTACCCGATGATTGGAATCTGAGCATACTATGTCCCGTACACAAGAAAAGAAAAGAGACAAGAAGGAATGTGCCAACTACAGAGGAATATCGCCATTGCATACAAGATACTCTCGAGCGTACTGTGCGAAAGATTAAAACCTGAAGTCAATGAGATAATTGGGCCCTATCAATGCGGCCTTAGACCTGGTAAATCCACCCTGGACCAGATATTCACACTTCGACAAATCCTGGAAAAGACCCGAGAAGGACAAATCAATACCTACCATCTCTTTGTTGACTACAAAGCCGCTTTCGATACCCCCTTAAGTTCATAGGTATTTTAAGCCATGTCTGAGTTTGGTATATCTGCAAAATTATGAGACTCTGCAGGATGACACTTGCTGATACGCGTTCCTCAGTAGGAATAGGAAAGAATCACTCCGAACCATTTAATACCAAACGAGGTTTCAGACAAGGGACGGCCTAACGTGTAATCTCTTTAATATCCTGTTGGAGAAGATTATACAAGATGCAGATGTGAATAGATATGACACACTAATCACAAGAGAACACATGCTACTCGCCTATGCCGACGACATCGACATCATAGGTTGGTCATCGGAAGTAGTAACTGCAGCCTTTGAAAGAATCGAAAGAGAGTCAATGAAAATGGGTCTGGCAGTAAATGGAGATAAGACGAAATGGATGGTCTCCACTCCCAAAAAGCGGCTTATTGAGCCGCCAGAGGGCGCATTTCTCATCCGATTTGGCTACAATTTTTTATGAGGTGTTTTAATATGACTTCCAAAAACTGTCATAAGATCCCATATCAGTATAAACTGTTATGGGATCTCGACTTCTTGAGCCTCTAGAGAGCGCAATTCTCATTAGATTTGGCACAAATTTTGTACAACGGCTTTTCCCTTGACCTTCAACATACGTGTACAATATGGTGGGAATCTTGATATGCTTGATATGCCACTTGATCTAGAGGTTCTCTCTTGTAGATCATGTAGATCTACCTTAAGGCTTCTGGCCGGTGGGTATCTATCCACAAGATGATGATTTGGATGGTTTCTGCGATAACAGCCCAAAAGGTATTGCTTAGACAGCATGTAGTTATGTCTTCGCACTGGAAGGATCTTTGTCTCCTGATGGAGACAAAGTCCACATGAGAACTGAGCAGACAGCCCGTCGCAGTTCGGAGGGCGGCATTCTGACAGATCTGAATATTATTCCACTGCGTGTTACAAAGTTGACGAGACCACACTGGCGCTGCATAACTTACCACAGACCAGCCAATTGCTTTGTACGTGGTCAACAAGGGTTCTTTGTCTGCACCCCAAGTGCTGCCAGTAAGTGACTTGAGGACCTTGTTTCTACTTTTGACTTTAATGCAGATTGCTGTGGCATGTGAGGAGAAAGTGTAAGAGCTGTCAAATGTTAGGCCAAGTATTTTGGGACACTTGATGGTCGGAATCATTTCTCCATCGCCCATCACAGTCAGCTCAGTATTCACCTCACGCGTATTTGTAGTGAACAGTGTGGCTGAAGATTTGGTGGCGGATATATTCAGATTTCTTGCAGCGAAATATGAGGCAAGCTCGTTGAGGTAGACGTTCAACCTATCGCAGATGTCATCAATGGGTGGGGGGCCTGATGCCATGATCGTACAATCGTCCGCATATGATACGATCTCTAAGCCGTCTGAAGGGGGTGGAATGGGGGATGGGTAGAGGTTAAACAGTGCCGGAGATATCACGCCACCTTGGGGAACTCCCTGTTTCACTATACGGTGTTTCGACTTCTTATCCCTAAATTCCACAAATGACTGGCGACCACACAGATAATTCGCGACCCATCGTTTCAGGCCAGGCTGGACGGACGTGTTGGCGATGTTCTCAAATAATTTGGCATGTCGAATGCCTTCGATAGGTCCAGTGCCACGAGGACCGTCCTATCACATGGCCTGGGCTGATTGAAGCCACGGCAAATGTGTGTGGTGATGGCATGCAAAGCTGTTGTTGTGCTGTGCAGTCTCCGAAATCCATATTGATGCTCGGCGAATGGAAATTCTCCTACGAGGCTTGGGAGGAGTAATGCCTCAAGCGTCTTTGCCACTGGTCTGTACGACTCTCCCAAACTCGGGTCTTTTCCAGGCTTCAGTAGCGGGATCACTCTGCCCATTTTCCAGATATCGGGAACTATAAGAGTGTTCAATGACAGGTTGAGGACAGTGGTAAGGTACTCAACTCCAGGTGAATCCAGATTCTTCAACGTCAATGTAGAGATTCCGTCGGGGCCCAACGCCTTAGAATTAGATTTGGCACCACGGATGACGTTCGTAACTTCGCCCACGGTAAATTGTGATGGCTGTTCTTCGGATGGCTCTCCTCCTTGCCCTGTCTCTCTCGGGATGCACAATAAATTGACGGTTGAACAACCTGGCGCATCTCTTCGGATCAGTCACGGTTATCTCGCCAAAAATGACTGAGGTCCTGTCATCCCGTCTACCGGGGTTCGAGAGTGACTTAACAGTGGCCCATAGTTTGCCTACACCGGTGCCTAAGTTACATTGCTCCAAGTGTTCCAGCCACAAATTCCGCTTATGTTCGTTGACTACCCTGTTTATTTCCAGATTCTGGGGTTAGCGGGGTCCATAGCACGCATCCCATCACGCTCGTCTGCGAGTACCACTGCTTTCGCCGGGAAATTGGCCCGCACTTGGGGTATTCGACCGGCTGGTATAAAGCGAGCAGCTGATGCGTTAATGATGTCTCGGAATTTCCTCTCGGCCACAAGCACAACAGAGGGGGGTGGTAGTTCACTGAAGCGGCGATTGGTATACTCTCTGAAGCCAGTCCAATCGGCCTTCTTATAATTGATGAACGTCCGGCGCTCAGAGGTTATGAAGTCGGGTGGTCGGTCGATGGTGAGAATTATGGGGAGGTGGTGACCCCAAAGAGATGACGGCTTGCCAGGATACGTCACTCAGGAGATCGATCCATAGCTTGATACAGCTATAGCTCGTTCTATAGCTTGATACAGCTCCCATATAAACCGATCTCCCGATTTTGCTTCTTGAGCGGCGAATCGGACTATAACTTGACATTGCTCCTCCTCCGTCCTTATTCATTATTCGTAACTTGCCTAAAAAGAGATACTGCGCAAAGAACTCGACAGATGCGACCCGTGGTGGAGGGTATATAAGATTCGGGCAGGCCGAACTTCCAATTAAAATGATATCATTGAAACCGAATTTAGATTGAACACTATTTTTATTTTTTTCTGTGTACAACGACATCTAGCGATTTTTAAAACCTGGCTTAAATAAAATCATTTCCACTTGCTTTTTTTTACAACTCCTCTTTTATTTCAATATTTTCTTGAATAAATTACATAAAAAGGTTTCTTCATTTGGTTCATTAATCCTCAATATTTGTTTTTGTTTTTGTTTTTTATCATGCAAATGTCTAAAATTTGCTTACAATCAAAAATAGTGAAATTAAAAACATATATATATATATATATATACATGTATATATATATTTTTTTGTTTATTACACTAAAGGGTGTGGGGGGGGGGGGCGTTTGGGTTATACAGGGGGCGGGGGCGGGGGCATTTGGTTTCAATGTTAAATAAATAAGAGAGGAAATTAATTTAATTAAATGCTAAATTTGTTGTAATAGAGGAAAGGAAATTATTACAAACATAGAAATAAATTAAGATAAATATAAGGTGGATAAAAATCATGCTAGCTAACTAAAATTATGTATAGAAGGTCCAAGGTATTATTTTCATTGAAATATTAGCCCGAAAATGCAATAAAACATGGATTTGTTTTTGTTTTGTTTTGTTTCCTATCTGTGTTTTTGTGTGGGTGTACATTTGGAATGGAATATTCCTGAGCCGACTGTAGCCATAACATAAGGTTGTAGACTTATTTATTTATAATAATAAAAAGAAAGAAATAAATTAAAATAAAAGATCAAAAGGAACATTTATCGAACATCTCGTGTTTTGGGGGAGGTCTTTCATATGGAGACGACTACACTACATGTTCTAGGGTAAGAGTGTGTCTGTCGGTGTATGACTTTTAAAAGTTGAAGGTTGTCCTGAAAATGTTGGTTGTTTTGTTGCTGCTAGTTTTCGGTAGGTTAGTTTCTAGTCTAGAAATTCATAAATTTTCTTTTTCTCTTCCTTTTTCAATTTTTTTCTTCTTTTATGCGCTTTATATTCCTCTTCATGTGTGGAATATGGCAAAGAAATTCTTTACAAAAATTCCTTCTTTTCTCTTTCGAAATGTCTTTTAAAAACTATTTCAACTTCTTTTCTGCTGGAGAACCTGGTGTTTTTTTGTCACCTTTCTCCGTTACTGGCGAAGATGCTGGGCTGGTATGCGTTGAGGAGTTTTCCGATTCACTCATGCTATTCTGTAATATGGTCAATGAGAAAAAGAGGAAAAAGTTAGTCAGGCTGTTTTTTGCAATTAAATACAAAATAAAAAAAGTCCACATACTCTCATTTGTTTTCTCAGCTTCATGGATTTGCCCATGCTCAACAGACGATAGCGTTCTTTGGCACGTTCACGAATCTTTTCGGGTACCACCAATAATGTGGTGGTTATGTTTCCAATAAACAACAAAGAGAATAAGCCGCTCATAACCGAAACCTGAAAAGGTAGAAATGATTGGAGTTCTTTTAGCCACAAATAAAATTGCATCATTCAAAGACCTATAGATAGGTTCCCACAATAAAGGTGTGTTTAAAGACACACCTTAATGGTAGGCTACCTATTCCAAATAATACCAAAACCTTTTTATCATATACCTCGAATAAAAATTTTCAATTCAATCTCATGCCCTCTACTTACATGCCATGGCGCACCTGGAACATAATTGGATATTTCATACAATGTATAAGCATTATAGGCCTGGAAGGCATAACCCATAAACAAGAAGGGCAATAAAAAGCTTAAGCCTCTCCACATCCATGAATGAAAACCCTCAATGGTTATGTCCATGTTGTGACGTTCACCCAAAGCTTTGAGACGATACAAAAGACCTTTTTGATAGCCGAATTGCAAATATTGGACCACACCTACAAAAACAAAGATACGAATTTTGATTTAAAACTGTTTAAAGATTTTACAGCGACTATTTACTGATGTAGGCATTGAAGTACATAAATTGATTGCGGAACAATTGCCAATGTTCGCCTTGGGGCCAAACCAATAGGACTCCAGCAGCCACAGTAGATATAAAGTGATGGGCCCGCCACCATCCTTTAATACGTGATCCATTTACTTTCAATATCGATTCACGAATGGTTAATGTGCAATAATACCACACCAACAAAAATATGTAAGACAACTCCAGGGCCCTGAAAACAACAAAAAATGTAATTGGTTAGTACGGAAAAAGGCCTTCAGCAAACTTAGAAGATAAGAATTATTGAGATTTCCACACGATATTGTTGTAGTAGCAGTGGGTTGTACATTGAGGCGGCAGGCCTTGCCGATGAAGGAATTCATCGGGTCAATCCGGTATGTACAACCGGCTGCCATGGGATTGGCCCGAGTTCTTTAGAAATGCGAGAGAATGTGTTTCTAAAAGGAAAAGGTCAGGGACAGGGGCAAACTTCTCAAGCTTTTTAAGCTCAATGATAAGGAACCTTCTTTTTTATAGCCGAGTCCAAATGGCGTGCCGCAGTGCGATACCTCATTGTGGAGAAATTTTTACCTGGCTACTATACCAAATGGTACAAAGGCAAATTTGCAAATTTTGCCCATGAACACTCCACTAAGGAACAGGGGCAAACTTCTCACATATCAATGAGTGCAGTCCGATTCAAGTTTAAGCTCAATGATAGGGAACCTCCTTTTATAGCCGAGTCCGAACGGCGTGCCGCAGGGCGAAACCTCTTTGGAGAGAAGTTTTACATGGCATAGTACCTCACAAATGTTGCCAGCATTAGGAGGGGAAAACCATCGCTGAAAATTTTTTCTGATGGTTTCGCCAGGATTCGAACCCAGGCGATCAGCGTCATATGCGGACATGCTAACCTCTGAGCTACGGTAGCCACCAGTGTTCAAGGTAAAGGTATAGGGGCTATACTAATTTCGTCATTCCCTTTGACGTTTTACCATGAAATGTTGGTCTAAGCACCCCTAAAATATATATTCTTGATCTTCATGACATTTCAGGTAATCTGGTCCTGCTCGTCCGTCTGTCTGTCGAAAGCACAGCGGCTGGACATTGAAACAAATTCTTCTTATTGTTGTTGGAATCACAATCGCTGTTAGTGTACAGATTGATTCATTCAGACATTATTCAAATCTGGCCGTGGTCCCCAGGTTTACTTTCAGAAATCTGAACGCTTCAATTGGAACGGTTCCTATTGACTCTGGTGTTAGATTCGTTCATTTCGCTGGGCATGTAGTTTAGGTTAGGGTTGCTGTTGTTGTAACCACATTTTCATTTGGAGATTGCGATCCTTGTCAAGCTCCTTTAGGAGAGCAAGCTCGTTCCGGTCCAAAGGACCGATTGCCGCGGAAACAGGGAGGCCATTGATTATTTAATGGCGTCAATGACTAGCCTTGTCACATTGAGCATCGTAGGCACCCAGTATTTAGGCCAGATCCGTTATCGCACGGCCTCTTTCTGAAACCCTCCAATCGATACTGCTGAATGTCAGCGGCTGGAATTACAATTACTCCGTATTCCACCATCCGCAACCAGTGGACGCGCCCAGAAGTTCCCACTTAAGCTTCTCATGACAACGATGAACACCACACAGATCGGGGCTGAAAGTTCCAGTCCATGTGGCGCTCTTAGTAATCCCGGCGCGGTAAATCGATGCATATTCAGTTATAGCTTCCATATAACCTTCACTCCCAATTTGATTTCTTGAACCCCTAAATGACGCAAGTGTTATCTAATTTTCTGATATATGTGGCTCCCATGTAACCAATCTCCTGTTTTAAAATCTTGAGAGCTTGTAGGAGTTATTCTTAACTGATACTTCGCATGAAAAGTTCTGACAAGATCAGTCTCCCAGCACGGGATAACTGAGAGCACCACACAGGCTGGAACTTTGAGCTTCAATCTGTGTGGTGTTCATCACCAGTACGAGAACCTTAGCTGCGAGATACCGGGCATTCAGCAGTATCGAGTGGAGGGTTTCAGCAAGAGGCTGTACGACACCGGATTTGGCCTAAATACTGGGTGCCTATAATGCTCTATATGACAAGACGAGTTATTGGCGTCCACAGGTTACGGATAGTGGAATGCTTCGTATACAAAGTAGCTTTAATTGCAGTCGCTGAGAATCACCCATATCGAGGGGAGAGGTCGAAGGGTAGCGGCTCTTGCTTAAATACTGAGTGCCTTTGATACTCGATATGACAAGGCGAGTTATTGGCGCCTTTAAATAACCAACGTTCATAATGTTACCGCGGCGATCTTTCCTATGGACCGAGCACCTATGGAGCTTGGTCACCTATGGAGCTTGGCGAGGATCGCTGCCTCCACTTATAAATGTGGCTACAACAACATCATAAGTTCTGTTATTGCTTCTAAAACTACGTAGGAAAGGATTCAAAATCCCCAAGACCATCGCCTTTTATGGATTTATGTTCTAGCTCGCGTAAACACTACTGAACAATAGTGTGTGCGTATTTGCCCACCACTGATCTTAAGCATTATATAGCTGCCATATAAACCGGTCCTCCGATATGACATATTGCGTCGTATCTAACGCCTTACTTTTCGTTTTAGAACGAATTTCTAATTCATTTTTTTCCTCTAAATCACTTACCTATAATTGAATATTAAATTCAAAAATGCCAAGAGTAGACCAATCACATTGAGAATCAATTTGAATTTCTCATAGTCATCTTTGTAACGTACTTTGTCGTTTCTGTTGAGAATCGAGACATTGACATCGCCGAGTATAATCTAAAAACAGACAGAAGCCATTATCAATACATGTATGCACCTAGCTTATAACATAATATTTATTGTTAGTCCCGTTTCAGCATGACCTATCCCAATTTGTGAATGGATGGGTATCTCGAATACTTACTCTCAGGTAACGTCCAGACTTTGCGGGTAATGACTGTTCTATTTCATACAGTTGTGCTTTACGTTTCAGAGTGTTTTTCTGCAATTCAGCAACTTTTTGTTTTTCTTCTTCTGATTGAGTGTTTTTAAATCTGAAATTGAAAACAAAAAAGGTTTATATGGAAAATAATTATTTAATAAAATTCCATAGAAAAAAAAAATATAATTCTAACAAAATGTTAAAATTTTACATCTCAATGAATATCCTTCAAATGTGTGCACTTTTTACCTTGAACAAGTTATGAATGTTGGAGACCACAGTAGAAATCATTGTGAAAATTTTCAGCTAAATCGTATAAGGATTTCGCCCTTTAGGGGCTGAAAAAGTAAAATAGGAAGATCGTTTTATAAGGGGGCTGTATTAGCTTATAGACCGATTCAGACCGTATTTGACGCGTATGTTGAATGTCATAGGAGAAGCCGTTAAACCAAATTTTACCCAAATCAGAAAATAATTGCGCCCTATAGAGTCTCAAGAAGTCAAGATCCCAGATCGGTTTATATGGCAGCTATATCAGGTTATGGACCGATTTGAACCATACTTAGCACAGTTGTCGAAAGTCATAACGAAACACGTCGTGCAAAATTTTAGCGAAATCGGATAGGATTTGCGCCCTCTTAAGGCTCAAGAAATCAAGACCCCAGATCGGTTTATATGACAGCTATATCAGGTTATGGACCGATTTCAACCATACTTGGCACAGTTGTTGAAAATCATAACAAAACACCTCATGCAAAATTTTAGCCAAATCGGATAAGAAGTCCGTCCTCTAGTGGCTCAAGAAGTCAAGATCGGTTTATATGGCAACTGTATCAGGTTATGGACTGATTTGAACTATACTTGGCACAGTTGTTGGAAGTCATAACGAAACACGTCGTGCAAAATTTCAGTCAAATCGGATAGAAAATGCGCCCTGTAGTGGCTCAAGAAGTCAAGATCCAAGATCGGTTTATATGGCAGCTATATCAAAACGTGGATCGATATGGTCCATTTACAATCCCAACCGACCTACACTTATTAGAAGTATTTGTGCAAAATTTAAAGCGGCTAGCTTTACTCCTTCGAAAGTTAGCGTGCTTTCGACAAACATACGGATAATTTTAAAATCGGAGGCCACCGTAGCGCAGAGGTTAGCATGTCTGCCTATGACACTGAACGCCTGGGTTCGAATCCTGGCGAGACCATCAAAAAAATGTCCAGCGGTGGTTTTCCCCTCCTAATGCTGGCAACATTTGTGAGGTACTATGCCAAGTAAAACTTCTATCAAAAGAGGTGTCGTGCCTATGATGCTTGATATGACAAGGCGAGTTACTGACACCTTTAAATAGCCAACGTTCAAAACGTTCCCGCGGCGATCGGTCCTTTGGACCGGAACAAGCTTGCTTACCTACAGGAGCTTTGACGAGGATCGCCACCTCCACATGAATATGTGGTACAACAACAACAACTAGGATTGAAAAATACACCGACACAAGTGTATTATATCTGATGAGGAATACTCTAAAGGGGAGATATGAGAAATTTGATACCTTATAATTAATAGAACATGTACTGCTAATCTCATTGCCGAAAATCCTGATCCAGATATTGTTCCGGTCTATCTTAACGTGTTCTCTACGTACCTATTGTGAAACGCTTAATACAAGCTAAAACTCAAACATTGACTTAATCTCTGAGGGATCCAAATATCCCAATCTTACTCTAAAAATAAAAACAACCTTAACAAAAACCTCTTAAACCCTCACTAATTGATGAACATGTTTTTTAATCAACCACTATACTCTACACAGTGATTTCATTTGTTTACGTTTCAGGTTGTTCAACCGAAATAAAAATTTCGTATGGCTGGCTGGATGCCGCCTTTTTTGTGCTGCCTTTTGATTGTTGTACCGGTTTCTCGTTAACAAAATAAAAGTGCAAAGTTCAACATGTACTCTCGTCGCAGTATAAACAACAGCATTAAGGTCTGATGTTGTAAACAAAATGCGATGCACAAATATATTTAAAAAAAAATCTATAGACAAAGTAGATTGGGCAAACTTTCCTAAAGAACTTAAGTTTTGACAAAACTATCCATAGAAATGAAATTTTGACAAAATTTTCATTAACAAGTAAAAGTGTGCTAAGTTCGACCGGGCCGAATCTTATATACACTCCACCATAAAGCGCATATGTCGAGTTCTTTTCCCGATATCTCTTTTTAGGCAAAGAAGTAAAATAGAGAGATCCGTTTATATGGTAGCTTTATCAGTATATAGACCGATTCGGACCATATTTAACACGCATGTTGAAAGTCATGGGAAAAGCCGTTGTACAAAATTTCAACCAAATCGGATAATAATTACGCCCTCTGGAGGCTCAAGAAGTCAAGATCCCAGATCGGTTTAAATGGCAGCTATACCAGGTTATAGATCGATTTTAACCATATTTGGCACAGTTGTTCGAAATCATAACATAACACGTCATGCGAAATTTCAGCCAAATCGGACCGAATATGGAAAGGAAATTTTGACAAAATTTCCTCTATAGAAATGACATTTTGACAAAATTTCCTCTATAGAAATGAAATTTTGACAAAATTTCCTATAGAAATGAAATTTTGACAAAATTTCGTATTGAAATGAAATTTTGATAAAATTTCCTACTGAAATTAAATTTTGACAAAATTTCCTACTGAAATGAAATTTTGACAAAATTTCCTATAGAAATAAAATTTTTACAAAATTTCCTATAGAAATAAAATTTTTACAAAATTTCCTATAGAAATGAAATTTTGACAAAATTTCCTATAGAAATGAAATTTTGACAAAATTTCCTATAGAAATGAAATTTTGACATAATTTCCTAAAGAAATTTTGACAAAATTTCCTATAGAAATGAAATTTTGACAAAATTTCCTAAAGAAATGAAATTTTGACAAAATTTCCTATAGAAATGAAATATTGCCAAAATTTCCTATAGAAATGAAATTTTGACAAAATTTCCTATAGAAATGAAAATTTGACAAAATTTCCTATAGAAATGAAATTTTGACAAAATTTCCTATAGAAATGAGATTTTGTCAAAATTTCCTATAGAAATGAAAATTTGACAAAATTTCCTTTAAAAATTAAATTTTGGCAAAATTTCCTATAGAAATGAAATTTTGACAACATTTCCTCTATAGAAATGAAATTTTGACAAAATTTCCTATAGAAATGAAATTTTGACAAAATTTCTTATAGAAATGAGATTTTGTCAAAATTTCCTATAGAAATGAAATTTTGACAAAATTTTCAATTGAAATGAAATTTTGAAAAAATTTCTTATAGAAATGAAAATTTGACAAAATTTTTATAAAAATGAAATTTTAACAAAATTTTCCAAAAAAATTAAATTTTAAAAAAATTTCCTATAGAAATGACATTTTGACAAAACTTCCTATAGAAATGAAATTTGGACACAATTTCTTATAGAAATGAAATACAATAATACAATACAATACAACTTCCAACAGATGCACAAAATTGTGTGTAGTACGGAATAAGTGTCATTTGTCACAGACAAAATGTCTGTCATTACACAAAAATACATGCATTGGGAAAAAGTACAGCTAATAGACAGGGTTTTCGAGCGTGTTTCATGTGGTAATTGTACCATAGCTGCGTTTTCGCTATTAATAAGAATCAAATACAACACGGCCCTTGAAGCCATCACACCTAATATGTTGAGAAGTCTTCTAACCAAAGACGAAACGCATCCCATAGTGGTTGGTGTGTGTTGCTATCTTTAGCTTTCCTTTTCCATTTGCATCTTCGATCATCCAGCTCGTCCCGAAAGAGAAACAAACAAAAATTGAAATGAAATTTTGACAAAATTTCTTATATGGGTGCAATTTGACAAAATTTCCTATTGTAATGAAATTTTGAAAAATTTCCATCGAAATGAAATTTAAACAAAATATCCCACAGAAATGAAATTTTGTCAAGATTTTCTACAGAAATGAAAATTTAAAATAATTTCCTATAGAAATGAAACTATTACAAAAATTCTTTTGGAAAAGAAATGTTGACAAAATTTCCGAATTTGGACACAATTTCTTATAAAATTTTATAAATTTTGACAAAATTTCCCATAGAAATGAGATTTTGACAACATTTCTCATGGAAATGAAATTGTTCAAAAATTTTCTAATATAAATGTATCAATCTCACAAAATCTCCAAAGTGATTTTTTATCTAATTCTAATAGAAATAAAATGTTGACATTTTGTTTTCAATAAACTATCACAACATGAACCTTGTACCCGCCGTTTGTTTGTAGCAGAGTTAGTATTTTCCCGTTTGTCACTTCCACCCAGTATACCCGTGGGCTGCGTTCTTTATCATAACACATTGGCTAATGTTAACATATTTATAACAATTGTTATATGAGTCCATAGTAAACAAGGCATTGGGTGACATATCGTCGCCACCGACGCCGCCATGGCTTCTATTGAGCTTTGATGTCGAATTTTAATGGTTGTTAGAAATGTTTGGAGCCGTTGTGAACTTTCGCACCTTAACACAGGCTAATTGGCCATACCATACCATAAGACCGCTAGCTTTTTTATATCTTTGAAATTTGAACATTGAATTTGTTGGCGTTTTTTTTCATACAACACACACATACAGGTAGTTGTACATATGTCCATATCATTACTTCTTGTCCAAGATAAGCGAGCGGCGGTGTTCACTCCACTGTTGGACTCTATCTACACGGTGCACATTTGAGGGGTCTATAAAAAAAGCAAAGGTGAAGAAGTCCACAACGAAGGAGGCAGTCAGTCCCCCATAAAATTGACATGGTGAAAATAATTAAATGTGTATCCATCCAGAAAATGAACAATATTAAAAGCCATACATTAAATTCTGGCGCTGTCCATAAAATTGATAAGGTACTAATTGTTGATTGTAGCATGTTGAGAACATATTCGAATTTATCAATTTTCCCTGTAGCTGTGTTTTTGTAGATTTTATCAAAAAGTGCTATCTATAAAAAAAGAAGAAATTAAAAAAGCAAACTTGAATCGCCAATGAAGGTTTATTTTGAATAAAAATTGTATGGAATTTAAATGAATAGTTTGAGAAATTAAAATCAAAGACAAAATTTCCCATCGACCACTGCGCTTGAACGACCCATCACTATATGTGTTGTGTCTGTCGCACATTTGTTTTTTATAGAAAGTATTTTCATTCATTATCACAGGTTTTTTTATAGAATTTTGTCATAAGTTATGAAATATGATTTTGATGCAATTTTAAGTGTATATAAGGGTGGGCCGTCTTATATGTGTATGTATATGAAATATGGCTGATTATCAACAGCTCTCTATTATAGATTATATTGTTAATTGCTGCTCGGCAAATACCTGATAAGAACCCAAAACTTCACCCAATATGCGCATACGATGGTCAAAGAATGCTCAACAGCATGTGGATGTTCGGACTAACCGAAATTACATGTATGTATATGTTTACACACATATTTATAAATTCATCGTCTATCTTTTTTCCTAAGATTTGTACTTTTGATACCTATGTGTATGTGGTTCTTAGAATAGAAAATTGTTCTTGCTATTGGGATCGCGTGACATAATAAAGATGTCTTATATTGATAAATGCTATTAAAATTGACTTTGCAGCCAAACAAATTGTTTACGCAAAAGAAAGAAGCAAAGCATCGCCATAAATCATTCCATTGAATACAATATTGACAATTTTATATTTTTAGGAAATTTTGACAAAATTTTATTTCCATAGAAAATTTTATCAAAGTTTCCTTTTTATAGAAAATTTTGTCAAAATTTCATTTCTATAGGAAATTTTGCAAAATTTCATTTCTATAGGAAATTTTGTCAAAATTTCATTTCTATAGGAAATTTTGTCAAAATTTCATTTCTATAGGAAATTTTGTCAAAATTACATTTCTATAGGAAATTTTGTCAAAATTTCATTTCTATAGAATTTTTGTCAAAATTTCATTTCTATAGGAATTTCTATAGGAAATTTTGTCAAAATTTCATTTCTATAGGAAATTTTGTCAAAATTTCATTTCTATAGGAAATTTTGTCAAAATTTAATTTCTATAGGAAATTTTGTCAAAATTTCATTTCTATAGGAAATTTTGTCAAAGTTTCATTTCTATAGGAAATTTTGTCAAAATTTCATTTCTATAGGAAATTTTGTCAAAATTTCATTTCTATAGGAAATTTTGTCAAAATTTCATTTCAATAGGATATTTTGTCAAAATTTCATTTCTATAGGAAATTTTGTCAAAATTTCATTTCTATAGGAAATTTTGTCAAAATTTCATTTCTATAGGAAATTTTGTCACAATTTCATTTCTATGGGAAATTTTGTCAAAATTTTATTTCTATAGGAAATTTTGTCAAAATTTCATTTCTATAGGAAATTTTGTCAAAATTGCATTTCTATAGGAAATTTTGTCAAAATTGCATTTCTATAGGAAACTAGCTGAAACTTTATATGGAACAAAATTATCCTTTGAATATTTATTTTCGACAAAAAAGAGCTTTTAGTGAAATGCCTTACTACGAAAAAGTACAATATATGCATATCGCTTGACTAACAATATAAGTGCCTTTATCTGAATTAGACATATGATCTTTATTGGACCACGAATTCGCTCGGTGGGTTTAATGTCATTTTAAAAAGACTTTATTTCCGCTTAATATTCTCATGATGTCCGATTTGGGAGTGTTTACGGGGGTAAGGTGGCCCCCTAAATGCCATTGTTTTAAGTAGAGTATATAGGGTGAGGCGTCCCCCCAAACACTTGGCCCCGAAATTGTATATCAAATTAGTTTTCCAATCTCAAATACCTTTTATTTGAGCCACATAATGGCATGGTTGGCAAATTGTTAACCTTTGGGGGGTTTTTGGGGAAAGAGAGGTGCCCCAAATACTTAGTCCCACAGTTGGATATTTGTATTCAACTCCCAAATACCTTTATTTGAGCCCCATTTTGCGATGGTGAGTAAAAAATTGCTGTTTGTGGTCTATTTTGAGAAAGGCGTAGACTCCCCAAAAATTGATCCCGAAATTGGGTATCAATTTCATATGAGCCCCACATTGACATGGTCGTAAATATGCCCGATTTAGGGGTGTTTTGGGAAGTGGGGTGGTCCCCCCAACACTAAGCCCTGAAAAAACAACAGCTACGTGCTCTATTCTCATGTAACTATATATCATTTATTTGAACCCAATATTGGCATTGGCCTCGAAGTCAGATATCAAATTCGTTTTCTAATCTCAAATACCTTTCATTTAAGCCCCTTATTGCAAAAGTCAGCAAATATGTCCGGTTTGGGGTATGTGCCCCAAAAACTATCAATAGCGAGCTCCACTGTCATGAAGACCCAAATTGTCTCGGTGAGCAATTACGTCCTATTTGGGGATTTTATGGTGTTGGGACTTCCTCTAGACAGTTGATCCCTAATGTTGATATCTGATTCGAGGTCTACTCCCAAATACCTTTCATTTGAGACCCATATTTCCATAGTAGGCAAACATGATCGAATTGGGGGATGGGGCGGCCACTCAGTGACTCGGCCTTGAAAACATATATCAGATTTGTGTTCTACTCTAAAATACCTCTTATTTGAGCCCCATATTGCAATGGTCAGCAAATACTTCCTATTTGGGTGGTGTTGTGGGGGTGGTGTGGCCCCATAGAAATTTTTTCCCGAATATTGATATCAGATTCGTGCTTATCTCCCAAAAACCTTTCATTTGAGCCGCATATTGATATGGTCGTAAATTTGTTCTCTTTGGGGCATGTTTTTGAGGAGGGGCGGCCCCCTAAACACTTGGTCCCACATTTGGATATCAGATTCGTTTTTACACTCAAATAGCTTTTATTTAAGCCCAATATTGACATGGTCAGTAAATAAGCCATGTTTGGGGAAGGGGTGGATCCCTTCAAATTGGTCCCACATTTGGATATCAAATTCGTATTCTACTCGTAAATACCATTGATTTGAGTCCCATATTGCCATGATCGGTAAATATGTCCAATTTAGGGGTGTTTTGGGGTTGGGGTGGTCCCGCAAACACTTGATCCGACAACTGGATATCATATACGTTTTCTAATCTTAAATACTTTTCATTTGAGTCCCATATTGTCGTGATTGGTGTATATATATATATATTTGGTAGGTTTTGGGGTGGGGCGTCTCCCTATGTACCCCATCCGAAATTTGAATACCAAAATTTTTGTTTCGCTTAAATCGCACCACCCATCTCCGAGATCTGGCATTTCTGAAAATTAGGGAAAAACTTGAAAAGTAAAGAGGTTCGGCAGAGCCCGGCCGGGATTCGAACCAGGGTACACGGAGCAACAGTGAGAGCCGCCGTTGTCCAGCGTTCGAAGCCTTTAATAAAACTTCCAACAGATGCACAAAATCATGTGTAGCACGGAAGAAGTGTAATTTGCCCAGAAAGAATGTCTGTCATTACACAAAAATACATGCATTGGGAAAAAGTACAGCCAGTAGACAGGGTTGGCGAGCGTGGTAAATGTGGTAATTGTATCATAGATGCGTTTTCGCTATTAATACGATTGAAATACAGCATACCAACGCACGGCCCTTGAAGCCATCACACCTAATATGGTTGAAAAGTCTTCTAACCTAAGAAGAAACGCGTCCCATAGTGGTTGGTGTGTGTTGCTATCTTTGGCTTTCATTTTCCATTCATTTGCATCTTCGATCATTGAGCTCGTCTCGAAAGAGAAACAAACAAAAATTGTAAAATTTAATCATCTTCGCCCTAGCAGGCAAAAAACTTGAAAAGTGAAAAATTTAATTCCTTAAATTTTTTTTTTTTAAATTTTATTTCTATAAATTGGGATAAAGTTGTTTTTTTCGATAAGAGAAAGTCTTTTACGTATAAATTTATTTTTCCAAGAAAGATATTCTAAACTATAAAACTATAAAATGCCATAATGAATGTTATTGGGATAACATTGGCAGAACCAAAATAATTGGTTAGCACATAGTTAAACACCTTCAAAGTTTTATTGAACCCAATACTATGAGACCGGTAATAGAAGCGTTGCGAGTGTCATTTCTTTAATTAAGAAGTTAATCTGCTACACTGGTTAGAGCAGTAGCCAGAAGGTAAACTGGCTAACTGATACGTTTAATGTGTCCATCTATCCCACTCTATTTAAGTTATTCAAAACGTCATTTTGTATTCCTAGCATTTTAGGAAAACAAAAGAGGTAATCATTAAAAAAAACCTTTAAAATGTTTTGCAAATAATTAAAAAAAAAAATCAACATTTAAATCCTAAAACTTCTAAAAACAGATACCAGTTTTAATGGAATACACTTGAAATCGACAACTTTATGCAAATCTCCCTAAGGAGAACATCTTTATTCCGCTTTATTGTAAAGCCTTTGATCAGATCTGGTTTAATAAGGGGTTCACTATAAACTTGACTTTTTGTTATCATTTCCCTGTCAATGTTTTATATTCTCTCTATTTGTTTTGCGCCTGTTTTAACCCAAACTATAAAAAGATTCAATACTACATCGATTTTGTGTATTTGATGTTTCACCCATGAGTTTTTCGATAAGGAAGGTGTATGACTCAGCTATTGAAAGTGATGTAGTAATCGCGTTTCATTAGTTTGCTATTTAAAGTGTTTTCATATGGACATGGCATTTGCAAAATCACCTCCTTATCCATGAAATTGGCTATTACAATCTTTCTTTCATTAATGCTAATGACTCATACGTGCCAAATGGCATGAATTTCGGTTCTATATCCACATTGTTTAACCTTCATATTAACACATCAAAATTTATTTCCCAATGGCATGTAATTTCAAAATATTCTCACACTTGTTTCCTCAAAATTAATTGAGTTGGGAAGTGTTGAAAATAAAAAAACTAAAAAAAAATAAAACATATTTTTTGGAACCTTTTACGAAACTTCACAACTACGCCACACTGGCAATTTGCACTTACGTATGTACTAAGAACATGATGCAGCACATAGTGTGCTTCAACATCGTCAGCATATTGCACTCTACTAATTTAAATGCTTCTTCATAATTGCATACTGCAGGTCCGGTTATCGACAGATTCGGATGTAGATATTGGAGGTCGTAACAGAAGTCATTATTAACACAACACATTCGCTTGCTTTATACCAGTCGGTCGAATATTGCAGGCGATGCCAAATTTTCCAGCTCTGGTAGGGGAACTCGAAGAGGAACGCGATTGGTTTTCTCGCTTCTATCCTACTGAACTAAGTCAGGAAATCCATAAGGTGTTCAACGAACATAAGCAGAATTTATGCTTACAGCATAAAAGCAATGTAACTTAATTGCCGGTATTGATCTGGTCACTCAAGTCCAGCAGAAAAGATGATATAACGGAAGACCGATTCAACGGTAAGGGGGCTCCTTTTATAGCCTAGTCCGAACGGCGTGACGCAGTTCAACACCTCTTGGGGAGAAGTTTTTATATTGCATAGTACCTCACAAATGTCGTCAGCTTTAGAAGGGCAGTCTCGCCAGGATTCAAACCTAGGCGTTCAGCGTCATAGGCGGACATTTGCCCATCTCGGATCTAGATCGAGCGGTTCATTGCTTCACAATCTAACTCGGTTGTTGTGGAAGTATCCACTTTTCCATGTGGAGGTAGCTCGTCAAGCTCTTTTAGCTTTCTTTAGAAGCTCGTTCCGGTTCATAGGGCCGATCGCCGCGGGAACGATATGGCCATTGATTATTTGAAGGCGCTAATAGCATGATTTGTCATATCGACCATCATAGCCAAACAGTATTTAAGCAAGAGCCGTTGCCACCCGGGCTCTTCCTGAAACTCGATACCGCTGATTGTTGTAGTTGTTGTTGTTGTTGTAGCAGTGTGTTATAAAGTGAGGCGGCAGCCCTTGCCGATGAAGAACTCCATCGGGTCAATCCGGTACGTACAATCGGCTGCCATGGGATTGACCGCTGACCGTCTGTGATTACAGTTCCAACTACTCTTTATGGGGCTTTCCACACGGTAGCTCCTAGCTAAGCCTCTCGTAATGACGATGAACATCACACGGATCGAAGCTTTAAGGTCCAGACTGTGGGGTTGTTGTTGTTGTAGTAGCAGTGTGTGGTACACTGAGGCGGCAGCCCTTGCCGATGAAGGAATTCATCGGGTCAATCCGGTACATGCAACCGACTGCCATGGGATTAAGACTGTGTGGTTTTCATGTTGTTGTTGTTTTAGCCATTTAAAGCGCCAATAACTCGCCTTGTCATATCAAGCTTCATAGGCACTCAGTATTTGTGCAAGAGCCGGTGCTGCACGGTCTCTCACTGAGACTCTCAGCTCGATACCGTTGATTGTCCTCGACTGCCGTTGCACCCACAGCTCATGGAGCATTCTACTATCCGCAACATATGAACCGGTAACTCCTAGCTAAGCTTCTTGTGATGACGAGGAACACCACCCAGTCGGAGCTCTAAGTTCCAGACTGTGTGGTGCTTATAGTCATCCTATGCCGGGCTTCGTATTTGTGTGAAATATTTCACTATCATGAACCTTCGGGCGCGCCCTGTAGCTTTCACCTGAGTTTCTCATGATAACGATAAAGACCAACAACATCGGAGCTGAAAGTTGCAACCTGTGTGGTTATTGTTGTAGTAGCAGTGTGTTGTACACTAAGGCGGCAGCCCTTGCCAATGAAGGACTTCATTGGGTCAATCCGGTACGTACAACCGGCTGCCATGGGATTGCAACCTGTGGGGTGCCCATAGTTACCTCGTGACGGGAAGTTGGCTCTAGATTAAATAATTTGTCAGGCGGTACTCGGGAAAATCTATCAAACAAATGACGCTTTTGGAATCCATGCGCCGCCCACAGCAAAATATTGTACTTCTGGCTTAATTACGTCTCCGCAGATGCGGTAGACTCAATTCCTACTGGGCTAAGATTGAAGACAACGCGCTATATGTGTTTCTCGCTTGTAACCAGAGACCACACGACACCTCAACAATGGCTGGTTAGATGTTCAGTGAGCTAATTCTGCTCGACTTTCTATAGATCATTCTGGACGCACACAATTTTTGTTGCAGGCGTCCTTGATATGGATATTTGACAGAACCCATTTAGGATGGATAAGATATAGCACACTGTTACACCAACAATAATCCCGGCACGGGATAGCTGTGAGCACCACACTGGCTGGAACATTTAGGTCTGATCTGTGTGGTGTTCATTGCTGTTACGACAAGCTTAGCAGCGTCCACAGGTTGCGCATAGTGGAATGCCTCAAACGAAGTAGCTGCAACGGCAGTCGCGGACACTCAGCGGTATCGAGCGGAGAGTCTCAGTGAGAGGTCGGGTGGCACCGGCTCTTGCACAAATACTGAGTGCCTATGATGCTCGATATGACAAGGCGGGTTATAGGCGCCTTTAAGTAACCAATGGCCACCCTGTTCCCGCGGCGATCGGTCCTTTGGACTGGAACGAGCTTGCTTATCTACAGGAGTATGACGGGGATTGCCACCTCCACATGCAAATGTGGTTATATCAACAAAAATAAATAAAAACTCCTTAACTACACACTTCCCGAAGTATCTGTCTGATCTATTTTTGCAACGTGAATGTCGCATTAAATGATAATTGGACCCGTTTTATACATGTAATACCTATAAGCTAATCAACTTTTTAGAGCAATCATTTCAGCGTGAAACTAATGAATAGAGGGGATTATAATTCTATATAAGACCATACCAAAGTATACGTACACAAACTAAGAGCTAGTCTAGACGGCTTATAAAGTCTGAGGAAGTAATTGCCGACCGTGATAATAATCAATAACCCAAACCGGTATTTAAAAAAAAAGCGGATTTACGCAGCGGCATTTAATTGGTACGAACATGAAGAAATTGTTGTGGACTCCTACTAGTTCTAGGGGAATTGCCTATATATAAATCGTTTTGGAAGTTCAGTATTGTCTGGCGTTTTACACATAGCATAACACCTATTATCAGAATATTATATTAGCGATATCTCAATAGCTGTAATATTGGAAATTACTGCTTCTAAGGCAAGGCAAACTGGTTAGATTGCCGGCCCAAGTTTCATAAAAATGTTAAGTTACCTGGAACGAATTGAACTGAATATTTTATCAACAATTACGCTACAAAGTCAAATGCTGATACGATTTAATAACATTTCTGTTCAATATCTATAATCTGGTCTGAAATTATCGACCGATTGTGTTTACGCGAAAGTCTGAGCAGTTTGTAAATTCGTAGAACGTGAATAAATGCTCAGTTGCATTAAAAGCACATAGGCCATTACAATATAAACTTCCTCAATTAACCTACATTGGAAAGTGGACGCAAACAGTCGAATGAAAACAAATAAAGGTTCACTATTTTTGTAACTTACTGCTTTAGAGACGCACTGATTTGATTCATACGATATCGTTGATGTTTGATTTCATTGAAGCATTTGTGTTGATGGGAATGTAGCTGTTCCAAGAGCTCAATGTATTTGCGGTTGCATTCCTATTTGAGAGAGATAAAAGTAAAACGCAAAAATGGGAATTAGGTACCTATTTGCAATTCCCTATGACGTTGTCAATGATGACAGCTTACCTCCAAGTCCACAAACTCACGAGTGAGTTCATCCCATTCATTGGCCAATGTGTCAATGTTGTTGTTATTGCTCATAGTTCTTCCCGTGGCGGCGGCAGGGCAGAATACCGTAATACACGAGACGATAAAAAACAAAACCAATTGACCTTAGTCAATGCAGGTGTCACACTTCCAAAAGCCAGCCAATAGCAGACTGGGCTTTTTGTTGGTAGTTAGGTAGGTTGGTTGGTCGGTTGGTATGTAACCCAGAAAGAGGGGCTTGAACTCTCACCACTTATCGCAGACTAATCACTTTTTCGGCGGGGGGTATGGGGATGTATGTAGTTAGTAGGTAAGACGACGTAGCTTGTTGAATAATCTGCCTGTGATGTGTTCCAAAAACAAAAAAAAAAAAAAAAAAACACACACACACAAATGTACCCACAAAAGTGCATGTGTAAGTGAATTTTTGGTTAAAACAATTGGTTGTCGTCGTTAGACATGCGGAGGTGGCGTTGAACAGAGAAATGGAAAAAACAAACAGTAGAGATACAACTATTAAACACAAGCAGAGAGACACAGACACACACACACACACGCACATGCATAGATCCACGTAATATTACAACACGTGCATATTAGTGGGATATAGAATTAAAACGTGAAAATTCTCTAATTTTGTTTTTCAGTCGCTCGAGCTACGCTATTTGTCATTGCAACATCACCACCCAACCCAACAATGTTGTGTATTTTACCTTGTCCGTCCCCTGAACGCGCACAACACAATTTAATATGATCGACGGGCGAGCAATACTATTTTTGCGCTTCTATTGGATGCGAATTGAACATAGAACCGAACCAAAACCGGGCAGTAGACGCGCGCTGCGATGTATTCCCCAACGGTGCACTTGGTTGAAACTAACTATCGGATGGTGGCGGTGTACCTTTAAGCAAATGAAAAACAATTGTACCTACTACTGTCAAATGCCGCTGCTGCTGCTTCTACTTTCCTTTACTTCGCCCTGTTGATTTGCAAATAAAAACCGACTGAGAATGTCTGAGGAGAGTGAGGCGAAAAATTTCTTATTACTTTTGCGTAGCTTGCTTGATTAGATTAACAAAAAAAAAAGTTAGTTCGTACAAGATTGATAAAACAAAAGCAGCATTTTGTTGGTTTTCTTGTCACGGTGTGCCTGTCTTCTCACCTCTCGCTATGGCAATCATCCGAAAATAAAACGCAGCTAGGGGAGAGCAACAACAAGAACAAAAAGCTTTGCTTACTTGCATTAACACAAACGCCGCACCGCTCTTCTCACACTCACAGAAAACACAACAACCGAGGCCGAGGGAGGAAATATCGAAAGTTATTATGGGGGATATTAGCCCAAAAATCAATTCACTCGAACTTGCCACGCATTGGTTTTTCAAATTCTTTGTCCCTATGCATATGAACTGTATTTTTTTTCTTTCACGTATACGAATGGCCGGTGTTTTTATTTTCTCCTAGCTGCTTTCTAACAGCTGCTTTGATTCTGCCAAAGAGTTCACAGGCGCTATAATCACCACAAGCGACGGCGTCAGTATGTTGTTGGTTTGCGAAAAACATTTTTATGGGTTCACATTTGAAGATTTATCGGCAGCTTATTTTAAAAATGTTGCCAACCATATCTAAAGCCAAAGAGAATTTAAAAAGGTGGTCTCACGCATGACATAATTACCAGGTAGTGTACCGTAAACAGCTGAGTACAATTTTTTCTCGCGAAGTGCACTATCTGTCAACGAGTTTTGGTTCTGTGTGACTGTACACAATACAAAAAATGGCTCCAAATAGCATAATACACAAAATCAGAGTTGCACTAATCACTGATTTTGACAGATTGTGCACTCAATATTTTGTTGTTGGGCAACTTCGACTACCTGTAAATGAATATATCTTGGTGCGGAGGACCTGTAAAACTATTGAATGGGACACCAAGTATTTTGGGACCATCTGTTCGATAGCCAACAAACCTTACGTTTAGCTTAGCGACATAACTCTGTCCACTTTTCACACACCGATAACCTTATTTTGATATTCAATTCCTTCAGCCTTAGTGTAGAGATTCCAGTCGGGCGCTGCTGGTGACTCGCTCAAGAATTTAAATCGGGAGATCGGTTTATATGGGAGCTATATCCAAATCTGAACCGATATGACCCATTTGAATCCCCAACGACCTACACCATTATAAGGTATCTGTGCAAAATTTCAAGCGGCTAGCGTGGTTTCGACAGATAACATAAAATGTAAACAACCAACGTATGGGAGAATGTAAACAAAGAGCAAGTTGCCATCCTCAATGTCGAGTACTGTCAAAAATTCAAAAAATTGTATGTTTGTATTAAATCATGTTTACACTAATCGTAAATCTAGATTTGTGAGATTTCAGAAACCTGGAGGATAGCAACGAGATTTCCCATACATTTTCAGTGTTAGCAAATCTTTTCGAAAGCAACTTTTCGAAACATCTGACATTTTCTAATTTTTTTTCTATCAACCAACACGCAGGGGATGTTCCCTATGAATGCAGTGCATTGCGTTGGCGAAAAGAAAATTAGGAATTGGAGGGGAGAAAAGGATGTAGTGTTTATTGACATTTGTCTTAAATCTTTGGATGTCAAAGTGGGTGGGAAAAACATTAGCTGGAAGTCGATTCCACATACGAACGGTTCGGGGGAAATAAGATTTCTCTCTATAATGCATTGTGCGGTCTGTTGGCCAATCAATCACAAACGGGTGGGAGTTCCTAGAATGTCTAGTATTCCTGACAAACATCCTTACATCAGGAATAAGAAGACAAATATCACACGAATACACACCATAAAAGTACCGATAGAACAGCGCCAAACAACCCACATTGCGACGATGTTCAAGGGAGGCAATAGAGTTGGATACCCTACTGTCCCCAATCAACGCCATTGCTCTCCTCTGTACACAGTCCAGTAGGTCCAGGGATGATCTTGAAGCTGCGGTCCATACATGTGAGTTGTACTCCATTTTCGGCCTTGCGAAAGTGATGTAGATGTTAAGAAGATCAGACGGAGTGAAGTAATTCTTGCACCGTTTAAGGAAGCCTAAACACTTGAATGCTTTTTTCGACACTCCAAACAAATGTTCAGCCCAACGAACATCACTTTGTATTTTCATGCCCAGAACATCAACAGCTTCTGATTGCTCAACATATACACCGTTGATAGACAAAGATGATCGTAATGGGTCAGCGATCGTTTGTGTGACAACAAGCAGCACTGAGTCTTCCGTGCATTGAAATCTACTCGATTCATTCGACCCCACTCAGAAATGGCCAACAAATCCTGGCAGAGTGTATCGTCCATAACCCGCCTCTCGTCCTCAATCTCTCGCAGACTTGGAGATTACTGTCATCTGCAAATGAGTAGATGGGATTCGATGTCTGACCCAACAGATCGTTGATGAATATAAGAAAAAGAGAAGGAGAAAGAACAGAGCCCTGGGGTACACCTGCGGTCAATTTATGCTCATTGGATGAGAACCCATTTATAACGACTCGAATAGTGCGATCTCTGAGAAAGCTCGAAATAAATCGAACGAAGTCATTACTGACACCAAATGCGACAAGCTTTGATAGTAGTGCACCGTGCCAGACCCTATCAAATGCCTTGGAGATATACAGAGCTACAACCTTACTCTCACCAAACAGGTGGATTGAACGATATCAACGTTCCGAAAGCGATGCCCGTAGAGCGATGTCTGCTGAACCCATACTGTTGGTTGCTAAGAAGGCCATTAGACTCTAAATACCTCACAAGATGGTGATTAACCATGCTCTCCATGACCTTGGAGAGAGTGGAACATATCGCGATTGGCCGATAATTCGCAGGGTTGTTGGCCCACCCTTCTTGGGTATTGACTAAACCTTCGTAACCTTCCAACGTGCCGAAAAGATTCCCGCACGGTAGGCAAGCTTGAAAATGTTGCGTAATGGACGAGCAAGCGTCGAAGAACAGCCGCTCAAGACAAGTGTTGATATGATATTCGTGCCCGGGGATTTATTTACATCCAGTTTCTCAAGAACCCTTTTAACTCCACGAGTTCGAAAAAATATTTGGGGCATGACGCCAGATATATTTTCTCAAATCAAGTGGATTTGGGCTCGAGTGTAAACGTGGTTTTAGAAGGAAGTGGGATTTTAACTTTAGTTTTAAATGTAACGGCTTAGGTTGAGTTGGCAACGCAAAATAAGTTAGCATACCGAAATTCACCACTGTCAGAGTTGCATTGTTTGTTTAAAGTGACTGTTACAAGTTGTTAATTTAAATGATAGTCTGGTGAATATAATTCATAATTTTAAATACTACTACTACTAAATTTCCCATGAACATTCCATTAAGAAACAGGGGAAATTCTCTCATATCAAAGTGCATCTCTTTTTATGCTGAGTCCGAACGGCGTGCTGCATAGCGACACCACTTGGTAGAAAAGTTTTAACATGGCAAGATACCTTACAAATGTAGCCAGCATTTGTTAGGGGATAACCACCGCTGAAAATTTTGTCGATGTTCACGCCGGGATTGGAACTCAGGCGTTCGGGTCCATAGGCGGACATGCTAACCTGTGCGCCACGTTGCCCTTCCCTCCTTTTAAATACTTGTTCCCTTTTTGAGACCCTCCACCATAGGATGGGGGTTTACTAATTTGGTGAGCTCCAACAAAGTATATATACTTTTGATCGTCTTGACATTCTATATCGATCTAGCCGTGTCCACCTGTCTGTCCGCCTGTCTCTCTGCCAAAAGGACACAAACTTTAATAGGCCTTACTTTTGTGTAGGTCGGTTGGGATTGTAAATGGGTAATATTGTGCTATGATTTGATGTTACTGCCATATAAAACGGTCTTGGAAGACCTGAAGAAATTGACCTCCCCTGGGAAGCCAGAGTAGTTCTGACTCAATTACGTTCCGGTAGATGCAGTTGCCTCAACTCCTACAGATCAAGGATTGATGCCGACGTGCAAGATGTATGTCCCGATTGCAACGGAGACCGCACGATACACGTCACCTGTTTAACAGTCCAGCCAGGCCCAGCACCCAATCTTAGTCACAGAGTTCCTGGGTCTTGACACTCAACAGAATCAAGCAGACGAAAGATAGAACACAACAAATCTTGGATCTTGACTTCTTGAGCATTTAGAGGGCTCAATTCTTATCCAATTTGGCCAAAATTTTGTTTTAGGTGTTTTGTTTTAACTTTTAACAACTGTGTGAGATATGGTCTAAATCGGTTCATAACCTGATATAGCTGTCTTATAAACCAATCTCGGATCTTGACTTCTTGAACCCCTAGAGGGCGCAATTATTATCCGATTTGGCTGAAATTTAGCATGAAGTGTTTTGTTTTGACTTGCAACGTCTGCGACAGGAATGGTCTATATCGGTTCGTAAACCTCAACCAATCTCCAGATTATACTTCTCTAGCCTCTAGAGGGCGCAGTTTTTATCCGGCTGAAATCGTTCTCAATGACATCTAATATGGTCTCCAACATCCAAACCAAGAATGCTCTGAATAGGTCCATAGCCTGATGTAGCTCCAATAGCATAGCAGTTCTTATCCTTTCTCCTTTGTTTGCCTATAAATAGATACCGGGCAAAGGATCATGACAAATGCGATCCATTGTGGAAGGTATATAAAGTTTCGGTCCGGCTAAACTTAGCACTGCTGTCATTAAAAACCGCTTGACTTAATTAAAAAAACAAATGTGTTTCAAACTTTTATTTTGGTCCAAAATAAACAAAAAATCCAATTATTTACAACAATAGAAAATGAATGGATGGAATACATGTACCTCCTCCAAATTACTCCTTACGACTGGCACGCCATCTCAAGGCCAAATAGGCAGAAATTCTAAATATCAAAATTAAGACAATCAAGCCCAGAAAATCCAAGGGGAAATTGCTCTCCGAGAAATTCAAAGTTTCCAATATAACTTTGCCCGAACTGGGGCATGTGGTATTCGTTGAAGTGCAAGTGATTTCACCCGGTTGAACATCGGCCCACTGATTGATGAGCAGACCTTCATTGGCATAACGGAACCAGGAGAAATACGAGAGCCATTTAAAATAGACCGGCACCGAACCGGAATTCAAGAAGAAACCTCCAAACAACAGAAATGGTATGGTCACAGGAGGTCCCACCGACAAGGCCATTGAGGTGGATGAACTGGCACACGATATGAGGTAACCAAATGAGGTGGCCACATTTGCCACCAGCGTTACCAGAGCCATGGCGTTCAGGAAGTGCGTTAAACCAGCACGAAGACCAATCATGGGATAGGCTATGGCAGTGAACACAAAGGGTACAACCAAAAACAAGGGCAGTTCAGCAATTGTCTTTCCCAGGAAATAGGTGTCACAGCGATACAGGCGACTGCGTGTTTCCCGCATGAAAACCGGCAACTCGGAAGTGAAAACCTATGAAAAAGAAGGTGGAGGATTATAATCGAATGTGGATTTCGTTTGTATAGAGCAACTTACATTGATGACAGCGAAAACATTTTGAAAGGTCATATTGGTGAGAAAGAGAAAAATAGCACCGTTTATGTTCATGACGCCCACCTGGGTCAGAGGTTGGTTTAAGAAAATTAAGCCAATCAGTATGGCAACCATCTAAAAGAAGAATTTAAGAAAAATATGACGAACTGCAAATTAAAGAAATGTTTGATAAAATTGTGAAGAAAGTTTTGTTAATTTTTTCAGAATAGTTGGTTCTAGGGAAAATAGTACTGCTTATATATGATCAAATATTGTACAAAAATATCCTACGAAAATTGAATTTCGATTTATTTATAGATCAAATTTATATGAAAATTTAGTTTTTGGTGCAATTTAATATAAAAATATAATTTTGATAAAATTGTACTAAACTTTTCTAATTTGTATAAAATTTCCTAAAAAAATCAATTTTTTAAAAATTATTTAAAATCAATCCCATGCAGCGCATTGAACCGTTGGAGTCAGCCAGGGACTGCCGCCTCGTCCTGGGGGGTCAGCAGGTCACAATAAATAAGTTAATTATGAGAGGTCACATTGACGAAGTTTTGGACTTTATGGTAGATGCAATTTAGGAAAATAAATTGAACACTGACACCTGCAACGTGAACGTTAGTAAACTGCAGAGAAAGAGATATACATTCAGGGTTCACTAAAGAAGGTTAGGTTAATTACCCAACTGATGGAATTTTCCAATTCTGGAGTTGTATCCAAGTCTCATTAAGAGGTCAAATGCTTTCATACCGGTTTATATGAGAGCTACATCAGGTTATATACCGATTTGGATCAAACTTGGCACAGTTGTTGAAAATTAAAACAGAACACCGCATGCAAAAATCGGACAAAAATTGCGGCTTGTAAGGGCTCAAGAAGACAAATCGGGAGCTATATATATCAGGTTATAGACCGATTTTAACCTTAGTTGGCACAGTTGTTAGAAGTCATAAGAGAACACTATGTGCAAAATTTAAGCAAAATCGGATGAAAATTGAGGCTTCCAAGGGCTCAAGAAATCAAATCGGGAGATCGGATTATATGGGAGCTAGAGCAGGTTAAAGACCGATTTGGACCGCACTTAACACAGTTTTTGAAGGCTTTCAGGGGCTCAAGAAGTCAAATCGGGAGATCGGTTTGTATGGGAGCTATACCAGGTTATAGACCGATTTGGACCGTACTTGATACAGATATTGAAAGTCATAACAGAACACTACATGCAAAATTTCAGCCAAATCGGATGAAAAGTGGGGCTTCCAGGGGCTCAATAAATCAAGTCGGAAGATCGGATTATATGGGAGCTATACCAGGTTATTGACCGATTTGGACCGCACTTAAGACAGTTTTTGAAGACTTCCAGGGGCTCAAGAAGTCCAATCGGGAAATCGGTTTATATGGGAGCTATATCAGGTTATAGACCGATTTGAACCTTAGTTGGCACAGTTGTTAGAAGTCATAACAGAACACTACATGCAAAATTTCAGCCAAATCGGACAAAAATTGCGGCTTCCAGGGGCTCAAGAAGTCAAATCGGGGGATCGGTTTCTATGTGAGATATACCAGATTATAGACCGATTTGAACCGTACTTGACACAGATGTTGAAAGTCATAACAGAACACTACATGCAAAATTTCAGTCAAATCGGACAAAAATTGCGGCTTTCATGAGCTCAAGAAGTCAAATCGGGAGATCGGCTTATATCGAAGCTATATTCAAATCTGAACCGATATGGCCCATTTGCAATTCCCGATGCGAATGCAAATTTTGCCCATGAACATTCCACTAAGGAACAGGGGCAAACTTCTCACATATCAATGAGTGCAGTCTGATTCAAGTTTTAAGCTCAATGATAAGGGGCCTACTTTTTATAGCCGAATTCGAACGGCGTGCCGCAGTGCGACACCTCTTTGGGGAGAAGTTTTACATGGCAAAGTACCTCACAAATGTTGCCAGCATTAGGAGGAGAAAACCACCGTTGACAATTTTTTCTGATGATCTCGCCAGAATTCGAACCCAGGCGTTCAGCGTCATAGGCGGACATGCTAACCTCTGCGCTACGGTGGCCTCCCCAACGACCTACATTAATATTTTGTATCTGTGCAAGATTTCAAGCGGTTAGCTTTACGCGTTCAACCGCTATCGCGATTTCGACAGACGGACGGACATGGCTAAATCGAATCAGAATGTCGAGAGGATCCAGAATATATATACTTTATGGGGTCGCTGATCAATATTTCGAGGGGTTACAAACGGAATGACTAGATTAGTATACTCTCATCCTATGACGGTGGGTATAACTAGAATGTCAATTAGGAAGTATCTAGAAATTTGACAGGCTAGTGGGAATTTGCGCAACCAACCCCCACAGGGTTGTATCGTTGTTGTTGGGCAAGTATTAAGTCACTTGCCCACTTCTTAATTGAACCATTTATACATCTGGTATATATACACAGCCAGTTGGTAGTTGTGCTTCAATTATTCTCATGACTCAATTATTAAAAGGTTGTCTCATGTCATGTGCCATGTAAGACCCTAAACTCAAAAATTTGTGCATGTGTGAGAGCGAGCAAAATTTTGAGTGTTTGGTAATTGAGAGCTTGCAAATTTCTACTGGAGGTCCCAGCAGAAATTTGGGGTATTGAACAACACTTTAATGAAAACCAGCTGTTTGTTCAAATAAATGGCAAAAGAGAGTAAAGGCAATTTTCACCCTCCCGCAATTTTTTACTGGAAGAGTATGCGGTTAGACCTAATGTGTGTTTGTGTACTCAAAAATTTGTGCAAATTTGCACAAATCGTTAGTGGAAGTTGTTCGCGTACTTTATTTGCCAGCAAAAGAGAGCGGGAGAGTGCATGAATGCTAGCAAAATTTTGAGAGTTGTGTAATTGGGAGCTGGCAAAATTTCTACTGAAGGTTTTTTTCCCAGCAGAAATGCATCGCACAGATGTTTTATGAGGAACTGCTCTTCGGTGCCTACTCTCCTGCAAATTTTCACAGATATATTTTTACTGGAAAAGTACGCGAACAGACCTAATACCATCAAATATGGCCGCCTATCAACAGTTATTCACCCGAGATATCCTCTAGTTGTTCAGCCATAAGTCATTTCTCCCTGGTAAAATCTGGTACTGACTTCATTCGCAGCGAAAATGCCTATTAAATTATTGCGAAATCCGACGGCCTCTATTCTTTGCCATAGAACCAAGGTGGATTTAAAAAGGTGGTCTCACGCAAACAGCTGTTGACTGCCGGCCAGGTTTGACAGTATTAATGAGTCGACTTTTGTTTACATTCTCTTTGCTATCATCTTCTTTCTCGCGTATTCTCTGCTCCTGTACGCACACGTTTACACACACCCACACGAATTTCGTTGCGTGTGTTGGCAAAATGTCGATCAGCTCGATGCCAAGATGGCGGATTGTTGTAGAAATGAGACCACCTTTAATGGTTTTGTCTTGCCAGAACAAAAACAAAAGTCAAACAACCAAACACAACAAAGACACCATCATCACCATCAAACAGAGTTAATTGGTGCCCATTTCGTGAGAATTTATTTACATTGGCAATCAATTGAAGCGAAATTTCTATTGGCGCGGTGACATGTCGCTAATATTTTCCTAGAACTCAGTATCACTTCTATGGAATGGGTTCGCATTTTCTTTATCACAATTTTTTGATACCCACCACCAAAGGATGGGGGTATATTCATTTTGTCATTCCGTTTGCAATACATCGAAGTATCCATTTTCGACCCTATAAAGTATATATATTCTTGATCAGCGTAAAAATCTAAGACGATCTAGCCATGTCCGTCCATCCGAATGCTCGTCCGTCTGTTCGTCTGTCTGTTGAAATCACGCTACAGTATTTAAAAATAGAGATATTGAGCTGAAACTTAGCACAGATTCCTTTTTTGTCCATAAGCAGGTTAAGTTCGAGGATGGGCTATGTCGGACTATATCTTGATATAGCTCCCATATAGACCGATCCGCCGATTGAGGGTCTTAGGCCCATAAAAACCACATTTATTATCCAATTTTGCTGAAATTTGGGACAGTCAGTTGTGTTAGGGCCTTCAATATCCTTAATTAATTTGGCTCAGATCGGTTCAGATTTGGATATAGCTGCCACATAGACCGATCTCTCGATTTAAGGTTTTGGGCCCATAAAAGGCGCATTTAAATATAATCCGATTTAACTTAAATTTGACGCAGTATTAGGCTTCTCGATATCCGTGTCGTATATGGTTCAGATCGGTTTAGTTTTAGATATAACTACAACAAGTAAAACCGTGCTAAGTTCGGCCGGGCCGAATCTTATATACCCTCCACCATGGATCGCATTTGTCGAGTTCTTTTCCCGGCATCTCTTCTTAGGCAAAAAAGGATATAAGAAAAGAGTTGCTCTGCTATTGAAACGATATCAAGATATGGTCCGGTTCGGACCACAATTAAATTATATGTTGGAGACCTGTGTAAAATTTCAGCCAATTCGTATAAGAATTGCGCCTATTGGGGCTCATGAAGTAAAATAAAGAGAACGATTTATTTGGGATCTGTATCGGGCTATAGACCGATTCAGACCATAATAAAGACGTTTGTTGATGGTCATGAGAGGATCCGTCGTACAAAATTTCAGGCATATCGGATAATAATTGCGACCTCTAGGGGTCAAGAAGTCAAGATCCCAGATCGGTTTATATGGTAGCTATATCAGGTTATGAACCGATTTGAACCTTATTTGACACAGTTGTTGAAAGTAAAAATAAAATAGGTCATGCAAAATTTCAGCCAAATCGGATAGGAATTGTGCCCTCTAAAAGCTCAAGAAGTCAAATCCCAAGATCTGTTTATATGACATCTATATCAGGTTATGGACCGATCGATCAACCATACTTGGCACAGTTGTTGGATATCATAACGAAATACTTCGTGCAAAAATTCATTCAAATCGGATAAGAATTGTGCCCTCTAGAGGTTCAAGAAGTCAAGACCCAAGATCGGTTTATATGGCAGCTATATCAGGTTATGGGCCGATTTGAACCATACTTGGCACAGTTGTTGGATATAATAACAAAACACGTCGTGCAAAATTTCATTTCAATCGGATAAGAATTGCGCACTCTAGAGGCTCAAGAAGTCAAGACTCCAGATCGGTTTATATGGCAGCTATATCAGGTTATGGGCCGATTTGAACCATACTTGGCACAGTTGTTGGATATAATAACAAAACACGTCGTGCAAAATTTTATTCCAATCGGATAAGAATTGCGCACTCTAGAGGCTCAAGAAGTCAAGACCCAAGATCGGTTTATATGGGAGCTATGTCAAAACATGGACCGATATGGCCCATTTACAATACCAACCGACCTACACTATTAAGAAGTATTTGTGCAAAATTTCAAGCGGCTAGCTTTACTCCTTCGGAAGTTAGCGTGCTTTCGACAGACAGACGGACGGACGGACAGACGGACGGACATGGCTAGATCGACATAAAATATCACGACGATCAAGAATATATATACTTTATGGGGTCTCAGACGAAAATTTCCAGTAGTTACAAACAGAATGACGAAATTAGTATACCCCCCATCTTATGGTGGAGGGTATAAAAAAGTATTTGGTCGATATAGCTGCTATGGGGCATAAGTAATGAATTTTTCACCGGATTTTGACAAAAGGTGGTTTACATATATACGGGATGTGGTGGGTATCCAATGTTGGAGCCGGACGAATTTAACGCCTTTTTACTTGCTGGACTTACTGTGGTTTGTATCAGGCGAACTTTAACCAATAACGGCTCCTTCAATGTGGAAATCCAAGACCGCCATATAATTGCACGGAATTGCGTCAGCCAAGATGCCTTGTAGGTATAGCCCACATCCTCATCCTTGGAAATGCCGTCAGATTTGGCAACAATTTTCTGAACACTTTGTTCCATTTCTCGGGCCACCCTAGAAGAGAAAAATTTAATATTTGAAAAAATATATACCAGAACCAACTACAGCCACCTACTTTCCCACAGCAAAGTTATCACAAATTTTAGAAATGCGATCTCGTGACTCAACTTCACGACCTGGCACCACAGCCAAGACTTGAACATAGAAATCAGCTGGATTGTAATTTGTGGGGCATTGGTTGCCAATGCTGCAAAGAAGCAGAACGATTTAATAGTCTCCCTTTATATATGTAAAGCAAAAACCACTTACAAGGAAAAGAAATCCACTGCCTCATTTGGAGTTCCCAGAAAGGCTACTCTGCCCTCGGCCATTAGCAAAATTTTATCAAAAAGTTCAAATAACTCCGATGAAGGTTGATGTATGGTCAGTATAACGGTTTTGCCCCGTTCCGAAAGTTTTTTCAAAACCTGCACCACACTGTGAGCCATAAATGAGTCCAAACCCGAGGTGGGTTCATCGCATATCAATAGTGGGGGATCGGTTAAAGCCTCTGAGGCAAAGGCCAAACGCTTGCGTTCACCGCCAGACAAACCTTTAACTCTTCCCGGTACTCCTATGATGGTATTCTGGCATTTACCCAGTGACAGATCCTGTATGACTTGATCGACTCTTTGGATTTTCTGTTTTTGGCTCAAGGCCCGAGGCATGCGTACAGTGGCCTGAAATATCAGGTGTTCTCTGGCCGTCAGCGAGCCTATGAATAGATCATCCTGTTGAACATAGGCACAACGAGCCTGCATTTCCTTGGCATCCACTGGAAGACCGTTGAGCATGCGCATGCTGGAGGGAGAAATTTGAACACCACGCGCTGAGCGAAAAGCCAAGGCATTGAGTAGAGTTGTCTTTCCAGCGCCAGAGCTGCCCATAACGGCCAACAATTCTCCGGGGTAGGCAATGCCACAAACTGAAAAGGTTTCAAAAGAGATTTAAAGTTGTAAAGTTTTTTAAGGTGCTTGTGATACCATTTTTAATTAGGTGCTTTCTTGGCTTGGGTATATGCCTCTCATTGCAGAAGACACCCCGAACTCGATTCATAAATTGCTTCCAATTTGATCCTGGCTGATGGACTTCCCCAAAAACATCCAGATTGTACCATGAGTATGTGAGTTTCTCCGATATCGACTCATTGGAGGCAAGAGATCCATAGCTTTTACTAAATCCTGCATTAATGGCCGACTGTTCCAAAGTCCTAGGAGACTGTAAGAAAGGTAGAAATAGGTTAAAACCAAGGAATAAACCTACACACTTGAAATTTTGCATGAATACTTCCTACTAGTATAGTTCGTTTGGGATTGTAAATGGGTTATAACGGTTCATGTTCTGATAAAGCTCCCATATTAACCGATATCGGATCTTGAACTTGACCGCAAGAGGGCGCAGTTATTATACGGCTGGCTGAAATTTAGCATGAAGTGTTTTGGTTTGACTTCCAACAACTGTGCCAAGTATGGGCCAAATCGGTAAATAAACTTATATAACTCCCAAACAAACCGATCTCGGACCTTGACCTCTTGAGCCGCTAGAGGGCGCATATATTATACGATGTGGATGAAATTTTGCAGGAAGTGGGTTGTTTTGATTTCCAACAACTGTCCAAATCTGTTTATAAATTCATGTAGCTCCCATATAAACCGATCTCCTGATTATACTTTTTATACCCTCCACCATAGGATGGGGGTATACTGATTTCTGCATCCTCGAAATATTCGTCCAAGACCCCGTAAAGTATATATATTCTTGATCGTCATGTCATTATAAGTCGATCTAACCATGTCCGTCTGTCCGTCCGTCCGTCTGTCGAAAGCACGCTAACTTTCGAAGGTGTAAAACCAGTCGCTTGAAATTTTGCACAAATACTTCTTATTAGTGTAGGTCGGTTGGGATTGTAAATGGGCCATATCGGTCCATGTTTTGATATGGCTCCAATATAAACCGACCTGGGATCTTGACTTCTTTTGAAATTTTGCATGACCACTTTCGTTAGACTTCCAACAACTGTGCCAATTATGGTTTAAATCGGTCCATAACCGGTATAGCTGTCATATAAACCGATCTGGGGTCTTGACTTCATCAGCCTCTAGAGGGCGCAAATAACTATCAGATTTGGCTGAAATTTCGCATGACGTATTTCGTTATGACTTCCAACAACTGTGTCAAATATGGTTCAAATCGGGATCTTGACTTCTTAAGCCTCAATAGGGCGTAATTATTGGGTTGCCCAAAAAGTAATTGCGGATTTTTTAAAAGAAAGTAAATGCATTTTTAATAAAACTTAGAATGAACTTTAATCAAATATACTTTTTTTACACTTTTTTTTCTAAAGCAAGCTAAAAGTAACAGCTGATAACTGACAGAAGAAAGAATGCAATTACAGAGTCACAAGCTGTGAAAAAATTTGTCAACGCCGACTATAAGAAAAATCCGCAATTACTTTTTGGGCAACCCAATATTATCCGATTTGGCTGAAATTTTGTACCACGGCTTCTCCCATGGCCTCCAACATATGTGTCAAATATAGTCTGAATCGGACTTTAGCCTGATACAGCTCCCATATAAACCGATCTGCCTATTTTACTTCCTGAGCAAAATTCTAATTCGATTTGGCTGTAATTTTACACGTAAACTTCTACTGTGGTCTCTAACATTCAATTCAATTACCATACCAATTCTTTTCTTTTACCCTTTGTTTGTCTTAAAAGAGATACCGGGAAAGAACTCGACAAATGCAATCCATGGTGGAGGGTATATAAGATTCGGCCCGGCCGAACTAAGCACGCTTTTACTTGTTTTTCCTTCAGAGGGCGCAATTCATATCAATTTTGGCAACGATTTCTTCTATGATCTTCAATATACATGCCATATATGGGCTGAATCGGTCCATAACCTGATATAGCTCCCATATAAACAGCTCTTCCGGTTTTAAATCTTGAGCCACTATAGGGCGCGTTTCTTATCCGGTTGGGCTGGAATTTTGCACAAAGATTCCCACTTTGGTCTCTTACCAAGTATGGCCCCAATATGTTCACAACTTGGTATAGCTCCAATAGCTTAGCAATTATTATCCATTATCATTTGATTGTCTATAAGAAGATATCGGACAAAGAACTTTACAAATTCGATCCATGATGGAGGGTATATAAGATTCGGCCCGGCCTAACTTAGCACGCTTTTACTTGTAACTTCTATGTACGTTATCTTTATATTAACTGGTCCATTTTATTTGTCAATATGGGCAATATTTACCCGAATTCGTCTTATCTCCTGATACATACTTGGCGCAGTGAGTACTATTGTAGATACGTGAGAGTGGGACAAACAAACATCTCAAAACATTTGTGAGAGAAAATGACAAAAGATAAACAACAAATATTAATTAGAGGTAAGCATCGCTCTCAGACGGCTGAAGAAACGACCGCCCTGGGGGGACTCCTTGTAAATGCAGACCATCTGAAGACGCATTAAATGATAAATGATTTCCTTTTATCTTACTGGTGTTGTTGTTGCCATTATTGTCTCATGCATCATTCATTGAATATCTTGTTTTGTGTTGTTTTTCTGTTCAGGGCTACCAATGACATTAGAAACACATACTCACCAATACTCTCACAACAGGTGAGTGAAAATAAGAAATGAGATTTAGAGTGGGTGAAAAGATAGCCAGAGGATTTTTTGAGAGCTATGGGAGGGTGTTGAAGTATGCAGTGCTTGACATGCCTACACCCAGAGAAATTACTCTGCTGATATCAGCAAACATTGTGTGTTGATATTAAATTAAACAAGTAAAAGCGTGCTAAGTTCGGCCGGGCCGAATCTTATATACCCTCTACCATGGAACGCATTGGTCGAGCTCTTGCCACGGCATCTCTTTTTAGGCAAACAAAGAATAAAAGAAAAGAATTGCTGTTATTGAAACAATATCAAGTGATGATTCATTTCGGACCATAATTGAAATGAATATTGGAGACCATAGTAGAAGCCATTGTGTAAAATTTCAACCAAATCATTTTTTTCAGCATTTTAGGGGCTAAAGAAATAAAATAGGGAAATCGGTTTCTAGGGGAGCTGCATTAGGCTATAAACCGATTCATGCCATATTCGATACGTATGTTAAAGGTCATGAGAGAAGCCGTTGTACAAAATTTCATCGGGTAATACTTGCGCCCTTTAGAGGCTCAACAAGAAGTCAAGATCCCATAGTGGTTTATATGGCAGCTATATCAGGTTATGGACCGATTTGAACTTTTCTTAGCACAGTTGTTGAAAGTTATAACAAAACACCTCATGCAAAATTTCAGTTAAATCGGGTAATAATTATGTCCTCTAGTGGCTCAGGAAGTCAAGATCCCAGATTGGTTTTTATGGCAGCTATATCAAAACGTGGACCGATATAGCCCATTTACAATCCCAACCGACCTACACTAATGAGAAGTATTTGTGCAAAATTTTAAGCGGCTAGCTTTACTCCTTCGAAAGTAGTAGAGCTAGTCGGACGGACAGACGGATGGACATGGCTAGTTCGACTTAAAATGTCATGACGATCAAGAATATATATACTTTAATATATATACATCTGTCCGTCCGCCTGTCCGTCCGTCCGTCTGTACGTCCATCTAAAGGGTGATTTTTTTGAGGTTAGGATTTTCATGCATTAGTATTTGACAGATCACGTGGGATTTCAGACATGGTGTCAAAGAGAAAGATGCTCAGTATGCTTTGACATTTCATCATGAATAGACTTACTAACGAGCAACGCTTGCAAATCATTGAATTTTATTACCAAAATCAGTGTTCGGTTCGAAATGTGTTCAAATTTTGACAAATTTTGTTCAGCGATGAGGCTCATTTCTGGTTGAATGGCTACGTAAATAAGCAAAATTGCCGCATTTGGAGTGAAGAGCAACCAGAAGCCGTTCAAGAACTGCCCATGCATCCCGAAAAATACACTGTTTGGTGTGGTTTGTACGCTGGTGGAATCATTGGACCGTATTTTTTCAAAGATGCTGTTGGACGCAACGTTACGGTGAATGAACACATTTCGAACCGAACACTGATTTTGGTAATAAAATTCAATGATTTCCAAGCGTTGCTCGTTAGTAAGTCTATTCATGATGAAATGTCAAAGCATACTGAGCATCTTTCTCTTTGACACCATGTCTGAAATCCCACGTGATCTGTCAAATACTAATGCATGAAAATCCTAACCTCAAAAAAATCACCCTTTATCTATTCGTCCGTCCGCCTGTCCGCCCGGCCGTCTGTCCGTCCATCTATCTATTCGTCCGTCCTTCTGTCCGTCGGTCTGTTTATTGAAACACGCCACAATCTTTAAAAATAGAGATATTGAGCCGAAACTTTGCACAGATTCTTTGTGAGTTGTGATAGGCCCCTTGACATCTTTCTGCAATTTGGCCCACCAGATCTGTTCAGACCGATCTCTCGATTTAAGGTTTTGGGCCCCTAAAAGGCGCATTTATTGCCCGATGTCGCCGAAATTTGGGACAGTGAGTTGGTTTAAGCCCCTCGATATACTTCTGCAATATGGCACAGATCGATACAGATTTGTACATAGCTGCGATATAAACCGATCCTCCGATTTAGGGTCTTAGGCCCCTTAAAGCCACATTTATTATCCGATTTTGCTGCAATTAGGGACAATGAGTTGTGTTAGGCCCTTTGACATCTTTCAGCAATTTGGCCTAGATCGGTCCAGATTTGGATATAGCTGCCATATATACCGATCTCTCGACTTAAGGTTTTGGGCCCATGAAAGGCGCATTTATTGTCCGATGTCGCCGAAATTTAGAACAGTGAGTTAAGTTAAACCCCTTGATATATTTCTACAATATGAGACAGATCGGTTCAGATTTGAATATAGTTGCCATATAGACCGATCTCTCGATTTAAGGTTTTGAGGCCATAAAAGGCACATTTATTGTCCGATTTCGCCGAAATTTGGGACAGTGAATTGTAATAGGCCCTTCGACATACTTCTGCAATTTGGCACAGATCGGTCTAGATTTGGATAAAGCTGCCATATAGACCGATATCTCGATTTAAAGTCTTGGCCTCATAAAAGGCGCATTTATTGTCCGATGTCGCCGAAATTTTGGACAGTGAGTTGTGATAGGCCCTTTGACATTCTTCTTCGATTTGGCATAGATCGCTCCAGATTTGGATATAGCTGCCATATAGACCGATCTCTCGATTTAAGGTTTTGGTACCATAAAAGGCGCATTTATTGTTCGATTTTGCTGAAATTTGGGACAAATTGCTGAAATTTGTGAGTTTGTTTGCTGTTATTTATATTAAAAATTTCTCAGAAATTGTGCGTTATATGCTTGTAAAACTTCAAGATTAGATGGAATATACAGATTTTTAAAATTTTTATGAAATGTGTGAGCTTTTTTCAAATTTTTTACCATTTGAAAACAGCACAAAATGTTTTCTGTTTTATCAAACCATTACTGCTGTCCCATTTTCAGCAGATTTTCTGCTGTTACAGCAAACAAATTTCTCTGAGTGTGCGGTGTGGCCCTATAATGATGTCGGCCTGCACTTGGATGAGGTTGCAACATTCAATTTGTACCATATTTGTTCACATTTTTAGCTTGAAGTAGTCAGAGCATCTGCAATGAGTGTATTCTATTTCGTATTGTAGTGCAGTATAGCAGTACAACTGCGAGCAAGCAGATTTGACCACTAACAACATCAACGAACCATGAAAAGTAGCAAAAAACAGCTTCAGTCTATTGAATTGGGACCGATCGGCATTCAATATACAAAGACCACAAATACATATTATAATAGAGATATTTTCATCAGAGTTGGCGTACCATCGCCCAAACAATCCCCTAACGAAAAAATAGAGCGCTGGTACTCAAATGAACGGTGTTTGGAAGTTGAATAATAATTACAACCAAGTGTCAGGGGCCTCAAGACCCCTAAAAATACATCAAATAGACATCTACATTGGCCAAACGGGACAATATTAGATTCAAATCAAATTATTTTTTATGTAATCATTCATCCAAATTGTGGTCCAGAAGTCTTTGGGCAAATGGATTAACATCTGGCGAATTCGACAGACACCGTGTTGAAACATTTTAGTTTGGAACATGTGGAGGTGGTACGTCCATGATTGTTGTTTTTGTAGTCAAATTTGCATGTGGATGTGGGGATCCTCGTCAAGTTTTTATAGTTGAGCAAACTTGTTCTGGTCTATATGACTGATCGCGAGCTGTCAATAAAAAAATATCATTTAGCTGGCATTTCTCGCTTGAAAGATATATTGGCGAGTACTGTGTAACACTTCGTGCAGCTAAACTGTATTTTCAAATATGGCCCGACTTGGAAAAAACTTGTAAAGTATATGCCGGGTGAGAACGGGTAGAGATATTTCTTTGAATTTTGATATGGTTAGGGCTGAGGTGTTAGCAAGATCGTGTGAAAAATTCCTTAGATCTAAGGTTGTCCTGGCAACTTTGGGTCTGCCAAATCTTCGTTTGTACTCCGATTTTCAATCCGATCCAAATTTACGAAGGCATTTGTGGTTCGATTTTCATTATGTATGATTAGATTTGTGACAAAATTTAATACGACTTTGCCGAAAAATGGTTTCATATCTGTTAATTCAGTTTAAAATTATACAGTTTGGATGTCAAACAAGTAAAAAGGTGTTAAATTCGGCAGGGCTGAACTTTGGATCACACCTCGGGTACATATGTAAACCATATTTCATCAAAATACGGTGAAAAATTAATACCTTATGCCCCAAAGCAGCTACATAGAAATATTTTCCGATTTGGACCAAATACTAAAGGTACGTGATTTTAACAGACAGACATGGCTAGATCGTCGTAGATTTTTACGCTGATCAAGAATATATATACTTTATAGGGTCGCAAATGGGAATTTCGATGTGTTGCAAACGGAATGATAAAATGAATATACCCCCATCCTTCGGTGGTGGGTACAAAAACGTGAAAAAATGTATTTTTTGTTCAAAACAAAAAAAAAATTATTGATTACACTTATTGCAAAACTTAGGTTAGGTAAGTTTAAAAAGAGGGTGCAGATATTAATCCGTCCCATGCTACTATGGACATACACCTATGCCAGTAATCGGCTTGTTGTGCGCTCTAAAGACTAAAAAGTAACATCGAAAAAGAAAATTTTATGTTGGGAATTCCGTGCTACTCACAAAATCCTTAATTTTTTTCATACCACTCCCCCAAGTTGGTTCATGTCTGCTATCGTTTCCCCACCTAAGAACCAGTGACTATTGGCCGCGAAAGCCGAGCAATGGCATAGGATATGCTCCAACGTCTCATTATCTTCCCCACATGCTACCACTTGTCGCTTCGATTTTGCATAAGTGAGCTCGCAGTTCTTTGTATCCCTTTATGACATAAAAAGCTATACTGACCTCCTTCTTTTTTCCTTTAAGTAATAGCCTCGTCCTCTCACAACTCCGATAACCTCATAGGATTTTCGCTTCCTACCGACTGTTTCGTTGTTCCATAGTGTAACAAACGCGTTTGTCGCCCACGCCCTTAAATCGGACTGCATCGACCCGAAAGTTTTCGGGTTAACCAAGTTTATTGACAGCAGCTCTCTGGCCTTCACTGACAAATCGTCTGCCCTTTCATTCCCCCTTACTCTGTTATGCCCCGGCACCCAAACAATGTGCCATGCCATCATCGGAAAAGGCGTTAAACTCCTTCTTACACTGCAAGACTGTTCGTTACCTTTCCCTCCAGGTTGTTATTGCCCTTGTCATTTTACTATCCGTAAAGATGTTCCCACTCGCGTTGGTATCACAGTACCTCACGCATTGCGTGATCGCCCGGATCTCCACCTGCACAACCGTATTATGGTCAGGCAGCCAAAAATAGATCTCAGTCCCTGGGTTCTCTCTATTGAAAAACTAGCTCAAATACCTTTATTTGTACTTTCTTGTAACGAGGACATGCGTTTTAAATGATATTTGAACAAGATATGTCAACTTAAACGGGTCCTATACATGTACTTAAATATAAGCAATTTTTTATTAAACTATTGGAAAAACCGCTCGAGTTCTCAAATTCTAAAGCCCAGATCCCCCATTTACTAAAAAATGACGATTTTGAAAACATTTTTGATTAAAATGGGTATTTTGGGGATTTTTGTAAAAAATCCGGGCAGAATGTATTTTTAGTTTTTTAGTCACACTTTTGTCTGCAAAATTCAAAGAGAAGTATTAAAATATCTCTATTGGGTTTTTCTTAAAATTTCAAAGGGATTTCTATACCCGTTCTCACAAGGCATATTTTTTACTAGTTTTTCCGATTTTCTCCCACTGTGCATCGTTAATTAGTTGTAGCATTTTAAGACGATCAAATCACAATATACTTTTGTAGCGTGGTGGGTTCAAAAAATGGTGCTGTGTATAAATATGCAGTTCAGCTCAATTCAATGGTCATGCATAGAGAGCTTTTTCGTTCTATGTCGCATTTTGTAAAATACGAGAATAAACACACACACACAGACGAGACACATACACAAATATACATATAGGCACACAGAGATCTCTTTGGAGTGTATAACAAAGCATTATTTACCGACCACAAAGTAACCTCTTTTTTGCGAATATCTTGCTTCTAGTGCTTATGTACGTACGTACATACATGTGGGTGTGTTTATATATGCGCTTATGTATGTGTTGGTAACCTACAATTTGTCGTATTTTGTGCTTGAACATTGTACCATTCAAATTGTAGTTTTTATAGTGATGCCGTTGATTTGGTTTTTATAAGCAACACCGAAGGATGACCTTATGTTCATTTTGTCGTTCGGTTTGTAACACCCAGAAATATCCACTTTCGACTGTACAGGTATAGAGGGTCCAGCTATTTCTGTCCTTCTGTCTGTTGAAATCGCTCTACAGTCTTTGAAAATAAAGATACGTTTAAACATTGCCTTAATAGCTTTTTTACCATAGGCAGCTAAAGCACAAATATGGACTATATCAGGATATAACCCCTTTTATAGATTGATGTGCCGATTAAACGTCTTGGGTTCATAGAAGGTGTATGTTTATGACGATTTCCCCGAAATTTGCTCTAATATTCTGTTAGGCAATTCGTGGTATTGGGGGGGTTAACAAATAAACTACCATACTAATGCGTGCAATGTAGAGCTTCTAAAAGTTCATACAAACGTTGGATTAATTGTCCGGTAGTGATTATTTGTTGCACTCTATTTAGTTGTTATTGTTGTGGCGTTGTTTTTTTTTGCCAAATTCAATTGCGTCGTCGTCCTTTATGCATTCAGGCAGGAAACACACACACACACACATGTAGATGTGTGTGGGCAGACATATGTATGTGTGTACATACATGCATTTGAAAGAGACTACATTGTTGTGGGCTATTCAGAGGACATTGGTCAGAGAACAATACTTGTATTCTATTTGAAGTCCATCCTTATTCGTTCATTCATGCATAGATGAATCCATTCATTCATTCATTCATTTGTTCGTTCATTGAGCCGCTCATGCATTCATATCCTCATATGTTGGTGAATGTGTTTGTTTGTGTGAGTGAGTGTGGCTGTGTGCATATCTGCAGAACAAAACGTATGATGGTGTCGTTGGTCCTGGGACATATTGTTTGGGGTAACAAATGATTGCGGCACTCGGTTTGTTGCCACTACTGATGCTGCTGCAGCACTGAAGATGGTCAAATGAAATTTATGAACAACTACACACAAAAAAAAACAACATAGATTTGTGTCCTTTTTCCACTCGGCCCGGAGCTCCCTGCCGCCTTCGCCCTTCTCCTACAGGCATTCTATTATGCTCTTTCTAGGTTGACAAATATTGCTTGTCCTTCGTCCGCCTGGAATAATCTAATACAATTGTCAGACATATTTGTGGGCAAATTGAAGCGCTCGCCACAAGCATCACCGCTTCATCGTCGTCGTGTGGCTGCCGCCGTCCACTCATTGTTATTTGGCAAATGGCTGCCCCCACCAGTCGATGATGCAATCGCCTCAGCTGGTGTTGGTGTAGACCCAAAAGACATTTTCGCCCAAAATGACAATGGATTCATAATAAACATGAACAAAGAAACAATGCTGGGCGGCGGTTTGACCGTATGGATGAATGGTTCGCGGGTAGCTGAAGTAGGCCATACTAGGATCCTCAGATGAGTGAGAAAAAAATTGAGTTCTCACACATCAATTTATTGTGGGGCCTTATCTCGAGAGGGGAAAAGGTCGAAATTGTAACTCAGCCACAACTGCAGTTACATTCATATCAAAGTGAACCTCCATTCCATTGTGTATTTATTCGAAATTGGTAAGTTTCACATCGACCAATTTTACAATTTTATGTCTACAAGTGTTTTTTTTGGTTGGTGTAGCCAACAAATAAAATGTTTAAATTTTTAGGCCTTGTTGTAAAGTGAGAGAAATGTCATAAAGAAAAAGAACCTTAAATCGTTCAAAAACGCCTTAATTTCGAACGAATGGGCAAAGAAATTGACAGACTATATCTACATAGGATGTCATTTAATCTGGAAGGAAGGGAAGAGGTTTACGATCGGATACCTGAGATGAACCTTGATGAACCTGCTGCCGGGGCACAGTCTGGGATTGACGGAACCCTAGTATTGCTATCTGGAAGTTTATGATGTTACACGTATGGATCAAAGCTAGAAGACAGAGTGGGCCTGGAGGCCTACATTCAGAACCCAGGGACGGAGATCTGTTTAAGACTTCCTGCATAATACGGTCCTGCAGGCAGAGATCCGGGCGATCACGGAATGATTGAGGTGGTGTGGTGCACACACGAAGACGTCGAGTGTCGAACATCGATGTTGAACATCTTTACGGACAGTAAAATTGCCATAAGGGCAATAACAACCAGGACGGTAAGGTCACGAATAGTCTTGCAGTGTAAGAACGAGATTAACGCCTTCTCTGAGGATGGCAAAATACCCATAACGGAGTAAGGGGGAATGAAAGGGCAGACGATTTGGCGGTGAAGGCCAGATGACTGCAGTCAATACGTTTTGTTTACCCGAAACTTTTCGGGTCAACGCAGTCCGAGTTAAGAGCGTGGGCGATGAATCCGCATACAACTTTGTGGAACAGCGAAACGGTCGTGGGAAGACGAAAATTCTACGGGGGGATCCAGATCGTGAGAAGACGCGGCTATTACTGAACGGAAGTAAGAAGGAGGTCAGTATAGCTTTCGGTATCATAATGGGACACATAAGCACTAAGGTTCCATGGAAAACAATTAAGGATTTTGTAAGTGGCAAGGAATTCCTAACATAGATTTTCTTTTTCGAGGTTACTTTTTTTGTATTTAGAGCGCACAACAAGCCGATTACTAGCTTAGGTGTATGTCCATAGTGGCATGGGGAGGATTAATATCTGCACGCTCTTTTAACCCACCCTATCCTATATCAGGTTATAGACAGATTTGGACCATATTTCTCACAGTAGTTAAAAGTCATAACGAAGGATCTCATGTAAAATTTCAACCAAATCGGATAAGAAATGCGCCCTCTAGAAGCTCAAAAGTCTAATCGGGAGATCGGTTTATATGGGAGCTATATCAGGTTATGGACTGATTTAAACCATACTTTACACAATTGTTGGAAACCATTCCAAAACGAAATGTGCGAAATTTTAGCCAAATCTTATAAGAATTTCGCCCTCTACTGGCTTATTATGTCTAATCGGGAGATCGCTTTATATGGGAGCTACATCGGCTTATGGACTGATGCAGACCATACTTGGCACAGTTGTTGGAAGTTGCAACAAAACACCTCATGCTCAAATCGAATAAGAATTGCGCCCTCTAGAAGGTCAAAAAGTCAAGACCCAAGTTCGGCTTATATGGCAGCTATATACAATCATGGACTGATTTGGCCCATTTACAGTCCCAATCGACCTACACTAGCAGGAAGTATTTGTGCAAAATTTCAAGCGTTTAGCTTTACTCCTTCGAAAGCGTGCTTTCGACAGACGGACATGGCTAGAACATCGAGGCGATCATGTATATGTATACTTTATGGGGTCTTGGACGAAAAAAAACCCCCATCCCATGGTATAGGGTATAAAAACAAAACGTTCACCAATCATAGATATGAGAGAAGTCTCTTCACTGTTTCTTATTGGAGAATTTCGTTGACACTTTTTTTGCTCCATATTGATAAAGGTGGGTGAGGATTTTGAATAGGTCAATCATTAGGTTGGAGACAATTGCGAGGCAGTGCCATAAAAGGTGTCGCGCACACTGCAGGATTCTTCTTGTGTGGGGCTGACGGGTCCGTAGCAAGATCTGCGTTAATCATCGATCCATTCCTGGCAAGTTTGTTGGCCGCTTCTTTCCCCATTACAGATTGATGACCCGCGACTCAACAAAGCCCGACATCAGAATCTTCAGTGTCCGCTGACTGTCCACGTATATCGTGATAGGGCCGCAGCAATAGGCAAATTTGCCCATGAACATTCCATTAATAAACAGGGACAAACTTCTCTCATATTAATAAGTGCTGGCCGATTCAAGTTTTAAGCTCAATAATAAGTGGCTTCCTTTTTACAGCTGAGTCCGAACGGCATGCCGGAGTGTGACACCTCTTTTTGGATAAGTTTTTACATGGTTGTCATACCAAATGATTTGGTACAGTAGCTTACAAATGTCGCCAGCATTAGGAGGGAATAACCACCGCTGATAATTTTTTCCGATTTTCTCGCCAGGATTCGAATCCAGGCGTTTAGCGTCATAGGCGGACATGCTAACCTCTGCGCTAGGGTGGCCTCCATATGGGCTGCAGCTCTCTTGTTGAAATTGTCTCCATTGTTTCGGGACCCAGAAGACCTCTGTCTGACATACGCTGCACCCATCGAACAGCCTATAAGATTCCCTCATTCTAAGGAATTCAATGACAATTTTTGCTCTAGTACTCCCATACAATTTAAACCCATCCGGGACTCAGAGATAAACAAGGAAGGACTTCCTTAGACTTCTTCGTCCACAGAGTTTACCAAGCAGCTTCGACTTCTTCTCTACGTCAGGGTGTTTTTTTTTCGTGTCGAAGAATTGCTCTCCAGCTGAGTTTAATTAGTCAACTCTCCATAAGAGTGGGATTGGACTCCATTTTACCGACAAAGCTTCGAATATAAAAACAAGTCCTTTAATAGGTCTTTCCCGCAATTTTGGAATTTGATTTGTTCATACCTTGCGGTTGCTCTTTACTTGACATATCAATATCCAGTGCACTCAGCCTTGCGAGAACAGAGCCTCCAGCTTGTTATAGGTGGGTAGCCCTCTGGTCTGTTGCCGACCCCTTTTTGAGGTGGGAAGGAGGTTCACCAAAGGTAATGGAGATCAACCACAACATAGCCCCCTCCCCCGGCATAAAGAATCATCGCCCCACGGTCCCTCAAACATTTCGCCCCGAACGAGGATATTAAATTCGTGCTCTACTCCCTTTCATTTGAATCCCACATTGATATGGTGGATACATATGTCCGATTTGTTGGGTATTATAGTGGTGGAATGGCCAACCAGTTACTTATTCCTGAAAGTGGATATTAGATTCATGCTTTACTCATAATTGCCTTTTATTTGAGACACACATTGCCGTGGTCTGTAAATAAGACGTGTTAAGGCATGTTTTGGGGGTAGAGTGGATCCGCGAAACTTGGTCCCAAAGATTTATATTGGATTTATGCTCTGCTTTCAATAAACTTTCATATAAGTCCCATATTGCCATAGTCAGTAAATATGGCACGTTTGGGGTGTATATTTTGGGTTGGGGGTGGGGCAGTTCTCCCAGATATCCCACCCCAATTTCTTGTTTTTACATCACTATGGGGTAGCAAACAAAATTTCGGTCGTCTATTTCTTCAGATAACGAGAAATGTAGTACCTCAGTTTACCCACAGAACCATTCTACATTATCTGTTAACAATGCAAGAAAATCGGTTTAGCAGTTTTTAAGTCTACGAGTATACAGAACATACAAACAAACAGGTAAAGAGACAGATTGATTTTTATATACAAGTGTGGTAAATAAAGTGCAAATATGCTCTTTAACTATGTTCACTTCTGTAAATTTTAAGCTACATCCATTATATGTGAGTACTCAAGACTCAGACCGGGCTGACACACATTTTCCTGTATTTTTCTTCTCTATAAAATATTGAAAAATATTTCTGCTTACTGTTTCCCCAAGCTTCCTACCTTCTAGATTTAACACATTGTAATATGATATTAATAACCGCAATTGAATAAAGGGCGCCACTCTCATTCAATCGAAGCAAGTATACCATTCGCCCGCAACATAAGACAATAAACTGAGAAAAATGTTAAATGTATGAAAAAAGTCCGCGATGCCGATTGTATAATACCCATCCCATCCTATAAGTGGAAATTGAGCCATATGATTGTTACGAACTTAGACGGAGGTTGTTAGATGGGGGCAGTAAAACAATAACAAACTGTAAAAACTACGGCTCTATAAGTATAAGTAGGGCGATAATCTGAACCGATTTTAATAAAATTCATTTAAAAGTTTAACCGTCATAAGAGAATAAACATTTCAACAGTCATAAGAGAATGGTGTGGGTCTATTAAAATGAGGATCGGTTGAAAAGTTTCGACATTAATACAATATCATACAATTAATACAATAATCATACATATGCTTGTATATGGAAACACACACATGTCTATACGGGAACTATTAAAATGAGGATCGGTTGAAAAGTTTCGACATTAATACAATATCATACAATTAATACAATAATCATACATATGCTTGTATATGGAAACACACACATGTCTATACGGGAACTATATCTTCAAGTGGACTGATTTCAACTAACTTTTCTCAATGCGCTAGAAGTCATTGAGAAAAGTGATGAGCCGTATTTTGTGAAGATCGATTGATAAATGCGCTTGCCAACGCTCTAGACGAGGATATCGGGCGATACATAAATATGGGAGCTATATCTAATCCCGAACAGGTTTGTTATGGAATTTATCAGTTATTATCGATAGTCATAAGATTATAGTTCGTGCCAAAATTTGTGAGAATCAGGAAACAAATGACTACAAAATTGCAATATTTGTCAGAACCGAACGAACACTTATAGGGGGGCCACATTCTAGTCTGAAGGGATTTTTCCAGTTTCAATGGATTTCATCTCTAGGCAAAAAAAAAAAGACTAGGACAAGTTTGAAGATAGGTTAAGTAAGGTTTAAGTCGCAGTCTGTCATCAGACCATCCAGATCGCTTTAAAAAGCCCAGAAACTTGCAAAAGTTCATATCCGCTAAAACAGACAAGTTCTCATAGAAATGATTGGGACTCCTTCTGACTGCCTGTACGGGACACAGCAGATGTTCCATAGTCTCTTCTTCCTCGACGATCCGAATCAATCTTTCTTTTTGCTCATTTTATGCATTCACTCATCTCGTTATTTGGTGTCTTGTTCTCAGTTCCCAATTGTCTCATACTCTGTTGTATTTTTAAACGAAGAGTTCAGTTCTTGAAATACTCTATGATTGTTAGGTGCCTTGAAAGCAGAAATGAATAGCCTTGCGCAGGCCTTTGAAGCAAAAAATTATTTTTAAACAAATTTAGAAGCAAATTATCTTGGTGAGTTGTAAACAATATAATGAGCTGTTAACAGGCTAGATTAGGATCGGTTTAAATGGCAGTCTGACTCACTTAGACGTATAATATAAAAAAAGTCAGATTAAACAAGTAAAAAGAACTTTGGATACCCACCACCTCGGGTATATATGTAAGCCATCTTTCGTCATAATCCGGTGAATAATTTATGCCCTCATAACAGATGTATAGAAATATGGTCCGCTTTGGACCAAATTTGGAGAAGAAAATATTTGTATTTTTGGTAGCAATATCCAATTATTGACCGATCTGAACCATATACAACACGGATGTCGAAAAACCTGACATACGTCACTGTGTCAGATTTCAGCGAAATCGGATTATAAATGTGGTTTTTATAGGCCAAAAACCATAAATCGAGAGATAGGTCTATATGGCAGCTATATCCAAATCTGGATCGATTTGGTCCAAATTAAAGAAGTTAGGCCTAAGGGCCTAACACAACTCACTGTCCCAAGTTTTGCGGAAATCGCATAATAAATGCGCCCTTTATGGACCCAAGACCTTAAATGGAGAGAACGGTCTATATGGCAGCTATATCCAAATCTGGACCGATTTGGTCCAAATTAAAGAAGCTAGGCCTAAGGGCCTAACACAACTCACTGTCTCAAATTTTGCCGAAATCGGATAATAAATGCGCCCTTTATGGACCAAAGACCTTAAATCGAGAGAACGGTTTATATGGCAGCTATATCCAAATCTGGACCGATCTGAGTCAAATTGAAGAAGTATTTTGAAGGACTTAACACAAGTTATTGTCCCAAATTTCGGCGAAATCGGACTATAAATGCGTCTTTTATGGGCTCAAGACCTTAAATCGAGAGAACGGTTTATATGGCAGCTATATCCAAATCTGAACCGATATAGGCCATATTGCAGAAAGATGTCAGGGGATTTAATTTAACTCACTGTCTCAAATTTCAGCGACATTGGACAATAAATGCGCCTTTTATGGGCCCAAGACCTTAATTCGAGAGATCGGTCTATATGGCAGCTATATCCAAATCGGGACCGATTTGGGCCAAATTGAAGAAGGATGTCGAAAGACCTAACAAAACTGACTGTTCCAAATTTTGGCAAAATCGGATAATAAATGCGCCCTTTATGGGCCTAAGACCTTAAATCGAGAGTTCGGTCTATATGGCAGCAATATTTAAATCTAGACCGATCGGAACTAAATTGTAGGAGAATATCGACTGGCCTAACACAACTCACTGTTCCAAATTTCAACAAAATATGGTTTTTATGGGCCTAAGACACTAAATCGGCGGATCGGTCTATATGGGGGCTATATCAAGATATGGTCCGTTATAGCCCATCTTCGAACTTAACCAGCTTATGGACAAAAAAAGAATCAGTGCAAAGTTTTAGCCCAATATCTCTATTTTTAAAGGCTGTAGCGTGATTTCAACAGACAGACGGACCGACTAAGATTTTTACGCTGATCAAGAATATATATATTTTATAGGGTCGGAAACCCCCTTTTTCGATGGTGGGTATAAAAACTTTAAGTCTATTCGCGAGGTCTATCCATACTCCGCTTAATTAAACTATGGTCCTATCTACATAAAATAGAAGAAGGATTTTAAGGGTCTATATAGGTTTATATGAGGGCTGTATCAGGTAATAAACCAATTCAGAATATACTGGGGACATGATGGCCATTGGTTATTTGAGGCAAAAGCCGGTTCACTGAGGCTCTTATCCGATACCGCTGATTGCAGCTACTCCTAAGGAACATCCCATTATCGGCTGATCTTCTCATGATAACGATGTATATCAAACAAATCGAATTTCTACCGCTGGGGTGATTTCGATAGACGGACGGACATGGCTAAATCAACTTAGAATATCAAGACGATGAAGAAAATATATATACTTTAAAGGGTCGCAGATCAATATTTAATTTCTTTAAGTGTCTGCAAGTCCTCACAAACATGGTAGCCACAGCATAACATGGAACTTTATACGTATTTATTAAAGAACCCATGACATTGAGTATCACAATGCACTTCATGAGCTTTTTATTTGTTGAATATATGGCAACCCTGTTTTGGACAACATTTTATGTTACATATTCGAGTAACATATCGATGACATCTACAAAATGCAAATATCATTAGCCATGCTGGTTGTGCAATCTACATTTTTCCAATACAAAACAATATAAGGTTGTAAATTTATTTTAGGCCTGTCAAATCTCCTAGACTAAAAGGTGTAATTCTTATATGATTTGGTTGAAATTTTGCAGGTGATGTGCTGTTTTGACTTCCAACAACTTGATTTACCTCCCATATTAACCATATCCCGCTAAAGGGCGCAGTTATTATCTGATTTGTCTGAAATTTTGCACAACGACTTCTCCAAGACCTTTAGTTCTTATCCATTATTCTTTTCTTGTCTATAAAGATACACCGGTCAAAGAACTTGACATTCTTGTGATCAAGATCGGTTTTGTTGTCAGATTTTTTCCAACATTTTGCCCGTGTCATTTTTTGGACTTTTTTTTTGTCCAAAGGCAAGTATATATCGAACTCTATCTTGATATAGCCCCCATTTATTTTCCGATTTCGCTGAAATTCGATATAGTATGCTGTGTTAGGCTCTTTGACATCCGTACCCTACATGGTCCAGATCGGTGTATATTTGGTTATAGCTGTCATATAAACCGGTCTCCCGACTAAAGGTCTAAGGGCCATAAAAGACTATATATTGGGTTGCCCAAAAAGTAATTGCGGATTTTTTAAAAGAAAGTAAATGCATTTTTAATAAAACTTAGAATGAACTTTAATCAAATATACTTTTTTTACACTTTTTTTCTAAAGCAAACTAAAAGCAACAGCTGATAACTGACAGAAGAAAGAATGCAATTACAGAGTCACAAGCTGTGAAAAAATTTGTCAACGCCGACTATAAGAAAAATCCGCAATTACTTTTTGGGCAACCCAATATTACCCGATTTGGTTATTTTATTTCGTTATATTAGACACATACTGGATATGGTTTCTATTGGACTATATTTGGATGACGCTACCATACAGACCAATCTCTTGTTTAATGGTCTAGGACAATGAATTGTATATTAAGTCCCTGGAGAGTTTGCTCCAGATTGGACCTTGAAATAGGTGGTAAAGTTTCGTAAATGGTATATTTTATCCAAGCTCGTGCGTATCCAAAGTTCAACCTGGTGGATCTTAATGTGTTTTTGTTAAAACTTCAGTAGTCACAATTTTGGTTCAAACCCTTGCACGATATATATGACACTGATCAGAATTTGTAGCCTATTGCTTCTATCTATATCATTCATTTGATATGCTTACGTAATTGCTTACAGGTAGGGGTAGGGTTTTATATGGTCCGCCTCGCCAACTTTGGTTTTTTTCTTCTATTTTTTGATTTTTTTTTGGAATAAAACTTTATTTCTTACCAACAAATTAATCTACACGAATGTCGTGTTTAACGCAGATGCCTGGCATCACGGCCTAAACCTGCGAGGCCCAAGGCCCAAGGGTGAATACAATGCGTCTACCAACGCCCCTACATGTGGTAACCCACAGATGAGTACCAATTTGATCCCACGTATTTAGATGTATTCACCTCCTTGGTTAGGAGCAGAGCATTACCTAAAACTCTTTCCGATCTATAGGTCACGGCACCCGGTTGAAAACGCAACTCCACGCTAGCTCCACCAGATCGAATCGAGGGTGGACGATTCCGCGACAAGATACCCTTGAGCAACATTGTCACGGTTTTGTCCTCCGCTACGTCAACACCAACACGATCGCTCCATTCGCGCACATTGCCCATGGCAAGCTCACCGCGAGTTTCCAGAGCAAGTCTCGAATCTCCTTCAACCAGGATGAGCGGCGTCCCAGCAGCGTATAGTCCAACATTTTTACTCACATTGTTGAGATTTTCCACTGAAGCGGCTGTGCGTTTTCTAGCAGTTTCGTCGATAAGCAGATCTTGATCTTCTTGGCCCATTTTAGGGTTTTATTATTAGAGATTTTTATTAACTTAAAAACCAACTTTCGAACACAAATTAAGTTTTTGCCACACTTAAAACAATGTGATGTTTTATCAATTATTATTATTATTTCTAATTAACAAATTCTTTTATATATACATAAAAATTTTCCTTCTAATTTTTCCGTGTTACTTTAGCCAGCGACGCGTTTAGACTGGCTCTATGAATGCTGCCTTAGTAGGCTGCTTGACTTGGTGACTGACTGGGTGGTTAGATAAATGAGAAGAATACAGTTAGATGACTTATACTCGTACCTTAGTTAGCCCTGTTAGTTAGTTACTTCTACTGCTGTTGCTGCTGCAGCTGACTGTGGCATGGAGAACTTTTATGGTTGCACTCTGCTAAAAAAAAAGATGACGAAAAGTGTTCCATCACCACACACATATGGGGACTATAGCAACTGTGACAGCGACAAAGACCGTCGACTGATAAAAGCCATGATGAGATGAGATGTAGTGCGGTTAGCGGAACGTGTCGAACAGATAGATAGAGTAAGCAAAAGATATGTGTTTACAGGTACCGTTGTTGCAACTAGATCTGCATATTTAGCCATGTACTCAAGCAATCTAAGGTGCATATGTATACGTATGTAGACACGAGAATGCATTGGCGTAGCTAGAGGGGGTTCTAAACACCCCCCAGAATTTTCGTTAGTATTAACTACTGTTAACTAGTGATTGTATTTCAAACCTCCCAATTCTAAAAACAAGTAAAAACGCGTTAATTTCGGCCGGGCCGAACTTTGGATACCCACCACCTCGGGTATATATATGTTAACCAACTTTCGTCAGAATCCCAAAACCTTAAATCGAGAGATCGGTCTATAAGGCAGCTAAATGCAAATCTTGATCGATCTAAGCCAATAACTGTCCCACATTTCGGCGACATTGGACAATAAATTCGTGTTTTATGGGCACAAAACATTAAATCGAGAGATCGGTCTATATGGCAGCTATATCCAAATCTGGACCGATCTGAGCCAAATTGAAGAAGAATGTTGAAGGGTCCAACACAACTCACTGCCCCAAATTTCGGCGACATCGGACAAAAAATGCGCCTTTTTTGGGTCCAAAACCTTAAATCGAGAAATCGGTCTCTAAGGCAGCTATATGCAAATCTTGATCGATCTGGGCCAAATTGAAGAAGGATGTGGAAGAGCCTAGCACAACTCACAGTCCCAAATTTCGGCGAGTTCGGACAATAAATGCGCCTTTTATGGGCCCAAATCCTTTAATCGAGAGATCGGTCTATATGGCAGTTACATTCAAATTTGGACCGATTTCGCCCAAATTTAAGAAGGATATCGAAGGGCCTAACACAACTCACTGTCTCAAATTTCAGCAAAATCGGATAATAAATGAGGCTTTTATGGGCCTTAGACCCTAAATCGGCGGATCGGTCTATATGGGGGCTATATCAAGATATAGTCTGATATATTCCATCTTCGAACTTAACCTGCTTATGGACAAAAAAAGAATCTGTGCAATGTTTCAGCTCTATTTTTAACGACTGTAGAGAGAAAAACACAGGAGGAGTGGAGAAACCCGAGCGGGGGGTGAAGAACCGCCCTTCCCTACTCAAGCACGGATCTACCTACGACGGAGCCTGTGGCACCCCCCGTCGGAACCATCCTGTTTCCTCAAAAAACCTCAGGAGAGATAACAGAGGTACATTCGCACCAGACCAGTTCACCCAGATCACAGAAGAAACGGCTCCCCCGAAAGGAGAGTCTATGTTCCTGCATACGCCGTGCAGGAACACAGCAAGTGCTCAGTAGTCTCCTCCTCATCCTCATCGAGGCAACTCCTACAGAAGTCATTGTGCGGTATCTCCATGCGCGCCGCCATGTGGCCTATGGCACAGTGTCCGATTATGACCCCTGTCAAACTACTCATCGACCTCTTATGGAACGCCAGCAACTCCCTCGTCCTCTTCCGGTCGATGACTGGCCAAAGCGCCTTCGTAGTCCGACAACCATCTACCGAATCCCACCTCGTAATCGACGCCGACCTGACCATCCCATCTACTGTGTTCAGTAGCTCGACAAATGGCACGTAGGCAAGACCGATGACTGGTCGGCCAGGCACAGAAGAACCCCTCCTGACGATCGCCCCCTGACGAACCCCTCCTCATGCCCACAAACCCATGTCAGCGTCACATCGTGGGCCCGAAGCCTATCCAGAGATTCCAAACATTCCGCCACGCATCTCGACCTCAAGGCCTTGAGCGCGTCCATCCTCGAGCCCAAGGCCTTGAGCGTCCTGAGTTTCGAGGACGGTAAGCCCCTTATCAGAACTTCTCTTGCGACAACTGCAATGGCACTGACCTCTGCCTGAACCGTACACTCGTCCCGCACCGTACACTCGTCCGGCAGTCTCAGAGACAAACTGATATTGAGTGCATTAGAGTAGACCCCCCAATCCAGTCATTGACTCCAACTTGGAGCCATCTGTTTAGATCAAGGTCTCATCCTCCTTAAGTACACCATCCGCCCTCCATTCGTCCCTCTCAGGAAAACGAATCGCAAATGCCCTCACTCAATTCGGATATGGTTCCAGGTAGTCGGAGATCCTCCTCAGTCTACCCTCCGTATCCATAACACCCAGAATCGATCTGTGGCCGCAACTATCCTCCTTCAGCATTACGAGCTCTCTTAGCCTAAGCGTGATCCTGGCGGCGCAGTTCCAAATATAGGCCTCAATGGGCTGCATATGCAGCATCGCCTTCAGGCCTGCCTGCGGTGCGTTTCTGTGCTAAGTACGGTACAAATAGGTCAAGAAACTGATATAGCTCCCATATAAACCGATCTCTCGATTTGACTTCTTGAGCCCCTGGAAGCTTCACTTTTCATCCGATTTGGTTGAAATCGGTCAAGAACCTGATATAGCTCTCGTATAAACGGATTTCCCCCATTTGACTATTTGAGCTCTTGGAAGGCGCAATTTTGACCGATTTGGCTGAAATTTTGCACGTGGTGTTCTGTTATGACTTTCAACAACTGTGCCAAGTACGGTCCAAATCGGTCAATAACCTGATATAGCACCCATATAAACCAATCTCCCCCCCTCTCATTTTCACAGTCACTCCACACCACATTATTGTGATTTTTTTTATGTATACACGAGGTAGTAGTTATCCAAAGTTTGGCTAGACCGAACCTTTTTATTTGTTTTAATTTTGTTGTTGTTTTTTCTGGTTGAGCTGTATCACCCCCCAGAAAAAAGTCTAGCTACGCCAATGCGAGTATGTGTGTATGAGTAAGTGTAGGTTTATTTGAGACTCTCTGAAATTATTTGCATTTTGTTACCATCTTATCTGGAGAATTTGTTAGTATCTTCGGTTATGGGCCTTTTTTTGGATTTTGTTGATGTAAACTTTATTTTTTTCATATCTTTAATGTGATTTAATGGAAATGTTAGTTTTATTTGAGGATAGGAAAGTGTTCCGTAACTAACATATTTCAGAAGCTTTGTATATTTTGATGAATCATATTTCTATACCCACCATGATAAGATATTTAATAAACTTACGTAATAAAGGTCATACAAGAAGTCGTTGTACAAAAATTCTGTAAAATCGAAGAAGAATTTCGCCCTCTATGGGCTCAATAAATAGTATAGAAATTTCGATTTTGGTGATTTGTATAGTTTTCCGTGTTTATACGCTACACCACTACTGTGGTACAGGGTATTATAACTTTGTGAATTTGTTTGTAACACCCAAAAGGAAGAGAGATACCCCTTTGATAAGTACAACGATCGACTCATAATCCCCTTTTGATTCGATTTAGCTGTGTCCGTAGTCTGTCTGTCCGTCTGTCCATGTTAATTTGCGTACGCAGTTCGCAGTTTTCATCCAATCGTCTTCAAATTTGGTACAGACATGTTTTTCGGCCTAGAGACGAAGCCTATTGAAATTGGAAAAAATCGGCTCAGATTTAGATATAGCTCTCTTATATTTATATATTGCCCGATTTTAACTCCTAGGAAAAGGACTAGGATAATAAATAAATCTGAGATAATATTGGGTTGCCCAAAAAGTAATTGCGGATTTTTTATATAGACGGCGTTGACAAATTTTTTCACAGCTTGTGACTCTGTAATTGCATTCTTTCTTCTGTCAGTTATCAGCTGTTACTTTTAGCTTGCTTTAGAAAAAAGTGTAAAAAAAGTATATTTGATTAAAGTTCTAAGTTTTATTAAAAATGCATTTACTTTCTTTTAAAAAATCCGTAAAAAATCCCAATAAATGCACCTTTTATGGGTCCACAACCTTAAATCGAGAGATCGGTCTATATGACAGCTATATCCAAATCTGGACCAATCTGGGCCAAATTGAAGTAAGATATCGAGCGGCCTAACACAACTCACTGTCCTAAATTTCAGCAAAATCGGATAATAAATGAGGCTTTTATGGGCCTAAGACCCTAAATCGGCAGATCGGTCTTTATAACCGCTAATTCAAATCTGGACCGATCTGAGCCAAATTAAAGAACGATGTCGAAGGGACTAACACAACTTACTGTCCCAAATTGCAGCAAATTCGAATAATAAATGTGGCTTTTATTCGCATAAGATCCTAAATCGCTGGATCGGTCTATATGGCAGCTATATCAAGATACAGTCCGACATAGCCCATCTTCGAACTTCACCTGCTTATGGGCAAACAAGTAAAAGCATGCTAAGTTCGGCCGGGCCGAATCTTATCTATCCTACACCATGGATCGCATTTGTCGAGCTCTTGCCACGGTATCTCTTTTAAGGCAAACGAAGGAGAAAAAAAATTGCTGTTATTGGAACAATATCAAGTTAAGGTTCATTTCGAACCATAATTGAACTAAATATAGGAGACCATAGTAGAAGTCATTGTGTAAAACTTCAGCCAAATCTAGTAAGAATTGCACACTTTAGGGGCTGAGGAAATAAAACAAGGAGATCGGGTTATGGGCGAGCTGTATTAGGCTATAAACCGATTCATACCATATTCGACACATATGTTAAAGGTCATGGGAGAAGCCCTTTGCGCCCTTTAGAGGCTATAGAAGTCAAATCCCATATCGGTTTATATGACAGCTATATCAGGTTATGGAACGATTTCAACTAATCTTACCACAGTTGTTGGAAGTCATAACAAAACACACCTCATGCAAAATTTCAGCCAAATCGGATAGGAATTACGCTCTCTAGACGCTCAAGAATTCAAGACCCCAGATCGGTTTATATGACAGCTATATCAGGTTATGGACCGATTTAAACCATACTCAGCACAGTTGTTGAAAGTCATAATAAAACACCTCATGCTAAATTTCAGCCAAATCGGATAGGAATTGAGCACTCTAGACGCTCAAAAAGTCAAGACCCCAGATCGGTTTATATGACAGCTATATCAGGTTATGGACCGATTTGAACCATTGTTAACACAGTTGTTGAAAGTTATAACAAAACACCTAATGCAAATTTCAGCCAAATCGGATAGGAATTACGCTCTCTAGACGCTCAAGAAGTCAATACCCCAGATCGGTTTATATGACAGCTATATCAGGTTATGGACCGATTTGAACTATTCTTAAAACAGTTGTTGAAGGTCATAACAAAACACCTCATGCAAAATTTCAGCCAAATCGGATAGGAATTACGCTCTCTATACGCTCAAGAAGTCAAGACCCCAGATCGGTTTATATGACAGCTATATCAGGTTATGGACCGATTTAAACCATACTCGGCACAGTTGTTGAAGGTCATAATAAAACACCTCATGCAAAATTTCAGCCGAATCGGATAAAAATTATGCCCTCTAGCGGCTCAAGAAGTCAAGACCCAAGATCGGTTTATATGGCAGCTATATCAAAACGTGGACCGATATAGCTTTTTTACAATCCCAAACAACTTACACTAATGAGAAGTACTTGTGCAAAATTTCAAGCGGCTAGCTTTACTCTTTCAAAAGTTAGCGTGCTTTCGACAGACTAGATCGACTTAAAATGTCATGACGATCATGAATATATATACTATATGGGGTCTTGGACGAATATTTCGAGGTGTTACAAAGAGAATGACGAAATTAGTATACCCCCATTCTATGGTGGAGGGTATAAAAAATGAATCTGTACAAAGTTTTAGCTCAATATCTCTATTTTTAAAGACTGTAGCGTGATTTCAACAGACAGACGGGCGGACAAACGGACGGACAGACAGAAGGACAGATGGACGGACATGGCTAGATCGTCTTAGATTTTAAGGCTGATCAAGACAATATATACTCTATAGGGTCGGAAATGGATATTTCGTTGTGTTGCAAACGGAATGACAAAATTAATATATGCCCATCTTTCGGTGGTGGGCATACAAATAATTGCTGTCGATCACACAAAGTCCTTTATTGACTGATTACTTCGCGGTAAATCTCTTTGAGCCCCCATTATAAAATGCTGCACACGGAGCAGGGTAGAGCAGGGTTTTCCTGCAAATGTCCAATATTTAAGTTCTTAATGAATAAACTCAATATGAAAATAAAAACATGCGTGGATTTTTATGAAACATAAATGGTTTGCAATTACCACAGATTTTTTTCCATTCATTTGTTGCTATTCCATTAATGCTTCAAACGAATGTGGATACCAGGGTGGCTGAGTAAGAAGGTGTGTAGAGCGATGTGGCCAAGGTGGTTGTTAATGCTTCACGTAATTGTGTTTATTGCAATAAATCCAATACTGAATCCAATTCCCATTCGTTGGTCAGAGTTGCGATATACGAGTATTTGCCACCAACATAGGTCGGTCGGTCGTTCGGTCGGCTGGTAAACACCACCAACTGTGTTTTTGGCATCATTTGCAGTGGTTGAATTAATTCCTAGAATAAATTTTAAAATATCCATTAATGCGTTAATTTATTAATGATTTCATCTCTCAGCCATGGCAAGGATAGACAGACGGAAGGACAGACAGCAGAGCTTTTATGAAAAATTGTGCAAATGTTGGTAAGGCTATATTTCAACACATGTCCGCTGACTGTTTCCGCATTATGCCACATCAAATATTTGTCCGTCGAGAGGGAGAGAGAGCAGACAAGGGACAAGGGAGTCAACGTTTGATGTGCTTGAATGTTCTCCCAAAGTGCATCATCCACGATAATGAGGTAATTTTGTCTGCGCCTCCATAGGACATGACATTAAGGATATGCATTTTTCAATTATTTTGTGTCAAGGTAAATTGCTGTGGTATGTTGATGCAGCTACACACCCACACACGCACACACACACAAACTCACTTCAGCTGTTGAAAACTTACTGGGACATATGCAATGGTGGTATTACAAGCATGGCTTCATCAGTTGCTGCCAATGGCAGGTTATAAAGGATATTTTATTCGCTTATTGCAATGATTTTCCTTAAAGAGCCAACTTATAGAACCACTTGAATTCCCTTACACGGACATTGCGATTTCTTTAAAGTGTTTATTCACAATGTTGAGGCGACATTCATCACCCGCCACGAAAACGGCAAAAGTTTTAACACTTGGCGCCGCCATATGACAAGATCGCTTGTCATGTTGTATGTATGTATGCGTTAGTCTCCATTTGCCAATCTGTATCTAGCATTTGTAAGATTTCCTTGGAATTGTTACAATGGCTTTATGTCGCCTCCATTGCCTCATCACGACTTGCAGTGTCCAAGTGTCTGCTCTTCATTATCGTTTCAACAGTAAATAAAGTTAATTTTTAAGCTTTGTTGTCTGCATTGATTAAAAAAAAAACCGTTTCATGCTTTCATTGAATTCGAGTAATGAATGCACTTTGCAATCCACAATATTTTGCATAAACCTTTTATAGTGCCCCGCCGCACAGTGGGACAGCGTTAGAGTGAATTTCCAATGCAATGAATAAAGCAAATAGGTGGATCCCTTTTACCCACATTCAGGGTAGCTGACACAAAGTGTTACCAAGTTAATACCGATATATCTGCCAAACTAGAAGTGACAGCTACCTGATACCTGTTTTATTGGCAGCTCTCAGACATTTGTGTCCGTCATGATAAAACATGCTGACAGACTGACAGATTGCCAGCAACGACTTTTGCAGAAGCTGTAGGGACATCGAGGAGTAAGAGACTATAGAACACCTTCTGTGTGGGTGTTCTGCACTAGCAGTTAGAAGGAGTTCCACTTTAGGTTATCATTTCTTTGAGAACCTGTCTGATTTAGCGGATGTGAATATTCGCAAGTTGATGGGCTTTTTAAAGCGATCCGGATGGTTCAACGGTAGGAACTAGAAGGCATCCTCCTTCTTCTGCTCTTGTGGTATCACAATGGATGAAAACATCTAAGTGAGTCAGACTGCCACTTAAACCTAACCTAACCTAGCCTGTTGACAGCTCATTATATTGCTTACAAGCCACCAAGAGCATTTGCTTCTGAATTCGTTTAAAAATAAATTTTTTGCTGATGAAGTTCAAGCGTAATAGTGGAATTTGAGTCAAAGGTCTGCGCAAGACTATTCATTTCAGCTTTCAAGACACACTAACAATCATAGAGTATTTTAAGAATTGAACTCTTCGTTTATACAATAAATACAACAGTATGAGTATGAGTATGAGACAATTGAGAACTGAGTAAAACAGATAAACCAGACACCAAGTAACGAGATGAGTGAATGCATAAAATGAGCCCTTTAGCAAAAAGAAATATTGATTCGGATTTCAGTGAGTGCTTGTTGTACAATGCATGTATTCGGGTACATTTTGTTTCAGATAAAGTACTGATCGATTGTAGGATCATGGTATCTGGCCCCCCACCCATTGTTGACATCTGCTATAGGTTGAACGTCTACCTCAACGAACTTGCCTCATATTTCGTTGTAAGAAATCTGAAGATATCTGCCACCAAATATTCAGCCACATTGTGCACTACAAATAAGCGTGATGGTATGGAGAAATGATTCCGACCATCACATGCCCCAAATTACTTGGCGTCACATTTGACAGCTCTTACACAAATTTGACATTAATGATTTTCTTATGATTCTTAGTGTGAATGATGCATTTCATAGAAATCGGTGCAGATTTAGGTATAGCTGCCATATATATATTTCGACCGATTTTCACTTCTAGAGCCACTGCAAGCACTTTTATTGTACAATCTGGCCAAAAATTTTGCACAACGCTTTCCTCGACGAGTACCACAATATGTAAGATGTTTGGTCGAAACCGGTTCAGATTTACATATAGCTCCCATTTCGTCGGATTTTGGGTAGTTTGCAATAATGTCATTTGTCAATTTATTACAGTTTACACATATATGCTCGGATTGTTTTATAACCGTCCTGAAAACATCCACCGTAGTCCATCAAAATTGGTTCAGAATTTGATATAGCTCCCACTTTGTATTGATAGGGTAGGCACCGCCCGACTTTTGCCTTTCCTTCCTGGTTTTATAAAAATTTTGTCCTACCGTGCTCATTGGATATTCCCACAAGTACAAACTACCACAGTAAATGCTTATTAAGAATAAAGAAACTACAAGAAAAAGCGTGCTAAGTTTGGTCGGGCCGAATCTTATACACCCTCCACAATGGATCGCATTTGGCAAGCTTTTTTTCCGATATCTCTTAATAGGCAAACAAACGATAATGGATAAGAATTGCTATGCTATTGGAGCTATACCAAGTTATGATCCGATTGGGACCATACTTGGTTTGGCTGTTGGAGACCAAAGTGGAAGTCAATATGGAAAATATCAGCCAAATCGGATAAGAATTGCGCCCTATAGTGGTTTAAGAAATAAAATCGATCTGTTTATATGGGATCTATTGAGTTGCTCAAAAAGTAATTGCGGATGTTTCATATAGTCGGCGTTGACAAATTTTTTCACAGCTTGTGACTCTGTAATTGCATTCTTTCTTCTGTCAGTTATCAGCTGTTACTTTTAGTTTGCTTTAGAAAAAAAGTGTAAAAAAAGTATATTTGATTAAACTTCATTCTAAGTTTTATTAAAAATGCATTCACTTTCTTTTAAAAAATCCGCAATTACTTTTTGGGCAACCCAATATATCCGTTTACGGACCATAAACCATATTAAAGGTTTCTTCTATGACCTTTAACATGCTCCGGAAAGGTCCATAAACTTATATAGATCCCATATAAACAGATTTCCCGATTTTATTTCTTATGTCGTTGTGCAAAATTTCATTAAAATCAGACAAAAATTGCACCCTATAAAGGCTCAAGGAGTATAATCGGGAGATCGGTTTATTTGGGGCTGTATCAGAATATGAACCGATTTCGACCATACTCGGCACAGTTGTTGGAAGTCCTAACAAAACACCTCATGCAATATTTCTGCCAAAACGGAAAATAATTGCGCCCTCTAGTGGCTCAAGAAGTCAAGATCCAAGATCGGTTTATATGGAAGCTATATGAGGTTATGAACCGATTTAGACCATACTTGGCACAGTTGTTGAAAACCACTTCATGCAAAATTGGGTAATAATTTTCCCCTCTAGCGGTTCATAAAATCATGATCCAGGATCGGTATACATTTGAGCTATATCAGGTTATGAACCGATTTGGACCATACTTGGCACAATTTGCACTTCGTGCAAAAATTTCACCCAAATCGGATAAGAATTGCGCCCTCTAGAGGCTCAAGAAGTCAACATCCAAGATCGATTTATGTGGCAGAAATATCAAAACGTGGACCGATATAGCCTATTTACAATCCCAACCTATCCTTATAGGAAGTATTCATGGAATTTCAAGCTCTTAGCTTTATTTTTTCGCAAGTTAGCGTGCTTTCGACAGACAGACGGACGGATAGGGCTAAATTGACTTAGAATGTCAAGGCGATCCAGTATATATATATATATATCTATACTTTGTTTCATCTCAGATCAATATTTCTATAGGGTGGCTGATGAATATTGCTACAATGATGAATATTGCTACATTTTTTTTTCGGTGTATGGAATACATTTTTCTTTTATTCATGTTAAATTAAATTATTAAATTAATTATTAAATTATTATTAATTAAATTAATTAATTAATTAATTAAATTAATTATTAAATTATTATTATTAAATAGAAAAAAAGTTATTACATTTTTTTTTGGTAGCGGCTTTCATCAGCCACCCTGTATGTGTTACAAAAGGAATGACGAAATTGGTATACCCTCCATCCAATGGTGGAGGGTATAAAAATGCTACAGAAGGCATTTGCCACGTACAGATTGAAATGTGTGCAATTTGTAAAAAATACACTCACATAGTTATATTGGCTCATACAAAAATTGGTTAAATAAATAATTTTATGCCTGCCAACAGTCTCACTTAGGGGTGATTGAATTTTGTAAGTCAATATTTGCATATTAAGGGTATAAACAGTTCTAATTCATCAATATCGATTCAGAGTTTAAAATGATGGAACAAAACAAAACATCTCATGCAAAATTTCAACCAAATCGGATAATAATTGCGCCCTCTAGTGACTCAAGAAGTCCAGATTCAAGATCGGTTTATATGGCAGCTGTATCAGGTTATGGACCGATTTGAACCTTTCTAAGCACAATTGTTCGAAGTCATAACGAAACACGTCATGCAACATTTCAGCTAAATCGGAAAGGAATTGCGCCCTCTAGAGGCTCAGGAAATCAAGACCGCAGACCTATATCAGGTTATACGTCGATTTCAACCATACTTAGCACAGTTGTTGGAAATCATAACAAAGCACCTTGTGCAAAATTTCAGCCAAATAGGATAATTGCGCCCTTTAGTGGCTGAAAGTTAGGGTGCTTTTGACAGACAGACGGACGGAGGGCATTGCTAAATCGACTAAGAATGTCATAACGATCAAGAATATATATACTTTATAGGGTTTTAGACGAATATTACGAAGAGTTACAAACAGAATAACGAAATTAGTACACCCCCTTGGAGGGTATAAAAACTACAAACTGTCAAACGCTACAGTAAGTATAAAGAATCAAGAAGAGTTTCTGGGTCGAACCTTACAATGCATCACAGCCAGAGTAGTGGCGCCGTTGTCAGTTCATATTTTAAGCTTAAATTCCATAATATTTCGAATTTTTCCTATTCGGATCAAATGGAAAAATGGAGGGTTAACGTTTCAAAACATAAAAATTTAGTTTTTCTTTTAGACACTCTAATATACATGCTATGAAGGATTTTAACCCAATATTTCGAAGGGTTATAAAAGGTAGAAAGAGTTAGAATACTATGGTGGATGATTTAATGATCCATCATCAAATCATTTTAAAATCAATCATGCCTAATGTAATATCCATTTTTTGCTCTGTGCTCGTTCTCTCACAAATTAAACTTATATTTAATACATCAATCCATGAATAAGTTTGTGTATTCATTTATATGTATGTGAGTATGGCAACATCAGTTTTCCTACTCACACACACACACACACACCTACTCACATCACAATATACACATATGTACATATGTTTAATATGAGCAACAAAAACTGAAAATAAAAGTTTTAATTTTTATTATGGCTTTGCTTATTGTTATAACAACAACGATGTGCATTTGTGTTTATTTGCGTATGACTACGCGAGTTGGCATATGTGTGGGTATGTTTGTATGCGCATATGTGTGATTATAGGCCTTTTATTTAAATTTATTCACTTCTTGTATGAGTCTAGGTTAAGGAAATGACGGCACAACAATTGTAACTATGAAATGCGCAGTTTTTGTTGTGATTGGCTTAGCTGTGTTTGCGTTTCTATGTATTTGAACTTCCCTTAGCATTGACGTACCCTACATTCACTACTTCTAAAGTGAAATGCACAATGGCAAAATTGTTTGCTTAAAGCTAATTTAAATCGAGTTGAAGATTTTAATTGTTTGGCATGAATTTTAAAGTTTAGCACACATTTTTTTGTGAAATTCACAGTTTGATCTCTTGGCGGAATAGAACGCAATAAATTGCCCAGCGCTTGATCTTCTTCCCCTATGTAACACCCATGTAATTATGATATATATATCCCCCTTCAATCTTTCCTTCGAAGTTTTAGTCTTTCCCTTCAGCGATTACTATCAGGTTCCTTTTCTGTTGGCTTTTTACATGGGGCTTCCTTAAGTATACAGTCAATATGACCTAGGCGACGTCTTCGTTGAGTTTTGAGACTTGCTAAAGCAACCCGTGGTTTGATATTTTGTTTGTAGCTTGCAAGGTTTTACCTTAAGCTTGTTTTTATATCCTCCACCATAGGATGGGGGTATACTTATTTCATCATTCTGTTTGTAACACCACGAAATATGCCTCTGAGACCCCATAAATTATATATATATTCTTGATCGTCATGTCATTTTAAGTCGACCTAGCCATGTCCGTCCGTCTGTCCGTCCGTCCGTCTGTCGAAAGCACGCTAACTTTTGAATAAGTAAAGCTAGCCGCTTGAAATTTTGCACAAATACTTCTTATTAATGTAGGTCAGTTGGGATTGTAATTGGGCTATATCGGTCCATGTTTTGTTATAGCTGCTATTGGGTCTTGACTTCTTAAGCCTCTAGAGGGCGCAATTCTCACTTGATGTGACTGAAATTTTGCACGTGGTGTTTTGGTATCACTTCCAACAAATGTGATAAGTATGGTCTAAATCGGTTCATAACCTGATGTAGCTGCCATATAAACCGATCTGGGGTCTTAAATGCCTTCGTTTTTAGGAGGCACGCGGTGGTGTTTTGGTATTACTTCCAACAACTGTGCTAAGTATGATTGAAATTGGTTCATAACCTGGTATAGCTGCCATATAAACCGATCTTGGGTCTTGACTTCTTGAGCCTCTAGACGGCACAATGTCTACAACGGTTTCTCTCATGATCTTCAACATACGTGTCCAATATGATCTGAATCGATCTATAGCTTGATACAGCTCCCATATAAACCGATCGGATAAGAATTGCGCACTCTAGAGGCTTAAGAAGTCAAGACCCAAGATCGGTTTATATGGCAGCTATATCAAAACATGGACCGATATGGCCCATTTACAATACCAACCGACCTACACTAATAAGAAGTATTTGTGCAAAATTTCGAGCGGCTAGCTTTACTCCTTCGGAAGTTAGCGTGCTTTCGACAGACAGACGGACGGACGGACGGACGGACGGACGGACAGACGGACGGACGGACAGACGGACGGACGGACAGACGGACGTACATGGCTAGATCGACATAAAATGTCGCGACGATCAGGAATATATATACTTTATGGGGTCTCAGACGAATATTTTGAGTAGTTACAAACAGAATGACGAAATTAGTATACCCCCCATCTTATGGTGGAGGGTATAAAAATACACCGTGTGAGAACGGGTAGAGATATCTCTTTGAATGGTTATAGATGAGGTGTCGTCGATATTGTGTACAAAATTTCAAGTCCATAGGTTGTCCGGGCGCCTCTTGGCAGGCCTTTAAATATGGTCACCTCAGCATTTCAAAACATTTTTCAGGCTGCCAAATCTTCATTTGTGGTCCGATTTTCAAGCTGGATAGTGACCAAAAATACTTCCAAAAAAGTTCGTTTGAGGTATACAATATATTCACTGATTTTGGGGATAAACGAGTTTTAATTATACCCCCACCGAAAGATGGGGGTATATTCACTTTGTCATTCCGTTTGCAACACATCGAAATATCCATTTCCGACCCTATAAAGTATATATATTCTTGATCTGCGTATGTCCGTCTGTCTTGGTATGTCCGTCTGTCTGTTGAAATCACGCTTCTGTCCGTCTGTCTGTTGAAATCACTCTACAGTCTTTAAAGATATAGATATAGAGCTGCAATTTTGCACAGATTCTTTTTTTTCATAAACAGGTTAAGTTCGAAGATATCGGACCAAATTGACCGATCCGTCGATTTAGGGTCTTAGACCCATAAAAGCCACATTTCTCATTCGATTTTGCTGAAATTCAGAACAGTGAGTTATGTTAGACGCTTCGCCATCCTTCGTCAATTTTGCCCAGATCGGTCCAGATTTGGATATAGCTCCCATATAGACCGATCCTCCGATTTAGGGTCTAAGGCCCATAAAAGCCACATTCTATAATCCAGTGCCCTAGTAGGCGTGCTCTTCATCGCCGCGCCTAAGCGAACATGTTATCTGAATGTCCTTTTCTGATATGATTTTATGTTGCCCGTTTTCTCCATCACCGTCCATCAAACTACTGAGGGATAAGTAGGTATTGGTCTAATCACATTCCGTTACTAAAATTTCTAAGTGAGAGAGTGAATGATTGCAGACTGCCGCTAAAACCTAACCTTGCAAAGACTATCTCGAAAGTATTTCGAATGCTATGTGGAGGATACTTATGCCTCTAAAGTTGGTACATACCGTCTCGCATTTTCAGTAGCATTTTGACATTCATCTGTATGGGATATACATATGTGGCATTTTGGGATAAACATCATCGGGTTTTTCGTTTAGTCGGATTGCGCAGATAGGCTGATGCATAAAATTAGTTCAGACGGCAATCCATCGGCTCCTGTTGCCTTGTTGTTCTGTAGCCGGGTTGCTGATAAGCAGACCTTTTCTGACTAAGCGCTATACATTCTATACCATCACCAGGAATCGGTTCGATGGTATCCTCATCGCCTCCATTATCCGATTCCTTACATATCCTATTCGAACATATTCTCTTTTTGACAAGTTCTTATATTTCATTATCTTTTTCACTATCACTGTCGACCAACTACTGAGGCTTAAGTAAGTATTGATCTAATCACTCTCCGTTACTAAAATTTCAAAGAGAGTATAATTGCAGTCTGCCACTAAAGCCTTACTAACATAGACTGTCTCGAAAGCATTTTGCCTGGGTTGGGGGGGAGGCACTTATTGCTCTGTTGTGCCAACTATGCCGTCTTGTCTCCTTTCTTCTATATGGACATACATATGTGGTATACTGGGGTGAACATCATTGGCTTAGTCGTTTAGCTATATATCTCATCATCGTCACCCTTACGGTCTTAATTAGTTAAGACGGTAACCCATCGGCTCCAGCTGCTTTATTGTTCTTAAGCCGGGTTTCTGATATCAGGAAAAAGCATACCATCTGCATCTACTACAAGATTTCCTTCTTTGTATCGGCATTAGCGCGTACCTGTACCAAAGCCATCGGTTAGAAAAATTACCCGACTTGATTCTGAATCAAAAAACATATAGATTCGCTTGCACACGTCCATCTGATTCTCTCTTCTTCCCGATGCCGAGGAATGGACGTTTTTTGTCACTTCTTTTCTCTTCATAACTCTCCTTCGCCTGGACTGCGTTCTTGGCTGCAGTAGAATTTTGACATTCCTAGACGTGCCTTGGGTAAGAGGCCTTAGGTACCCAAGTACGGACTTTGGTGGGATAATTTTATTTGACAGACCGATGGACAAAATCAATTCGTTTAAACATGACATGAGGGTGCATATAAATCGTTTTGCCCACTTTGACTACTTAATGGATCAATTATATTAGTTTTGTATAAATGTACAAGTCCAATATATTTGCTTGGGTGTATCTCATTGGTATGTTTGTATATATGTGTGTGTGTGATTGTGTGGAACATAGCCTATTGGGGGTTTTTACATGTATTGCCATTATCCCGCACATTATTTGCCCAAAGAATTATGATAAATATGAAATTACAAAACCAACAGCATAAAATACTTTGCAAATATTTGCCTGTGGTTTGTGAATGGGTTGGTCCGTCCGTCCGTCGCTTGGTTTGATGGTTGGCCGATATTGCGATATGCTACTATGTATATCTGTTGTTCGTTTAAAACCTTCATTAGAGGCCTATTATAATGCATCACCATGTTATTGGGTTCATTGTTGCTGTTCAACTCTTCCCTCGTCTCTGTCAAAACATGGCACTAGGGCTCATCCGTTTGCTAATCCCTTTGGCTACACCATTATGTTGTTCAACTCGTTGTGTTCAATTGTTGTTGATAATGTTGTCGATGCTATTTTATTGTTGAGCATACCCCTTTTTTCTGTTTACTCTACAAGAGCATAAAACACCACTACAAAGGTCGATTGCTTTTCCTCCCACGCGAATGCCATTGTCATTGTTGCAATCAAGTGTGGGCGTAGTGTTTGTGTGTGTGTGTGCGTGTGTCGTGAGTTTTTATTGTTGTATTTTTAGTTTTATTGCTTTATTTGATTTTTATGAGAAATAAAGGTTTTAGCGGTTTTTCGGTCAGACGGGTGGTGGTGGTCAGACGGTCATCCTGCGAGCGCAGGATGGTTGATGGCTGATGAAACAAATGAATGCTTGGTTGACTAACTGTTTGGTTTGGCTTGGTTAGATATCCCGCTGACCATACTGGCCCCACCATTGGCATGAGTAGATGAACGACACTGTGGTAAAGGCCTTCAGGCCGCATGGATCGTTGATAGTGATGGGTTTCGGCGGTTAAGTGGTGGCTCAGTCTTTATTATTTGCCATTTTGTGGTTTTGTCCATTTTTACTTTTGTGCGTGCATTTGTCAAGTGAATGATTTTGTAAGTGCTTGTGACTCTCGGGGTGTGTGCGTGCGTGCGTGTGTGTGAGTGACATTGATTATTTGCTTATAAGCAAATACAAATACAACTTCAAACACACACATACATCTTTATGGATACTCGTATATTAAAACCCAGGTATAAATTTGTGTGTGTGTGTGTGTGTTAAACTTAAGCAAATATAAATAATGTATACCACCATATAAACAAATACAATGCACATACACACACATGCACACATATGTAAATGTACACATTCGCAGAAAAAGTACTTTTTGCAACAGTTTGAATAGATGTTTGTTTGTGTGTTTTGCCCAACACTTTTTTTAAACTTAATTAAATCATTCAAAATCAAATATCATCCCATAGAGAGAAAGAGCGAGAGAGATAGGAAGAAAAATTCTTTTTTGCAATTTGGAGTGTGCTTTACACACATATGGTTAAAATATGCTATGATACAGGGTATAATAACTTAGTTCATTTGTTTGTAACACCCAGAAGAAAGAGATATGGATCCCTTGATAAGTATACAGATCAACTCAGAATCACTTTCTGATTTGATTTAGCTATGTCCGTCTGTCAAGAGACAAAGCCTATTGGAATTGATTTGTATATAGCTCCCATATATTGGTTTGTTCGATTTTGAGAAATATTGCAATAAAGTGCTCATTTTTTAACCGATTTTTTCGAAATTCGACAGGAAGTATTTTCCTATGACTCTTACTATTACTGGCGAATTTCATAGTAATTGGTTCACATTTAAGTATAGCTGTCTTGTCAAAATTGTGCACAACGCTTTCCTCGAAGCCTGCCACAATATCTAAGAAGTTTGGTTGAAACCGGTTCAGATTTAGATATAGCTCCCATATATATGTTCGTCCGATTTTGGGTAATTTACAGTAATGTTGTCATGTGTCAACCGCAGTTATTACAGTTTGAACATATTTGCTCGAAATGTGACCAGATTGTTTAGTAACCCATCCGGTGAGGTCCACCAAAATTGGTTCAGAATATGATATAGCTCTTATTGCACTCACCACCGAAGGATGGGGGTATATTCATTTTGTCATTCTATTTGCAACACATCGAAATATTTATTTCCGACCCTATAAAGTATATATATTCTTGATCAGCGTAAGAATCTAAGGCGATCTAGCCATGTCCGTCCGTCTGTCTGTCCGACTGTTGTCCTTCCGTCTGTCCTTCCGTCTGTCCTTCCGTCTGTCGTCCGTCCGTCTGTCTGTCCGATTGTCGTCCTTCCGTCTGTTGTCCGTCCGTCTGTCCGTCCGTCTGTCCGTCCGTCTGTCCGTCCGTCTGTCCGTCCGTCTGTCCGTCCGTCCGTCCGTCTGTCCATCCGTTTGTCCGTCCTTCTGTTCGTCCGTCTGTCCGTCAGTCTGTCCGCCCGTCCGTCTGTCCGCCCGTCCGTCTGTCCGCCCGTCCGTCTGTCCGTCCGTCTGTCCGTCCGTCTGTCCGTCCATCTGTCCGTCCGTGTGTCCGTCCGTGTGTCTGTCCGTCCGTCTGTCCGTCCGTACGTCCATCCGTCCATCTATTGAAATCACGCTATAGTCTTCACAAATCGAGATATTGAGCTGAAATTTTGCACAGATTCTTTTTTTGTCCACAAGCAGGCATAAGTTCGAAGATGGGCTATATCGGACTATATCTTGATATAGCCCCCATATAGACCGATCCGCCGATTTAGGGTCTTAGGCCCATAAAAGCCACATTTATTATCCGATCGTGCTGAAATTTGGAACAGTGAGTTCTGTTAGGCCCTTCCACATGCTTCTTCATTTTGGCTCAGATCGGTCCTGATTTGGATATAGCTGCCATATAGACCGATTTCTCGATTTAAGGTCTGAGGCGCATAAAAGGTGCATTTATTGTTTGATTTTGGCAAAAAATTTTGGATAGAGAGTTCTGTAAGGCCCTTTCACATGCTTCTTCATTTGGGCCCAGATCGGTCCTGATTTGGATATAGGTGCCATAAAGACCGATCTCTCGATTTAAGGTTTTAGGCATATATAAAGCTCATATATTGTCCGATGTCGTCGAAATTTGGGACAGTGAGTTTGGTTAGGCTTCTCGACATCTTTCTGCAATATGGCCCAGATCGGTCTAGATTTGGATGTAGCTGCCATATAGACCGATCTCTCGATCAAATGTTTTTGGGCCCATAAAAGGCACATTTATTGTCCGATGTCGCCGAAATTTGGGACAGTGAGTTGTGTTAGACCCCTTGACAATGCAATTGCAATTTGGCCCAAATTGGATATAGCTGCCACATAGATCGATGCTTCGATTTAAGGTCTTGGAACCATAAAAGGCGCTTTTCTAATCCGATTTCGCTTGAATTTGACACAGTGACTTATGTTAGGCTTCTTGACATCCGTTTCGTTTATGGTTCATATTGGTCTATTCTTGGTTATACATTAGTTGCCAAAAAGACCAAGGTTTTGGGCCCATAAAAGGCGCATTTGTTGTCTAGAAAATTGAACAATGACTTCTACTTATTGGACCACTAAATGTCCGTTCCGAATTTGGTCCAAATCGGAGCATATTTCGGTATAGCTGCTATGTGGGCATAAAGTAAGCATTTTTCAACGGATTATGACGATACCCACCACCCGGGTGGTGGGGTGGGTAAGTTCGGCCCGTGCAAACTTAACGCCTTTTTACATGTTTCACTAGATGTTTTTGGTTTTATCCTACTGTTCAACTGTTGATCGGACTGTGTCTTTCGAAATCACAATTACGGTCGAACGAATTCAGATATCGCATAAATGATTAAAAAAGGCGCATTTATTACCCGATTTCACTGAATTTTGGCATAAGGATCTACGTTAGGCTATCTGACATTCTTTCCTTATATGGTTCAGAACGGTCTATAGTTGGATGTAGCTGCCATATATACCGATCTCCCTATTTTAGTCCTTGGACCCATAAAAACACCGTTTATCACCCAAGTTCGCTTAAATGTGACACAGTGAGCAGTGTTAGGCCCTACAACATTCGCATTCAATGTGGCGCCCATCGGTCTATATTTGGATATAGCTGCCATATAGAGCTATCTGCCGTTTTAGGGTCTTGGGTCCGTAAAATCCAATTTCGCTAAAATTTGGCATAGTGACCTATGTTAGGCTTTCGACATCCGTGCACTATATGGTTCAGATCGGTCTATATTTTTATATAGCTGCCATATTGACCAATATTCGGTTTTATCAACTTGAACAGTGAATTGTATTTATTAAACCACTCGACGTCCGATCATAAAGGGTGATTTTTTAGCTATTATCTTTTTGCCAACACTGGTTTAAACAGCTCACGCACGTTTCGTGTTAAACACCTTCAGTTTGGTCTATAATTTAACCACGAATCATTTTACAAACGAACAACGCTTGCAAATTATTGAATTTTGTTACAGAAATGCGTGCTCTGTTAAGAAAGTTCATCGCCCTCTTCTTCCATTTTACGATGAAGCTCATTTTTGGCTCAATCTGTATATAAGCAGAATTGTGGATTTTAGAGTGAAGATCAGCCAGGAGCATTCCAAGTACTACCAATTCATCCAGAAAAAGTCACAGTTTGGTGCGGTTTATGGGCTGGTGGCATCATTGGACCGTACTTCTCCAAAGATGAGCTCTACCGTGAGATAACATCCAATTTTTTTTTTGCCTAAATGCAAGAGCTTGACTTGTATGACAGTTTCAGTTTATGCCTGTTAGTGCGAAAATCATCATTTTTTATAAATGTTGTCTGCCCTATAAACCGTTATTCTGATTAGTCTACTACGGCTCCAAGAATCTTCAATTGCCAAATTGGGGCAGAAATTTGGTACATAAAGCCCACACGTTCCATGGTGGTCTCATGACTCGTCCCGTTCGAATCTAGCACATTTTTACTTTTTATGTTTTTTTTTTGTTCCCTGACCCTTGCCAATTGGCGTATGATATATGGCGTTAATCATCCATCACACTGACCTAATTAGTTGGCATAACGAAAGATTATTAAATTTTACCAATTTAAAGTGATTAACTGTTATTCACTCTCTGCTGGTTTGAAACTCTAGACACCCTTTTTAGTTATTTTTTGAAGTTGATTTTTCCTATTCTTTCACATAACTGAACGAACATTGGCTTTATTTCTAGTTTTGGCCAAGTTTGCTTCGTCACCATCCATTTGTAACAGCTCGTCCATCACCACCAGGAATACCCTACAACTTTGGTCGCGTCGTCATGATATTTTAAATACTACCGGCAAAATGGCTGATGATGACGTATATCCTAGGCTCCTTTGATAGTGTCAGAATTTCGGTGTGTGTGTGTGTGTGTATGTATGCGAGTGTTGAGTTGCTGTTCTGTTGGTCTAGTCCGTGGCTATGTTCTACATTATGACGTCTTGTCTGTTGCATTACAACGGTGACAGGCGAAATTTCTGAAATAGTAGTGCAAGTACGCCGGTGTGTCTCTCTGGCCCGGTCTGGTGTGGACTGCTTGTTCGTACTGTTTCTGGTCATGTTTGTATGAGTTGGAAGTTTGTAGTTCGAAATATCCTTAAAACTAAACTTCCTTTTACACGCACACCAAGTGTTACATACGTCTACATGACACCCCCCCCCCCCTTGTTTTGCATATAAACGCAGTCTGGAGCTGAAAAATGTTTTATCCCAAACACGATAGCCGTTTTATGGCGGTGTTGTTAAAATCATGGAGGATTTTTTCTACATTTTATCATTGCAACGAGGCTGTGTTAAGGTGGGAAGGAAAGAAAAAATTATTGAGAAAATTCGTGTATTGGGTGGAGCTTTTAGACGTATGCTAAATTTTGGTAAATTTTATCTGAGTCTCATATTGCTACCATTAGCCTGTAAACTTTAACTTGTTGTGCATTTTCTCAGCATTTCTCAACCGATCCTCGTGGCACAAAATAAATAAATGCAAATTTTTACAACATAAAGTTACAATCATTACTACATGCATACATCTATTGTGCAAGATGACTAAAACATAGCAGGAGACGAAGTGTGCCCACGTCAAAAAAGTTTTAAAACGGATGCCTAAAGGAACAATAGTTCCTTTTGCTTTGTAGCGTTAGGCGAATTAAACAAAAAAAAAATGAAGCACTGTGTGAGTGATAGGGAGATAAAATAACAAAAACGAAATAGGCAAAGGCAACAGCAACAACAACAACTAGTACATTTACAAGTACAACAATAATAAAAAGCATTTCCCATTTCCGCTTCCTTGTAATATGACAGAAACAAGTGTTAATGGTTTGTTGTTGGTCGTCGTAGTCGGCTGGTTGATGGCTGATATTGTTTTTGCTGCTATAGTTGTTGGGCATGTTGCCGTTGTCCTTGTCGTCGTTTAGTTTCAGTTTTGAGTTTCCAGCGGAGACTGTTGCTGCCATACAACAACAACGATGCCGGCATTGTGAGTGACTGCTGTTTGACGTTGCCGTTGCATTTGATGGTGTTTCGAAGCCATTGTTGCTCTGTGGAGTTGTTGATAATTTTGGTTGGTGGGTAGGTTCTTTGCTACTGCCATGCACCAACACTTGCTGTAGTCTGTGATATGCCGTTGACGATGACGATGACGATGACTACATGTTCAGTTTATTGTTACAAATTTCAGTGCTAATGATGGTCCCCTACCCTATCCCTTGGCCTATCCATGATACTTAAAAACTCCATCGTGGCACTAAAAGTTGAAAACATTGACAGTTTGCTGGGAGTTGTTGATGTTGTTGTTGTTGTTGCAACATCGATTGCAAATACCAATGTAACTTTAAGTTTTGATTAGTTGCAGCGTTGTTGCTGTTGCTGTCAATTGATTCGTGCAACAACTACATGCTACATTTGTAACGCATTTTCAAATTTGCCCCTTTTAATTTCTAGTTGCTGATGGTGAGGGGGTGCGGTAGGGTGCACTGCAGATATGAACCAGATTTGCTATTGTTGCTCGGCGAAATTGTTTTGAAATTTGTTCACATGGCCGATGCATGGCGTTGGCATAATTTCTCTATGTTGCCCAGGTTGGGTACATTTTGCCGAGAGTGCAAGTGCCTCAACTTGCAAATGTTGTGTAGTTTCTTAATTAATTTGACCCAGTATGCATGCTGTTTCATTTTGTTTCTCTGACTGCTACTGAATTGCTAATGTAATATTTCCTTGATTTTGAACAATTTAATGACTGGAATTTTCGGCAAACTGCTGTGCTAAAAATTAAAATTAGAAAAACTGACATTGAGGGAATTTCAATGAAAGTTGAGATATATATGGGAAACTAATCATAAATAATAATCAATAAGTAAGAGCAAGCTAAATTCGGCCGGGCCGAATCTTATATACCCTCCACCATGGATAGAGGCTCAAGAAGTCAAGACCAAAGATCGGATCAAAACATGGACCGATTTGAACCATACTTAGCACAGTTGGTGAAAGTGATACCAAAACACCACGCGTAAAATTTTAGTGAAATCACACGAAAATTGCCCCTCTAGAGGCTCAAAAAGTCAAGACCCAAGATCGCTTTATATGGCAGCTATATCAAAACTTGAACCAATTTGGCCCATTTACAATCCCAACCAACCTACACTAATAAAAAGTATTTGTGCAAAATTTCTAGCGGCTAGCTTTACTCCTTCGAAAGTTAGCGTGCTTTCGACAGACAGACATGACAGACATGACAGACATGACAGACATGACAGACATGACAGACATGACAGACATGACAGACATGACAGATATGACAGACATGACAGACATGACAGACATGACAGACATGGCAGACATGACAGACATGACAGACATGACAGACATGACAGACATGACAGACATGACAGACATGACAGACATGACAGACATGACAGACATGACAGACATGACAGACATGACAGACATGACAGACATGACAGACATGACAGACATGACAGACATGAGAAGCCAATCGATGGATTATTTCGGCACTATTTCAAAAGAGCGGCATAAAGTTTACCACATAACATCCCAAAATCAATATGAATATATGGCCCAAACAATTTTTTTTTTTCAAAAAGTATTAATATTGCTTTTTTCGATTTTGTATCGCTGTGAGATTTGCCACATGTGAGGCTGATTTTGGGGGTAAATTTTAATTTTACATTTAAAATTGCGCGGTAAATGTATTAATTTTAGAACACAAACTAGTGAAAATGGGTTAAGTTTGGTCAGGCCGAATCTTGGGAAACCACCCCCTACAGATTCTGTTAAGAATGTACAAATTTAGTAGACGGACATATTTATTGTACCAAATTTCTGCCAAACCAGACAAAAATCTACGCTTCTAGGAGACGAACCAGGATTATCAGGAAAACGGCTTATAAGGGAGCTATATCAGGTTATAGACCGATTTAAACCGTACTTGGTACAGTTGTCGAAATTCGTAACAGAACACTACATTTAAAGATTAAGCCAAATCCGTCGAAGATTACGGCCTCCAAGAGCTGAAGATGTCAAATCGAAAGACCGTTTTATATGAGTGCTATATTAGGCCACCGTAGCGCAGAGGTTAGCATGTCCGCCTATGACGCTGAATGCCTGGGTTCGAATCCTGGCGAGACCATCAGAAAAAAATTTTCAGCGGTGGTTTTTCCCTCCTAATGCTGGCAACATTTGCGAGGTACTTTGCCATGTAACCAAAGAGGTGTCGCACTGCGACACGCCGTTCGGACTCGGCTGTAAAAAGGGAGGCCCCCTATCATTAAGCTTAAAATTTGAATCGAACTGCACTCATTGATATGTGAGAAGTTTGGCCCTGTTCCTTAGAGGAATGTTCATGGCCAAAATTTGCATTTGCCACTTTCGATACTCCTTTACGTTCAAATGTATTTCAAGCCATGTCCAAGTTTGGTGTCCCTGCAAAATAAATAAGTCTCTGTAGGATGACACATGCTGATACGCGTTCCTCAGTAAGAATAGGAAGAATCTCTTGGAACCATTAATTACCTCCCAAGAGAACACATGCTACTCGCCTATGCCGACGACATCGACATCATAGGTCGTTTACCGGGAGTAGTAAATGCAGCCTTTGAAAGAATCGAAAGAGAGTCAGTGAAAATGGGTCTGGCAGTAAATGGAGACAAGACGAAATGGATGTTTCAACTCCCAAAAATCCTTGCACAACCGATCAGATAAAGAAAATGTAGAAAGTTGGGAACCACAACTTGGAGATAGTCAGCAACTTTATCAACCTCGGCACTGCTGTACCCGAAACGAATGACACCAGTTTTGAGATTAAGTAAAGAATAATACTGGCAAACAGATGCTACTCTGGACTAAGTAAGCAGTTTACAATCAAGGCCACGTCTCGACAGACGAGACTGTTATATGGTTCTGAGGCATGGTTACTTGTGAAAATAGATGAGGCAGTGCTTGGTGTATTTGAGAGAAAGATTCTTCGTAAAATATATGGACCAGTTTGCGGTTATGGAGAATATAGGCGACGTATGAACCACGAGCTGTATGAGCTGTATGACGACGATAGTATAGTTACACGCATCAAAATACAACGGCTGCGTTGGGTAGGTCATTTTGTCAGAATGGATGAAGAAGCTCTAGCAAAGAAGTCTTTTGAAGGCAAACACGGTGGTACACGCAAACCGGGAAGACCAAAAGCCCGATGGAAAGGTCAAGTGTTGGGAGACACCTCGAAACTGTCAGAGATTTTAGAATGATTTTAGATGATCGAGGCACTTGGAAAGCTATTCTACGTTCGGCTAGTGCAACAAATGTTCTGTCATAGCCAATCAAAGTAATTGAGTAGAATTATTTCTTTTGGACGCATTTCCCCAAGGAATTTAATTTAAAACTGACCTAAAGCTATTGTCTTAAACTCTTTCTTTAGCAATATGGAATTTTTAAACATGCAAACAATGAGTGAATCTTCCTTTCTCTCTAAACCATCTTTATTGATTTTATTATTATAATTGTTTGTCAAACAATAATCGCTAATGTTAAACAGTAGAAAATTCGGTAATTGGCAGTTTGTTGGTAATTACGTTGCCAGGTAAACTCAAGC